>NC_088874.1:752122-1379622 GCF_032884065.1 Artemia franciscana
AAACTTAGAGAAATTTAATTAAACTAATTTCTTCGACAAAATCTTTATTTGGTCCAGAAGAATGTTTCAGATAAGGATCAATAGATTGATGAAAAAAATTTCAAAGAATATGATAAATAAGATAAATTGTAAGAATAGATAATTATAACCAAAGATAATGAGATTTTGGGATATATGAGATTGAATGCTCTTTTTGTGTAGCTTATTCCTAACCTCCTTTTATTAGCTTATTCCTACTCCTCCTTTTATTTGCTAGCTTATTCCTAAAAGCTTTCACAGTGAATATCCGGCAGAAGTCATCACTTTTCGTGACTTTTGCTGGAGTAGTGGAGTTATGGGAGGTTCAGCTTTTTATAAAATCATGACTTAAGCTGTATCTAGTAGAAAATATTACTGTTGCTGATTTTTTTTTCTTTATTCCCTAAATTCTTGAAAGTAGTTCATACTTACTTTTCTTATTTATACTTATTTACACTCATATTTACACTTATTTATCCATCCATCTATCTATCTATATCTGCGCTGTTAACCAACATCCTAATCATTACTCATCGAACGTACAAATCAATAATTACAGGTTCAAAATTAAGATCTAATCCACAATCAAATTTATAATTCAAATCCGCAGAATATTGATAATCAAAAGAGGCAATCACCGACACCCAAAACAAACTTTAATTTGTACCAGTTTTTACAAGACAGTTTTCTAACATAATTTTAATTAGGATCGTTTCCTGGCTGGGTAAGCAAATATTAGTTTTGGAAAAAGCGGGACAAACACCTTACAGACAAGACGAGTTATTCAAAACTTCAAACACAATTAATTATAAGGTTCAAAGAATTGGTTCTAGTAGAGAGACGGTTGAATATATTTTAGGTGGGGCAAGAAATTAGCCTCATAAAATAGTTTCATCTCTGATCAACCATCGAATTTGATCATTAGGGTATATTATGCTATATTTTGAAAAACTCGAAATTTTGAGTTTTTCAAAAAGAACTCACTATATTTTATTTTTACTATATTTTGAAAAAAACTCGAAAAGCTAATGCAGACTGCAAATGGAAATTATTCTTGTCTAGAGGTTTTAGCATTAACTTTCAGATTATTCTTAGGTGGCAAATCAAAAGCTTTCTAAAATAAATAACAATCTTGAAAACTCTAAACAATGAAATCTGGATAAAAATTATTAATAACAGTTTATTGCTTTAATAGCAGTTTATTGATTGAATCCAACTGAATCTATTAGGTGCACAAAACAAGCACTTGGGAAAAAACAAGCTGATAAAGTTGAAACACAATTAAAGGCTGATTGTCACCAGCTGGCAGCACATTTTTTGGTGTTTATCGTCAGCTGAGAGCTGCAATGCTGATATCAGTGTCATGCTAGAATTATCTAGACTGGGAAAACTAATACAGACTCATTTTGAAGATGAATAGGAAGGAACTGAGGGAGAAGGATAAGCTTAGCCAATTAGTGTGAACTTATAAAATGATCAGTTCACCTTCATTACGCGATATTTACTGTGTTACGATTAAAAAGAGAAGTAGCAAAAAGTTGACTATTTACTTGTTAGTTCTGATTTTCTTAAAATCTCTTTGCAAAGATCAAATACCCTGGAAAAGTCTGGTTTTAGCAGGTAAAGATACTATTTTAGAAAGGAAATGTACCTGACAAGCACAAGTACCAAATTTTTCGCCTGCCAAAAAATTGCCAAGTTGGACATTTGTATCAAATACCTTTTGTCTGTGGCTCAAATTCAAATAATGCTTTATTTATCTGGTGTACCACTGTTAAGACGGACCAGTCCTAGGTTGAATCAATTCATTGAAAGCTAACTCGCATGGTTCTACAGAGAAGGCAAATTCCATACAAACAGAGACAATTGTAGATTTTAGAAGGGATTGGCACAAGATTTCAATTAACTTTAGAAGTATTAACGGTATCTTCTCTCTATTACCGTTTCTTAATTTATTGCATAGTAACACCGTCCGTGTAGCCATGCTCATTAGTTTGATGAATGATTTTTGAAATTATAAGTAAGTTTTCGAAAGAATTTTGTTGAAATCCAGGAAAATTTAGGTTCAACTATCAAACACAAAAACTTTATTTTTATGGCACTCGGTATTTACCATGTGATCTATAGCCATCGCCATTTCCGTTTTTCTGTCGGTCTGTCTGTCTGTCGGTCCTGGTTTTGCTAGTTCACGCACTTCCAGATAAGCTAAGGCAACAAAAGATGGCGGACATATCAGGGACCAGACGTATGGAGGGAGGGGAAATCGTGAAAAATGAGGTATATATATCTCACGAATGGGTGATCGGATCTTAATGAAAGCTGATATATAGAAAGATGTCATGTCTCAGATACTGTATTTTCAATTCGGATCGGATCCGGGGACACTGGGGGTGGAGGGGGAAACAATAATCTCGGAAACCAGAAATCTTGGAAAGCGCTTAGAGTGAAGGGACCAAATGAAACTTGACGGGAAGAAAAGCACAAGTTCTAGATACGTTATTGATATAAACGGGGTTTGGATTAAACGGCGTTATTGATATAAACGGGGATTGATATAAACGGCGTCTCTTTGGGGGTTGGGGTGTTTCTAGTGCTTTGGCGAGTTCGAGAATTAGCATAAGCTCTAGATGCGTGATTGACATAAGTGGACCGGTTCCGCTCTATTTGGGAGAGTTGGAGGGGGGCCCATTTCTTTGACGAGTTCGGTGTTTCTGGACATGCTAGGACGATGAAAATTGGTAGGTGTGTCAGGGATCTGCACAAATGAACTTGATAACAGTTGTTTTCTCCGATTCAGCTATCTGGGGTGGCTGAAGGCTCTTGGCTTTTCCGGCCTCGTCAAAAGTGCCATATGAGCTCTTGGCTCTTATTTGTTATAGGGGTAAAAAAGCAAGGAAGTCAGGCAAATTGTAAAATGTGTTATTTCACTAGCTTAGAAAATTTTTATCTGGATTGAATAAAATCTAGAGGATTAAACTTTAAAACCCAAACTATGGTTAAAATTTGGTTTTATGCTATTATCTTCACATTTTTTCCCCTTCCAAACGCTGTCTCCAAACTAAACTTGAATTTTTTCCTTTTAAAACTAGTGAAGCTTTTATGAGTAAATCTACAGGCCAGATTAAGATTTAGAAAGGTATATTGAAGCTTATACCTTGGCTAAAAAAAAAACACCCACTGATAAGAGCTTCTGGACGTGAAGCCAAAACATTCTAAGGCCAGCATATCCTTCCATTCTAAGTTTTCAAAGTTTAAGCTGTTATTAATGTATTTTTATTTCATTTTTTTTTTAATTTCAAATAACACTCAAGTTGTGTTATATTTACCACAGAAAGGCACGGTATATATGTAAACAGTTTGAATCAGACAATCGTGTAGATATACACGGATAATTGTGCTTAGATTTGATTATACAATTTTTTAAGTAAAAACCAATTGCAATAGAGAGTTTAAGAAAAAAGAAGAAAAAGTCATCAACCTGATTTTCAATCAGGTTCTCCCTAAATGATTTTCAATGAGGAAACTGGAACTTAGTTTTGGAATTGACTTCATTTGTTTTCTAAGCACTGAAGTTCCCAGATATCTAGAGCCACTTTCACACCACGTCCGTAATTTCCTATGCTAAGTGAATAATTTAAGTTACGCTCAGCATAACATTTTACGCTTAGACACGTCCTTTCACACGAAGCTAGCGTAAAAATAAACAAAATCATCAGAACAAGTAAACTACTCAAAAATCGAAAAGTTGGAATGGAGATAAAGGCTCAAGCTCAGATGATAATTTCTTAGTTATTGCAGCGGGATGACTTGTGATGGAAAAAAAAAACAACCCGAAAGACTTTCTAGGTAAGTTTTATTTGCTTTTTTGCAAATTCTAGGATCGCTTGGATCGCTTTTTTTGCAAATTCTGTTGATCGCTCATCCAGAAACTCCGTTTGATTGCTGTTACGTCGACTCTTCCATAACATAAACGAAACGTAACGCATCGTAACAGAATTCTATGTAAAAAGATCTAATTGGCACTGCCTATGTTACCACGGATACATTATGCTCCATAAAATTACATAACGTGACGTTAAGTCTTTAGTTTCGCTAGTCTGAAAGGCTCTATGATATAGTGTGAAAGCCGAATAATGGGGGATAGGGGAAAATTCTTCTTATTGCTCCACAGGACAGAGAATTATTAAGACATGTTGGCTTCAAATGTGCTCTTTTTGGGGTCATCTGTCCCCCTCCTTCTCTCTGGGAAATAGCTACATGATGGCCCCATAATTTTGGATGCTTACACTTTTGTATAATCATATTTAATCTTCTTTGAGGCATTGCAAATGCATTGCTTTGAGGTATTGCTCTTGAAATTTATGCAAATAACTTTTTATGGGAGGCTGTTTTCGAGTTTGGAATTTCAGCTTATTTTAATGTTTGTACTTTATGTAAGTACTTTTTGTATTTCCGAAAAGTTTGCTGTAAAGAAAAGTTTATGACAGTTTTATGGAAACACAAAAACGTTTGACAGTCGCCAACAGGCAAGTAATTAAAAGGCTAGCAATTTAAAGTGAATAACGACTTCTTCATTTGTTTTTGTCACATTTTTTTCAAAGAATCCAAAAATTCCCAATCTTTGTAAATAACTATGCATGTACAAGAGTGTATAAGAGGGAGTGTGTAAATATCTGATGGCGTTTCTTGTCGCAACTGAAGTCAAGTATCTCTGCCTAAGTGGTGTTTCCTGATCTTTAATCCTATAATATCTACTGAGTAGAATTTGAGGATATGGTGCTCGTATTTTCCAGTTTCTCCAAGCCGGCTGAGAACCTGTCCCTCTTAGTTTTACAAGAATACCCAATAGAGTCAATAAAAATGCCTCTATAATAAAAGTAACAAGAAGTTCTTTTGCAAAGGGCTAGAGGTGAAAGAAGTGTCCGATTCGAAAGTGTAGATTTTTCTGACATAGATGGGTTAGAACTGAGTTTATCTTCCAAAATCCTTCCGGCCTTTTGAGGATCACAATTGGTATACATTGAATACGCACCAAAACTGCCTATTCTTGTATTTGGTTTAACCGAGAGCTGCTTTAACCTGGAAACGAGATCAGCCGAATTTTTAATATAGGATTTTTGAGCCTGAATGAGTGGATGAACAACAACTGATAAAAAAATTTTCTATTTTTACTCTAGGAGAACCAAATTAGGAAACAATGGGTCGAAGTGTTTTGTAACAGAACTTCTTTTTACTTCCATTATAGAGGCATTTTTTATAGACCGAAATATGGGCTTTCAATGGGCTAATTTCAACCAATTTCACCCTTGCACCAATTGAGGCTAATATCTTCACTGAAAACCTTGAAGAAAAGTTTTTGTAAGCCGGAATTTTGGGTTTGTTTAAAGATGAAATTTTTTATTTGTGAGAGCATGGTGACGAATCTCTGGAGTCTTTTCTTCGCTTACTTAAACTCTTTGGATTCTAAACTTAAATTTACTCAGGGATTAGAGGTAGAAAGGCATCTTCCTTTCTTAGATGCTCTGGTTCACCGAAATGATACATGCTTCGAGTCTGGAGTCTATAGAACACCCACACATAATGACAGTTACTTAAATTATTCCTCTAGTCATTCTCATGCTGTGAAAAGAGGAGTGGTCACTTCTCTAAGTAACAGAGGATTACAAGTTTGTTCTCCGCGTTTCCTGGATTCAGAGCTTGACCATATATTTTATTTGGGAATAGTTATCCAATTAGTTTAATAAATTCTGTAATTGCAAAACGTATTAAAACATTATCAGATATTGACACAATAAACGAAAATCAACGGGAAAAATCAGTTTAGCTCGGTCTCCCGTACATTAAAGGGGTTTCAGACAACATTCCCAAAAATCTGAGGAAAAACAATATTATCACTTACTATAGACCCAGAGAAACTATTAGTTCCCAAATCTACTGATGTGAAGATCCTATCCCGATAGGCAAAAACTCCGTCGTCTACAGAATTTCCTTGCCCTTGTGGTCTTTGGTAGATTACTTACTGATAGATTAACCCAACACTTTACCTCAATTAATAACATCCTTAAAAATCAGAAAAAAACGAAAATTTTGACTCTGCCCTCGCAGAACAAATATTTAATAATCCAGAGAATACTGTTTTATTTGACCAGGCTAGCCTAATTTTACACGACAAAGGTATTGTCCAGCACTACAAAGAAACTCCTGAAATTTATAAATACCAACATTTATGTTTAGCTTGGAACAGAAATTCAGGTGATTTAGAATAAATGAGTCGTACTTCGGTTTTCTCAAAAGAGAAGCCGATACTTTAGTATTCCCTGAAATAAACCTTCAACCACTTCCCCAAGCACACAATCAAATACATCATCAACCCCTTAGGTCTCAAAGGATATCTGCAAGAAATGCAATGTTTAAAATCTGAAATCAAGTGACCTAGTTCTCCAAATTTTTTGTAATTGCTGCTTCGTTTGTTTCAGTGAATGAATTATTTCTTCGATTTCTCGGTTGTTCTTTAGTATCTGTCGATGGCAGTTCATTTTTTAGGATTTTGTGCAAATCGCAAGTATTGGCAAATAACTCATTTTATTGTTTGTTAGGTATTTGATTGTAATTTTCTTAATTTTTGAGTTTTTACTAAATTTTATTTATTTTTTTGGCGCTTTTTTCAATGGTTTTGTTGTACTTCCTGCGCTTGTTCTTTGGTTTTGGTTTTTTCCTTGACCAGATTATTTTGTTTGTGCTGAAGAAGAGAGGTGGTTGTTCTTTCGAAATATTCGCTTTCTGTGTTTTCTTCAGTATTTTCGTTTGGCCTTTAAAAACCCATTTTTGATCGTTTTCTTTCTCTATGTTGTGGCAGGTCAATGTGTTTTAAGAAATTGTCTTTGAGTGACTATGCTGCTTGATTCACCAGGGTTCGTTCTTTACAATTCCACATTAAGAAATAGCCAAAGGCTTTTTCCTGTGTGTTATATATTTCAAAATCTTATTATTTATAAATCTTACATTTCAAATATGTCCCTTTATTCCCTTTTTATCCCTTTTATGTGTCAAGAACCCCAAGTGTCTTTAAAATTGTATCTAGGATTTGTATTTCTTCATTTGTTTGCGTTTTGGCCTTTATTTTTCCAGGGATGATTATACCAAACCAGGCTTCCCAGAATATCAGAGGAGGGCTAAATCAAATGGAATGAGAAATTTAAAGTCCCTTAGATCAGCAATAAAAGAAATTACACCACAGAAAAGTACCGTTTAATGCCATTTTCTGGCACAAAACAACAATGAAGGCCCAACGAAGGCCAAAATTCTATCGAATGAAAATTGTGAGACTTCTAATTGATTTGGCCTTAACCAGAATCAATATATATAATCTACCGGATCCAGAGTGTGTGATGCCACACACTGGTGCATATGTCCATACAAAATAATCAGTCAACAAAAACGATCATTTTCCAGCTTCATTTAACTGGGTTGATTCACTTGGGGTTTCACATTTTTTATGTACAGTGACGCAAAGCGGGCTTCCAAGTACGCTACTAGGGAGGTCGATCATTGAATCTTTCTCACGATCCAGAGAGGGGCGCCTGACGACTCGAAGATTGTATTTTTTGGTTTCAATTTTTAAACTGTATTTGACAGATCCTTCAGAAAAACATGGAATTATTTAGAGGGGAAGAGTTGGAAGAATTTATTTCTCATTGTCCCTAGATCTTAAGGAAAGTTTTATAGCTAACCTGCCAGCCCGAGTCCTACTGGGAAATAGATTTTCCCGCTTTGTAGGAATATTGGAAATGCAAAATAGAAAATTGTATTCATATGCTTTGCTGCAAAGAAGGGTCAGGGCTGGAGACACCAAATTTAAGACACAAAAAAAGGATCTGTAAAGAAGGGTCAGGGCTTATACAAAATTTCAAATAACTTCCCATTTATTTAAATGAGAGAACGATGACCATGAAATTAATTCTGATATTTCAGACCTCCTTTCCTGGAAATATTGAAAGCGGTGAACTTTTTCAGGGAGATTTATCCTTCTCAGAGTATTGTAATGAGAATATCACAAATATGGGATGGCTGGGATTGGATATTTCCCTCTAACTTAGAAGAGTAAAACTTATCCATCAGCTTTGAGCTATTGAAAGGGTTTGCACAAGCCTTAATTCTCACGTGTCAAAATCGCATACGATATAAGATTCGCTCCTAAATATTATTGCCGTCCTGAAGGAATAAACTGTTATTATAAATATTTTACGCAATATGATTATCAGTTATAGAACATTATATACTTGCCCGCTAGCCCCTAGGGTAGAAGCCAGTGAATTATTATTATTATTATTTTCATCATTATTAGAGCCTTTTCAACATGACTTTGGAGTCGGTCAACTTAACCACCAACTCTGACTACTGAAACCATGACTCCGACTCTTGAAACTTTAAACATAATTGCTCCAACTCCAGCTCTAACTCCTAAAATTTTCTTCAGAGAAGTAAGAACTCTCACTCAAACTTCGACTTCAACATTCCTGACAATTTGCAGCAGAAATTTAATTTATAAGTTTCTCCTTAAATGAGTTTTTTAAATTTAAAACATCCTATTTACTATACTTAGCCTACAATATTAGTTTTGTTTATTATTGCCACTTTTAATAGAATTGAAGTGTATTTGGCTAAATTATTTTTATTGATTCGACTCCATCATAAAAATTTAATAAAACTCTGATTTCACAACTTCACCTCCTACTCCATTGGCCTGCTTTCAAAGCCTCAAAGGGAAATTTTTTGGGCATATATTTTAGATTTTGGACTAGAATTACATCAGCTAAACATGTTGAAAATTGAGAAAATTTTTGTTTAACCTCTGATCTCCCTTCAGGGAGAGGTGACTAGCCCATCATGCCTTGAAAACGAGGGTTGTATACGAGGCCATATCTAGGGATTAAGGGGTTCGACCCCCCCACCCGAAATGTTTTTCCGACTCGTAAAAAACATAACAAAAATGAATATAAACAAATTTTTGATGCGTTTTTTAAAGCTTTTTTGTACACCTCACCCTAAAAAACTCTTTTGTAGCCCCCCTCCCCGAAAAATCCTGGATAAGGCTCTTGCTGCATAAGAGTTTTTGTTTTCAAATATTTAGTTTTCTTAATCCTTGAGTGGATGGACCGCCGGCATGGACTGTTATATCTTTAATGCCACAGACCCTTCTAACAATATAGACGCTGGCGTGTTTCTAATAATATTGCCCGAAATATATTAATCCAACAACCTTGTCTCACTTTCGTCAGTTCTTATACTTGCGCCCGGGCCAAATTACAATGAAACCAGTGGGGAAAAAATATGCATAACATCAGTACCAATTATGTATTTTGTTCGTAATTATTTGGGTTGAGCAATGTTCAAATTTCAAGCATGCATATCATCACTGACCAATCATGGTGAACATTTTTAGGCATCATTTTGAACTTAAAAAGAAAATGACTTTGAACAGTGGCTCCCTCATATAAATAATGAATCTGGCAAACGATTCAGAGAACATAACCAGGGTCAAAACTATTCTTTTAAAACTAGTTTCTTGCCATTTCAGTTTCCCACTTTTTTGGGATAGGAGTAATGTTAAAATCAAAGAAAAACACATCATTCCCACATTTTACCTTTGTTTATCAACAGGTACGATTATGGTGTGACCGGGCCTTAATTCAGTAAATCAGAGGCTCTAACTTATGTATTCAGATCCTGCCATGATGCTCAAGAACATCACTCGGTAAAATTATAGCAGTTCATACAACTGGCTTACCAATAAAGTGAACATACCACTTGATGTCTTTTTTTATGCTATTTACTAATATAATAATAGATTTTACCTTAAATTCATATTTAAGCACTTTTTAACCTAACCTTACTCAACCTAAACTAACCTTATTATAAATAATTTTAGCACTGAGAAAATGTAGTATTATTCGGTCGAAAACGGCGCGGAGAAAACGTAATATTATTTTGTTAGAAACGACGTATAACTCGTACTTTAATTGAAAATTCGTCATTTTTAAGAGCTTAAAAAATGCTTGAATTTGAATTTGTAGTAAAAGCGATTATTATATTTGTAAAGAACATAAAAAAAAGATCAAGTGATATGTTCGCTTTATTGGTAAGTCAGTTATATGAACTGTCATAATTTATTGAAAATTCGTCATTTTTAAGAGCTAAAAAAGTGCTTAAATCTCGATTTAAGGTAGAAGCGATTATTATATTCGTAAAGAACACAAAACAGGCATCAAGTGGTATATTCACTCTATAGGAAAGCCAGTTATAGGATCTGCTATAATTTTACCCATCGCTCTTATTTGTGTTTCTTAGATCTGACATCATACACAATATGACATCATCTTGTATACGAAAATGGAGTTTTTGCACCAAAAACAGATTTTATCTAAACATTGTGTTTAGCTAAGCACAAACAAACTAGATATAGTAATTTCCTTCCGAATGAGCTCTTAAGCAGCTCTCGATGATGTCCCAATGTCCCGCTAGCAGTGGAGGAAAAAAAAGAGGATACATCATTGCTACCCATGCAAAAAAAAAAAAGATTTCCTTTGTTGTTGAAGCCAGGGGACTGTAATTTTTCCAGATTACGGTTTTCAGCCATAGTAATTCCAATGGTCAATTTTTTATTTCCATACGACAACATCCTTTAGGGGTTTCAGGCTGTTTTTATAATGCCCATAAACTTGCTTTCGAAATAAAATTTTACTATTGACACTAACTGAGATAATACTTAACATCCCGGAATTAGCTATAAGGGTCAATTTTTTACCTCTAACCAGTTTTAATTAAAACATGTTTTTTCAAGGCTTTGGTTACTATGGGCCGCCAAGACTTGTTTTAGGAAATAGAATTTTTAGATTGCCCTGGTGCCAGAATCTAGGCAAACAATTTTGTAACAAACTTTCTTTTGTTTGACTTTAGACATATGTTGATTTCTTTTTATTGTAAGATTTAACATTGTTCTTTACTTATGTTCTTTTATATTTAACTTTTAAGCCATTTTCTGTGTAGTCTGCCAATTTTGAACGATTGCCAATTTTTCATTGTTGTCAATAGTCTTTCTTGAGTTTAACACATTTCCAGAATAGAAAAATGCATGAAATAAGGAAATGTGTAATGAAGTAAATTGGTCTTGTAAAACAAATTGAAGGAAAAGACTTATTAATAAATTTAGAGTGTCTTGCCAAGATCATATTGGGTAACCAGGACAAAACCACGAGCCAATAACTTTTTTCAACAATTAGAAGGTTCACTCATGCGCTGAGTGTGACATTCACTCACGCATGAGTGTAACGTCCGTACTCATGTACTCATGTACTCCTGAGTATGACGTTCACTCCTATACAACCTAGTCAATTTCAATATGTGTCTCATAAAATATCTTAGAACTTTCTGGGACTGTGTATGTTGAGGCATTCGTCAGAGCAGAAATTTTCCACCGACGGCCTTCCTAATAATCATGGAGATCCCAATACCTGGTATGAATAGTCTTTCAATCGAGGCCTTATGTAGAGGGGGGTACTGGGTTGGAACCTCAAAATTTTTGCTCCACTTGTAAAAAATTAACAAAATTGCATATAAACACATTTTTTATACATTTTGTAAAGTTTTTTTCGAGCCCCCACCAAAACAATCGCCCCCCTTTTGAAAAATCCTAGATACGCATTTACATCAAAATCAAAGCTCCGCAATTTTGTTAGCTATTTTTTTTAAAACCTGCTGTTTAAAACAGCTGCCTATTTTTGCCACCATTATTTGCGAAAGCAAAAACCGTGATCTTCTGATGAAGCCATACTAACCAAAAGAGTAGGGGAAAACAAGACAACAAGGAGAAAGGAAACATAATAACGAATAAACTATCAAAGTTTTTTTCTTATACAAAAAAAAGTAGAAAACAAAGCAATTTATGAAGACAGTGTAGACATAGTGAAAACACGGTGAATTAGAAATAGTGAATACGACCTAAGCGGGTATTTCGGCTATACATGCAACAGTCGTCATTGGCGAAATACAGTTTAAAAAAAGAATAAAAGAAAAAAACTTACCAAAAAATGTCATCACTAAAATGAATTCTAAAACTAAAATCATAAAATAAATTTTTAAAGAATCTCAGCTTCCTCCTCTCACATAGGATCAACCAAAACTATATCTGCTTAAGTTGTATTCACTGTCTTCTTAAATTTCATCGTGATCTTGTTTTGTTTTTTATGGTGGATTGCCAGTGTGGTTTTTGCCATTACTTACATCAAACAATTTTTTAGGTATATTTTATACAATATTCAAAGCATCGTCAAGTTTTCGAAAGGCCATCTGATAGTGAAGTCAGTATGGGTATTACTGCACCACCAGCTCCAACGAATGACCATCAAATCCCTGAGGTTTTTCTACTTAATGAAGCTAGAAGTATAGATGTGTACGTCAAACACAACGGAGAGGTTGATGTCAAGGAAGAAGAATTTGTTGACATGGATCCAGATGTGGTGAAGGTAAATTGGCTTTATTTGCTCTTTTAAACAACCCAAAGAAAAGTTTGACTGGCAGTATATCAAACAGTAGATTTCACGAAAAAATTGCTAACTAATTCATTATTCATTAAACTGAAATTACTAACCTAATAAAATATATTTCATTGGCTCTGATAGATGTCTTTATTTTGAGGCTTTTTTAGATGTTGTTTTTTTTGCGTTTTCATTTTATTTTTTCCTCTTCTTTATATATTTTGCTTAACCTAGTTTTTGGATTATTATTATTATTCCCGTTTATAAGAGCTTCCGGGTGTGAGGCTGAAGTATTTGGACTTTTATTATTGTTAGTGAAAAAAAGCTGTGTCTTGTTTGAAATATTAATCCTATTTTTCTACATTTTCTTTAAATTTATTTGAAAATGGAAAGGTAGTTTGATCCGACAGATTATTTATTCAATTAAAATTCCATTTACAGAAGCCGTGGTTTCTTCTTACCTACTCTGTGGGCTTATGAGGATATTTGAGCGGTCATTCAATGAAATCTTAAAAAAAAAAACACTACAAAATGACATAACGTTCCTGAAAAAACGGCACGTGATATTAGTATAGATACACGGTTTCAACAAAACTCGGAGTAGCGAAGGCCGGCCTATTAACAAGCCTCTTTTTGGCCACGCTTGGAAGCATAAAAGGTCCTCAGCTGTCAATTCTTATATATTTTCTACTTTTGATTTCTTACTTTTTCTAATTACGATCCTCTTTCTACTTTTCATCCTATCTTCTTTTTTTTTTCATTTTCCCCTCTATCTATTGAGTAAAGCTATTTTTTGTCTCTTTCTTTTCAAAATAATGATCTCAAAACTCCATCTTCCATAAAAAAAGCCTTTTCAAAGACGTATCAAAGGTAACGCTATAACCCTATAGCGGTGCATATAGTAAAGGCTATAAGGCTCCAATTTTTTATTATTCTATTTTCCCAAAGGACCCTCCATATGGAATGGTGGTCGTATAAACTTTGGAGGAGGCTCATTAAATTAGAAATCGAAAGGTCTAATGCCCTTTTTACGAGTTAAAAGTTATCGGAAGGCAACTAGCCCCCCGCGGTCTCTTTTCACCAAATGCGTTAAAGCTCTAGTCGCCTTATTCAGAGCCAAAATTGATCGGAGGGCATCTACTCCCCCCCTCACACACACCCTCTTTTCCTCAAACGTATTCAATCAGAATTATGAAATAAGCCTTTTGTTTGAAATAGTCCAACGATCAGATAACAAAAAGTCAGGGTAAAAATACCCCCCCCCCCACACCCAGAGCCAGGGCGAAGGGTTGTAACTTTTGTCCCAGGGGCAAATAAAGTTTTATTGGAAGAGGTAAACTTCACAGGGGACTCAAATCACTAGGAATTGAAAGCTATACTTTCCCCTTTGAAAGTCAAAAGTGATCCAATAGCAACTAGCTCCCCCCATCAACCCTCTTTTTCCCGAATGTGTCTGATCAAATTTTTGAGATAGTCATTTTGTCTAAAGTAGACCAAAGATCATATAACAAAAACTCCAAGGTTTCCACAACCCGCCAGAATCCTGGGACAAGTGTTGTAAGTTATGCCCCGAAGGTATATAAGTTTTTTATGTGAGGATTCTTAGAGAGAGAGAGAGAGAGAGAGAGAGAGAGAGAGAGAGAGAGAGAGAGAGAGAGAGAGAGAGAGAGAGAGAGAGCGAGAGAGGAGAGAGAGAGAGAGAGAGAGAGAGAGAGAGAGAGAGAGAGAGAGAGAGAGAGAGAGAGAGAGAGAGACACAGAGAGAGAGAGAGAGAGAGAGAGAGAAAGAAAGAGAGAGGAGAGAGAGAGAGAGAGAGAGAGAGAGAGATTTATTAATATTAAATAGAAGACAATACAAAATACAATTCAAAATTGAATTACAATATACATAATTCCCCTCGAAAGGCTCCACGGCCAGGGATACAAGGGGGATAAGAAAAAAAATATTATACAAGCAATAAATTCAATATAGGCAATCACATATAGCAGTTTACAGGCAACATATTTATGGGGGATACAATATAAGCAACAACTAGAAGGAGAAAAAAAGAAAGATAAAAAAAAAAACATACAGAACATACCTGAGGCCTGGGAGCAAAGTGCAGAGAGGAAAATCACACACCACTAACAAAACACAGGGGCGAGAGAAACACAAAACACGAGAGAAAAAAAAATCTATTTGATTCTTTATTAAATGATCCTCAAGAATCCTTTTAAAAGTCCAAAACGAGTGGCATTTCTGCACTGAAGAAGGTAGTGAATTTCAGACAAGTTGACAAGCAATGTGGGGATTGAAATCTGATCGAACAGTAGGGGTAGGCGGAATGTGGATATTATTTGAAGAACGAAGGCTATATGGAGCTGAATCAGAAATAAACATAGGAGTTTTCCGAAGAGATTTTGGAAGATTGCCGTGAAGTTGATCAAAGACAAAAGAAGCACAAGAAATAATGTAAATAGACCGTAGACTTAAGAGCTGTGTTGGTGAAGAACGGTTGGTTTCCATAACCAGACGCCGTGCTTTATTATACATGACGGAAAGTGACCGCAGCGTAGACGGAAAAGTAGACATCCATACAATGGGGCAATAAGAAACATATGACTGGACAAGACAGAAAAAAAGAAGTTTCAGAATAGATCCAGGAAATGTATATCTAAGTTTTCGAATGATACCCAAACTCCGTCAGACCTTAACCCTAATCATGGCTGCATGGTTTCTGAATGAAAGGTTCTTATCAAGCAGGATACCAAGAAACCAGACCACCCGATTCTCTGGTCTACACAAGGAGCCTTGTGACACCTTGTGCGTAAGCTGAGGGAAAGCTACACCAATTCGAGAAAAAATAAGAAAATGTGATTTACCAACATTCAAGACCAAGTAATTGCCATTAAACCATGACATAACTCTCTCAAATAATGCCACAAGGTTAGACTTGATATCACATTCCGTCTTCCCAAGGGTCCCAAGAGTGGTATCATCAGCAAAAGCAACAATAAAATCTTCATTAGAAGAAGTATTGGAACACGACTGAGCATTAGGCTGACACAGCTTGCATCATGCCAGGGGCCTGGTGTTTTATACAGCTGAAATTAGATCACTAACATAAATCAAAAATAAAATGGGACCAAGAACAGATCCCTGCGGGACGCCATAATATACTTCAGAAGGGCTCCGGAAAAGTGGATCAATTGAAATAAGCCTACCAGAAAGGTATGAATAAAACCAAGAATAAGCGTAGAGATTCCAAGGCATGCGCAGTTTTTTACTGTTTTAAAATGTAGAGTTAAGAGAAAGAGTCAAACTTTAGCGTAAAGAGCGGGACTTTGAGGAGGAAAAGCCCCTTTCGTATACGGAGTAATTTCTGTTCGTTTTAGGTTTTAAAGTCGCTCCTTACTTTCATTTAAAAAAACTTTTTTTTTTTTTAATCTTGAAATAGACTGGACAGATAGGTCCACACCTCGGCTGCATGAATTTTCAACTACAAAATTGGTATTAGCAGGAATTGATTTTTGACTGCTGATTATCGGGGATATACAGGGATTATTAGAGATGCAAGATTCATGAACTTCATCCTTATTTGAACAGATTACGCAAATCCAATTCGGTTTTTCTTACGCTCAGTTGGGGAAATGCCTGCACACTGTGGGTGAAACATCTCGAGACATTTTGTGCATTGCAGGGTAATCCCCTTGCCACAAGATCGACCACAACCAGGACAAAAAAATATTGACATTTCTCACTCCTTAGGTCTGGGGTTAAATAAGTAAGACGAACAAAAAAAAATTTAATTGCCTTTAGCACTCCATTAAGCTTATAATGCAATAAAATCCTTTAGGTTAAACTTGTAACACAGTACGTCTGTGCGGTACGCACACTCAGATCTTCAAAGCCAAAGGGGTGTGTGGCTATCCCCCGTTAACAGAACATAGTCGAGCGAAAACTGAATTTATTCAATTCAGATACACTAATCCGCTCATATATAGTTACATAAATTTAATCACACTAAAGTAGATCGGTTTTACTCACAGTTCATAAATATCCAATTCAAACCAAATCCTTTTATTTTGAACTCTGAATCAATATAATCCAGTTATTTGAGATGTTCTCACTTTGAAAGCTAGGTCAGTACTGAACTTACCACGAGGTTTGATTTGGATATTAATTGAAGCTTTACTCGTTTTAATATTTATTCACTCATTTTTGTTAGTACCTGTTGTATTTTTTTTGGCTCTGATTGTTTATTTTATTTCCGGTCTTTTCGAGTTTAAGTTATTTTAGGTTTCTATTCCTTCAGATCTTAAGTTTACAGTGGTCTTTGCTTTTCTTTGAAAAAGTTCTTTTTCGGAAAGTTTTTTTATTAATTTGACATAAATTCAGATAGTAATTCAAGCGTAAAACGAACTCGAAACACTATAAATGAATAAGTGAAACCGAACAATGCAATAAATAATCAAATCAAACTGAAAACGAACAAAAACTACCACAAAGAGGACCAGGGCCTTCTAAAGACCAGAATGTCATTTGTTCTTTACTTAAAAAATTTTCATTTCGAGGAGTATGTGTTTTGTTTTGTTTTTTTGTTAGTCAGAATGTAGATAAAGATAGAAAAACTGTAATTACCAAGATTACTGAAAGGAACTAATGAAATACCTTTCCATGCAAGTCACAGCAATTTTCTATTTTATAACGCTACTATACAAGAGAAAACTTATAAAAAGTATTTTGTGTTCAGTAAAACGCATTTGCTGTTTTGATATTTACAGCGCAATGACGCAATGAATAAAATTTGATTGGTTTTTCACATTTTGTTTATTTTTTTTTAGGCTGAGCTGAAAAGAGTATACACCCAGCTATATGTTCTCCGGAGTAGATCGGTGCTGTCAAACAACCCACATTTAATAAAAAAGCGAAGCAAAAGATTAACAAGAAAATTCTCGGTAAGATTTTTTTTATATTCTGCCTTTTTTTAAATAGAGTTGCTATGTTCTAAACTTCTAGCTTTTCCTGTTAGTTATGCCAATACGGATTTATTTGCACTATTCACACAATGTACAAGAAAAATAATTATGGCTCTGGCTCTGACATGCAAGCATGTAAGAAAATTTCGCTTCGGGTGAGGGGAGATTTTGAAAAAAAATCTTGGGAAGTTTTGGAAACTTAGATATTTTTAAATGTATGCCCCCCCTCCAGGTAAAAATAAAAGCTGGAGAGTTAGTCATATTTCTTAAAGCCAAGTAAATACTTCGAAATAACTAGATGCGCAAATACCTCTTTTGTTTTTTTTTACCTGACTAGACTCTGCTTTATCATGAGAAACCAAAAAAATATTAAACATGCCAAATTTTGCAGTCAATTTATCCAAAATAAACGATTTTACAAAAATAATAATTTAACTAAAATAACTTTAATTTTAAAGGGTAGTTTATTTTCCTTTGATTTTAAATGTTCTGTCCGATTCTTATGCCTAGTGATCGCTAATTCATTGTGCCTTTGGAAATAACTTGACCCCCACAGACCCTGAAAATAAGTCTTTAGGATGTAAAATATTCCCATTGTTTACACATGGTATTTGCTATTTGGAAGTTTCTAGGCCTACGAAATTCTTTTTATTCGTTTGCCAACTTTTATTTCTATTTGCCAACTCAATTTTTGCATGTGAAAATGTCCCGAAGATATTTTTAGAAGGTTTGAATTGCTGGGAAAAAGTTTCCACGGAAGGGGGGACTATCGGAGTGATCGTAAAAACGTTTAGAAATAAAGAAGTTTTTCAAATGAAAGTATGCTAAGGAAAACTTTTCAGGCTGAATCGTTCACAAAAAATATAAAGGAGGGGAGTGGGTAATTTTCAGTGAGGGTGGAATTGCCCGGGTGTATTTTATTTGGGAGGAACTTTCCATGGAGGAGTTTCCAGTGAGGTGAGGGAAGTTTTCAAGGAGAGTGAATCATATTTGGTGTCATTATTTAAATTGAGGAGAGGGAACCCCCTTCATATCCAGAATAGCTTCTGTTCGTTTGAGTTTTAATTTTACTTCTTACTTTCCGTTGGAAAACTTGTTTTTTTTAATATGTGTGGTAGAGGTATATTTGGACTTAGGATTACGACTGACCAGTATTTCCTTTCTAAAACTACCTGACACTGTTTGGAATTTTTCTGGATTTGCTTTTTTGAAAATAATAGAAATCAAAATAAAATTGTAATAAACTAATTCAATGCTTCCAAACGCTTCTTTATTAATTTGCTTTACTATTCTGTTTGTTTGGGTCATGAACCATACATTTTTTTTCTAGTGTTATTTCCTCTGTTTCTTTGTGATACTTTCCTTTTTGAAGTTATTTGTGAAGCAATTTTGTTATCAGCACAAGCTTGCACGGACACAAGCAAAACGCAAACGCATGTTCATGTCCAAAAACACAAACGCACGAGAAATATTGTGAAATTTCACGTAAACAACATGATGTCATATTCATTATATAGTATAGTAAAAAGATAGATTGAGCAAAAAAGATACATGGATGATTGAGTGAAAAAGGTACATGATAGTACTATAATGACATTATCAAACAGTTTGTGAAAACGAGCTGTAAGTAAGGAGCTATGTGGCTCAATAGTAACAAAACTAAAAAATGGAGAATTGAACTATTAAAGGAAAGACTTCGTATAAAAGGTGCGGTATCCAGGCAATATTCATTAGCATAAAATATGCCATGGCACCACCTGAAAAAACATAGCAAGTTAATAGTCTTTTAAGTTTCCTTCGTGTGAATACGCGTAACATTTTGAATAGAAAATTAAATATCGCAAGGGGGATCAGGATTTAAGACATGCCAAACATGGGCCACAAAATCAGGTGGGAGTCACTGCTCTCGGATGACCAAGGAATACCTGGTCTTACCATAAGATAATAGCACATTGTCGTTCCCCCTTTTGATCATGGAACGACAGTAACTATAATCAGGGCACTTTGAGTTAGACCTATTGAGAAATTTCACATCCGAAATATTGAAATATTCTTTAATCCAATTATAGTTGATCTTAGTTTTATTGTCTATATATAGCCGATTGGCAATTATAGCCTATCTTAAATTACTTACTTTCACCTTAAAATACCAAGGAAAGTGAATCTGAAGCCTGATTGTTTGAATTGGATAAGTGAAAACCTACATAGCCGTAAACTACTACTATGACTACTAACTCACAGCGGCACCAGGCCACTTGAGGCCAGCACAGCTACGCAGGCTCCTCCTCCTTCCTAATCTATTCAAAACATACTAAGAAATTAGTAAAAATTGAGAATTAATTTTTCAATTAAAAGAACACCTGAAGATACACAGTTTTTGCAGCAGAGGGTGCACATTAAAAAAAAAAAAATAGAAACACGAGTAAAAAAATTCAGCGCAAAATAAGCTAAAAAACATATGGTATGAAACAGCTTAAATAGGTGTGGCACTTGCATGAAGGTATAGTTCTGTTTTGGAATCAAAACACTGTCATTGTTTATATTTTGACAAACAAAAAGCGCTGTCCAGATCTAACTACTTTGTTTTACTTGTTTAATTTTACTGCTCAGCCTGACAACATTGTCAAAAACTTGGAACTGCCCTGAAAACTTTGTAATTCAGAAACGACCAAAAGAGTTTAGGTATGATTGGACCTAAGATAAACAAAATTTTATTTTGATGTCTCTCGTACCTTAAGAAGATGTCCTTAATAACTATCCAGTTGTTATATAAAAAAAGACGCATTTGGCTCAGGAAATATTAAAAAAAATATATTATTTTTTGAAACTATCACGTTCTATTTCTATTTTTACCATCTGCAACAGCAAGCAACAGGAGTTTTTTTTCAATTCAATTCAATCATATATATTCAAACAAAAACACATAATTACATGTACATAATCTGCCAGGAAAGCGCAAAAGTGCTGGACTAGGACAGAAACTTAACTAAAGAATAATTAAACAATCAACTAACAGAAACAACGAATCAACTTGATTTATCAAAAAAAGAAAAAAAAGAGAAAAATTAGGGGGGTGACAAAGAGAAAGAAAAGAAAAAGACCAAAAAGAGGAGGACCACGCGATATTAATATCTAAACAGTATTTCTGTAACGACCCTTCACTGCTCGCTTGAAGGTAATAAGGTTATTTGAGTTCCGGATTTTCAAGGGGATTGAATTCCAGATATCTGGTGCAAGAAATCTAATTAAAAAAGAAGCTCTTTTTGTTGACGGTGTCTCGTGGACAATGTTACATGAATTTTGCGTTTCATAAGTATGCAAATCTTGATTTAAAGTGAATAAATTTTCAAATGACGATGGAAGGAGGTTGTTGAAATATTTAAAACAAAAAGTTGCAATTTGAAAATCCCTAGTCTTTGACACATCAAATATTTTAGTAAGTTTGAAATGGAGGTTAATGTTATCTGAATGCTGAAGAGGTGATATAATTTTAATGGCCTTATTTTGTATGATTTGGATTCTCTTATAACATGAGATGAAGTTGCTTGCCCATATAGAGCATCCATAAGACAAATGGGGATGAAAAATAGAATGATAAATCATTTTCTGGATTTTTCAGGGAAACGGAATTTGAGACGCTGGATAACTCCAAGGGACCTTGAAAGTTTGTTACCAATCAATTTAGCATGTTCATTCCACGAAATATTCTCATCAATAATAAATCCATGATATCTACAGGTTTTTACCCTATTTATAATATAATTTTTTACAATTAAATTGAGGTCCTTTTGGACTGATACGATTCTAAAAAATAAAAATAATTGGTTTTACCATAATTTAGTGTCAAATACTGTGAATCAGCCAACGATATAAATTCAGTCAGAGCAATTTCCATTTTTTTAATAAAGAAGGTAGATTTTCACATTCAACAAAAAGAATTGTGTCATCTGCAAATATTATGATGTTAGCTTAGATAGATAGATAGATAGATACTTTATTTCGTGATTAAACCGAAAACAGGCATTTCACAGAAACAAAAACAGAAAAAAAACACTACAAAAAGAAAAAGGGAGAAAAAGAGTACACACTATCTAAAGCAAAACATAAACACTAACTAAAAGTCAAGTCTCTATGTGCGGGATAAAAATCTGTTTACACTAGTCCGAACTCTATTATTTCTAATTATCAGCGATAAGGAAACGGCACACTTATTTCATATTCACTTAACTCGAACTCCATTGCTAAAAGTGCTCTACAATAAACAGGGCAATCAAATAAGTTTTCCAAGACTAAATAAAAGGACATTTGAATTTTATCTTCCGATACTCTGAGTGAAATTTAAATCCTTCGTTGCAGGTTCAGACAGCCACAAACGATAAAAGCAGCTTATTCGTGTTACGGACGAAAATGGCCTGAGAAACGCGACACCTGTCTGACAAACATACCCTGTGTTTATACACTTGAGGGTTTAATGCTGAAACCCAAATTTTGCTTTTAAAATTTATCGCCAAATCTGATGGAAGAAATGTAACTTGAGAAATTTTTTATGGACTGGGCTGTAAGAATTCAGTCTCCAGTGATTTGTCTATTGGAACTTAGGGGTCATTGTTAGATATGGGCTTAGATAGATAGATAAATATAGATAGTCTATGATGTTAGCTTCAGATAAATAATATGTTAAATAGTCAATATAAATGAGAAAAAGCAGTGGTCCCATTATTGAACCTTGTGGCACTCCACATGGTAAAAGATGGCACTCTGATGTTGCATTTGTATTTTGTACAAGTTGAGCTCTATTAATAAGATACGAATGAAACCATTTTAAAGCCACATTACGTACACCAAATGATTCAAGAATTTGGAGTAATGTATCATGATCAACAGTGTCAAATGCCTTTTTAATGTCTAAAAGTAAAGCAGTCAACCAATTTAAGAATTGCAAGGTCCGTAGAAAGTCCTTTGCGAAAGCCAAATTGGGTATCACATAGAAGATTCTGCACCTGGAGGTAATCATACATTCTTTTATGAACTACTTTCTCATAAATCTTCGAAAAAAAAGGTAAAATTGAAATGGGTCGGTAATTACTCGGTTCATTTTTTGACTTCCCTTTGTTAAGGGGTAGCACTCGGGCCAATTTAGGTCTTTCTGGAAAAGTTCCCTCGTCAAGTGATAAATTAATCAGATGAGTCAAAATAGGAATAACAATTGTTTTTGTTGCTGGAGTAGATTAACGATGCTTCATCTACTCCAGAGGATTGTGATTTCATACTCATAATTATTCCATTTATTTCATTTTCATCACAATTTGTAAAAAGGAATTCAGAAGTAACATGACGAGGTTTAAGTTTGGGGACTGGTGGACTTTTTGATCTTTTAACTGCTTCATGGCATAGCTTAGAACAATCCTCTGAAAAATACTTGCATAAATTTTCGGCAATTTCTTTTGGATCATTAACAATTTTTTCACTGAAATTCATCATGTTAATCTGGTACTTTTCCTTTTTATGCCCCAGTGACTCATTGATTTTATTCCAAGTCCGCTTCATGTTTCCATTTATCTGTTCAAACTCTTTTTCGCAATAAGCTCTTTCAGCGTATCGTTTAATTTTATTTGGCCGATTTCTATACTCTTTGAAAGTCAGGAGTTTCTCATTCGTGGGGTCTTTTAAATAATCTTTATACAGCCTGTTCTTCATTTTTACAGAAACAAGGATACCAGTCGTCATCCATACTTTCCGAAGGTTATCTTTTTTTTTACTTTCTTTAAGGGGCAACATTTATGAAACTCAGCTAGAAATATGTCCATAAAAAAATTATAAGCCTTTTCTGCACATTTCCATTTGAAAACTTCCGAAAGATCAACATTTTCCAAATTTACAGCCAGATTTTT
The DNA here is from genome assembly GCF_032884065.1 of Artemia franciscana. NCBI lineage: Eukaryota > Metazoa > Arthropoda > Branchiopoda > Anostraca > Artemiidae > Artemia > Artemia franciscana. The sequence goes on from NC_088874.1 coordinate 775,523, forward strand.
CAAACTATTTTCTGATAAATCTCGATGTTTAATCTCGTCTTTTGGTGGTCTCCTCTTTAAACTATCAATTTTACTGATCAACATAAGGTGGTCTGATTCATCAGTAACAAGTACATCGACCATACAACCATTCAGTAACTGCCCATCAACAAATATATTATATCTTAAAGTTGGCGAAAAATGCGTTATTCTCGTTGGAATTGTTACTAAAGGGTAAAAATAAGACGACAACATTGTATTAAGGAAATCAACACTATCATATAGATTTAATAGATCAATGTTGAAATCTACCATTAACACTACCTTTTTCTTTTCTTTTGTAACTTGTGACAGAAGACTTTCAAATACATCAAAAAATCTTTCTTCGAAAACGATGGTACTTTATATATATTATTCCAAACGAAAGTAAAACAGTTCAAAATAGGGATGATACCTTTTTATTGACAGTGAAATATAAAATTATTTAACTGGATATTTCGAACACATATACAGTGTTCATCATCAGCAGTAAAACTAAAAGACATGAATAAAAATAAACAGAATTTATACCTAATAAACTAATTACATATTACCGGAACCGGAACCAAAAAGGTCAAGGAGATTTGCCTCGGCTGTTGCATTGAAAAAAATAAGAGCAATAAACTATATGTAATTAGTTTATTAGGTATAAATTCTGTTTATTTTTATTCATGTCTTTTAGTTTTACTGCTGATGATGAACACTGTATATGTGTTCGAAATATCTAGTTAAATAATTTTATATTTCACTGTCAATAAAAAGGTATCATCCCTATTTTGAACTGTTTTACTTTCGTCATGGAAAGGCAGTGTGGTCTTCGAAGTTATCTATTATTCCAAACAGTAGCTTTTCTGACCATGACGACCTTATTTCAATAAACAATGTTTCGAGTTTACCTTCAAGCCAGAGTGAAAATTCATGTCTTACCTCATAATCTACATCACTTCTTATTAAAGCGGCTAGTCCTCCTCTCTGCATAAAAGAGCGACCTATATTCAACCATGGACCCTGGAACAGAAAAATCCATTACATTCAGGTACTCATTACTCAAAATTGTTTCACATAGGCCTACAAACAATGATTGCGATTTAAGACACTCCATTTTCTACAACAAAGAACATTTAGCCGATCGGAATCCTTGGCAGTTCCGAAAAAGTAACGGATTTCCATTACATATATCCCATTTAGTAAGATCTTCAAGTTCAACGTATGAAGCATCATTAGGGTACTTTTTTAATCGAAATTTAAATCCCGACTGACCAAACCAAACATCTGAAAACACATCATCAATAACTAATCTATTTTCCTCATAATTTTTCAATCGATTACGAGACCCTGACATGACCTAAGTGCAAGTAGAAATTGATAAAGATTATAAGCAGAGACAAACAAAAAAGTGAAGAGCATAAATGAGAAAAGGAAACAAAAAAGTAGGGTATTGCAAGCGGAAAATGGTTGAAAGAAACAAAGAGTGAGAACATGGCACTGCACATACTGAACATGAGAAAAGCAGTAATTTAGCTGATGATCCTTCACCGATAAGATCCTTTGCACTTCGTATTTTTTAATGCTCGAACCCTGTTTGACAAAAATCATTCCATCGATTGACCATGCGTTCTTAGAACCAAGTTTGTTTCGAGCCAAATCAAGCAAGTGTTTGCGCTTTCTCGTTAAGTACTCTGACACAAATACACCATTTTTTGCAAGTTTCGATTTTGCCATGAACACCGTTCTTGCAGCATCCAGATTACGAAACACAACGCAAACGGGAGACACGTAAGAATTGTTGGAGACTGGATTGGATGGATTCTGGAAACGACGAACGCTCAGGATGTGCGAATTTGCAATATCCGATAGTCCAATTTTTCCCCAATAACTTGTTTCACTGACATGTCAACACTGGATCCTTGTGCTTGCTTTAAACCACTAAAAAATAAGCGTATCCATTATCGTTTTCTGTTCCATATCATCAAGTTTTAGTTCAATCACTTGGATTCTGTGTTCCAGAGATGCAATTTGCTTTTTGAGTCCAGATATCATTTTTTCAAAAGCAGTGAACTTTGCCGAGTATTCAACCAAAATTGAATCATGGATTTTACAGACAATGTCTTCTGTAAATGATGATTCTAGGCCCTGTAGAAGGTACCGTGCACAAGTTGTCACGAACCCTTTGCTCAATTTCATTTCTCAAACCGTTTTGCAGATTTTCAAGTCCTTTTTGAGCATTGTTCGCAACGGAGACAAGAAAAGCCCGATCCAAGTTTAACTTTTCTAAATAAATATCCAGAAAAGTGGTAACATCGCTGAATGCATTTGCTACTCCTTTGGTTTTTTTTTCACAGCCTCATCAAAATTTTCTTGGTATGGTTCAAGCTGAGATTCTTGAACCGTTAATATTCATGCTTGCCGCAACAGAAAACAGCGTAGTGTGATCCGTTTTTCTTTTGAACAGTATCCACAATTCAAACTTGCCATTTTGGATATACTTTGAATTTTGCAAACGTTAGTCCTCTAATTTCGAATCCTCCAGGGATATCGGATAATTCGAAAAATGTTACCTTTTAATTGCCTTTCTTATTTATAGACGTGCCAGAATTCGTCTGTTTCTCATTAAAATTATCCAGAAAAAGTATCTAAAAAAAATTTAATTTCTTCATTACTGAGTAATTAGATCCAGTACTTTTACAAAACATATCAGTTAACTCTATTGCGTAAAACCGAAATCACTATTCAAAATGTAATCCTTTTTCAACACTGGTCTTAACTGGACGAAGTCTGAATGAATACTGAAATGTATTAAAATTGCATTTGTCGCACCTAAAATGTCTAAAAAAAAACACTGTCTTTCATAAACAACTACTCACTAATAACAGTAAAAAACGAAAAAAAGATTCAGTTTTCCACTTTCCTCCTATTTATTCATTTGTATACCAGACAAAAAAAAACAAGAATATTGTATATATTCAAAAGCACTCAAATAAACGAATAAATAGGAATGAAATAAATAACTTTTCATGTTTGTTTTAATTTTGTGTCCTTGAATTCCCTTTCTTTGAGATTTGAGCAATGTGTGACGGGCAACAGGTGAAGATCTAGAGAAAAATTTTGGGGCCAAATGTGACAAGGGTGCCAATAAGCAACACCTTGGGGGCAATGTGACAAGGGTGTCAATAATTGACCAAATTGACAATTTAATACAAAAAAAGAGTCAAAAACAGAAAAAAATGAGGGTACCAGAAAAAAATCTTGAGGAACCAGGCCCCCCCAACCCCCTCCTGGATCCATCAGTGGCAGGCAAACTAGTTTATAAATAAATTACTGGCCATTTATGGTGTGAAATTCCAGAGTTGAAATTCCTCAGCTTTTCTCACATGAAAGAAGACAAACCAATCTTTTCTTTCTCTCAAAGCTTTAATCCTAAGATTGCATCTTTGCCCAGCTTTTTGCCCAGCTAAGGAGATCTGCCCCAGAGATCTTTTGCCCAGCTAAGGATAAAAATCGATTAAGGACCAAATTCCTATATTCTACTAAAACTAAGTCTTTTTTTTTCATTTGCAGCGGATGAAGGACCAGGGAGCTGAAAAGGTATGTCACAATAAATACATTTTCTTTTCTTTATGACTAAGAAAAGCTTGAGAAAAGGCTTTGGAAAAGCTTATATTAAGACACTTGGCAGCTTCAGAATTGAAGACGAGCAATTTCTATTGAAGAAAGTCTGAGCATAAACTGCTTGAGCATAAACTGCTTGTCATGACAAGTTACTACAAAGGGGCTCTGAGACCGAATTGGCTATACATTACCTATGAAAAAACATCCTTCTCCAGGGGCGTTAATTCACAAAGTTTAGGTGAGCAAAACATATTATGCTCTAAGTAATTGTGAAAACGGAATTGCTGGGAGTAAAATGTATTTTCAGGATATAGGCATGGGATTTCGTTGTTTTTTTTTAATTTTTTTCAATGATCCCCCCAAAAGTTATTTCTCAATGAAAATGGCAAAAAAGACATTCTATTTTAACTTTGTGAGGGGGGAATCAGGGAGATCAATTTCCCCCAAGCCCCACCCTAATTTCTCCACTTCCAATTGATGATCCTGTCATTCTCATCATGGAAAAAAAAAATCAGTAGATCGTTATACATAAATCGAATCAATAAATAGATTGCATCCGTAGGGATGGATAGATTGAATTCGTGCCCAATCCAGTTTTGAATGGGGAAATAATGCCTAATCCTTTCCTATTTTGTGTTTTGATTTCAATTACTGTCTTGCTTTCTTTAACATTGCATCCAAAGGCCAGTTTTTTCATCTGAATAGCCTATTTAATTGCACTGAAGATGGCTTAGCGAACGTCTTTGGCAAAATATATGCTTTGTTTTGGCTAATTTTTGGCTGACAATTACCCTAACTGTTTCGTTTTCTTTATTTTTTTCGTTCTTTATTTTTTTTTTCGGGCAAAAAGTTACTATTCAAGAAGAAAGTCCTTGCTTTTATATTCATTTAAAATTACACTCACGGAGTTGCGCCCCTAGAATCGTTTCCGACATGCATCCCTAAGCAAAATACTAACATCAAAACAAAACTATATGGAGTGAGTTCTCTTATAAAATAAAACTAAGTTAAAGTGAAAAAACGATTGAGCCAATGATCGATAGGGAATGAATTTAGTAACATCCTATGATTTATTTATTTTTTCCAGAGGAACTTAATATGGAATGGGTTATCGTAAGAACTTCAGAGGGGGCTCATTCGATTGGAAATCAGAAGTTCATGTGACTTTTTCAAGAGTCAAAAGAGATCAGAGGGCACCTAGCCCCCCACCCATGCCCTTTTCTCCCCAAATACATATAATAAAAATTTTTAGATAGCCATTTTGTTAAAGATAGTTCAAAGATCATACAAAAAAAAATCCGGTGTCTACACGAACCCCCAGGGTCCGGGGGCAGGCGTTGAAAGTTATGCCCTGGGGTAATTTGTGGTTCGTATAAAAGGGATGCTCTAGTTCACTTTTTAGGAGTCGAAACAGATCAGAGGGCAGCTAGCCCCCTCCCTCCTACGCCCCTTTCTCATCAAACTCGCCCGATAAAACTTTGAGATAGCCATTTTACTAAAAACACTTCAATCGTCAGATAATAAAAACTCGGGGGTCGACAAGACCCCCCACGAACTGGGGACAGGCGGTGTAAGTCATGCTCTTGGGGCATATATAGTTCTTATAGAAGAGATTCTCGTATAAACTTCAGAGAGGGTTAATTTGATTGGAAACTGAAAGTTCTAGTTCACTTTTTATGGGTCAAAAGAAATCAGAGGGCAAAAATCCCCCCACGTCTTTTTTTCCCAAATACATCCGATGAAAATTTTGAGATAGCCATTTTTTTTTTTAAATAGTTCAAAGATCCTATTACAAAAACTCTGGGGCTGACAAAATCACCCAGGGCCTTGGGGCAGGCTTTCTAAGTTATGCCCTGGTGGCATATATGGTTTTTATAGAAGGGAAGCTCGTATATACTTCAGAGAGGGCTCATTTGATTGGAAATTAAAGTTCTAGTTCACTTTGTCGGAGTCAAAAGAGATCAGAGGGCAACTATTCCCTCGCCCTTTTCCCCCAAATCCATCCAATAAAAATTTTGAGATAGCTATTCTGTTAAAAATAGTCCAAACATCAGATAATAAAAACTCCGGGATCGTCACAACCCTACAAGGCCCGGAGGTAGGCGTTATAATTTATGTCTTGGTGACGAATATGGTTCTTATAGAAGGGATGCTCGTAGAAACATTAGATAAGACTTATTTTATTGAAATTGAAAGTTCTAGTTCACTTTTAAAGAGTCAAAAGGGACCGAAGGGCAACCATCCCTTTTCCTCCAAACAAAACTAATAAAAATTTTGAGATAGCCATTTTGTTAAGAAGAGTTCAAAAAGCAGATAATAAAAACTCCGGAGTCAATACAAAACCTTTAGGCCCGGGGGGAAGTGTTTTAAATTTTGCCCCAAGGGCATATAAGGTTTTATGTAAGGGGGGTCGTATAAACTTCAGAGGTGGCTTATTTGATTGAAAATTGAAAGTTCTAGTTACCTTTTTCTGAGTCAAAAGGGATCGGATGGTATCTACTCCCCGCCCCCCCCCCCACGCACACACAAACTCTCTTTTCCGCAAATACATTCGATCAAAATTTTGAGATTGCTAATTTGTTTGAAATAGTCCATAGATCACATAACAAAACTTAGTTATCCCCTCCCCCCTAGAGCCCAGGGGAAGGGTCGTAACTTATGCCCTTGGTGGATATAAAGTTTTTATGGAATAAGTGGTCGTATAAACCTCGGAGGGGAATCAAATGATTGAAAATTGAAAGTTCTAATTCCCTTTTTAAGAGTCAAAAATACATCCGATTGTAAGTAACCCGCCACCCCCCAGCCAGCCCCCTTTTCCCCAAGGGTGGCGGATTGAATTTTGATACAGCCATTTTGCTCAAAGACCAAACGTCATATAACAAAAACTCCAGGGATAGCACAGCCCACCAAATTCTGGGGGCAAGTGTTGTAAATTGTGCCCTGGGGGCATATAAGGTTCTTATGGAAACGATGGTAGTATAAACTTCGGAGGGGGCTCATTCTACTGTAAATCGGAATTTATAATGTCCTTTTTAAGAGTCAAAAGGGATTGAATTGCAACTAACCCCTCCCTCAATGACGCTTTTCCCCCAAATGCATCTGATCAAAATTTTGAGATAGCCCTTTTGTTCAAAATAGTTTAAAGATCTAACAAAAAAACTCAGGGGTCAACACAGCCCCCCCGAGCTTGGGGATGTGTTGTAAGTTATGCCCCAGGGGCAGATTAGGTTTTTTTGTATAGAGTGGTTGTACAAAAATCAGAGGTGGCTCATTTGGTTTGATACTGAAATTCATATGTACCTTTTAAGAGTCATCAAAAGTGTCGGCGGCATATACCCCCCACCCTATTCTCCTCAAATGTATCCAATCCAAATATTGAGATAGCCATTTTGTTTGAAATATTCCAACGATCAGATGACAAAACTTCGGGGTGCAAATACCCCCCCCCCGGAGGAAGGGTTGCGACTTGTGCCCCAGGGGCATATAAGGTTTTTACGGAAAGGGTGGTCGTTTAAACATCGGAGGGGACTCAAATGATTAGTACTTGAAAGTTCTAGTTCTCTTTTTATGAGTCAAGAGTGATATGACGGCAACTGGCCCCCCCCCCACCAGCCACAAGGCCATAAAGCTCCATTTTTTCTCCGGAAGCACTTCCTATAAAAGGGGTGGTGTTATAAACTTCGGGAAGGGGGCTCTTATTCAATTGGGAATAATAATTTCTAGTGTCTTTTTTAAGAGTCAAACATGATTGGATGGCGTCAAGCCCCCTCCTTTTCTATGCCCTCTTTTCCCCAAACGCATCCAATCAAATTGTCCGCATTAGTCAAGGGGTGACGTAATTAAAATAATTTTTCTTGGGGGTTGAATAGATGAAAAACATTTTAGTTCTCGAAAAATATGCTTTGTACTGTCCTTCCACGTCTCTTTTTCTAAAGTTAGGCAAAGGTTACTTAAAAGCCGTAGATTCAAATTTAATATCACAAAAAAAATAGTAAACATTTTTTTTTTACCGAGGATCTCGGAAACGTTCAGGGCTCCTCGTAGATACAAAGGTTACTTTTCCTTTCGTGTAGATACAAAAGAAAATGAAAAAATTCAGTTCCTTACTAGTCCTCCTTGAAAAGAATTGGATACCCTCCAAATAGAATTCTGGCTAAGCTTAGAGTTAACGTAATTTACCTCTCTAATGTGATTTTTATTTCCCGAATGCAGTCATGTGTTCAGCATCTGTTCGGGGAGGGGTCCTTATTTATATGACATTTTCAATTCAGCAAATATCATTTCCTTTCATGAAAAAAAGTAATCAAATACCATTTTCTCAGCATTATGTTTATACTTTAAATGGTGATTATTAGTATTTGTGATAGTTTTTAGTGATAGTTTTTGTGATAGTTATTAGTATTTGTGATAGTTTTATTAGTATTTGGTGATAGTTTTTAACAAGGGATGTAAACAGGGAGTAGACCAAGATTTTGTTTTTGAGCGGATTTAAATAATTTTAGGGGAAGGAGGCCCGATTTAGAAAATAGTTATTATTTTTAGAACGTTGGCGGCATAAATATGACTTTGCAGCAATGTTTTCTGTGTTCCCCGAGACCCCTGGCAATTTTAGATAAAAAAAATATAAAATTTTATTTTATTTTAATACTATTGTGAGGTGGTTCACCCTAAAGATAACGATTTCGGATCCCGGGGTTCAGGAACGGACTGAGTATTTTTATTAGGTGTAACTTAGTTTTTGATATAGTAATAAAACCCATTGAACTTGAAAAAAACTTTAACTTGACAACAAAAAGGTAAGATAACTTAAGATATGATAATTTTATAAGACAAAAAAAAAAAAAGTTTTGCTGCACCTGCTAAGAAAATCACTAAGGAATTGTTGGCAGCAGGTGAGAATCTTCTATTTTAGGTATTCTAAAAAATACTATTTTATATTATTCTACTACAAAGTTTTTTATCACAAAAGAAGCTTTAGTCGTTATTCTAAATTGATGTACTAGATTCGATACTCGTCGTGTATCATGACTATGGAGATCACTATTAATGGAAAAAAGATTTTCGGAAGAAGAGGGAAGCAAATTATTAAGATATTTATATGTGAAAATACTAACTTGATAATCTCTAGTTTTTGAAATATCAAGAAGTTGATTCTTAATGTAATATTGTTAATATTTTGAGCTGTGACAAAAGTTTGACAGCTTTAATTTGAATTTTCTGAATTTTTTTTTGAAACACAAAATTACTTGCCCATATAGACAATCATAGGAAAAATACGGTTAAAAAAAAAACAGCAAAATAAAGTAATCTAATAATTTTCTTTGAAACTAAGTCTTTTACTTGGCGAAGCACGCCCAGAGATCTGGACGATTTTGGAACTATAATAGCAATAACACTAAAGTGTGTTTTCCAACACTAAAGTGTGTTGTCCATCTTCATCAATCATAAAGCTCAAATATTTTGTTACCCTTACTCTTATTATTTGATTACCATATACAATTAGTTCTGAATTAGTATCAATAATTGATGTCCAAGAAAATAAAATGTAATTAGTTTTGGCATAATTTAAAGTCAAAAGATCAAAATCTGTCCGCTCAATAAACTCGACCAATGCCTTTCTCATTTTACCAAAAAGTAGATTAACCGATGGCGCAGCAACAAGTAGAAGAGTATTATCTGCAAAAAGATTATACCTGCCTCTGACATATAATACCTAATTCGATTGATAAAAATTAAAAATAAAAAAGGACATCGCATAGACCCTTGAGATACTCCGCATGTTGTCCCATTAGCTACAGAAGTTGAAGACCCTTTCACCACGATTTGCTTCCGTCTACTCAAGTAAGATTTAAACAATAAGATGCTATTTCCAGTCATACCGATTTTATTCAGGTCAAGTAATAACTCATATTTAATGAAAAAAAAAGTGAGAATGAAAAGGTGATTGGTACAAAGAAATATAACCAAGTGAGTGGCTTTATCAGTGGCTTCAATGAGGGGGGAATTTTAGCCCTCGATTGTTTTGTAGGCCCCTCCCGTGGATTACAAGAAATATCTTTTTTGTTTGTTTACTTAGATTGAAAAATAGCGATTTTGGTATTTTCATTAAAAAAATTGAAAAGAACAACAAATCGCTCCCCCGGATTTTAAAAATACCTTTTTGCGTTACTATTCACCCTACGTTTCCGTGAATTGGCACAGCTGTGTTTCTTTCATCTTGGTAGCAGTACTAGTAAGTTGGGTGGACTTAACAAAAGTTTAGAGTAAAGAATATTCAAGTTGTTGGATTTTTTTTTGTTTTTAATAGAAAAACGTTTAGAAGAATAAAGATAAGTCTTGAAACTAAGATTAGAACACTAGAAAGTGGAAAACAAAACAAAACTTTTTTTTATTAAAAACAATAAGAGGGCTTCATGTCCGGAAGCCTTTATCAATGGGAAAACAATAGACTAAATCAAATAAATCATAAAAAAAAAAAAAAAAGACTGGCATTTAGTTTGTGTTTTTTTGTTTGTTCTTTTGCTGTTACTAAAGGTTTCCAAACATAAAGTGGAGATTTTCGAACTTTTATTATTATCAGTGAATTTTTCTTTTCATTGTCTAATTTGAAATATTTTACCCGTTTTCCTATATTTTTATTTTGTTTGTATTTGCTGGGAATTCACGTGAAATACATTTGAATGTGTTAGCGAATTTGATTGAATGTTGCTTGTCTAATGTTGCATTGTCTAATTTGAAATATTATACCCGTTTTCCTATATTTTTATTTCGTTTGTATTTAGTGGGAATTCACGTGAAATACATTTGAATGTGTTAGCGAATTTGATTGAATGTTGCTTGTCTAATGTTGCATTGTCTAATTTGAAATATTATACCCGTTTTCCTATATTTTTATTTCGTTTGTATTTAGTGGGAATTCACGTGAAATACATTTGAATGTATTAGCGAATTTGATTGAATGTTGATTGACTAGATGGTGGAGCAAGGCTAGACCACGTCCAGCAGTGTTACTTTGTAATCAAAGTTCCTACCCTGTTGCTAATTTTCTTTGATTTATTCATGAAAGGAAAAGTGTTATAAATCCCCAGTATCTTATTTGTTATATCAAATCATTATTCAGTGACTCTTTTTAGCATTGTGAGGTGGTCGCCATGAAACAATCCATACCTCTATCAAATCCATTTCTTGGAAGTAAAATAAATTTTCCTCCGTGCTATTTCCTTTTGATCTATTTCGTAATCTCTAGTGATTCCCATAATTTGTCGCCTAGCAACTTTATTATCGTTTAAGCTGCTATAGAACAAAAGATTAGCTTGGTCGATTACGTAGTTGCAAAATATCTGGCTAAATGTTGGACTTATCCCTTTTTATATTTATCAGTTTCATGGAAACGATTTTTTTCTAACAAAATCTAGAAATTATTCATACCCGTTATGCTTTAAATGATAAAGGATCATCTTCTACAATAATTGTTTAGGTGTAATACCCTAGCAATTTTAGTTATTGATATAACTAAAACTATTTTATTATATAAAAGTTACATAGTAGAAATAAAATGTTACTTTGAAAAATCGCTATGATTTTATCATTACAAAAAATTGCAACATAGTAAATATACCAAGGCACCCTACACGGTAAAACTAAAGTATAAAATCCTGTACCCAAACGAACCTCTGTGGATGTAATGTTGGGGTAGAAACTAAAAAATTAAATTTAAAGGTAAAAATTTAAAGGTGTCTAAAATTGAGATGCCGACTGTTAGCATTGGGGTACGGAAAAATCTCTGAGATAATGTATTGCAGGTAACATGATAGTAAGTCTGATAATACAAGCAAACAATTTATGTATTATCGTAGAGCAATTTATTCGTAGAACGTAGAACGAAGAAAAGAGGAAAACTATTCTTCTTTATTATCTTCTCTATCATCTTCTTCTTCTATTCTATCTAACTTTATTCTTCGTAGAACGAAGAAAAGAGGAAAACTATTTTTGTCGCCTCCAAAGGGAATGAATTTGCAGCCCTGGGCTTCAAATGTCTGTCCCAAAGAAGCACCACCATCCCCCGAAGAGCCATATGTTGGCTCATAGCATGAAACCATATGAAACCATAGCACCATATAGCACCATATGAAACCAATATGAAACCATAGCACCTAAATATTTTTGCGTGCAAAAAACTATATGTGGTTCCTTTAGCCGACGAAAAATGCTGGAGATAACTTCATTCATCCTCTTGGAAACCAATTAACCCTTTCATACCTGTGGTCACCATACGGATAACGCTCGCCTCCTATTTTTTTTTCTCTCGACTCGACAAAGTCACAACCGTGATTTCTTTTCCACTAGATAGCGCTTCCTTGACTCTGTCGCGTTTGAATTTATTGTCCCTCAAGGCTTTACCTGAGCGGTCGAGCGAGCGTCCAAGTTTAGACAAAACATAAAATGTCGAAAAAGAGGAAAGGTGCAGATTTCGACCTCAATGATCTGGACGTTTCTGGTAAGTTCAGAGCCTGATTATGATCTTATTTTTTAGCTAAGAATGCGTTCTTTCGAATGAGATATCACTAGTCTAATTCTGAGCTGTAGTTTAGCCGCAAACAAGGTTGCTAACGATCGGTTACCAAATGGTCACGTCAGGCATTCAGTGCCAAACCATACCTAGGCAGATTTGTACAGCAAACGAGGCAGCAAGTCCTTTTTATGATCGGGAATAGGCACATTTTCTTTCTGTTCCTCCTTTTTACTGAAACAAGGGTAAAAAAGCTATTTTGTGGGATGGCTCAGGCAAGTGTTGAGGCCAATGGCCTATTTTATTGCAATATACTATTATTATTGTTATTATTAAGTGATGCACTTACCTTGAATTTCTTTTCAGCTGATCCAAGCACGAGCTCTGACTCCATGAGAGGTCATGGTCCCAACCCCTTGGAAGAAAGACTGATCAAGGAAAGAAGTAGAAGAGTTACCAAGAAAATGACTGCAGAAGAAGCAGCAAGGCTTTTATTTATACCTGATTGTGATTCAGATCTCGATATCTCTTCCGACGACGACGACCCAAACTGGGCACCAGACAATCCAGATGAAGAATTTCAGCCTTTACGTTTTCTCAACTGTTATGGCAATGAAGACGGAAGAGATGAAGAGGATATCGACCACACAGACGGCATCCCTTTAGCAATGCTTGGCAGATTCGAGTTAGACAATGGCGATGACACGGATCAATTCGATTTGCCTCTCCCGGGCTTGAATGATACAACAACGTCAAACAGTTCTTCAAGCACATCATCAGCACCAGTGTCAGCTTCTTCTGCAATACAGTCAGCAACATTTACTGCACCTGCTGAACCCTTTGTCCTTACAAGAGCTAAAAAAAAATGCTCCTTCCCAAGCAGTGGCCGGTCTAGTAACTCCAACTGATGCTCCTCAGGTCACGGCAAAACCAGTAGCAAAAAAGAAGGTAGCGAAGGAGGCAAAGCAATACAAGTGGATAAAAACGGAGCCCGAACCTCGAAATATTACATGGAAGGGTTCTATGCCACACTATGACGAGGTAAAAACGCCCCTTGATCTCTTCCGAATGTTTATCACAGAAGACATTCTTTCAAACATTGTGGACCAAACGAATCTGAATGCCATGAGAAAGAAGAATCTTGCTCTGAAACTTTCCCTTGAAGAGCTGCGCAGATTTCTTGGAGTTCAAATGCTTATGAGCATTCTCAAACTTCCAGCTATTAGAATGTACTGGGAGAATGGAATACGATATTCCCCGGTGGCTCTTTTTTCCACATTTGCGATGACACCTTAATGATACCGAAAGGGGAGGTTGGTCATGATAAACTGTTCAAGATCAGAAGACTATACGACGCATTCAGGGAGAATCTGAAAAAAAAAGACCCTGAAGAGATCCAAAGTATTGACGAACAGATGATCCCATTCAAAGGAACAATTGGATTTCGACAGTACTTGAAGGACAAGCCCCACTCGTGGGGTGTAAAAGTTTTCACGAGAGCCGGCATCAGCGGAATAGTGTATCACATAGAGATATATACAGGAAAAGGAGCTGTTGAAATTTCTGAACTTGGCCAAGGTACTGACGTTGTCCTTTGGCTTGTAGAAAATCTGCCAAGGTTCATGAACTTCAAGTTGTTCTTTGATAACTTCTATACTGGCATCGATCTCATTCACAAGCTCCGGGTTGAATATGGCATCGAGTCATGTGGTATGATACGCAGCAACAGAATGAGGGGCGCTGTTCTAGATACGGACGCCAACATGAAGAAGAAAGTACGAGGGTCAGTGGACTTCCCTTTTGAAAGACATTCAGAAGTATCGGTAGTAAAATGGTATGACAACAAACCAGTCCATTTGGCTTCTTCATACTGTGCAGTCACCCCAATTGATAAGTGTCAGAGATGGGATGGCACAACACGGAAATACGTCGAAGTTGATCGCCCCCGAATCGTCCGTGACTACAACAAATCAATGGGGGGCGTAGATCTTGCTGACATGTTCCTGGAGCTTTACAGGACTGACATTCGCTCTAAGAAATGGTATATGAGGATTGTGTACTACTTCTTTAACATGGCTGTGAACAACGCCTGGCTGATACACCGCCGACAGTGTAAGCAGATCAATGTTCAGCACATGTCTCTGCTGCACTTCAAAATGGACATTGCTCGTGGGTTGGTTCTTACTGGCGTATCTCAAAGTCCTCGAGTTGGAATACCATCCTTATCAGTGACCAAGTGCAATACGACTACCTCGCGAGACGGGATGCCTTCGGAATCAGTGAGGTTTGACCAGACCTCGCATTTTCCGGATACGACTGAAAAGGGAAGGTGTCGCTATGAGAAGTGCGTTAGGGGTGGAACCAGTCGAATCATGTGTTCGAAGTGCAAAGTTCGACTGGTTTGAACTCAGATCGCAACTGTTTCACAAATTTTCACCTAAAATAGTATCTGTATATACCTGACGTGACCATATGGTAACCATTCACACTTTGGATATGGAATGAAATAAAAATTAAAAAAAAATAAACCTGTTCTAGTTGAACCTCCAGGATCACTCTCTGTTATTTTCAGAATTTTTACGCAACTCCTTCTTGGTTCAGGTCTGAAAGGGTTAAAGAATATGTCAAAACTGAAATCCAATTTATTGGGTTTCCTAAGGTACCGGGAATAGCAAACTGATATACCGACTTGAGATCCATTTGGGCCACGAAATTTGAAAACTGCTGTCCCGATTTGAACCCCAAAGAGCACCGGCCCGGGTATCGAAAAACCAATTTAATGGATTTTAACCTACCCTAGATAAGGACTAAATAGGGCATATTGTAAAACACTACATAATAAAAAGAAACGGCAGGAGAAACAAAATTTCAAGTTTCAATATTTCAATTCAATTCAATTCGTTTATTAACAAAAAACAAATCCCACACTGTAAACTAACTACACCCTAAAAGAGCACTGCTCGTAACGGGTGACAGTATTCATTCATTCATCAAGAAAAAAATATAAGGTACGAAAAGAAAAGAAGAAGAAAGGAAAAAAGCAAACAAACGTAAATTAATAAAACAAAACATAGAGAACTAATGGTAGAGAAGTCAGGATCGAAGTTCAACATCTATAACACACAAAACCGACAAACAAAAATGTTCAAATGGAGCCGACACGCAGCTAAGCTCGAGTCGAAGGCTACTTAGTGTCACATAAATTTTATAACTTTATATAATAAAGTTATATATAATTTTATAACTTTTATCACTTTAACAATTGAGTCTGGTACCACCGCAGCAAAAAGTAGCTTTGTGATTCCTAAGTTTCAACTGGAGAAAAATGAGAAGAAAAACAAAATCAAAAGACAAAAAATCAAAAGACAAAAAACATGACAATTTAGCACAAGAGATACATGGGGACAAAGGAGGCTAAAAAGGCATGGCAAATCATCAATACGATACTTTAAAAAATTAAACAATATGAAAAAGCCCTGTCATCAGGTGTTAATAATGTATTCTCTTAGATTTTCTTTAAAAGAGATACGCTATTCAGATCTGAAAATTTATAATGTAATTTAAATCTCTTTCTTATAAAAGGGATTTGAAGTCTCATTAAAAATCTAGCTCTTTCATAATTCTCTGAGGGCAGTCTATATATTCCAAACGAGCTGAAGAAAAAGCGAGAGAGCGAGAGGGGGTGACAGTAAAATAAGAACAATAAAAATAATTCTCTGAGGACTGAATATCATTATACCAAAGTGATAACTGGAAATCTATAAATTGACTAAGGCTTAAAATATTAAAAACAAACTTTCTGTTTCTGAAAAAGTGATGGAGGACGATGGAAGTACCAAGAATTCTTATAGCTTTATTTTGCATCATCTGAAGAAGTTTGAAAGGAATATGGAATCTTCGTAAATAATAGGACGATGTCTAATTATGATTGTTGATTTTATCCTATTTGTCTTCTGATTTTTTTTGTCGTTTGATTTAATCCTTTTTTTTGTAAGCACAAGCACCATTTAGTTTTATGACTACGAGAGATTGTGCAAATAAAACCGATTCTATTCTATAAATAATAAGGCATTTTAATAAATGGAAAAGAAAAAGCATATTTTGTTCGATGCAAACAACCTAAATTTTGGGCTAGTTTTATATGCAAATGACCAGAATGACTACGATAAAACTCACCATAAAAGATATGATAAAAGATAAGAAATCACCAAAAATGATTCAAAATACCTCTATGTATTAACCAGGGGCGTAATTTCCTATAGGACAGGGGAAAAACTTCCCCTCCAAGACCTCGATTTGCCCTCCAGACTGTATTTTGCCCCCTCCCCTGCTGAAATTTAGTTTCTTCAGAAATTTTGTCAAAACTATGGTAAGCATGCATAATTAAAGCATCCACAGAAACGGGGCAGTTTTCTTAGTGTGTGTTTACTTTTATGGTACTATGTGGCTCCAACTTTACCCCTCCCCAGGATTTTGTCGAAATTAAGCCACTGGTCTTAACCCTTTTGAATCTACTTCCAAAACTAATTAGTTCATCAATTCCAATTTGAAATTTAACTGGATGAGGGCCATTCGAAAATATATCAAAAGAATCGAATTTTGTCGCTTATTCAAAATATATAAAATTCATGAAGTTTGATGTTAACTATCAAAAGTTATGAGCCTGAGAAAATTAGCTTAATTTTTGAAATAGGGGGAACCGCCCCTAAGAAATCAAGTGATCTTAATGAAAATCACACCATGAGATTCAGAATACCAGAAAACCTGCTGTAGAGGTTTCAAGCTCTTATATACAAAAATGTGGGATTTCGATTTTTTTTTTTTTTTTTGCCAGAAGCATGATCACGGATGTGTGTTTATTTGGTTTTTTTTCCCAGGGGTGATTGTATCGAAGCAGTGACCCTAGAAGATTGGGAGAGGGCTAATTAGAACGGAAACATTCTCATCGAATTTTTTCAAAATTCGTTTAAGCATCTCCCCCAAAATTGATAAATCAGACAAAGAAATGAAACTTTCAGACACATTTAATTCTAAGCACTGCGAAACTCCAATAATCCTATTGTCGTGTTTAATGCGTCTATTTTTTATTATTTTATCGGAGAATTTAATCGGGTAACTATTACAAAATAAAATATCCCTTAAATACAACAATTGGGTGGGCGGGAGGGGGCTAGTTGGTTTGACCCCCCCCCCCCCCGACAAAATGTTTGTCTGACTCGTAAAAAACAATAAAATTTAATATAAATAAATTCTTGATGCGTTTTTGAAAGTTTTTATTGTATCCCTCCCCGCGAAAAAAAAATCCTGGATACAGCCATGCGGCCACACATTATTATATCTCTTAACTTTTTGTAAATTATTTTTTATATATTGTTTTATTGTGTATCTCGTGTCCTCTTTTTAATTATTTAATGCAATAACGAAAGGATATATATGACTTTAATTTTACCAATGATTACCATTCTTTCGGAGAGGTAATTTGCATTAAGCATATATCCACATTTGACCCTGAATGGTCACAACTAAAATCCGCACAGTTTGAACACTCGATGGAGCGTCAAGTAAATTTTTTGTGGAGGGAAAGTCAAATGTTTGAAACAAAAGTGTGCTCTGACTCTCAAATTCTTGAGTTTTTTTTGGCATTTAAGTAATTTCTTTTTGTAAAACAGTAATTCAAAAACATTCAGAAATTCAATAAAACAAAATCTTTTTCAACAGAAAGTAAAGAGCGACATTAAAACTTAAAATTTACATGAATTACTCCTTATATGAAAGGGGCTATTCCCTCCTCAATGCTCCGCTTTTTGCACTAAAGTTTGACCCTTTCTCACAGCTCTACTTTTTAAACAATAAAAAAAAACTTTAGTGTAAAGAGCGGTGGGTTGAGGAGTTTTTGCTCAAAATCTGATTGATGACTTCCCCTTTCTCAATCAACCTCCTTTCTGCACTATGCACAGATATAGCAAGGGGGTACAAATTGAAAGTCATCAATATCAAATCTCCGCAATTGAATGAACCTATTTTGCCTCTATATTGATTGCTATTGCCACTCTTGCAACCCTAACTGCTCCTTTGCAGGAGGGTTATTTGAAGCTTCTGAAATAACCAGTGTGCAGAAACCGGCCCTTCCATAATAACCTTATATGCCCCTGGGGTATAACTGACAATCTTTACCCCTGGACTCTCGGAAGTTTTCACATCCCTGGAGGCATCGTTGTATGATCTTTGGGCTATTTGAACAAAATTGCTATAAAAAATTTCGATCAGATGGGGAAAATTTTTCGATCAGTATGAATTTAGTATCTGAACTAAAAGGAACTAGCTTATGAACCTAATCGGATTACTTTTTGTACTGTATTGTGATTGCGCAATTAACTTGCGGACTTAATTGTGAGGGATTGCTCACTTCATACACAGTGAGTTATTATTAGTGTATAATTGAATATATTGGTGTTATCGCTGATTAAAAACTGTGATTAAGTTTGTGAATCTGCAGTATCTCGTCGGAATAAATGACGGGAAAAAAGCCCCTAAGGCTACCACCCGAGGAGGATACTCCCACTGAAACCCTTAGCCGGTCGCCATTCCGACCTACCTATAAAACTCTTCCTAGAACCCCCCCAACTACGCGATCTAAAACTGTTAGCCACTTGTCAGGAATTCAGGCCTTAGCCGAAACTAACTCTAATGAAAGAGGTGAGACGCCTGGCAAAAAGAGGAAAAAGGATGAAACTCGTTCACCAACGATAGTGCAACCCCTCTCTTCAAGTGTCCCAGAAACAAGTGCTAACGATCACCCCAATTATTATACTGTCTCAATCAAGAAAACCAATGGCCAACCCTTTTCAAAAGATCGAATAATGCAAATTAGGAAAGCTGTCTTTCTGATCACCAAGGTGAATTTTGAACTTGTTTTCAAGCAGGACGAGTCTATTGATATTTACTTTACGTCTTCTCAGGCGGCAGACCATGTCCTGTCAAAATCCAAAGAAATAATTCTTGATGGCTCAAAAATTTTAGCCACAAAAAAAGATGTGGAAAAGTTACAAAAGTATGTGCTGTATGGTGTTGATACCAGTGTAAAAGTGGAGGAATTACAAACTGAACTAATAGATTCTTCAGGTCTTCTCATCAATCCTTCAACTGCTATAAGGCTAAGTTTAAACAAAGACGGTTTTCTTCACCCTAGCCGTTCAATCCTCATTTCCTGCAAAGTTGAGCTAAGCGGAGAAATATTCTTGTACGGTATGTCTCTTTTTTACAAGATTTATAAGCCTAAGCCCCTACAATGCTCCACTTGTCTAGCCAACGGCCACAGCAAAAAACACTGCAAACAGTCCCATCCGTCTTGCCTTAAGTGTGGGAAAACAGGCCACGCAATTAGTGAATGCCCTGAGTCAGACCCTTTCTGCAGAAATTGTAACCGGAAGGGACACACAGCCCTCCAAAAACAATCTTGCCCAGCTCACCAAAAGCGAGTTGTAATCCTTAGAACATCTGATAAAATGAACCTACCCTACTCAGTTGTAGCTGCAAGAATCCCTTGGCAACCCACACCCCATCGGCCCAGTAGAAGCCAAGCAACAGTTGCTGTAGCAGATGCAAAGACAGTATCATTTCCAAAAGAGGCAAATAATGTTCATACTCAAGGTTCTAGTCATTCCCCCCATCCCTTACCTAAGTTTACTTCAACATCCTGCCCTCCAAAAGATTCATCTAAAAATAGCCAAGAATGGCAAAGGCTTGCAACTTATCTCACAGTCAGTCACTTAATTGAGGTTAGTAATGAAGCTGAGGAAACCAAAAATACTCTCAAGAAGAAAGCTATCACTAAACTCCTAGGTGATGACATATTAGAAACAGCTATCTCTCAATTATCCTCCATGAAAAAGGACATAGATTCCACATCAAAGCTAGTTAAGCCTGTAGACTCAACTGCAAATCAAATCAATGCAGGCTCTGAAATTGCCACAACCCCCAAGACGGTAATCGATGCCACTGCCCTAGTCAAAGGCAAGAAATCTAAGAAAAAAACGGCAAACTTTCCATCCCAGTCCAAAATTACCACCAATGATATTTCGTCGGCTGAAGAAGATTTCCAATATTTTAATCAAGGAGATAATGAAACTCAGACCACAATGGATGTTTAAATGTGCACCGTACAAGATTTTACGTTTCTCACGAATTTATCACTGTGTAATAATGTTGTTTTTAACTATTACGATGACCAAAATAATTTGCCCACCAGCCCCTTAGCTAGCCCCGATAGCCCTTTAAACCAAATTAACTGTGAATATCTCGACACTTTTGATTTTGTAAAAAATGTGAAACCTAAGCTAATGGAAGAGACCAAACTTAATGTAATTTGCTTTAACATCAGAAGTATACGGGATAAGTGGGCTAATTTTAAAGACTTAGTTTTAATTAATGGTTACTGCCCTTTCGACGTAATTGGAATAACGGAAACATGGCTTTCAGAAATTGATGATAAGAATGAATTTTCCCTCCCTGGTTTTCAAGCTATTCATATTGAAAGAAAATTAACCAAGTCCTCTGGCGGCATTTCTCTTTACATCCGGTCAAGTCTGAAATTCACCAGGCTATTAGACTGTGAATCTTTATTCTCGCAACCTATAAATAATAGATGCATTTATTCAATAATCGTAGACATAAGTGTTGACGAGAATTCTTTTATTTTTTCATTATTTTATAAGCCCCCCTCATTTCCGACCCCTTTCTTTTGTAACCTATTTGATGATTTTTCTAGTTTCATCAATTTACCACAAAAGAAGGCAATAGTTTTTGGGGACTTCAATTGTAATTTACTAAATGTTAGCAATAATAATGATTGTGATACCTTTTTTGAAACATTCACCTCAAGTGGTCTTCTTCCCACAATCCTTTTTCCTACTAGAGTTGATCCTGTGAGGTCTACAGCTACTGTAATTGACAACATTTTTGTATCCACTTCCCTGGGAAACCACCTGTCCTCCAAAATAATATTTTCTGACCTGTCAGATCACTTTCCAATCTATCTCTCGCTACCCTCCCTACCAACTACTCAGCCCTCTAGAACTAAAACCCCTACGTATAATAGAATATATAATACTGTGAATATGAACAGGTTCACGGATCGTTTGAAATCCTTTGACTGGTCCAAGGTTTTGGATTGTCAGGATGTTAATTCAGCCACAAATGGTTTTACACAAGGACTGAGTGATCTTATCAGTTCAACATTTCCAGTTCGTAAATCAAACCGAAAAACTAGCCATATACGCCCCTGGATGTCTAATAGCCTAATAACCTCTTCATACCGAAAAAATGACCTATATAAGCTAGCTTGCAAAACCAGTAACATTATTGACCTGA
Organism: Artemia franciscana; assembly: GCF_032884065.1. NCBI lineage: Eukaryota > Metazoa > Arthropoda > Branchiopoda > Anostraca > Artemiidae > Artemia > Artemia franciscana. The sequence goes on from NC_088874.1 coordinate 797,028, forward strand.
CTAATTATAAAAAATACAAAAATTTATATACCAAACTTGTCCGGGAAGCAAAAAAAAATTATTATTATTCGAAAATCTCTCATTGCAAAGGGAACTTGCAAAAAATTTGGTCAACAATAAATGAAATTCTTTCAAAAAAAAGAAGTCCAAGATCTGTACCTCTTAACCTTAAGGACATCAGTGGCAGATTAATTGACCCAAGTTCAGTACCAGATGCTATTAATAATTATTTCACTAATATTCCAAATGCTAACTCCTGTTCTTTCTCCCAGTCAGTACAACCTAGCAAGAATCCTGGATCTATGTTTTTCTTTCCAACTGATCGTAAAGAGGTGCTTCAAGTTATCAAATGTCTCTCTAATAGTAGTACACCTGACTTCTTTGGCATAAGTAATAAGCTTCTTAGGACCGTATCTTCCTATGTTTGTGAACCCATTGTGGACATAGCAAACCTGTCTATGACCAATGGAGTCTTCCCAGAAATATTTAAATCAGCAATTGTTATCCCGATTCATAAAAAAGGCGATCCGTCTGAGATAAGTAATTATCGTCCAATCTCACTTCTCCCAGTTATATCTAAAGTGCTCGAGAGAATTATATTCTGACGTCTTTCTCCCTTTTTATTTGGGATTCATTCTTCAGATTCGTTGATTTCTCCTCATCAATATGGCTTCCGTTCCAAATTTTCAACTGCTCATGCAATAATAGACGCCACACAGTTTATACGTTCCCAACTTGACCTTAAAAATACTGTATTGGGCTTATTTCTGGACTTTTCTAAGGCCTTTGATATGGTTGATCACAGTGTTCTATTAAGTAAACTCAACAACTTAGGGATTCGTGGAGTTCCTTTCTCATGGTTTGGCTCTTATCTCTCTGGTAGAGTACAGAGTGTGAGTCTGGGCGGGTTGACTTCACATCCCCTACCTGTCCGAAGGGGCGTCCCACAAGGCTCTGTTCTTGGTCCAATACTTTTTCTCCTTTATATTAATGATTTGGTTACGGACCTGGGTCCATCAGTGCACCCAGTACTTTTCGCTGACGATAGCAACTTTTTCATCACTGGTCCTAATTTACCATCCGTTGTCGCCTCTACTCAAACCCTTCTGAATAGAGTAGAGGAGTGGTGTCTAGTTAACTGCATGACCATTAACATCAAGAAAAGTCAGGTTGTATTATTTCGAACCCCTTACAAAAAAAATGAAGCTCAGCAAGCACTTGGCCTAAAATATTCTACCAATCTCCTCCCACAAGTCGAAATTGCCAAGTTTCTTGGTGTTCACATAGACTCCTCCCTATCATTTGCAACACACGTGGCCTACATCAGAGCCATAATTTTGCGACAGGTAAGTATGATTAATCGTGCGAATTATTTTCTTCCTCCCGATATCCTTGTTACCCTTTATTACTCTTTTATTTACCCATATATCTCATACTGTGGATCTGTTTGGGGCAACACTTTTCCTTCAGTTACCAATAAATTAAAATCTGCCCAAAACCGTGCCATCAAAGCAGTTTTTCGGCTGCCCCGACTATATCCCACCCAGGACTTGTACTCCGATTTTGGTATTATCCCTTTTGAACAAATCATCAAAAAATTAAATCTATACCTTGCATACTCCGCTTATCATAAAAATCTCCCTCCTCAATTATTATCTTATTTTAATATTAATAATTCTGAAGGCCTCTGTCTCCGTTCATCCAACCGTTCCTTCATTGTCCCCAAGTTTGTCTCTAGTTCCGCCCAGCGATCCCCCATTTATAAATCTATACTTCAATGGAATATAATACCCTCCAGTGTCGAGCTATCCACAAGTTTTCGCACGCTGTATAGCAATGTACTAAAATTTTGATATTATAACTCTCTAAATTCTTATTCAATTTGCTTTAGTTACTCATGTTTTCTCTTTTCTTTTTTTTTCTCTCTTCTTCATTTTCAATTTTTTGTGGTTATGGTCCTCAACAAGTTCGCTTCCAGGATCTTTATTATTATTGGTGTTATATTGTAGTTTTATTTTAATAAATTGAATTGAATTGAATTAAAAGAGGACGTTCGGCGAGGTCAAATTAACCTCTAATCACTTTTGACTCTTAAAAGGGAAACTAGAAATTTCAGTTACTAATAAAATGAGTCTCCTTCATTATCCCCTGGGGCATAACTTAAAACCCTTGTCCCGTGCTCTGGGGGATTGTTTCAACCCCATAACTTTTTATCTGATCTTGGACTATTTGAACAAAATAGCTATCTCAAAATTTCGATCTGATGCATTTGGGAAAATAGGCCTGGAGGAGACTAGTTGCCCTCTGATCCCTTTTAACTTTCAAAAAGAGCATTAAAACTTCTGATTTCCAATCAAATGAGCCCCCCCCCCTGAACTGTATATCCCCACTTCTTCTGCCTGGGTGTGAATGTTGGTGCGAGAGTGATTGAGTGAGTTAGTGTGATTGAGCGAGTGTGAGTGAGTGAGAGTTCAAGTTTGAGTGAATCAGTGACTCTGAGTGTGTTTGAGTCCTTGTGTGATTATGAAAGTGTACGCAACCACTCCTTCTATAAAAACTTTATATACCCCCAGGGGATAACCTAAAATTCATACCCCCAGGCTCTGGGGGATACGCCAACCCCAGAGGCATCGCTATATGACCTTTGAGCCATTTTGAACAAAGTAGCTGTACCAAAATTTCGATTGGATTTATTTGGAAAAAAAGGGCGGAGGTGCGGAGGACCTCCAATCACTTTTGACTCTTAAGTAAGGAACTAGAACTTTCAATTGCCAACAAAATAAGTCTACTCCATTATACGACCACCCCTTCCATCAAAACCTTACATACCCCTGGGGCATAAATTACAACACTTGCCCTGTGCTCTGGGGGGTTGTTTCGACCCCAGTTTTGTTATCAAATCTTGGACTATTAAAAAAAATAGCTATCTAAAAATTTTGACCCAATGCATTTGGGAAAATAGGCCTGGGGAGACTACTTGCCCTATGAACACTTTTAACTTTTAAAAGAGCATTAAAACTTCCATTTTCCAACCAAATGATCCCCCTCCAAAGTTAATATGACCCTTCTTACGCCTGGTTGTGAATGTTAGTGCGAGTGTGAGCGAGTGAGTGAGTATGATTGAGTGAGTGTTAGTGAGTGTTCAAGTTGAGTCAGTGAGTCTGAGTGTTTTTTTTTGTCTCTAGGTGATTGTGAAATTTTTATGCAGCCACTCCTTTCGTAAAAAAATACTTAAATACCCCCGGGGATAATTAAAAAAAAATTCCACCAGCCTGGGGTTATGACCACCCCAAAGCCATTGTTATCATATTTTTGGACTAATTTGAACACAATGGCTATCTCAAAATTTTGATTGGATGTATTTGGGAATAGAGGGCATGAGTGGAGGGGGGCTAGCTGACCTCCAAACACTTCTGACTCTTAAAAAGGGCACTAGAACTTCTGATTGTCAATTGAATGAGCCCCCTCCGAAGTTTATACGACCACAACTTCAATATGAAGTGCCTCTGCGGAAAAAGTAATAATAATAATAATTGGAAACTTGTACTCAAACAAGTTAAAATCGAACACAATCGAAATTAAACTCCCCCCTCCCTTTCGTAAATAAAATTCCTGCAATCATAAAGGGCAAATTGTATAGTTCACAATTATTGGCCTAGGGTTTTTGGGGGGTAATGCATCTCTGAGGGCATAGTTCTGGATCTGTTGCCTCCCCATATAATGGGAGGGGGCTTGTAGTCCTCAATTCACTTTTCAGTATCCCCCCTTACCATACCCATAGTCTCAAATTTCAAATTAATACCCTCAGCTGTTTTCGAGATATTCCAAATACACTTTTTTGAAAAAACGGATGTACATAATATCTTTTAATTTGCCCCCGGGTCATAACTTACAACCCTTGCCCCTGGCCTCTGAGGTTGCGTCCAAAAATACCCCTCGGGGCTGACCACATAGGCATTTTTATATTATTTTTGGACAAAATGGTTTTTTCAAAATTTCAATCATTTGCATTTGGAAAAAAAAGAGGACGTGAGGAGGATTCACCCGAACAGTAATTTTTGAGTACGATAATAAATTTTAGAGAATTACAAAAAAGAGGCTGAAACGGCTGGAGATGATGAATAATTGCTCAAAAATTTGAACAAAAAACCTTGAACAATAAAGGGGTCGTATCCACCCAGTGGTCTTAAAGTGTCGAGATATGACTTATTTGAACAGAAATAAACATTTAGATATCTGTTGTGACAGAATGCTCTTACATCGTGCGACAGAGAAGCTTTGTTTTCTGCCAGTTACTTTCGGTTCCCTTTCCCTGTTTGTTTTTGTTTTTCTTTTTTTTGGTGTAAAAATGATAACTTGGCTTTGATAAATAGCTGACAGCATAAAGCAAATAACGGAGCTAATGAAGATAAGTTGCTGGATTTGATTGTAATCTAAGTATCATCTGATGAAAATCGTTGTTAGTTTTCTCCGTCTTATTTTGATTTTTTCTTTTTTCATAAAAAAGGAGTTCAGTCTGAAGTGAACTCCAGAGTGACCTCCATGAGCTATGTATTACTTGAGAAAAAAAGTATAATGGCATAATTTTGGCTAGATCAATTTTGATCATTTAAAGCTAATAGTAAAAAAACGGCTGCGATATAAAAAACAAGCTATTAATTGATTTGGCCTGGTAAAAGCTCCGACGAGGGAGTCAAAGCCAAAAAGCTGTACAGAAAACTATAATTAAATTGAAGAAAATCTAAATTCTAATTCAACTATCATGGCAAAACCAAATAAGTAAGTCTTGAAACAAGTCTATTACCAGTGTAAAGATAAAACAAGAAGAACGAGCAAACGAATATTTCTTAGCTTATTGAATTATATTTGTTTATATAACATTAAGATGTAATTGATTTAATATTGTTTATATTTAACTATTTTGTCTTTTAAATAGAGTTGTTGTTTTATATGGCAACTTGTTTTTTTTTTAGTTAATTTTCCAATTTTCAGTTAAGATTTTTTTAATTTCCATGATTTAAATAATTTCCTTCTTATAATCGCTAAGAAAGTCCTGTTGCATACAGGCGATATATTCGTTTGGTTGTTATCCTTCATCCTTTTCTTTCTTTTGGACATAGAACCGTTGCTTTCATTATTTACTTGTTGGTTTTAATAATTAAAGTAATAAAAGCATAAACACGATAAATATGTAGATAAAAACATATGTATATGCATATATATATATATATATATATATATATATATATATATATATATATATATATATATATATATATATATATATGGTATTTATAACAATTTTATTGTATCGAGGCATACATACTCTTTCATGTTGAATTATGCGTAAAAAGCTTATAAACATAAAGAGTTTAAATCATGTTGTACCAAATTCTCAACAGAAATTTTAGATTTAGCTTTTGTAGCCAAAATTTTAGTTCTTTTTAATATGAAATGGTCAATTTCAAGATTACTTTACAGAAAAATAATAAAATTTGTTTTAAGCAATTAAGAAATAACACATAAAATTGAAGCATTGCTTGTCTTATTTCATTGAATGGTTCTGGTTAAAAACATTTTTCCAATGATATTTGTTGTTGGGCATTTTTTTTTCATTTCAAAGTTGTATTGCCTGCGATTTTACAGTCTTTTATTATAAATATCTGAATTAAGAGAAGAACACTACTGTTCACAAATAAGGTATTAATAGTTCCACTCCCAAGCTATGATTTTCCAAGATATAGTTAGAACTGGAAAAGTTGAGAACTAGAGATATGACAGTTCCATCCCTAAGTTCATAATTCTTAAATAATATTATTTAATATTAGCAATTTAGCAATTCAAAAATAAAGTAGAGTAGAGAAAGAAGAGTAGAAAAGAAGAGAGAGAAAAGAAGAGTAGCAGCAATTCAAAAATAAAACAAAATTGTAAGTTGTATTAGCAACGGTTCTACCAGTCTTTACTCTAAATTTCTGAATAAGACAAGAACAGGACTGTTCAGAAATAAGATAGTTATACAACGTAAACTTTATGGAACTTATACAATCTTGAAGAAGGCTTATGCCAGCTTTGCCACTAACTCGGACTATCTGTCTTGGCTTTCTCTCCAATTAGCCATGATTTTGATAGCAACTTGATTTTAATTCGAAAATTCCTAAGCTTTGATTTTCCGAAATATACAGCAACAGTTCAAAAATAGAGAGATAACAGTTCCATCACTAAATTAGAATTTTTAAGATACAATTTCAACAGGAACAGTTGAAAAAAAAGTTCCATCCCTAGCTTCTGAGTTTCTGGATCAGCAGCTATTCAGAAAAAAACATAATGCTTCTCTTTATAAGTTCTAAATTTCTGACATACGATCAGAATAGGAACAATTCGGGAATAAAACATAATATTACAATCCCTAAATTTTTTTTTCAGAAATATATTGAGAACAGGAATAATTCAGCAATAAACCATTATATTTTCGTCTCGAAGTTCTAAATTTCAGAAATACAATTAGAAGAGGAACAGTTCAAAAATAAGACGATTTTATCGCCAAGTTTTTGAGTTTCTAAAATACAATCAATTTAGAAATTAAACAAAAAAGTTTCATGTCTAAGTTCCAAGTTTTTGAAATACGAAAAAGACAAGAACTATCCATAATTAATAAATAATACTTTCGTCTATAAGTCTTAGATTCAGGAACAATTAAGGAATGAAACATGATAGTTCCATTCCTGAGCACAAAATTTCAGAAATAAAACTTAGTAGCTCTGTCCCCAGGTTCTGAATTTCTAAAGTAAATGATATCTGGAACAATTCAGAAATAAAAACATAATAGCTCCGTCCCTAAATTTGTATTTTCAGAAACACAATAAGAACAGGAAAGATTTAGATATAAAACATAGTATTTCCGTCCCTGAGTTCTAAATTTCTTAGATAAAACTAAAACAGGAACAGTTCAGAAATAAGCCAAAATAGTTCCATCACTAAGTTTTTGAATTCGTAAAATACAATCATTTTAAAATAAAGAAAGTAGTTCCACCCCTTAGAGCTATATTCCTGAAACGCAATAAGAACAGGAAGATTTCAGAAATAAAATATGAAAGTTCTATCCATAAGTTCTGAATATTCTAATTAGGATTAGAACATAAAGAATTTAGAAATAGAAATTATTCTTTCCATTCCTATGTTTCGAGTTTCTGAAATTCAAATAGAACTGCCTTATTTCAGAGGTATTACATGAAATATTCATATCTGACTTCTGAATTTCTTAAATGCAATAATGACAAGAAAAACGAGAAAAAAAAACTTCATGGTTTTATCGCTTTTAACGGAGCCAATTCAAAAGTTTTAAGTGGGAAAAGTTTTTCGAAGTTTGACCCATGAAAGTTTAGTTTCTAACAATGATATGGATTCATGAATTCAGAAAAAAAAATTATTGGAATAGAGAAAACTTCATTCCGAATCCATAGATTCAAGAATCCATGCCGGCAAGGAAAATTAATTTCAATCTTTCATTAAAAATATTCTACTTCAATATCCGTATAATAATCATCTCTTATCTGCTCTCTTTAAGACTGAAGGATACGGGAGCCTTACGTGGTGTTTTAAGAGCAATTGAACTTAGAAAGAGAAAAGTTAGGTTAGGCTTACCAATACTGGCCATGAAAAAATTCTGAATTCTCTTAAGATGCAGAGTAAAAAGGCTAAGTAGGTATTGGCCTAAGAACTTAAATACGATTAGAATTGTATCTTCAGCAAAATTTGGTTTAGTACTTCCATAAGTCTATACACAAGTATAGATAAGTCTATCCATAAGTCTATACACGCGACAGATGTTGATTTGTGTCTGAACCTTTGCATTGATTAACATTAAAAAAAAATGATGGGTTAAAGAGTTAAATTAAAACATAAAACAAGCAAATATTGATGCATCATGGCCTATGGAACTGTAGACTATTAGACTATGTAATAAGACTATTACAAATGAACCGACTGATGATATTTTCCTGTGCTTGTAAAATTATCCACAACTAACACTTTACTGAAAAAAAAACACGCACAAGAAACAAGAATGCTTTATTTTCGTGCCACAAAAAAGTTTTAGATAGTGCTTTATGCTTCTAGTATACAGAAATCGTTCGTGTTTACAGTAAAGCGCAACATTTGTATAATCCAGCAGGTATAACGAAACATGTCAGTTGGTTTGTTTACGCTAGTTTTAAAAATATATTTTGCATAGACTACGAAGCAATAATTTTTGTTTGTTTTAAGTTACTTCACTCTTTAATTCCATCAGATAATGTTTAAAAAAATCTTTTCTGCACATTTGGCAACTTACCTGAAATACGTTTGAATGTATTAACGATTTTGACTGAATGTTGCTGGATGGAGAAGGCGGAGCATGAAAGCGGAGCGGAGCGGAGCAGGGCGGAAAGCGGAGCATTCGTTAGGCATGTTGTACTTCTTTGTAATCAAAGTTTCTGCCTCTTTTTAATTCTCTAAAATAGACAGCTTTCTGAATATTTAAGATTTTATTTGTTATATATAATATTTCCTTTATATCATTTTTAGGCACTGTAAGGTGGTCGTTATGAAGCAACCCCTACCTCCATCAAATCCATCTCCTTTATGTAAATTCAATTTTCACTTCCACTGATTAAAAATAAAACTCTTACTGAGTTAAAGAGTGAAATTGAAACTTACAACGAAGAAATGCTATAGCATAACAGCCTTTGCAAGATATATCTATAAAACTATCGCCAATGAACTCTGTGATGATATTTCCCTTTGCTTACAGGATTATTTCAATCTAGTAGTTTATCAAAAACACAAAACTCACACATATCATAAAAGAATGCTTGACTTTTATACTGTGAAAAGTAGCTCGGCATAATCCTACAGACACAGCGAAATATTGTCAGTCGGTTAATTTACACTACTTTACATATATATTTTTGAAGCAATAATTGTGTTTGTTTTAAGATTAAACGTCACTCTTTACTTTCAGAAAAACTTTGTTTTTTAATACTCATTTGTATTGATAATTAAAGTTCATTTTTAATGATAGTTTTAGCTCACAATTTAAAATAATTGCACAAAACAATAAACTGGGATATCACTATTTAAAGTAGCTTGAGAGAAATAAGAGTGTGTGACACAAAACTTGTTTCTATACTTAGGGCCATTGTTATCAAACCCGTTTTATTGTCATATTGTGTCTGAATTGTGCATAGGAGGAAAAAATATACACTTTGTTACGCATTCCAATTGCTAAAAAACAGAATTAGCGACTGAGGTCTTGTGTATTACTTAGAACACACTCAATAAATGAAGTTAGGTTATTTCGTGAAACAAACCACGATGCAGGTACATTTTATGTGAAAATTCGGTTTCACAGCCCCAAAGACAAAAATAAATTTAGTTTACTACGCATAGTGATAGAAGATAGTGTCGGAACATGGATTTTGAAATGAATATTTGGGATTTGCCAAAGACTGAAAAAGAGGCAATTATATTTTTTCCAGGATAAAGGGTTGTTGCCCAAAACAAAACAGAACGTCAATGGACACAACATGACTTTATACTCTTACGAGAAGGAACATTACGAGAAGGAACGCATAGTGATAGAGTGATACCTAACCTAACTTCACTTATTGAGTGTGTTCTGAATAATACACAAGTACCGCGACTGATTTCCTGTTAGTCCGTGGAAAAGATGCTGATTAACAATTTCGGTACTCAAGAAAATCAATAAAATATTGTTGGTAATATGTTAGTACATGCAATATGTACTAATGGGAATATTCGCTTATGTAATATCTCCACCCATCCCCCTTATGAAATCCCCTCCCCCCTATGTAAAGCCTTAAGAATTAAATATTTATATGTGCTAAAAAGTATTCATGGTTGCTCTAACCGAGAAAAACTACTAGAAAAAAATCACCCTCCCTTAGGAACTAAGGATCGTCAGAAATTAAATTAAATTTATCGAATTTCTTAGGGTGTGGAAGTGAACAAGTTGCCATATTGACTTTAGATGTCTTTGGGTTCCAAGATATTTTTTCTGTATTGCTGGCTACCCAGTTTTATAGACGTCAAAAAGTACCTGTCCAGGTACCCTAGACTCGATTATTAGTGAAAACCTTCAATTTTTCTTTTGGTTCCTCCTAATTTCTTGGTATGATTAACAATTAGAATATCTAAGGTGTCTTTAAAGCTGCTTTACCGTGCACAATTCTAAAAAAGGTCAACTATTTTGCCATAAATGACTGATTCCAACTAAGAGATATATACTGTTGCCACCACTTCAGTGTGAATTGTACATCGTTTCCAATCCATGCTCTGTTGCATTTCCGGGGATAAGATACGGAAGAACATCTAATCGACTGGAAATTGCTAAGAAATTATGTTCTTGATAATATCATAAATGATGGAGAAAGCCCGAAAGCCCATCTGGAAACTGTTCTTTGTCTCATGACTTCGGAAAAAGTCCCTGACAAGACTTAGCAAAAGGAAATTATCAAAAGATATATGCAACGCCTTTCCTCTCTTTGGGACATTCTGTAGAACAAACAAGGCTATTAATAACTATGAAACGTGACTCAGCAATATTAGTAAGCTTTTCTAGATAGAGGTTCACTTTAGAACACTCTATCCGAAGGAGCCTTCTTTGATGACATTAGGATTTTACGCTGGGTGTGGTGAGATGACCATCTCCACTCAAAATGCGGTTGAGAGGTCGATTTTGAGTTGTTAAACAGGAAGCTTAGCCATGTTAATTCGAAACTTTAAATGTGCTTTTAAAAATCTAAGGGGACGGGTGCAAATTCGTCTGTTTTTCAATTCTGTCAGTGAAAATATCCATAAAAGGTATTTTTCAGCAAAAATACTCGATAAAATTATTTTCAAAATCCAGGAGGGGGCACTTGGCTCCACTCAGCCCCTCTCCCTTTGGAAACACTAGCATTTCTAGAGTTTCTCCCGTACACATCTCACCACCACCTTTTAGCAAAATGGTAAGCATTCTGCATCTTTTTTGAATCGAAATCATGAAATGACTTTCAGCTAATATATTTTGGAAGCAGAAGGTGGGCCCATAGTCCCTCTCAAAATTCTTAAAGAATGCATAGTAAATACTAAAATAGAAAATGATAATTTGTTTAGTGGGGCAGACTCTGACCATGCCACATATCTTCGAGTCGCGCAAGACATACTTCAAAACAGTCGTGGGACATTTTCACCGAACGTGGTTTTGGCCACTCGAGCACAATTGATGTGCATGAATCACTAAATTTGGGAACCCCACAATGTTATCTTGAAAATAGCCTTAAAGGAATTTAACAATTAGTCAGAGTTGGATTTCTCAGACATATGCTATGCAACACACTTTATCAAGGGTAAAAAGTCCTAATTACCGTTCAAAAGCTATTGAGTTACGTAAATGAAACTTTACCGACGTGATCCGTCCACTCAAACTGAAAAGGTGCATCGGAAATCTTTAAATTTAACAGGGATTGAAAATAAGGTTTACTGAAGCTTATGGTAATATTTCTTTTTGAAAAAAAATTGGCAGTGTTTGAGCAATTCGATTGCTTGTTGATTCCAATAGGCATAAACTGAATGCCCCAAAAATATATAGAGTTGTAGGGAGCATATGGGTAGAGAGGAGTGGGTATGCTAAATTTCCGTTTAGAAGCTATTTTTTTTAAAAAAAATCTGACCTCATTTCCACTTTGAGATATAATAATCCTTCTGCTTGAACTTATTTATCTTAATGCCACCTACACTAAATTCAGATCGTCAATTTTATATTTCGGTAGCAAGGTATACTACTACAATTACGAAACTACATATCCCGGTCTGCAGGTTGCTCTTCCCCCACTGGGCACCCTTTCCACCATGGAAATACCTTAATAACATATAAACAAATTATTTTTCTTAAAATCTTGTTCTCAATCAACTATACAAAATTCACCATCCTTTAAACTTTTTCAGAGCCTCACATCAACCCTAATGAGTAGAATGCTGTGCCTTTACTTCCTTAGACACCTTATTCCACTCCTCCTTTACAATACCCACATTTAAAGGGTATTAAACTACATTAAAGAAATTCTGCTAACTTGATCTGTGTTTCGTATCGTCAAGCTCAAAACAAAAGGGTCTATTTGTGTTTGCCAATTCCATAGGCGAATGGATATAAAATGAACGATTATATCAATGAACAGAATTTGAAGGATTTAATTTGTCGGTTCCAGTGGGGATAAGTTAAGACTCCTCAAAACATTTACCACACAAAACAGGGTCGCAGGGTATATAAAGGTACGGATGAGTGAAGATATTAGAACTACCATTCAGAAGCTACCCAACTATAACAGCAAAATTTACCAACATGATTGAGGTTTCATAGCGTCAAGCTCAAAACAAAAGGGCATATTTGTATGTGCAAATTCTAGAAAATCGAAAAAAATCGAAAAATCGAAAAATCTAGAAAAATTCTAGAAAATCGAAGAGAAACGATCCCTGGAATTTTTCACGGTAGTGATTTTTGAATCCATGAACGGTGCTTAAAGGATCTTTTTTGTTGATTCCAGTTGACACAAAGTGCATATCTCAAAAATATATAGCAGCTTAAGTAATAATTACCATTCGCTATAAAGCTACACAAAAGACATTTTGCCAATTTGATCCATGTTTTATACCATCAGACTCAAAACAAAAGGGGATATCTGTATTAGCAAATTCTATAGGGGAACGAAAATAATGTTGTGGATTCCAGTCAACGCTAAAGTTAGACTCTTTCTCTCAAGTCTTCTTTTTAAAAGAGTAAAAAACTTTAGCGTAAAGAGCGGGGTGTTGATGAAGTCGCTTCTTACTTTCACATAAAAAAAACTTGTTTTTTTTTATTTAATTTCTGAACGTTTTTGAATCAATGCATGTTTTGATTTTGGCTCTCCGCAGAGGAATAATTAAAACGAAATTTGCATATTTATTTTTTTTGCTAAATGGCTTTCTCATAGTTTTGATCAAATGATTTTGAGAAAAAAGGAGCGGGGGAGGAAGCCTAGCTGCTCTCCGATTTTTTGGTTACTTAAAAGGCAACTAGAACTTTTAATTTTTTACGAATGCTTTTATTAGTAAAAGATACACATAAATAATAAATTAGCTTACGTAACGAACTTTTGTATTCTCATATTTTTATTACATATATGAGGGGGTTCACCCCCTCGTCAGTACCTCACTCTTTACGCTAAAGCTTAAATTTTGTCCCAATTCCTTAAGAATGACCCCTGAATCACAAAAGCCGTAGAATGCATAGTTGAAATTACTAAAAATACTTTAGCGTAAAGAGCGAGGTATTAAGAGGAGGTGAGCCCCTCATATGCGTAATAATTTCTGTTCGTTCTAAGTTTTAATGCTGCTCCTTACTTCCAGTTGAACAAACTTTTTAATATTTATTTTTTCATTGTTTTTTTTAATAATGCTAGAAATTCCTGCGCTCCCTCCATGGAAATTTTCTTCCCCCATGACAAATTCCTCGATGGAAAGTTCCCCCAACATATCCCGCTCTTCTCAACCCCTCTCTCAAACCGAAAAATCCCCCTGAAAACGTCAGTACATTTCCCAATAACCATTACTATATGTAAGCACTGGTCAAAGTTTGTAACTTGTAGCCCCTCCCATGGGGACTGTGGGGGAGTAAGTCGTCCCCAAAGACATTATTATAAGGTTTTTCGACTACGCTGAATAAAATGGCTATCTCAGAATTTTGATCCATTGACGTTGGGAAAATAATTAGCGTGGGAGGGGGCCTAGGTTCCCTCCAATTTTTTTGGCCACTTAAAAAGGGCACTAGAACTTTTAATTTCCATGAGAATGAGCCCTCTCGCAACATTCTAGGACTGCTGGCTCGATACGATCATCCCTGGAAAAAAAAAAAACAAGCAAATAAACACGCATCCGTGATCTGCCTTCTGGCAAAAAATGCAAAATTCCACATTTTCTTAGATAGGAGCTTGAAACTTCTACAATAGAGCTCTCTGATGGTGTGATTTTCGTTAAGATTCTATGAATTTTAGGGGGTGTTTCCCTCCTATTTTCTAAAATAAGGCAAATTTTCTCAGGCTCGTAACTTGTGATGGGTAAGACTAAACTTGATGTAACTTGTATATTTAAAATCAGCATTAAAATCCAATTCTTTTGATGTAGCTATTGGTATCAAAATTCCATTTTTTAGAGTTTTGGTTACTATTGAGCCGGGTCGCTCCTTACTACAGTTCGTTACCATGAAGTATTTGATCATTCCTGGTTGAACTTCGCTGAGGTAAGGATGCTGGGACTGTTTTGAAAAACTGATTCATTTTAGTTTTATTGATTTTATCCTCTTGTAAGTTGTTTTTTCTTATATATTTTTATATTGCTAAGGACGGCCCTTGAACATAGGGCCGAAATATTCATTCTAATTTGTTTCCTACTGTCTTGAGAAATTCCCTATTGTTCTTCTTATTTTTGGTGTTTGTCATAAAAATACTGACATAACAAATTTCAGCATCAGCGGTAATTGCTAATAAAAATCCGATCCTCATAATCAGATTGTCAATAAAAAATACTTTTGTTTCAGGTGAGTTCACGTCGCAACTACAAGACTGGAAACCGAAAAATCACAGATGATCGAGAAGAGTCTGTAATTAGTACTGAAGGATTCAGCATGTACATATCTGAAGGCTGAAATATTATTTTGATCTTCTCCTACTTACCTAATTTATTTTTAGTAAATTAAAAGCCTGTATATATTAAATTATTTCCTTGAATAGAACAAGAAAGCCATCGGTTGTCATGAATGACTTATATTTCTTTCTATAAGATAGCAGCGAAAAGAAGTTGTAGGGGGGGGGGGATAATCATATTTAATATTTAAGAAGCGACAGTATTACAGGGTTAAAATTACGTTTGAAAGACTGTTTTGGGACTATGAGAATTTCATCGTTCATCTGTGAGTTAGAACTGCTTATTTGGCATATTATAATATCATTATTTTATTCAGTCGATCTGCTGCGGTGTTAGTTGACTCCGATAAATAAGTCATTTTCCCGCCCCCCCCCTTATACTATGAAAAATACCTTTGTTTTGTATTTCCAATAAAAAATCAAATCAACGAAAGTATCCCCCTCTCCCTCTGGATTTTGAATAATATATTTATGCATCTTCATTAAGAATCCTTGCAACCCCTCTCCCTCTCCAGAGACTTTCATGAATTGGCCCCCATACTCAGAAAATGTTACTAATTTGTTTTAAATGATCCCCCGACTCTCCTCCTTTCACTGTGACAATGGTTAAAACGTCCAAAAAAACTAAATATGCCAAAAACAAACTCTGAAAAATTTGCATCCCGAAATACTTCCCCCAAAAATTCTCATTATTGTGCAACCCAAAACAGGCACTTTGCTATGCTAACCAATGAGTGACACATGGCAATTAAGGCCATACCATCCTTTTATAGCTTTATCGTAAGTTAGAAGATTGATGAAAAACCCAATATACACTATACAATATAAAATTTCAAATTTATAAAAAAACTATAATTACAAAAAGAAGGACGAAAGAGAAAAGAAACAGAAAAAGAATTGAATCAAATTTTCAAGTCCTCGTCTAATCCTTTTTTGTAGACAGGTCCAAATTTCTTCATATATTTTCTAATAAAATCTTTGGCCTTTTGCTTCACAAGATCACTACAAACATAATCATCAACAGTTCTGCAATGTTTCAATTCCTTCTGCATAACAAAGTGAGTGAACTGAAAAGAAAATTCAGTAAAATAAAATTTCATCACAAAAGAATCTGCCTATATTAACTCAATTTCATATTGAATCCAAAGAAACTTATAAATCTTTAATCAAATCCAGACTTTAATAAACCCAATCAAACTAACCCTTTTTCGAAGGCAAACAAACTAATATATAGTGGTGGTTAGGCTGGGTATCTAATATAATGTATTCTGGGCAGCCTGTTTTCCATAATTCTCTGCTGTATTTTCCTTACTTTCTTATTTCTTATATATCTTTCGTATTTTCTTTTCATTACATAATTTGCTTTATAGACTCATTTGCTTAATAAAAACAATATTTTATCACAAAAGAATCAGTCTATATTAACTCAGTTTTATATTGAATCCAATGAAACTTAAATCGGTACTTACGTGTTATAGCGACCACACCAAAGAAATGAAGTTAGATCAATCGTGATAAAATATGCCAAATATGATAAAAATTTAATATTATAGCAACAAAGTTGTGGAAAATACAGCAGAGAATTATGGAAAGCATTATATTAAATACCTAACCACCTCTATATACAAAATATTTAATTAAAATATACCTGCAGTAGAAATTTCTCGCTCAGGCTAAACTGATCATCTCCGGGTGGACACAGAAAACACGTTTTATTACAGCTCAAGAACAATATGTGGTCGCTATGACACGTAAGTACCTTTAAATCTTTAATTAAATCCAGATTTTAATAAATCCAATGAAACTAAACTTTTTTGAAGACCTGCTGGACACAGTGGTAAAACTATAGGGATGGGGAAAGGGTGAGGGTTTGGCTGAGAGGGCGCGTAACTGATGTTTTTATGTCAATACTATGATCTTCTGATGTCTAGTAAAACAATATTTATCACAAAAGAATCAGTCTATATTAACTCAATTTCATATTGAATCCAATGAAACTTAAATCAGTACTTACGTGTTATAGCGACCACACCAAAGAAATGAAGTTAGATCAATCGTGATGAAATATGCCAAAATATGATAAAAATTCTATATTATAGCAACAAAGTTGAGAAAATACAAAGGCTGTCCAAAAAGGCTGTCCAGAATGCACTATATTAATTACCTAACCTAACCACCTCTATATATTAAATATTTAATTAAAATTACCTCATTGTATTTTATCTCGCTAAGGCTAAAATGATTATCTCCAAGTGGACACAGAAAACAAGTTTCATTACAGCTCAAGAACAATGTGTGGTCGCTACGACATGTAAGTACCTTTAGATCTTTAATTAAATCCAGATTTTAATAAATCCAATCAAACTAAACTTTTTTTTGAAGACCTGCAGGACATAATGACAACGTCAAGGGGTAAGGGGGACTGAGGGAGGCACCTAACTGAGGTTTTTCGTCTATACTATGATCTTTTGATATCTCCAGAAGGGGGAGGGCAAAAACCAACATTGTCCTTGGGGGCTGAAAACCCTTGCTACGCCTCCTTATGGGCAACACTGTGCTACCATTGGTTCTGGCACTGGTATTTGTAAAACACTATCATGCTCCACTTGAAGTGCAAAAAATCCCTTCAATTCAATTTTCTATAGTATGCTATGTGGTTACAGCAAGATTCATAAGCCTAGTGTAAAACTTTAACTTTATTTGAAAATTTTTGCTGAAGATTTTTCATTAAGTTTTTTACCGTTTTTTGAAATCATGCCTGAAAATCCCCTCCCAATGTAAAAATTTTTCGGAAAATCTTCTCCGCGAAAATTTCACCCCGACGAATATTCCCCCGCAAAAATCCCATGGCAAAAAAATCTTTATATTTCCCAATAACAGATAAAAGACTATACGTGATCAATGGACAAATTGCGTAGCTTACAGCTCTTTCCCCAAGGAGTATGGATGGTAATGTGAAGTGGGGAGCCTAGTGAGGTGGGGAGATTTTTTCGTCTATACTATGATCTTTTGATGTCTCCAGAAGGGGGAGGGCAAAAACCAACATTGTCCATGGGGGCTGAAAACCCTTGCTACGCCTCCTTATGGGCAACACTGTGCTACCATTGGTTCTGGCACTGGTATTTGTAAAACACTATCATGCTCCACTTGAAGTGCAAAAAATCCCTTCAATTCAATTTTCTATAGTATGCTATGTGGTTACAGCAAGATTCATAAGCCTAGTGTAAATCTTGCAAACCTGCCTTGAAAAAAAATGTTTTACAAATTTTCTTCACACACTAGCGAAATTTTTCACTTAAACGCATAAAAAAAACACAAAAAATAAAATATTTTCCTTACAAAAATTCAAACCTATATCTAAAGTTGCATAGTATTAAATTGAAAAATGTACGAATAAGAAAAAAAATCTCTATTAAAACCACAGAAGTTCCTCCATTTATGGCATATAGGATTATATATTCTCAGAGCGGAGAATACATACAAACGAGATGATAAGTCATTTCCCTACTTCCCAAATCGTAATGATTTTAGTCATTTTCTCATTAACAACTTTTTTATATTTTCGCCATTTTATCACTATTTTGGTGAGGTGCCCTCTCTTTAATCAATAAAGAGTTGTTTGATCTGGTATCAGGTAAGTGCGTGTTTTCATGGCCCAAGAAAAAAAAAATCGAGCATTCTAACCCCTCATTTTGCGAGTCCTAATGTAAAGCCGAACATAGGATTTCTGAGGCTTATAAAGATAGTAAAATAAAGCAATTTATAAGACAAAGTAACAATTCCATTTAGACCATTACTGATTATATCCCAGAACAAGTGTTAAAAAAAACTGGAAAGGTACTAAAATAAGGAAGCTACGAAAAAAAGGACATTACTAACAAGCATAAGTAACAGGGAAACTGAAACTACATATATATATATATATATATATATATATATATATATATATATATATATATATATATATATATATATATATATATATATATATATATATATATATATATATATATATATATATATATATATATGTATATATATATATAATTCTATAATTGTTTAGTTCATTAATTTTTTTTAATTTTTTTTTTGCAATGTGTTAATATTTGTGATTTGGTAAATTTTATCATATTTAGTTTACCTATTGTTGCTAAAAAGAGGGATATATTAACAGGATAAGCTTGTTTTGGTGTTACTTGGTTGTTTTACATTTGCTTTTTTTTTCATAGGCATGTATTTTGGGGGTGATACCTGACACGGGGATGCCATGGATATTCTGTGGTAGCCACAACACTTGGCTGGGTAGAGAATTTAAAGTGGCGAAACCCTATAGGCCAGTGTATTCTCCTGATGAGCCCTTGTGTTGGGTTGTTGCCTCTGGATTATTTGTCTTTATTATTTTTTCTATTGTTTGGTAAATGACGACTTATATACTTATTGACGACATGACTGCCTGTCCATGGATTATTCTTTATGGTTGATTGTGTTTGGCTATGCTGTTTGACCTATGTGATTGTATGGATGAGTAGGGTTAAGGCCTCGTTCAAGTGCTGGTCTATATTAATCACTAATTTAGGAAAACGTTTAAACGTTTTTTTTATGCGTTTGTGCTGTTGCATTGGTGATTTCTCTTTTCATGATTTTATATATATATATTATATATATATATATATATATACATATGTATTATATATATGTATTATATATTATATATATATGTATATATATAATATATATATATATCATCACAAGTCATCACAAGTCATGTCAGCTTAATAAAAGAAATAAATGAGACAAGTTAGGTGGTAATGGGGGACATTTCATGAGAGGTTCCCTTTTAGAAGAAGGACACTTTCAAACAGACGAGACAGTTTTTTATGCTCTTTTAAAACTTCTTTTTTTTTAGCATGGAGGAATATTTTGGCTGTGTCAATTTGGCCAGTAAAACTGTAGAAGTAGCCTACAATTTTGAGGTTTACTAGTTCTACGACCTTTATTTTTAATTGAGTATCTGTGAATAATTAATTAAGAAAAAAAAAGAAAAAGTGTCTCACAGTGGAGTGGAAGCAGAATTGAAAAGGAAAGAAGTAGATTAAGGAAGTTAGTGTGGGGTCAACTGAGAGACGGAATATTTACCCCCCCCCCCTCAATATTTCCGTGCAATGACGCCAATGGTCAGTAGACCATATCAGGATTTCTGAAAAACCAAAAAGGCTGGTCTAAGATTTTGCAGGGATTCTGGGCTAATGGAATTTCAAAATCTTTGGATACATCATTTTTTTTTTTCAATAAAAACAAGCATTTATAAAGCCCCAAACTGAGGCCCCCCATCGAAAATGCAAAACTGAGATTCCCCGACTCCGACAATGGGTCTTCAGTTTTCATTATCCTGTTGATTTCCTTGCTGAAAGCAACTGTTTTTACTTTAAAATTTTCTTTAAAAGGTGAAGCAAACACTTTAGGTTCCAACCCCACCCCCTCCCTCAGCTTGGTGACCAACAGGCTGCTGTAATTTAGTTCCTCTTATTATATATTAAGAAACAAAAATTTCACTTTCTTTGGTTCCTCCATGTTTTTTTTTCTGAAAAAATCCATAGTTTCTATTACTTTACCTAACGATTTTGATACCCACAAGTAAACAAGGATGTTCTCCCAATCAAAATAACAGAAAACGAGCGTTTCAGTCTTCTACTTACCAATTGCCACAATACTGTGGTACCTTTCATTGCAAAATTATGGTTTAGATCGTGACAATATACGTTTTTCGAGTTACGCTTCACCTATCTATACATGAACGTTATTTCAACGTTTATTAACATTCAGAATGCGCTTTTTGAGTTCCTACCTCCTACCTCCACATAAACGTTTCACCTACCTCCACATAAACGTTTTTAACTACAGCAATAAAACAGTACAATTTTATGCAGGCCAAAATGTCTGGCTGAGCCTTTTTTAAACTAAGGAGATCTCGGGTTATTTCGATCTCATAACAATTATCCATTCATTGGACGAGAGCTCAAGTTAAAGGTCAGTTTACTACAATTCAGAATAGATGTTTGGAGTTCCGACTCACCTACCTCCGAAGGAACGTCCTTTACTACGGTAATAAAAGTAGGTAAGTTCACAGAGGCAGAATATCAGACTAAGTATTATTGTCAGCAAAGGAGCTAGTGGCATATTTTGAACTTGGGTTGATAGAAATATCCTCGTACTTTAAGATTTGAGGTACCCTTCCAATGAGTGAGAATGGCCTCTTTATAGAGATATATAGAAAACAGAAACTATAAAAAAGGCAAAGATTTGAGGTACCTTTCCAATGAGTGAGAATGACCTCTTTATAGAGATATATAGAAAACAGAAAATACAAAATATAGAAAATATAGAAAATATAAAATATAATATATAGATATTAGACTATTTTATGATTGCAAATGGTAAAGAATGTGATCAAAGGCTCTTTTCCTATTTCAAAAGTTTTAGTTTTGAAATAGTTTTGAAATTAATGTAAAACATTAATGTAATTAATTACATTAATGTAAGTTCACAGAGGCAGAAATATCAGACTAAGTATTACTGTCAGCAAAGATTTGAGGTACCTTTCCAATGAGTGAGAATGACCTCTTTATAGAGATATATAGAAAACAGAAAATATAAAAAAGGCACTCCCATATGGAAGGGAGTACCATTCCAAATCCAAAAAGTTAGCGATTCAACGACATTCTTGAACATTAAAATAATTGGGAAAAATAGAGCTTCGTTTCTAGAAAACCAGAAAACAAGATTTGGCTTCTCATATAGTATTGGAGTGCTTGGCTCTTATAATATTTTAGCATTTCACTTCCTAAACATCTGGTGTATGTATGGTTCTGTTTTACAATCTAGGTATTTTTCAAGTCAGCTCCTTGTAATTTTTAATCCAGGCAACGAGTCAAGTTATAGAATACTTTAAATTTTTCCACGATAAGAAATCTATTCTTTTTTGTCTATTTCCTTCTTTCATTCCTTTTCTCTTTTCTTTCGAATCTCACGCATAGATTTCAACTCACTATTTCACACTTCTTTCAACCTATCTCTTCTTACTAAAAGAAAAAAAAAACGATCTCGACTTTCAAAACTCGACTCTCAAAAAAAAGTTCTACGACAATTCTAACTTTTCAGCGGTATATTCTCAGAGCGGAGAATACATACAAACGAGATGATAAGTCATTTCCCTACTTCCCAAATCGTAATGATTTTAGTCATTTTCTCATTAACAACTTTTTTATATTTTCGCCATTTTATCACTATTTTGGTGAGGTGCCCTCTCTTTAATCAGTAAAAAGTTGTTTGATCTGGTATCAGGTAAGTGCGTGTTTTCATGGCCTAAGAAAAAAAAAAATCGAGCATTCTAACCCCTCTTTTTGCGAATCCTAATCTAAAGCCGAACATAGGATTTCTGAGGCTTATAAAGGCTTATAATATAGCCTATTTCACGAATTTATGTGACTGCTTAGTTTTTAGCAAGGTTCAGTTGTAATTTATCTTGTAACATAATTTAAATTTGCCTTGTAACATTTTAATTTCAATAATAATTTAACAGTGATTTAATAATATTAATTGATTATTATTTTATAGATTAGTTATTAAATTTAAATTACATATAATTATAATTTAAATTATAATTCAGAATATATATATATATATATATATATATATATATATATATATATATATATATATATATATATATATATATATATATATATATATATATATATATATATATATATATATATATATATATATATATATATATATATATATATATATATATATATATATATATATATATATATATATATATATATATAATATATATATATATATATATATATATATATATATATATGAATATATATATAATATAATGAATTATGTACTTAATCATAGTTTGTTTACTTACTTTTAAATTTATCTTATAACATACAAATTAGATAGTAAAATAAAGCAATTTATAAGACAAAGTAACAATTCCATTCAGACCATTACTTATTATATCCCAGAACAAGTGTTAAAAAAAATGGAAAGGTACTAAAATAAGGAAGCTACGAAAAAAGGACATTACTAACAAGCATAAGTAACAGGGAAACTGAAACTACATATATATATATATATATATATATATATATATATATATATATATATATATATATATATATATATATATATATATATATATATATATATATATATATATATATATATATATATATATATATATATATATATATATATATATATATATATATATATATATATATATAATGAATTATGTACTTACTCATAGTTTGTTTACTTACTTTTAAATTTATCTTATAACATTCAAATTAGATAGTAAAATAAAGCAATTTATAAGACAAAGTAACAATTCCATTTAGACCATTACTGATTATATCCTTGTGCTGTTGCATTGGTGATTTCTCCTTTCACATATATATATATATATATATATATATATATATATATATATATATATATATATATATATATATATATATATATATATATATATATATATATATATATATATATATATATATATATATATATATATATATATATATATATATATATAATGAATTATGTACTTACTCATAGTTTGTTTACTTACTTTTAAATTTATCTTATAACATTCAAATTAGATAGTAAAATAAAGCAATTTATAAGACAAAGTAACAATTCCATTTAGACCATTACTGATTATATCCTTGTGCTGTTGCATTGGTGATTTCTCCTTTCACATATATATATATATATATATATATATATATATATATATATATATATATATATATATTATATTATATATATATATATATATATATATATATATATATATATATATATAATATATATATATATATATATATATATATATATATATATATATATATATATATATATATATATATATATATATATATATATATATATATATAATGAATTATGTACTTACTCATAGTTTGTTTACTTACTTTTAAATTTATCTTATAACATTCAAATTAGATAGTAAAATAAAGCAATTTATAAGACAAAGTAACAATTCCATTTAGACCATTACTGATTATATCTTTGTGCTGTTGCATTGGTGATTTCTCCTTTCATTATATATATATATATATATATATATATATATATATATATATATATATATATATATATATATATATATATATATATATATATATATATATATATATATATATATATATATATATTTATATATATATATATATATATATATATATATATATATATATATATGTATATATATATATATATATATATATATATATATATATATATATATATTCTATGTATTACAATATATTTTATTGTTATTAAATCAAAACACTCTTATAATAAGAAAATTATAATTACATTCTCTTTTTGTCTTTCATATAATAAATATTTTGGTGATTCGGAAAAGGGAACATACCAGATTTTGAGAAAAAAAGTTCTTTGTGTCTTAAAAAATTAAAAGTGATATAGAAAAACAGATAAGCCAATCAATAAACCGTTCAGAGTCTATGAACGTGGGCTACACAACTTATTTTGACTAGAGCTTAGATTACACCTACAGTACTTCACAAAGCCCCAAAATAGCTACAAAAGAAAAGATAATCAAGATGGTTTAGTCAAACAAGATCTATATGTTAAAATTTGACAGAATTTAGCGAAAGTGGTTGTGGATTTTGCATGAGTTATTTATTTTCGGAAAGAGGGGGGCCCGTTGTAACAACCAGTAACAAATGGAGCATAAAAAAAGAGAAGTACAGAAAATGACAAATAAAACTAAATAAAAATTCACAATATAAGTACACAAGAACAATAATTGTCCAAATAATTACACAAGCACCAGAATCACACAAACACACGTACACACACACAAAAAAAAAAAAGAATTTTATTTTATTTTCTGGATAACAGAGAAGTAATTATTTGATAATTTGAATAAGAAGCGAAATCTGGAAAAATTTAGGTTTTTAGGGGGGAGGAGCACTGTACCAAAAAATTAATAAAAACTAAGACTAATTATGAATGAGATAAAGTTTAGGATTATTTTTTGCCATAGAAAGGGAAAAATTGAACCGAGTTTATTTATGGCCCGTTGTAAACACAATAACAAACGGAGTATAAAAAAAGAGAAAGACGGAAAATGACAAGTAAAACCAAATCATAACTCATAATATAAGTACACAAGAACAATAATTGCCCAAATAATCACACAAGCACAATACACATAGCAAGCCCAAAAATTACACGAGCACACACACTCCAAAAAAAAAAAAAAAAAAAAAAAAAATTTGGGCAAAAATTTAGCGAAAGTGGTTGTGGATTTTGCATGAGTTACTTATTTTCGGAAAGAGGGGGGCCCGTTGTAACACAAAGTAACAAACGGAGCATAAAAAAAGAGAAGTACAGAAAATGACAAATAAAACTAAATAAAAATTCACAATATAAGCACACAAGAAGAATAATTGTCCAAATAATTACACAAGCACAAGAATCACACAAACACACGTACACACACACAAAAAAAGAATTTTATTTTATTTTCTGGATAACAGAGAAATAATTATTTGATAATTTGAATAAGAAGCGAAATCTGGAAAAAATTAGGTTTTTAGGGGGGAGGAGCACTGTACCAAAAAATTAATAAAAACTAAGACTAATTGTGAATGAGATAAAGTTTAGGATTATTTTTTGCCATAGAAAGGGAAAAATTGAACCGAGTTTATTTATGGCCCGTTGTAAACACAATAACAAACGGAGTATAAAAAAAAGAGAAAGACGGATAATGACAATTAAAACCAAATCATAACTCATAATATAATATTATGCCGAGAAGTTACGCCAAAAAGACACAAGGTACAAAAAATTTGGAAGCGCCTATGCGTTATACAGTTTAGCTAGTTTAGCGTTACTAGATTTACAGTTTAACGTTATACAGCTACAGTTTCTGGCTTTTCAGTGCTGACCTTATTTTATATTTGAATATTCTCTACTCAAAATGGAAAACTTTTTCTCAATCGCCAAGACCGCTTGGCTGGGGTTGAAGACATCATCCGTGTAAGAGATACACAAATCCTTTCTAAAATACAAGTGGAAATCGCTTGGGACTGTGCGTCCTGAATAGAGTGAATTAAACGCAATTGGGGATGTAAGGGGACCTTGCCTTACACCAGGGCGAATAGGTGTGACTATCTCTGTAATCATTCCGTCAGGCAATATAACTGACAATTATATGAGCATACATATCATACATATACATACATATACATACAAAGTATGAATAACACAAATACTGACCCCGCGTTGCGCTTGAATTATCAAAAGACTATGGAATCAATAGTGCCGACTAGTCCCTATATAAACATCTTCTGAAAAAATTCGGTATCAAAACTCCAATGTTTTACATTTATGTACAACCCAAAATAAAAACAAAAAATCCAAACCTTTCTTGCAAGATGTTTGAAATCGTCACTAGAAGTTATCCTTGCATATTTAGCATCTGACCTCATAAATGGATTCAATGTTGAAATAACCAAATTAGATATATTTTTACGGAATTCCTCTTTTATCCTTTTCCCTTTTTCATTTTCAAAGTCAAGCCTTTCCTTTTTATGCTTTTGAAGTTCTGTTTCTTCCTTAATTGGTTGAGTGTTTTCAGAAGTATCCTCTACAACCGGAAGGTCGACAGTTTTGACGTCAGACAACTCTGGTTCTGGCTTTTCTTCTTGAACAATTTCAGGAACATCTTTAGTTTCTTCAGTTGAGATATTCACTTCTTTCGTTTCTTCTACTAATTCCTCTTTAGGTGTTTCACTAATTATTTCTGTTTCTTCAATTTTTACACTTTCGCTGTTGTCTACTTTTACTTCAACTGGATTCGATAATTCTGACATTTCATTATCAACACTTGGTTCAATTTCTTCTTTGTCGTCTAGCTTTGATTGTTCAGCAGTTCCATAGACAGAGGATTCTAATTTTTCTTTTATACGCTTACGAAGCTCCTCAGATTGCATTGCCCTTCTTTTGGCCATCTCTTCTTGTTTTATTTTCTGTCTCATCTTTCTTTCTTTCAACTTCTTTTCTTTATATGACAACTTCTTTAAAGTTGCTTTATACTTGGCCTTTAGCTTCTCTTTTTCTTTACGAATTCTTTCTCGCGCCTTTTCTGGGTCTTTCCCTGTATCAACTTCACCAGGCCTTTTCACTATTTTCTCTTTCATCATATGTCTTCTATAGGCTTGGGCCGATTCTTTATTCAGGTATGGATTCCTTGGTTCATTTTCATCTCGGGGCTAAAAGGAAATTATGTGTTGACATCACAAAAACGTTATTACATATAATGCCACTCTACTAAAAAATTATTAAAAAAAAAAAAAAAAAAAAAAAAAAAAAAACAGAGAAAGAAGAAAAGCGAAAACGAGAAAAAAAGGGGGACAAAGGGAGGAGAGAGAGTGAGGGAGAGAGAGTGAGGGATAGAGAAAGAGAGAGAGAGAGAGAGAGAGAGAGAGAGAGAGAGAGAGAGAGAGAGAGAGAGAGAGAGAGAGAGAGAGAGAGAGAGAGAGAGAGAGAGAGAGAGAGATAGAGGGAGAGAACAAGTAGCAATATAAAGGCATATTTATATTAGGTAAACCAAAAGACTCAGAAACCATCAGACAACTTTCAGAAACCATAAAAACCATCAGGCCTTCAAAAACCACCAGACAACTTTCAAAAAGCATCAGACCTTTAGAGACCATCAAACAACTTTCAGAAACTATCAGGCCTTCAGGAACCGCCACACAACTTTCAGAAGCTATCAGGCCTTCAGAAATCATTAGACAACTTTCAGATACCATCAGGCAACTTTCAGAAACCATCAGAAACTATCAGGCCTTCAGGAATCGCCACACAACTTTCAGAAGCTATCAGGCCTTCAGAAACCACCAGACAACTTTCAGAGACCATCAGGCCTTCAGAAAACATCAGACAACTTCCAGAAACCATCAGGCTTTCAGAAACCATCAGACAACTTTCTTAGGGTTATGCATATATATGCAACTATGACTTTATATATATATATATATATATATATATATATATATATATATATATATACACACACACACATATATATATATATATTTATATATATATATGTATATATATATATATATATATATATATATATATATATATATATATATATATACAGAATCATTTGTCCATAAGCTCATGAAAAGTTAGAAAACTGTTGTTTCAGAGACAGTGATGCTACCATAACAGATTATATACGAGGCAATGCTATTTTAATTTAACAAGAACCAAAAGCTCGTATGGAACATGTGACGAGGTCGGGGCCAAGAGCTTCTTCCCGCCAAGTTTCACTACGATCTCTTCACTCTAAGCGTTTTCCAAGATTTCCATTTCCCCCTCCAACTCCCCCAAATGTCACCGAATCCGGTCGTTATTTAAAATAACAGCTTCCAGACACGAGGTCCTTCTAAATATCAAATTACATTAAGATATATATTATATATATATATTATATATATATACATTATATATATATATACATATATATTCTAAAAAAACTAAAAAAACTAAAAAAAGGTAAAAAACTAAAAAAAAACTAAAAACTAAAAAAGAAAAAAACTAAAAAAAAGGAAAAAACTGATAAATAAAAGAGAAAAAGAAAACTAAAAAATATGAATAAATATATATAAAAATAAGTTGTTTGTGGGTTATGTCTGTCTGTCTGTCTGTCGAGTGACGTCGTGTTTGTCCGCATATGACGTCTGAATTATTTCACACTAATACAAAAGAAGAAAAAAAACTAAAAAAGGTAAAAACTACAAAAAAAACTAAAAAAGCTAAAAAACTAAAAAAAACTAAAAAAAGGTAAAAAACTAAAAACTAAAAAAAACTGAAAAAACTAAAAAAAGGCAAAAACTAAAAAAAAACTAAAAACTAATAAATAAACTAAAAAAGCTAAAAAACTAAAAAAACTAAAAAAACTAAAAAAAGGTAAAAAACTAAAAACTAAAAAAAACTGAAAAAACTAAAAAAAGGCAAAAACTAAAAAAAAACTAAAAACTAATAAAAAAACTAAAAAAGCTAAAAAACTAAAAAAACTAAAAAAACTAAAAAAAGGAAAAAACTGAAAAATAAGAGAAAAAGAAAACTAAAAAAATATTAATAAATATAAAAAATATAAATATAAATATAATATAAATTAGCAATCAACAAAGCACCGAGACACAAATGACGACCGGGACACAGGGAGTATAAATGACGACCAGGACATAAGTAAAAAAAAAACTAAAAAAACTAAAAAATGGTAAAAACTACAAAAAAACTAAAAACTAATAAAAAAACTAAAAAATCTAAAAATCTAAATAAACTAAAAAAGAAAAAAAAGAAAAAAGGAAAAAAATAAAGGAGAAAAACAAAACTAAAAAACGAATGTATATACAGACCGGGACACCGGGATACAAATGACGACCGGGACACAGGGAATATAAATGACGACCGGGACACAGGGACACAACTACAATGGGGACGCCGGGGGGCACAGGGGGATATAAATGACGACCGGGACACCGGGACACAAGGAATTATATTTTTATAAATATAAAAACATATATATATATATATATATATATATATATATATATATATATCTATCTATATTCACAGGTGGGACATAGGGACACAACTACAATGGCGCGTAACTAATATGGCGCGTAACGACTTACGCACGCGGGGGGGCTTGGGGGGGGGGGCGAAGCGCCCCCACCAACTAGGTGTTGGGGTGGCGCGAAGCGCCACCCCAACAGCTAGTATATATATATATATATATACAGAATCATTTGTCCATAAGCTCATGAAAAGTTAGAAAATTGTTGTTTCAGAGACAGTGATGCCACCATAACAGATTATATACGAGGCAATGCTATTTTAATTTAACAAGAACCAAAAGCTCGTATGGAACATGTGACGAGGTCGGGGCCAAGAGCTTCTTCCCGCCAAGTTTCACTACGATCTCTTCACTCTAAGCGTTTTCCAAGATTTCCATTTCCCCCTCCAACTCCCCCAAATGTCACCGAATCCGGTCGGAATTTAAAATAACAGCTTCCAGACACGAGGTCCTTCTAAATATCAAATTACATTAAGATCCGATATCCCGTTCGTAAGTTAAAAATACCTCATCTGGTCGGGTTCCTGATATGCCTGCCAACTTTTAGCGATCGCTATATTGATCACGTATCTAGTTTCGAATCTTCTTTATGTAAAAATTGGGGTGATCCGGGATTCGAACCTAAGACCTCTCGCAACCTAAGCGAGAATCATACCCCTAGACCACAAGCCATACTGAAGAAGAACAATCATTTCTTTTATCGGCAAATAAAATTCTTCTCAACTAGCTTGTTCGCTCACCCCCCCCCCCCCACAGATGGTAGAATCGGGAAGAGACTAAATTTAATCTCGTTTGTTCCCTGGTACGCCTACCAAATTTTATCGTCCTAGCTTATCTGGAAGTGCCCAAACTAGCAAAAGTGGGACCGACAGACAGAAAGACAGACAGACCAACAGAAATTGCGATCTCTATATGTCACTTGGTAAATACCAAGTCCCATAAAAAAAAAATACTAGTAGCGATATTCCTATACTCGTTGTTCCTATTCCTATACTCCTATACTAAATTTCTATATTCCTGTATTCCCATACTATTACATTGGTAAACTATACTATATTCATATCAAAATGCTTTAAACAAAATCATGCTTCTGTGTGTTGTCCTCACAAATGAACATAGAAGAGAAATACAGGATAGCCCAATCCTCAATATAGGTAAATAAAACGTGAAAATCGAAGAATGTGTTACAGCCAGAAGTAATTTCAGGGGGGGGGGTCTTGACAGAACAATAATATACATCAGAAAGAAATATTGTTGATTATTTAGCAAGGGTTGTGCAAGCCTAAATGATTACCTGGCATCTCCCCAGTAACCCAATAACCTGGCATCTCGAACTCTGTTTCTTCTCCTGCTAAAAAAATGTCGCTGCATGAATAATATCCGATATTTTACAGAGTTAGTATATTTTTTTATATAATATGTTTTTATTTTTTCCATTTTTTTCCATTGGCATCTTTTTATTTCTTTAATTATTTTTTCATTTGTTTTTTTTATATTTATTTTTTCATTAGTATCTTTTTTTGCAACAACAAAAAATGATGTCGATACTGAAAAAAATTATAGCATCAATTTTTATTTTCATTTTCGAAAGTGAAACAAAAATCTTGCGCTTATTTTATTCTAAACAAATCATAGATAGAAGCCAGAAATGCTACGTACAGATGAAAGCAATGATAGTAGCAAATAATAAATAGAAGAATTTTCATCAAGGATTGTGATAAAAAAAAAATATTTGAATTCTTTACACTTTCTAGTTGTTGTTGTTTTTTATTTATTTTTTTTTACAAATTACTTTCGTTTTGGTAATAGGCAAATATCAAGTGTTAGGCCCCTAGGCACCAGTTTGACCCCCCCCCCCACTGAAATTTAGTTTCTTCAAAAACCTTTTCGAAACTAAGATAAGCCTGTATAATTAATAATTATAATAATTATAATTAATGATTAATAATTAATGTATAAGTAATTAATGTTATAATTAATGTTAAATAATTAATGTTAATGTAATTAATGTATTAATGTATAAATAATAATTAATGTATAATGTATATGTAATAATTAATAATAATTAATAATTAATGTATAATATTAATAATTATAATTAATGTATAAGCTGTATAAGCATCCGCAGAAACGTATCAGTTTTCCTTAGTATATCTTTACCTTTATGTTACTATATGGCTCATTTTTCAGTTTTCACTGTCATTTTATTAAAAAAATTGGCTCTAACTTTGCCTCCCCTCAAGATTTTGACAAAATTAGGCCACTGTTAGATATGATGAAAGGGGGCTTGTGGCTCCTTTCATGGTTGCGAAAATGAGAAAAATTTCCTTTTGATACTAAATTTCTAAAACATTAAATGCCGGGATAGACAGGTTAGACCATGAGATCTTTATCAATAAATCCTCAAAAATCGAAAAATGATTTCTAGATATCCAAACATAAAAAAAAATTGTCCAAGGCAAAATTGAACAGGGCTCAACGAGCTAGGAGTAAGTTTCTATTTTTAACCGGAGGTTCTTTTTCTTTTTTTTTGGCTAGTAAGGAGCACATAAACAAATTTCAGGAAAATATTTCAAAATTTTCGTTGTAACGAGGAGGTGTAACTTTTGTGGCTTTGGAAACCGATGTTTGTAGCAGCATATATCAGAAATCAAAATTTTTTAGAATTTAAATTTAAATCACTTGAGCATATTTATAAATAGAATGGGAAGATACTTCCCTAAAAAAAAGTGTCCATGGATATAAGCCACCAGGCACATATACCGAAACTCTTTTGGGGTTTAGAGAAGGGCTTAAATGATGAAATAACAAAAAAAAATATATAGATTATTTGACATATATCCCAGAATTTCGAAAAATTGCAAGATATCGAGGACATCATCAAAGTTTAGGTCTAAGAACCATTCAAAGATGAGAGGAAGCCTTTAGACATATGTCCCCCTATATTCCTAACACTTTAAAAATTACTCCAATTTTTTTAATATCCTCAATATTTTGTACTTTTCCTACGTTTTGCGCGTTTGTTTCGCCCCTCCCCCTCTAAAAAAGATCCTGCGGATCCACCTACTAGGAGTACATCATTTGGAAGCATCAGAGATTAATAAAAAAATTTTATCGCCCAAATTGCCACAAAATAGTACGGAACATCTACACAGAGAGGGGATTTGCGAGTGCATCCCCCTTTTTTGGGAAATACCGAAGATTGTAACATGGATGCTACGATTTTTACGTAACACCCAGCCGCTAAAAAATATTCGAAAGCACCCCCCCCTTCTCCCAGGCAATACCAAAGACTGTAAAATGGATGCTACGACTTTTGCGTAACACCCAGCCGTTAAAAAATATTTAAATGCACCCCCTCCCCTTCTCCCAGGCAATACCGAAGATTGTAAAATGGATGCTACAATTTTTACGTAATGCCCCGCTGTAAAAAAAAAAAAAAAAAAAAAAAAAAAAAAAAAAAAAAAAAAATCGAAAGCACCCGTCCGTTCTCCCAAAATGTACACAATGATATGGATGTCGATTTAATTATTGTATCCGAAACCACTTTACCAGAAAACACTTGAAGAATCCTGAAACTGGCTGATTGAAATCAGCCACTTGAAACTCACTGAAAAGACAACTTCTCAGATTGATCAATTCCAATTACTAGAAATTTGAATATTTATATTATCCTCTACTTTTTTTTAAATATCGAGTGAAATCGAAACCAGCAGCACTAGACAAAATTTGAAAAGGGACTTTTTAAGAATAGATGGAAATCTGTTGGCAAGGTTCACAAAGTTCGAATAGAAATCATTTCCCTAAAAGGACTTTCATGTCAATTTCAAGGGATATAAACTTTTGAATCAAAGGAAAATATGACGAGGAGGAAAAAAATATTTGAAGATATTATTCTGTCTGAAGTTCACATGCTGCTCAAAGAACAGAAAAACTAAACCGATAAATGAAAAAAAAAAATACAGAAAAATTGATAAAAATACAATAATCTTAGGTTTTAACCTTCATTTTTAGATGCATAGTCTTCTTTATTTATTGTTATTATTTTGTTTCAACTTTTATTGATACTGCAGAAGGGTTGACGAGAAATCGGTTATAGTTTATATTTCAGTTATGTGATTAATTACTTCTTTGTGTTTTTTATATTATGTTACTTATCTATTTTTTCCTATTTTTTGTGTTTGGTTTCTTATTTGTTAAGAAATATAAGTATCCGCGTCGTCACAAGTTCTTTTTTTGTATCTCTCGGCGGTTATGTGTTTTTTTGTTGTTTTTTTTGTAATAAATTTTTTTTGAACTTTTTTTTTGTCTAAAAGATATGTTTTTACTTCTTTTTTCTTGTACAGTTCACACTCTTTAAAAAGCACACGCTGCTAAACACATACTCAGAGGATAACCCTACTGGAATGGGGATGCGACTTACTGAAATGTCTTAACATTTTGTATGCCTTTCCCTTTTCAAACGGCATCATCCTTATCTTTATTTGGAATAACTCCCACCGAACTTTCCGATCATTTGGTATCACTCACTTACGATTATTTGGCATTACTCATATACCGAACTATTTGATTATTTGGCCTCAGCATCCAATATATTTCTTTACAATAAAGGGGAGTAAGTGCCACCATTATTTTCTTATTCATGTGCCTTCTTTTATGCCACACATCAGGCCATACGCCAGATATTAAGCCTTGTACATTGGTAAATGTTCTTCTTCAAATTTTTTTACAGATTTTTTAAAAGAATGATCTTCGGCAATAGGTCATCTTTCATAAGCAGAACGTGTTCTAGCCATCTCAGTCTTTCCCTGATTATAGCCATAGAAAGAGGGATAGAACCACATTTTTCGTACAGCTTATTGTTTGAAATACGGTAAGTCAGACGGGTGCCCAAAAGAATCCGTTGACAATTCTTCTGGAAAACATGTAACAAATCCCCTAAGTCTTTCGAAGCGCTCGTGTTTTAGAACCACACTTATGCAGTTTTAACTATAACAAATTTCGATTTTATTTCCATCGCTAGTGGTATTTCTGCAGATATACCGCTTTTTAAATTCAGCTAAGGGTTGTTTTCTTTTTTGCAGTTTGTCATATCTTCCTTTTTGTCTTGCATGTTTTCATCTAACATACAAATTAGATGCATGCTACAGCTATATTTTATATCTTACAGAGAATAATATAAATAAATTTATGCCATTTTCAAGGAAGATAAACATTGGCATTATACCAATAGCAAAAATATACGATTTTGATTCCTGTCTAGAGAAGCATACATTACCCAAATATTTTTATGCTTTTAAAACCATAAAGTACAACTCCATATGGTTGTAGCAGTAGCTGCAATCTAGTGAAGAGCGACCTACAGTCCATAGTAACCAAAAATTTGTAAACGTGTTTTGAAAAAAAAACTGTGCAGCGAGAAAAAACTTTCATATAAAGATGATAACTATTATTTATGCCTATCTTGATAGTAAAAGTATATTCTGGAATCTTACATTACATCATAGATAGAATTTCATAACTTTTTCTTATATTTATCAGTTTCTATATAATATAATACTATTGGTGAGGTAACTCACTGTAGAAAAAGAGTTTCAAACCATGTTCATGGTTACAATCAAGCTTTTTAAATAGCAACGATACTATGGAATTATCTAAGGTTCCAATTTTTTGCTTGAATGTTCGGGAACCTTGATCAATAAATAAATTTCGTGTCGTTGATGAGAGAGGGGGAAATTGAGTGTAATATATATTGGCTGAAGCCTTGCCTTTAATGATTGATTAAGGGCATATATTTGATATTTATTTTGACATACAAGGGAGCTGTAGGCAATAAAGTGCTATCGATTCCGCTTTTTACACTTTCTAATGAAAAAATTGCTATTTGAGGCTACTTCTAAATTTTAAACAGATATCTTGGGAGGAAGATTGATGGGGGTTGGGTTTACGGAAAAGGCCAGGCATCAAAAAGTAGCTTAATGGGGTCTGGTTACTCTACAATTATTTTTGACTTTTAAAAAATGAAATGAACTTTCGATTTCTAATCAAATAAGCGTTTACTTCAAAACTATTTCTGGCGTAAATGCCAGGACGGCAATATATAAAGACATGCAATATTCCTGTAATTTGTAAAAAAAAAAAAAGTTGTCTGTTACAGCTGTAATTTCAACACTGAAATTAATAACGGTATTACAAATACAGAAGAGAGAATAATGAGGACTTTTTTTCCCAAGACTTTTCGAAATATATTCAATTTTTTTTTATATATTCAAATAGTTTTTGTTCATTCACTGTCTTGGGAAAAAGATCCTCATTATTCTCTCTTCTGTATTTGTATTATGGAAAGGCAGTGTGGGCTTCGTCTTTGAAGAATTGAAGCTAATTGAACTTTGAACTTTGAGGCTAATAAACAGAACTTTGAAGCTAATAAAAAGAACGATAATGCGAAAAACATGCCTAATTGGTTCTTTTTTGAGATTTTTAGCCAATTAAAAATGAAAATTTTTAGTCAAAAAAGTAGTCCCTCTGTTTCTCAGCTGCTAAAACATTTTTGTCCATTGCGAAATTTTATAAGACAGGAGACTTTCTTTCAATACTTAAAAACAAACAAAAATGATGAATTTTTTAATAACTTCTTTCCAAGTAATAACATTTCCCAGAAACAGAAAATCTAGCTAGATATTTTGGAAAAGGAAACTTCAAAGTCCTCATATAACGCACACCTTTAAAAAAAAATGATTACCCTTTCTTTTCGATAATTACTACCGTTTTTGATTATTAATTAATTAGTATAATTAATTAATTTGATTACTACCGTATCTTTTTCAAGAAGCAAGAATTTTCAAAACATGTCTAAGGCCTCCCACATGCAAAATAAGCACTGAATGTTCATGATCCTTTTCGAGAATTACTACCATTTTTATTATTAATCAATTAGTATAATTAGTTAATTTGATTACTACTGTATCTTTTTCAAGAAGGAAGAATCGTAGAATATGCCCACGGCCTCCCACATACAAACTAAGCACTGAATGTTCATGATCCTTTTCGAGGATAATACCGTTTTTGATTATTAATTAATTTGATGGAAGCAAGAATCGTAAAATATGCCCACGGCCTCTCGCATACAAACTATGCACTGAATGTTCATGAAAGTTCAAGACAACATCGAGGAAAATAACAGCGACATATACCGCATAGCGAATAAAGAATGTATAGCGAATATCGACGTATGTCGAAACAAGAAGTTTTGTATTTATTATCTATCTTTACATAATTGGTGTGTCGCCAATCACGTGAGGGTATAAAACTAAAGCTATTATACCTCTGGAGCACTTTTACAATAAGACTCAATTAGTTTCCGATCATTACTAGAGGGTACATATTGTTCATAGTTTAAGAAAAAGATCGTTCCTTATTTACAACCTTCGCTAGACCAACTTCACACTGACTAATAAGCAGTATATCACCAGCATATCCGAAACAAAATATTTCAGAAAACACATAGAAAAGATACTTGAAGGGGCGCTGGATAAACAACCGCACATCACAAGAGATTATACTCTTTTTTTCATGTTTGAGGCCTGAAGGCAAGTGAGTAATTTTCATTATAGATTCTGCGTATCAAGAGGTGACAAATTTTAAATGTAGTTTGGTCAGTATGCCTTGCTTAGTCTCATGACTGGAGGATCAAGTTGAAACTTACAGGGGAAGTTTTTTTTTCCTGAATAATATTTTGCTTGACACAAGATACAAATATTTCTTGGGTCTGGTCACTAAAAATGAGTTTATATTTTTTATTTTTATGGCGGTCTTCTGACAGTCTTTTTGACTAGTCAAATAATGAAGGCAAAAAATTATAGACAATAGGAAACAACAAGTTTTCCAACATCAAAAAAAAAAGATTTAAGCATAACAAGTCCCAATGCATCGATTGTTGCTTGCTTAGGACAAAAAGGGAATACAAATAAGTGTTAACACTTCCTTGAATGAGAAAAACGAAGAAAAAAATGATTAATGCTGAAGGCAATATGTCTTCAGTGCACAATAAAAAAAAAAAAAAAAAAAAAAAAAAAAAAAAAAAAAAAAAAAAAAAAAAAAAAAAAATTGAGGGCCATTCTTCGAGCTTTCATGATAAGGAAGTCTCACTGATTTTTTGAGAAATACTCCTTCGTTCATAATTCTGGGTCCGTTTCAAACATTGACCAAACGGCCTGCTCTAAGAATATTAACGGAAGTGTAACTGTTATAAAAGACACTGTCTTTGCTGATCACTTACCCCTACTAGCATCTCTAAGCATAAAACCAGCTCTGCGTCAACCCAAGAACGACAAGTGGAAAGTAGTGAGTGAATGGGATGAAATTAATACTACTTTGTGTCATCAGGTGCTGAACTCACTTCTTGTAAAGATACGAATCCCCTTCCATTTACTCCAAGTGAATTCGAATTTTGATCCCGCAGATGCGAGAGTACTCATCAATATATTCTGTGCCAAAATTACTCACTCGCTCCTCTGAGCTGAAAAAATAGCAGTTCCTACTAGAAAGGTTAGAATGAAAACAGAAATTCACAAATTCTCGCAAAATCCGGCCCTAGTTAAGTGTTGCAACGAGTTTTGGTTTAGAATCTGGCAAGATTGTGATAGGCCCAAATCCGGTCCTGTTAACTCTGTCCGTTTATGAACGAAACGAAAATTTGACAAGCAACTGAAAGCTCATCGTACAAAATTAACAGAAGAGTACTCCTCTAGAATCGTAGGTGACCCAAAACTAATCTGGAAAGCCCGGTTGAGCGAACCGGCTGCCAGAAAACCCCATAATTCGATTAGCGAAAAAGATTGGGAATCGTA
Source organism: Artemia franciscana (assembly GCF_032884065.1). Lineage (NCBI taxonomy): Eukaryota > Metazoa > Arthropoda > Branchiopoda > Anostraca > Artemiidae > Artemia > Artemia franciscana. The sequence continues at coordinate 835,322 of NC_088874.1, forward strand.
CTTTTCCAACGAATTCAGTGCCCCCGACCCAAATACGTCTAATCCCTTCGCAAACCGGCTAGAATCAGTATTATCCAACCAGTGTGTCCCTGATTTTGTCGTTACTTACGGAAGCGTACATGAAGCTATTTTAAAGCTGAAGAAGAAACATTCTCGTGGTGCAGACGAACTGTGCGCACTAAATCTGCTACACGGTACCACTATGCTTATTGAATATCTGACGCTGCTATTCCAGATTATTTTCACCACTGGCATAGTACTTGACTCTTTTTGTGTCGGTTTGCTCTCGCCCATCCTTAAAAAAGGGAAACCACCAGACCCATGCTCTTTGTACAGGCCAATCACTGTTGCTCCAGTGCTCTGTAAAGTCCTAGAGATCTTAGTCTCAAAAGAAATTCAATATTCGTGCCGAATGCCTGACCACCAGTTCGGTTTCCGACCCGGTCTCGGTTATTCTCACGCTCTCTTCAGTCTTGCCGCTATTCTAGCAGATTCTCACGAATCTCGTGACCTTATAGTGATTGGTGCTTTTGATGTGAGTAGAGCGTTTGATTCGTCGATTCACGCTCAGGCCCTTTTAGCCGCTTACCAGCAAGGTGTAAACCTCCGTGTCACTAGCGTACTGTACGATATGTATTGCCGTTTAAAAGCGCGTATAAAGATAGGTAACCGCATCACATCAGTGGTTCTTCAAGTAGAGAAAGGTGTCCGCCAGGGGTCATTATTATCCCCAAGTTTGTACAATAAGAGTGTTTTAAATGCCCAGGCATGTGTCAATGTTTCATGTATCTCCAATAATATAAATGTGTCGCTACTTACATACGCGGACGATCTATTACATCTAAGTCAGTCTATTAGGGGTCTGCAATCGAATTTCTTGATCCTACGTGATGAATACCGAAAAATCGGCCTGGCTTTCAATACTTCTAAATCTGCAGTTCTTTTTTTCAATTATAGTCCTTCTCAGCCTGAACACCTCCTGCTAGCTAGCGAGTCAATTACCGTTTCATCTCACGTGGTGTATCTGGGTCTACCCATAGGCCGTAACCTTAAAGAAACTCGTCTACTGCTCGTAAAACACGTCGAGAAAAAACTCCGTACCGCGTATGGGTCTATCGTCGCCAGCCGACTCCTCTTATGCCGAAAGTATTTCGCGAATATGTATGACGCTGTCGCATTGCCGCATATTCTATGTATTGCGCCATTTTGGAATTTATTAACTGACACCCAAAAACACAAGCTCCGGTCCCTTTATTTTAGGTTCGCGAAGTTCCTGCTGCGATGCCCCTTGTGGACGAGAAATACTTACATGATTGATAAACACAGGATTGCAGACCCCAGTATCGCGTTTAACCGGTTGATTTCTAATTTTCAGGCAAAATGGAACCACCCCTGGCTTAAACACTTCTACAGTTCTTGATTGTGTATTTTTCCATGTTGTGTTTTAAATTTCTCTCCGTTTCTTTCCATGTGAAAAATACGGGTAATAAATATTTTACTTACTTACTTACTTACTATGAGGCATCATTTAGACTTGTTTTTTTTTTTTTTTTTTTTTTTGTATGAAAATAATCGATTATCACTTACTTTTATATCATATTTTGAAATAATATTGCTAGTTTTATTAACTTCTTGTCACTGACACAAAAAGCGGATCTGTCATACCTCCGGATAACGTTTTTGTAAAAGAGGATAAATTGGCTGAGGCCCGTTGAGCATGATGAACGTCTTAATTGAGGAACGTCTTAGTTGGTTTAGACATGTCATTACAATTGTCTTATCCCTGATTACTTTTGCTAAAAAGCAGACAGCAGGATAAAAAAAAATATCTTCCATCTCAGATTAGGGGGGTGAGACATCAAAAATGGTCTGGCTATTTTTTTTTTTTTTTATAATTTCTTGAGTAGGGATAGAAGATAAGTGTGAGAGTTCGGCTATGATATTTCAAAAAGAGTGCCGTGACAGTTTTTTATAACCTAGATTAATAGCCCACTTTTCAGACTAAGCAATTGTTATCGTTTTGTTTCAATAAGTATAAAAAAGGATATATATATATATATATATATATATATATATATATATATATATATATATATATATATATATATATATATATTTATACGTATATATACTTTCTTTGATGAAACCATCTGTCTTATTCTGTTTGTAAAAAAAATAATAATAATAATAACAAATGGTCAGGACATGTTCCTCGTCGTGTTATAAAAAAGTCAAAGTGTTAACTACAGACTCGCAAAATTGTATAGAAAACGCAACCTTTGGTGCGTTAATTTAAAAAAAAAGATTAGGGTAGAAGAGGAGTGTGTGAAGCTACATTGGACTTAGGCCCCTTTGTGCTGTAATGAGTCGTTAGCAGTAGTAGTAGTAGTATTAGCAGTAGTTACTATCTTTATAGACGAGCAATAATTGTGTATTTATTTATGTAATTTTTGTTCTCGAAAACGGCTCCATATTTTTTCGGGAAAATTGTTTATCTTGGGATATTTTCGCATAAAAAAAACAACATCTAGATAGGTCAGCAGTCTGAGGAAATAAACAGTTCGTGGTAACGAACTGTAGTAAGGAGCGACCGGGCTCAATAGTAACTGAAACTCTGAAAAACGGAATTTTGAAACCAATAGTTACATCAAAAGAATCGCATTTTAATGCTGATTTCAAATATATAAGTTTCAGCAAGTTTAGTCTTACCATAAAAAGTTACGCGCCTGAGAAAATTTGCCTTATTTTAGAAAATAGGGGGAACATCCCCTAAAAGTCAAAAAATTTTAACGAAAATCACACCATCAGATTCAGCGCGTCAGAAAACCATACAGTAGATGTTTCAAGCTCATATCTACAAAAATGTGAAATATTGTTTTTTTTGCCAGAAGACAGATCACGGATGCGTGTTTATTTGTGTGTTTGTTTTTTTTTCAAGGAGTGATCGGACCGACCCAGTGGCCCTAGAATGTCGCGAGAGGGTTCATTCTATCAGAAATTAAAAGTTCTAGTGCCCTTTTTAAGTGACCAAAAAATCGGAGAGCACCTAGGCCCCCTTCCACATTCTTTTTTTTTCGAAGTCACCGGATCAAAATTTCGAAATAGCCATTTTGTTCAGCATATCCAAAGAACCTTATAACACTGTCTTTGGGGACGACTTAATCCCCACAGTCCCAAGGGAGGGGCTGTAAGTTACAAACTTTGACCATTATTTACATATAGTAATAGTTATTGGGAACTACACAGACGTTGCCAGGGGACTTTTTCACGTTGGGGTGGGGGTGGGTCGGTGGGAGGGGGTTATGTAGGAGGACCTTTCCATGGAGAAATATATCCTGAGTAAAGAGAATTTCCATAAAGGGGGCGCAGGATTTTCTGGCATTATTTAGAAAAAAAAACAATGAGAAAATAAAAAAAAATTGCAGCTGGAAGTAATGAGCAGCATTAAAACTTAAAACGAACATAAAATATTACGTATATAAGGGTGTTCGTCTCGTTCCTTGTGTTTACATATAGTAATGGTTATTGGGAAGTGTACAGACGTTTTCAAGGGGATTTTTTGGGGTTGGGGGGGGGGGGTTAAAGGGAGGGGGCTACGTGGGGGATCTTTTCTTGAGAAAGACTTTTCTTCAATGAGAGAACTGGAACTTCAGTTTTGGAATTGACTTCCTTTGTTTTCTAAGTATTGAAGTTCCCAGATATACAGAGTCACTTTCACACTACGTTCGTAATTCCCTATGCTAAGTGAATAAGTTACATTACGCTTAGTATAACATATCAAACAGTTCGTGGTAACTAACTGTAGTAAGGAGCGATCCGGCTCAATAGTAACCGAAACTCTAAAAAACGGAATTTTGATACCAATAGCTACATCAAAAGAATTGCATTTTATCCTGATTTTAAATATATAAGTTTCATCAAGTTTAGTTTTACCCATCAAAAGTTACGAGCCTGAAAAAATTGCCTTGTTTTAGAAAACAACCCCTAATTGTCATAAAATCTTAACAAAAATCACACCATCAGATTCGGCGTATCAGAGAACCCTACTGTAGAAGTTTGAAGCTCGAATCTATAAAAATGTGGAATTTTGTATTTTTTACCAGAAGACAGATCACGGATGCGTGTTTGTTTGTTGTTGTTTTTTTTTCCAGGGGTGATCGTATCGACTCAGTGGTCCTTGAATGTCGAGAGAGGGCTTATTCTAACGTAAATTAAAAGTTCTAGTGCCCTTTTTAAGTGACCAAAAAATTGGAGGGCACCGATGCCCCCTCCCACGTACATTTTTCCCCAAAGTCACCGGAACAAAAACGTTCATACAAAAAATAAAAAAATCGAATTGCATTTTTAAGTTACCAAAAATTGGAGGGCAACTAGGCCTCCTCCCCCACTCTTTTTTTATCAAAATCGTCCGATCAAAACTATGAGAAAGCTATATAGCAAAAAAAAATAATCTGCAAATTTCGTTTTAATTATTCATGTGCGGTGAGCCAAAATCAAAACATGCATTAATTCAAAAACGTTCAGAAATTAAATAAAAAAAAACGAGTTTTTTAACTTCAAGTAAGGAGCGACATTAAAATTAAAAACGAACAGAAATTATTCCTTATATGAAAGGGGTTGTCCCCTCCTCAACATTACGCTCTTTACGCTAAAGTTTTTTAATGTTTTAAAAAGAAGAGTTGTGACAGAGTCAAACTTTAGCGTAAAGAGCAGGGCGTTACAGAGGGAACAACCCCTTTCATATGCGGAATAGTTTCTGTTCGTTTTAATTTTTAATGTCGCTCCTTACTTGCAGTTAAAAAAAAAATTTTTTATTTAATTCGTTAAGAGCCTTACTTTTGGTTTCTGCAAATTATGTCATATACTATGTTATAACATCCAATAAGATTGTCTTATATAATGTCATGCATAGTATAAATAAGATTGTTGAGTTTATATTAAGATTGTTGAGTTTATATTGGGTTATTTATATAATATAATGTCTGTTGGAAGGTCCAAAAAACGAAAATTTGCAGTTGCAGTTACTATAAATGATGATTCGTTGGAACCAACAGATGAACTATCAAACGTGACAAAAACAACAATTAGAACGTGTCAAAACTGAAAATGAAGAGCAAAGGCAAGCGCAGTTGGATGATATGGGACACTGAGCATGTGAGCGAGTCAAAAATAAAAATGAAGAGCAAAGACACAAGCGGTTAGAAGACATGCGACACCAAGTATGCGATCAAGTCAAAATGAAACTGAAGAGTAGAAACACACACGGGTTAGAAGACATGCGACACCAAACATGTGAGCGAGTAAATGAAAATCAACCTGAACAGCGAGAATCAAAACATGTCAAAATTAAAAATAATAGCGATAATGACTGGGTTTGGGATTTTGACATGGATAAGGTCATCACGGATACACATCAAGGATGGAAAAGGACATGTATTTCATAATGACGAAGGACAAGGCGACATAAAACGAACCAAACAAATTGAAAAAGATAGCGACGATGATTGTGTTTTGTATTTGACATGAATAAGGTCATCAATGCCAACGATCCCTTGTTAAAAAATACAAAGGTTTGGCGATATGTATTTCAAAATGACGAAAAACAAGCCGAGTAAAAACAAACCAAACAAATTGAAAATGATAGTGATGATGATTGGGTTTTGGATTTTGACACGGATAAGGTCATAAATGCCTTCCATACCTTTGAAAACAAAACACATGGAGTAGATAAATCGTTAGAAGAAAAAGAAGTTTCTTTCACACCACTTGAACCATTAAAAGAAACAAAGGTGGTCATTAATGCCTACCATACCTTGGAAATTAAAAACCTGGACTAGATAAATCGTTGAAAGAAAAAGAAGTTTTTGTCCCACTACATGAACAATTGAAAGAAGCAAAATTTCGGCGATATGTCTTTCATAATGACAAAAGACAAGCCGAGACAAATGTTAAAGGTCGACTAAAAATAAATAAATGTAATTTTACAACGGCAATACTAAGGTCTATCTAACGGCACTACTCTAATGTAAGGTCTATTTGGACGTCATGACATGAAGAAAAGGATCAAATTGTCTCCGTTTAGAAGACAAGCGACACGAAAATCCATATATAGAAGCCAGTCGCGTGCCTAGTGCCAGGACCAGGCGGTCAAAAATTCTGTTGAAAAGAAATATCAAAATCTAAGAAAATATCTGAAAAAAAATTGATGGCTGCTTTAAAACATGCAGAGTTACAGCAGAGAAAGATAAACCTGCCCCTGACTCCAATGTTTCCATTAATACAGTACCCCCTTCAGTGTCTTTTTTTAAGGTCTAATTTTAAACATTAGCAATCTATTTTACTAGTGTGCCTGTGCCTGGATATTCAGGATAAAAATAATTTCACTCGAAACCCATTTTTTATTATTACAGCAAAACTGACATTTAAGTCTTAAGGAGTGAACTGTGAATAAGAGAAAGAGAAGAAAAAAGGGAAATCTTTTTATATAGTTACACAAATCCACTTAGTAGTTCAGCTCAAAAACGTCACCCGTTTGGGACCTTACAAATTTAAATTTTAGTATTTTGATATCAGTTTGATTGTTTGTTTTTGTTTAGTTAGTGTTAATGCAACACGTTTACAGTTATTGTAACACGTTTGCTTTTACGAACATTTATGAGTAATTTGAATATGAATAGCTTTGACATTTATGACCAATTTCTTCATGAATAAGTTATACAAGTTTGAACACAAAATCTTGGTAAAAATCGTTCTAATATATTTAAAAAAAAAGAAAATTACAGTTAGGTATCAGATATCTCGTTGACGAAGCCATTAGTTTCAGTATTTGATTAAGAAAAACATCTGAAAAAAACTTTAAACGTTTAAGAGTTCCCCTACGGCATTTAGTATTCCCAAAAGGTAAATGCTTTAATGTAATTTAGACTTGTTTCTTCTCGGCACAAAGAACAATAAAGGGAACTTTACAATTCTAAACTACTAAACTTTTCCATTTGAACTATTTTCTTAAAATTAAATACTTCCTTGTGATAGTTTCATTCCTTTCTAAAATTATTATTTAGATTCATTATTTAATTACTTACGTTGTCTAATCTATCTTATCTATTTGCTTTTTGTTTTATTTTTATCGATATCTTATTATCCTATCTTATTTTGTTTGTCTTATTTATCATCTTCACCTTAATTTGTATTGTTATCTTATTTTAATCTACATTTATCATTATCTAAACTTATCATTATTAAACTAAAATTCTATTCATCCTTTCCACAATTTGTTTTACTTATACTACTTATTTATTTATAGTTATAGACATAAACTTTATCCTAGTTATAGTTTATTTATAATACCTATCTATCTTTCTTATAGTTAGTATCTATCTATCTAAAGGTTTTTGTATTACAGGTTTTACACGATATAAATTGCAGGAAAATAGCATACAATTAATATAATTTACGATATACGAAATAATATAATTTTATAAGAAAATTAATAAGTTTCATTAAATTAGAATTATTATCAACAAATTTTTAATTAAATTATTATAAAATGAGCTTGACTTTGGGGTTATTGTTATTATTCTAATTCATTATTATTATTCTTATCTTTATTTATTCTTCATCATATTAATATTTGGGTTAGTTTTATTAATTTTATATTATTATAATTATTAGTATTGTTATTTTTCGTCAATTACCGTTAAGTTTTATTTCCAGAACACAAGAATAGTGTACCATGTTTCTCTTTATATCTTCATATCTTTTTATGTCTTCAATTTATTTACATCATCATTTCGAATCATCACCACCCCGAACTTTATCATTCAGCTATTTAAATCTCAAACACATTATAAGCCGAAAAAGATGATTTTCCTTTAAGCATTATAGTGAAATAAATTAAACTTAAGTATATAGTAAACATCACATATGGATAAATGAATAAGTGAATAAGTTTACCTTAAAGTAAATAGTAAGTTAAAATAAACTTGATAAATACTGTTAAATATAGTGCAGGCAAGGAAGAAAAAGCTATACTTACGCTAATCAAATGTTCTTGTACAAGAAGACCACGTCTTCTTTCTCTCTGTGCCAATTTTTCGTGAGTAGTATGTGTTTCCATCGGTGGGGTGAGAATATTTCGGCCACTTGGCAGTTCAATGTCCATGGATTCCTATATTGAGGAAATTTATGTCATAATAATTACAATGATTTTAGAGACATATATCTAAAGAAAATAATCAATTAATCAAATTCGTTAATTATTCCCGACGAGTTCTAACGTAGAGAGGTATATGTATGTAAAATAAACATTATTACAAAAAAAATAATTCAATATAAAATGATATAAAATATACATACAAATTTTTTAAGCTTCGTAGAAGAATTTTTTTTTCTTATAATGTGTTACCGGGCTCAATAGTAACTGAAACTCTGAAAAACGGAATTTTGATATCAATAGCTACATCAAAAGAATCGCATTTTAATGCTGATTTTAAATATATAAGTTTCATCAAGTTTAGTCTTACCTATCAAAAGTTACGAGCCTGAGAAAATTTGCCTTATTTAAGAAAATAGGGCGAAACATCCCCTAAAAGTCGTAGAATCTTAACGAAAATGACACTATCAGATTCAGCGTATCTGAGAACCCTACTGTAGAAGTTTCAAGCTCCTATCTACAAAAATGTTGAATTATGTATTTTTTACCAGAAGACAAATCAAAGGTGCGTGTTTTTTTTTTTTTTTTTTTTTTTTTTTTTTTTTTTTTTTCCAGGGGTCATCGTATCGACCAAGTGGCCCTAGAATGTCGCAAAATGGCTCATTCTAACGGAAATGAAAAGTTCTAGTGCCCTTTTTAACGAATCTTAACGAAAATGACACTATCAGATTCAGCGTATCAGAGAACCCTACTGTAGAAGTTTCAAGCTCCTATCTACAAAAATGTGGAATTTTGTATTTTTTGCCAGAAGACAAATCACGGGTGCGTGTTTATTTGTTGTTTTTTTTTGTTTTTTTTCAGGGGTCATCGTATCGACCAAGTGGTCCTAGAATGTCGCAAAATGGCTCATTCTAACGGAAATGAAAAGTTCTAGTGCCCTTTTTAAGTGACCAAAAAAATTGGAGGGCATCTAGGCCCCCTCCCACGCTCATTGTTTTCCCCTCCGCAATCCCTCGCTAATTAAGCTAAAGCTTTTAATTGTTTTAAAAAGCAAAATTGTGACAAAGAGTCAAACTTTAGCGTAAAGAGCGAGGGATTGCGGAGGGGACAATCCATTTCATATACGGAGTAATTTCTGTTCGTTTTAAGTTTTAATGTCACTTATTACTTTCAGTTAAAAAAACTAGTTTTTTTTTATTTAATTTCAATCCTAAAACGAAAAATTTACCTCTACTAAAAAGGGAGAGGTTTACATGTTAAATTTGAACAACGATAGAAATCAGTGAAAGAGTTATTTTAAGCTTCAGAACAGCATTTAACGCATTCTAGGTAGAGTGGTTTTATGTCTCAAGTCTTACTTAGTAGGACTAATATTAGTAGGACTAAGGGTTGAAACAGGACAATTCAAAAGTAAATAAAATATTTGCTGTATTTAAAAGTTCAATAGCTTAATTAACTTCACAAAAGTTGGATTTAGCTAAATATCGTTAGTCACGGCTGACTAACTGTAAAACCACATGGAATGCAAGCAGAGTTGTGTGCTGCGTGAAAATGTGAGGCAAATGTTCTACTAAAAAATTGCAGAAAAAATACCCTAGTTTCCTAGTTGCCCTAAAGTTGCCCTAGTTGCCCTTTTTTTTTACTAAAAAAAAGCACTGACTTTCAGCTGATAATAGGGTAGAACATGTTTATCCACTAGCATGTCAATATTGAAAAAATGAAATAAATCATGAATATAGCTTCAAAAACAAAATAAGAAATTTGCTTTCAAGGTCACCACATTAAGACGTAACAAAAATGTCAAACAATAATACCGCACAAAGGAATACAACATCTTTATGTTGCTGAAGCCAAATTCTCTTGAAGTAAAAGCCTGCCGGAATTCTTAAAGTGAGTCATGTATACCGACTCAAGCCGTTTTTTTTTTTACTATGAACCATTACCCTAACCCGAAAACACTACCATGCTACCATTTTGAGTGGTAAATTGAAATACGTTCTATACAGATGAAAGAGGCCGCTCACAAACATTTTTACGGCTCTCTTTTTATATTCACAGACTAGCTTTAATTTATTTATTTTTGTTCGCCTGCTGAAAAAATTGAATAACAAGTAGGGACTGAACAAAATAAAACTTTGCCTGGACCTGGGAGGGGGTCCTCGTTGGTAATCGGCGGATTCATATGAATATAAGTAAAAACTGAATACAATAAATGTCGTAAAAATATACATTAAGCGTTTTATTTTTAACCTAATCTATTTGTACACAATTGTTGTAGATATATCCTAATCATTATAGCATACCTATGATATTAAATTACCGTGTAATGACATGTGACATAACGGCGGTCCGTGTAATGTCCCCGAACAAAATTTTGCCCCTTTTACAACAAAAGGTTGCCGACCAATGCTTTAGTGTAAAGAGCAAGGTATTTAGGAAGGGGCAACTCCTCTCGTATACGGAATAATTTCTGTTTGTTTCAAGTTTTAATGTTGCTCCTTACTTTCAGTTGAAAAAACGTGTTTTTTTATTTAATTTCTAATCGTTTTTCAAATAATATTAGAAAATCCGTCTCCCTCTCCGTAAAAAATTCCCTCCCCCCAAAAAAATCCTCCATGGAGAGTTCCTCACACGCAACCCCCCCCCCCCCCAAACAATTCCACCCTCGTTAAAAAATTCTCTCTACACAAATTGCTTGCGGACGATTCTGCCAGACAAATTCTCCTTAGCATACTTTTATTTGGAAAATGTTTCGATTTTTGATTGTTTTTCAAATCATGGCAGAAATTTCCCCTCCGTTGAATTTTTTCCCAGGACTGAACATATGCTAGGGGGCGGCGATCTGACTCTGCCAAAGGATTTAACAAAATTAGTGATTTGATCACGACCATAGGGATCTGATCAAGTCATTAACAGTTATCCCAGATAATTTGGTCAAATAACAAGTGAAGCATAAAGTATTCCATCGAATGACTGATTCTATCACATCATTGCTATATTTTTTGGAAAACTTCAAAGATAAGATCTATCCCCAATGGAAAACTTTTCAAGAAATAACTCAACTGTTACTTTTCGTAAGCGTCCACTAGTTAAGCTCCAACAAACATTAGGGGGGAGTATTATAATCCAATTTATGTATAGGTTGCCCCAGAATATATTTCCTGATCAAGTATACGCTTGTGAATGGATTCCATCTGGCAACAAAAAAAAAAGATCAACCAGAGTCCTGATTCAACTTCGTTGAAGTTGAAGTTTATGTTTGCTGAGGTTTATAAACTTCAGTTTATAGGTTTTTAAACATAAACTTCGTTGAAGTTTATGTTTGCTGAGGACGGCTCTTAGCTAGGGCCGAAATATTCATTTGAGGTTCGAGGAAGTTTCACTGTCTCAAAAATGTCCTATTGTTTTACTTGGTGTTTGTTCTTATGGTGAAAAGACAATGTGGTTTTAGTCGTTATTTATTCCATCTGACTTTTATAGAGCCTAGTAAAAACTAGTCTTTAGATGCCTTCATCCAACTACCAAATCTCTAGATTGCCACCATTAAAAAAAAAACAATAATAAATATTAGTAATTGAATACATTAAAGTCAGATCAGGATTAGTTACTCATTTGACTGATCGCATATCAGACAATAAACAATATGAAATATGTGGTTCCATCCTACTTTCTAGGGCTATAATGAAAGAAAGGCAAAGGTGGCTACTTGGAGGATGAGGGATCAGAGATTGCAAAAGATTTTGCTCTTTTGGCCATCCATCTTGCCAAGAACGAAAAGCAGGTTACACCCAAGTGGGCTGCGGAGAGGTCATAAGGAAGGATTAAAAGGATATTGGAACTTCATGGGAGAGTTTAAAGAGTGAAGTTTTGAATAAATTTTAGTGGAGAAGGAGCACGCGCGGTTGTGTTGGCCTCAGACCGCTCCGTGCTGCAGAGACTTGTTAGCAGCAATAGTTGCAAACATTATTGTCAATTGACAAGTCAATCAACAAATAGCAAATCAATTTGAGTAACAAGAGAACGAAAATCGTTTCCGTTTCTAAAATTAATATTTTTGATATTAAAATTTATGTTAAGTTTTAATATTAATTAATATTAAATTATAATTATTAATCTATATTAATTAATACGAAAATTACTCTTTTCGTTTATATAAAAAAAATTAGTTTCAGTCGAAAAGAATTTTTTTCAAAAATTTATATTTTTTTATGTGAGTCCAAGCAAATTCCGTACCCCCTTTTACATACAAGTCCAGTCAACATTGTCCGCCATGAGTCAACCCAGAATCCCCCCCCTCCGTCCCGATAAACAGTGTTTAACAGAATTAATTAAAAAAAGAACTTTTTAGCAAACAAAGCCATCTATTAATTTATTGCTGTTTGTAGCGCACATCTCAAATTTTCCAATGAGTGTAAAAGTGTTGTCTAATCAGAAACCTATAGACTTTTACAAATAAACAAATCTTTGATCCAAACAAAAAGGATCAATTCTCATATCACTTTAAACGAAATCCCCAAATCTTCAAAGTCCTGATTCCCATTAATCCAGATAGGTACACTAATCTCTTGTGGGAGGGAGCCGTAATAAAAAAGGATCCTACCTGACAATTTTAACAAGAAGTACCAAGTAATTCGGTAAAACATAGGATTTCAGACAGGGACCGACCCCCCCCCCCCGTACATGCTTTGTTTTTCAGAAATTTCAAGCTCGAAAAATATTCTAATAATTTTTAAACTGATTATTATCACTTTCTATGGGGGGGGACGCAAAGAAAAGTGAATATATTAACAATTTAATTTATTTAAATTCTTAATGTTGTAAAATATGTGAGATAGACATTCCTGACCAACAAAATCAAATGTAAACAATTACAAATACAGTACATTTACCGTAAAAATACGGTAAATTTTTGGAAAGCAAATAAACACACAAACACCAGCACACTGATTTGGAGAAACGGGTATTCGTCTTTCTCATAAGATTGTATCAGCTGATACTCAAATGTTACCCTTATTCACGTATGTACATTGTCAAGGAAGTGCGGAGGAATGAACGGGTCACACCTTTCTACACCTGAATCCAAATTTGTGAAAAAAGTTTTTCACAAATTTCTGGGCATTTCGTTCACATTACCAGAATTTTTACATCATCCACCTTTAAAAAAAAAAAGGTGTTTGGTTGCCAGATAGAATTGTCTACAGTACTATTTTTTTGTGAATTTAATTAGACAGCAGAGGCAATTACAACCTTATTAAGTAAGACCTGGAAGATCGTTTATTTATATTCCTTTGGGATAAGCAGCTTTTGTCTTCTGCTACAATAGCCTGAGAGGCTTAAATTGTTCTAATCATATCTTCTATCTTATCTTCAGCCTGAAAAAGCCAAGAGCTTCTTCATTCTACAGCTTATTCTACCAAATTGTTTCCCCTACTGTCGTATTAGTTCGAGAGGAAAATGAAAATATAATATCTTAATAATTTTATGTCTTTCATCTTGTGATCCTAGCTATGGTGCAAGAAAATTCTAAGAAATTCGACGAGCAGTATAAGCATTCTAAGAAATTTAAGAAATTCTAATAAGAAAATTTTACCCTAAAACCAAATCCCATCAGAATTACCCGTGCGTAAGAATTACACAAAAATAATGGATTATTTATTAAAAATGAAACTTTCAATTGCAGGACCAATATTAAGGGGAAATTTTGATAAAGATTGCACATTGCTTAAGGTCTATCATTTAAAAAATCAGAAACGGGTCTAAGACTTCAATATCTTTACAGGGTAAAATATACACAGCATTTATGTCCAATATATAGGATTAAATTTAAATTCTATTGCTTGATGTGGTCTTTTTAAAATAATCTATCATTGAAACAAAATTATTTTACCTAAAATATTGCATATAAATGTAAAAAATATAATTGGACGTTGGCTGTCGAATATTGCAAACATTAAAATTGAATGTTGGGTGGGCCGGGATTACAGCCCCTTTACCACAAAAGAATTCTATAATTTTTCAGGGAAAAAAGGTTGCGACGAATTGTTTTTTCAACGAAACAAATATACTACTTACAACTATGAAAATGATCCATTTCATGTTTTTGGGAAGGATCCCTAACTACCCTCTCTTATGGCTACCCATAAGCTTAGAATTCGAGTTGTCCCGTAAAAAATTATGAAAAATATTAAATACTAATGTTTATCAAAATATAAAATTTTTAATGAAATAAAATGAAAATAATGTGATTTTTCTGCTCTCTGAACACTTTTACAACTTTACCTTGTGCAATTAACCTCAATTAATTTTTTCTTTAGTTTTCGATGGACTACATTACTGCCATGCTTAACAGTGTACACAAATGAAAACAAATTTAGTTGACATTTTAATAAAGTGGTATAGGAATCAAATTAACTTTTATCCGCAAAATTTTAAATCGTGCTCCAGTTTTTCCAAGTTTATAATATATAATTTAACTAATTCTAATAATTTTAAATTAGCTAAATGATAAATCTGATTGTTTAATTTTCATCAAGATCCCTTGCCTTTTTAGGGATGTTTTCCCCTTTTTCAAAATTCAGGCAAATTTTCTCAGGCTCGTAGCTTTTAAAGGGTAACTTGAAACTTACTGAGTTTTATATATTTCACATTTTTAAACAAACGAAGGAGAAACCTACTAGAGCTTGGCAATGCATTGACGAATAAAATGAAAGCTAATTTTTTTTCACTCGGTATTGCAGTGTTTGAAGTAGTTGAGAACTCTATGGTTACTATGCAAATCAAGGAAAATAGTCGTGAACGCCAGCAAAGCCATACCTAGGGGGTTCTAGTCCCCCGCCCAAATTTTACCGACATGTAAAAACATAACGAAAATACATATATCAAATTTTTGGTGCGTTTTTAAAAGTTTTTGTATAGCCCTCACCCCCCCCCCCCCAACGAAAGAAACAAAACAAATCTCCCTTCTCCGAGCAAAATTCTGGATGCACTCTTGAACACAAGGTGTTTCGCATGAGTCACGAAACAGATGTCAAATTTTCACCCTTTGTACATCTCGACCCTAGTTTTCCCGCTCATACTCTTTAAACCTGTTTTTCCATTTCTATATATACAAACTAAGAATCTTGAAGACATTACTTAAGTGGAATTTCTTCTTTAATCAAAAAAAGAGAGGAAAGTTGTAACCAAATTAGGTCGCTACATCAGAAAAATTTTACAATTTAGGAAATAGCTACATTTTTGGAAGAAGATAATTTACAACAGTCTTTGAAATGACTTATTAGGTTGAAAACTGAACAAGCAAAATAGCACTTCAGGCGTAACAAACTAGCTTTCTTTATAAATTACTCTTTAAAGGGAGAAATATGTATTTCACGCTAAGCATGGCAAATAACGGTTTCTGCTGGGGCTCATTAATAAGCTGACGGCGTCTTTGTTGAATCAGCTACAATCTATATACATAAAAATAAGTTGTCTGTGTGTGTGTGTGTGTGTGTGTCGAGTGACGTCATGTTTGTGTGTCGACTGACGTCATGTTTTCGACTGACGAAATTACAGACCGGGACATCGGGGACACAAATGACGACCGGGGCACCGGCACATAGGGAATATAAATGACGACCGGGACACTCAAAGAGAAAGCGACCGGGACACAAGGAATGTTCGATTAGCAATCACCATCAACAAAGCACCGGGACACAGGGAGTATAAATGACGACCAGGACATAAGTAAAAAAAACTAAAAAAAAGGTAAAAACTACAAAAAAAACTAAAAAGAAAAAAAAACTAAAAACTAATAAAAAAACTAAAAAAGAAAAAAAATAAAAAAAGGAAAAAAAATGAAAAATAAAGAAGAAAAACAAAACTAAAAAAAAAAAAAAATAAAAAAAAAAGAAAAAAGAAAAAAACTATAAAAACTAAAAAAAAAGTAAAAACCAAAAAAAACTAAAAAGAAAAAAGGGGAAAAATACAAAAATTTATTTCATCATATACCATTTCAAAAACGAATGTATATACAGACCGGGACACCGGGATACAAATGACGACCGGGACACAGGGAATATAAATGACGACCGGGACACAGGGACACAACTACAACAGGGACGCCGGGGGGCACAGGGGGATATATAAATGACGACGGGGACACAGGAAATGTTCGATTAGCAATCACCATCAACAAAGCTCAAGGGCAATCATTAGAATCATGAGGTATAACTAAAAAAACTAAAAAAAAAGGTAAAAAACTAAAAACTTAAAAAAAGACCAATTCAAAAACGAATGTATTTACAGACAGGGACCTTAGACCTTAGTTCCTCCAGAGCCATCGGTGGCGCATAGGGCGTCGACAAAGCCTCTCCATTCGTCTCGCATTGGTGCTGCAGCGATGACGTCTTCCCATTCAGGTATTAGTGAGGTGCCGGCCGTCCTCAGATCTTGGTCATGTGTTCGTCTCAATGTATTTTTGGGGCGGCCTCTCTTTCTTCTACCGTCTGGCTTCCATTCATAGGTTGTTCGAGGAAGGCGGCTCTCTTCCATACGAAGAACGTGTCCCAGGTATGTCCACCGCCTTCTTTTCAGCAACTCAATGACTGGAGGTTGACCTGTTTTTCTGCGTATTTCTGCATTTGTAATTTTTTGTTGCCAACTTGTATTCGACATTCTTCTGAGGCTTATATTTTCAAATGCAAGGATCCTTTTTTCAAGCTGGGTGTTTATTTTCCAACATTCACTTGCGTAAAGGAGAATTGAGAGTACATTGCTATTGAAGAGTCGAAGCTTCAGTCGCATTGAATATTTATTACTTCTCCAAATAGGCTTCAATCTATTGAAGGCACCTGTAGCTTGTCCAATTCTACGTTTAATCTCGGTCGAGATCTCTCCATCACAATCAATCCAGCTACCCAGGTACTTGAACTCCTGGACTTGTTCTAGATCTTTGTTTTTGCAATGGAGAACAAGTGGCGAGGTTGTGATGGCCATGCTCTTCGATTTGTCAATGTTTATCTTTAGCCCGACATTCTCTGCATTCTCGGTAATAGTGTCAAGCAGCTGCTGCAACCGTTCTTTAGACTCTTCGAGAAGGACAACGTCGTCCGCGAAGTCCAGATCAAACAGTTGTTTGTTGCTTACTTTTACCCCGTAGCCCGATGTGAATCTCAGGGCATAATCCATTATAATTATAAAGAGCATGGGTGAAAGTACACATCCTTGACGAACACCAGACATGATCTTGAAAAATCTGGTTGTACCGTTTTCGGTCTTTACGCAACATTCCGATTCTTCATAAAGCACTATAATCATATCTACTATTTTCTCGGGAATATAAATGACGGGAATATAAATGACGGGAATATAAATGAATATAAATGACGGCCGGGACACTCAAAGAGAAATCACAGACTGGGACACCGGGACACAAATGACGACCGGGACACAGGGAATATAAATGACGACCGGGACACAGGGACACAACTACAACGGGGACGCCGGGGGGCACAGGGGGATACATAAATGACGACGGCGACACAGGGAATGGTCGATTAGCAATCACCATCAACAAAGCTCAAGGGCAATCATTAGAATCATGAGGTATAGATCTGAATACGGGTTGTTTTCCCATGGACCATTATATGTTGCATGTTCAAGAGTCGGTAAACCTGACAATCTATTTATATGCACAGACAATGGGACAGCAAAGAATGTTGTATATTCGCAAGTTTTACGTAGTTAAAAACACACACACACACACACACATATATATATATATATATATATATATATATATATATATATATATATATATATATATATATATATATATATATATATCTATATTCACAGGTGGGACATAGGGACACAACTACAATGGCGCGTAACGATTTAAGCGCACGGGGGGGGCTTGGGGGGGGGGGCGCGAAGCGCCCCCACCAACTAGGTGTTGGGGTGGCGCGAAGCGCCACCCCAACAGCTAGTAATCTTAAAACTATTTATGTTTGTGTGTATTTATTAATCTTTTCTCGAAAACAGCCCCATTTTTCTTTCTTTGTGGGGGAGTGGGGTTGGGAGGGAGAATTAGAATCCTGGATTTTTTTGGCCTGAAAAAACAAACATCTAGATAGGTTACGAATAAGTGAAAATTACACCACCTAGATAGGTCACGAGTTAGTAAAATTCGTTAAGAGCCTTAATTTTTCGAAAAAAAAAATCATATGAGTGACGCCATATATATGAGCAGAAATCAAGAAGATAAATGCATCATTTTTGCTTCAGGAGCGGTCGTATCGTGTTAGTGTTCATAACGCATAAAAAATTAAACAAGAAACATAGATAAGTATGGAATAGCAAGTGTAATGAGTCTTCTTACAAAAGGCTCTTTGAACAGTTTCATAATACCCAGAGGACAAAAAACAAAAATTGACAGCTGTTTTAAATGAAAAAACTGGTCAATCAAGTATAACAAGATTAAGCAAGAAACCTGAGAAATGTAAATCGACAATATGTGAAAATGAACAGCCTCCACCAGTAAATGTAACAAGACCAATCCAAGTAGCTAGGGCAAAGGGCATTGAAAAAACATCTGAAGTAATGATAAACAAAAATGAAGAACAAAGAAATTTGCGGGTAGAATACTTGCGAAAACGACAACTAGAATGACTCAAAGAGGAAAGTGAAAAAAAGAAATGTGCGGTTGAAACATAAGCCGCAGCGGAAAATCCAACAAGTCAAAAACGGGAGTGAAGAACAAAGAAATATGCGGTTACAAGACATGTGACAATGAGGATAAGAACGAATCAAAAATGAAACTAAAGGACAACTAGACCTCCGTTGCCTGTGCAACGGGAAGTGTTGCAGCAACTGTGCCCTGTTCCTTAGGGCACAATTGCGGAGCAACACATGCAACTGTGCCCCACGGGACACAGTTGCGGAGCAACAGTCTCCATTATGTCCTTCAGAGGACATTTTTCTAATGCGGCTTCGATTGTTATCTTGAAGCATCTTTGATATGGTTTTATTTCGAGCTCCTACTAAACTGAGTTTGGTAAAATGTTTAGCTGGTCCAGAAATAAACGAGAATTATTTTATCTCTAAAACGTTTACTTCCGAAACTAGGGCCGTCTTAACTTGACGCCAATTCGAAGTATTATGTTTCGAGACGCACATTTCGGGAATTATTTCCGGGAAATCTGAAAGAGATACGGAAATAACGTCTTATAGTTTTCTGCTTAACTTTTGATGGTCTAAACTAGGAAAATATAAAACAAACCAAATTCACCAAAAAATTTAAATTGCCCCGAGGGGATGACAAAACTTCCAAATAGAAAAACCCAAAGAAGGAATTTTATTTCGGAGAAACTATTGTAAGCTCCAGTTGTTAGGAGATCGAGACCTGTCGAACCGCGTTGGAAAAAAAATTCTAGCTGGTCCAGAACAGAAGTTACCTCTAGAACGTCGAAACTTCGGAAATTATTTCTTAGAGAACGAAGCAACTTGGTATATAGAACACTTCACTTCTTCTTGCATACTTTTCATAGCACTACTCGATAAAAATATAAGAAACATCAAAATCGAAAATTTGAGAAAATTCCAAAAAAAATCGGAACGAGATGGACTTTTCCGGAATTATTTCCGGGAAATCTGTAAGAGCTACGGAATTTTGTGCTCCGGTTCTCGAAGAGACAAATGAAAGTTCTACATGAGTTCAGCATAACTGTATTTCTAACAAGTTTATTTCCGAAGCTAGGGTCGTCTTAACTTGACGCCAAACATCGAACGCACAGTTTCTAAGAAAAAAACGGTTTTATTTTTTTTTATGGAAAACTGTTAGAAATTTTAGGAACTTCTCTGGAACTTTTTTACTCTGATTCACGTTTCCCTTCCCTCTGAAAAATCTCAAATTTTTAACTCTTACCACTTCGGAGCTACAGGTCACTGATCACGGTGAAAAAAAAAAAAAAAAAAAAAAAAAAAAAAAAAAAAAAAAAAAAAACAACTACGAAAGCAGTAGTGTTGCTCCGCAACACAATTGCTCCGCAACACAATGAAGGCGTTTTAAGCAGTTTCATAATTCCAAGAGGACAAAACGTAAATTCACAAAGGCTAAAAATGGACAAACTGGACCATCGAATGAGACAAGATCGAAAATGAAGAACGAAAAAAATATATGGTTAGAATACTTGCAAAAATGACAATTAAAACGATTCAAAACCAAAATTGTAGGACAAAAAAAGCCGTTAAGAGATAAGCAGTAGCGAAAATTAAAACAAATCAAAAACAGAAGTGAAGAACAAGAAAATATACGGTTACAAGACATGCAACAACGATGACCACAACGAATCAAAAATGAAAATGAAGGACAAAGAAATATTTGGTTAGAAGATATGCAACGGCAAAGACAAGGACATATGCAGTTGTTAAATAAGCGTCAGCGAGAATTACAAGCGACAGCAAGAATCGGAACATGTCAAAATTAAAGGGAAGAACAAAGACACGCGAATCAAAACGTATCATTCATGAAAGTAAATAAAAAAGAAATGTGCTATTAGAAGACAAGCGACAACGAGAATCAGAACAAATCAAAAATAAAATCTTCTACTTAAGAAGTAGAAAAGATTTTACGATAGAAGAACAACCCCACCGAAATCTTTGATGTCTAAAAATTGTGGTGCAAAACCCAGTGGAAATCTTTAGAGATCCAGTAAACACGCAAGTGTTAATTAAAAGTCATAGGGACCCTCCAGGGATGTATGTATTCACTGTGGTGTCCTCCATTGTCTCGAGGAAAAAGTAGCCAACAAAGGTGATTCATTTGGAGGTTGCTGCTTGCTTGGTCATAATTAAATTGCCACCGTCACAACTTCCAAATGAATTCGTATGGCCTTTTATAGGACATAACCTGCTCCCTAAAGAGTTCTAGAAACAAATCCAAAACCTGACCTCATGTTTTACTTTATCTTCATTCAACGTAAGTGATGATCGAACCATCAATAGTTGTAATGTTTTTAGCTTCAAAGTAGCTGGACAAATTTATTACAAAACCAATTTAGCGGCACACCCATCACAAACCCCTGAACGAACCCCCTGAACCATCTTCGTAAAGACAAATGTACCATTTAGACCCGATAAAGCTGTTGAAGAACGCATCCCACATCCTTTGAATTATGGGATCTCTCGTAACCTAATGGAGCTCTTGGAAGAAATATTGCGAGACATAAACAACTATGCCAAAGGTTACATGAAAATGCGAGAAGTGGAGTATAATGTAAATTAACACAGGCATATATATATATATATATATATATATATATATATATATATATATATATATATATATATATATATATATATATATATATATATATATATATATATATACATTACCACAGACATTTTTCCTTGCTTTTGCTTTAGCTGTTTGGATTCATTCAAAGTCAAGTGTAATTTTACACGTCTTATTAGATACCAAAAAAATTCTTTCCCAGCTTTTCCCCAATTGTTCTATTATTACTTTACTTATGTTGTTATATAATTCAGTAATAGCCAGGAATATTCCAATAACTCTGAAAAATCTAAATTGCGCATTCGGCAATTTATCGTTTTGTTCTTTAATTTCAAGTACAGGGCGAAAAATCAGCTATTTTAGTTGAATTAAGAAATTCTTGCGTGAATTTAATTGTTCTTTCCTATTTGTCTTTTACAGACGCTAAAATAACACGTACATTATTTAACTGTAATTTTTGAAATGTCGAAATACCGCAATAGCATAATTGTTGTGTTATTCTTTAGTTTTAAGTCACATTTTCACTTTCAATTCATTTGCTGTTTGTGACACTTCATTTGTTTGTGTACAATTCATTATCATTTTGCTGTTTCTTGTTCCAAGCCTTTTTCTTTAGCTATTCAGAGTCCTTGGTTATCTTGTGTAATTTTGTGTCATAGATACTAAAAACCGATTCCTCCTTCCTGTTTATTCTTTCATTCCAATGAAGTTTTACTTTATCTTCTAACCACATATTTCGTTGTGCACCATTTTCATTTGTAATTAATTTTGATTTTCGCTCTTTCTTGTTCCATGCCTTTATCTTTAGCTGCTAGGAGTCAGTTGTCATTTTTTGTAATTTTGCATGCTTCATAGATACTAAAAACGCTACGACAATCCCTGGAAAAATTTATATAAATTTTTCTCTCTGTATGTACATAAATATGATGTCAATCATATGTTTTTTTTTGCTTAGCCTTCAGAGGCACCCAAATAACTTCATTCTATTCCAGGATAGCTAGGAAATTCGGGCGTGAATTCATTTTCTCCTTCCAATGTATCTTTAAATAACATATCGATTAGGGATAAATCTTTTTATTAGACAGTGAAAAAGCAATCGAAAAATATACTGAATATTTTTTTTTTCACTTCTTCCTGTTTATCCTTCACAAACCCGCGCCAGCTAAACTAACACGTTCCTTCATTATTTTGAAATTTTGCTTTATCTTTAAATAGCAGATTTCATCGTGCAACATTTTCGTTTGCAATTCATTGTGATTTCCTGTGTCTTGTTCCATGTCTTTTTCCTTAACTGTCAAAATAATTTGTCATTTTGTGTATTTTGCTATATCACAGATAATAAAAACGACATGACCCCTCCTGGAGGGAAAATGATTTAACTTTTACACTTGAAATGTATATAAATATGATGTTACTCACATAATTTTTTTCCAAAAATTAAGGCTCTATATGAATTTTCTCAAACTTTGACCTACCTAGATCGTCTTGTCTAGCTAGAAAATCCCAAAAACAAATTAGATATACGAGATCTTTTGATCTCATATATTTGATCTTAAAATTTTGATCTTAAAATGTCTCAGAGCTTTTGATAAGTAAAAAAAAAAACAGTTCAAAAGAAGAAAGACTTATTTCATGCTGAATACGGCAGTGGACTGTTTCTAGTATACATTATGCTAGTAGTTAATAGTATATATTATTTTAGCATATATTATACAAGTAGCCCAAACTTTCATAAGTAAAAGGGCAGAGAGGGAGCGTTTCCACTCAAGTAGCAAAATCCTTCAGGCATAAGAAACTAGACTACTTTACAGATCAATTTTTAATCTATGTGCACTGATTTAAAAAAAAAAAAAAAAAAAAAAAAAAAAAAAAAAAAAAAAAAAAAAAAAAAAAATTGATGCACTGGACGAAATTCTCTCTGAGCCTATGAAAAAAAAAAGACTTTAAAAAGAAGAAATATGTGAACACGGTAAGTACGACAGTAGACCGCTTCTGTTGGAGTTCGCTAATCAACTGACGGCTTTACTGTTGAGCCAGTCACACAAAAAGTATGTTAAATTTTTAAACCCAATTAGGAAACGATTTTTTTTTCTTTTTTATTGACTTACATCATCATCCGTATCTGTTTCACTTTCTTCTGTTTCACTCTCTTCATCAAATTGACATTCAGGTTTGTTCCATTGAGGTACTCTATCTCTAATATGGTAATAGTAAGTTCTTCCTTGGCTATCAACTGCGGAGGCCCATTTTGGTGGCAGTTTTTCCTCAAGTGTCATCGCATTCTCGGATAAGGAAAATGTGTTCTTTTCTTCCTTAATAAAAGGCTTATTTTCATTTACGATATGCATTTCGCCTAGAAAGAGAAATATACAGGGATAACGATAGATATGGATAGACAGATATAGATAGGCATCGATAAAGATAGATATGGATAATATGTAAGTAAGGTAAGCATGACGGCACTAGACCCTCAAGGTCCAAACCAGTGTTGTTGGTCTCCATTTCATGGCCCTTCAGCCAGGAAGTGCAATGAGGGGTTGGGGCCAGCCGTCCTGTCCTTTCGCAAACCCTTCTTGCTTAACTTCCCCAGATATTTCCAGGTACCCATTTAGAGCTGGGTCGACTCTGGCTGAGCTTACAGAGTCACACCACTGACCTCCGTCCCAAATTAAATAACTGAGTACGACAGGGATCGAACCCATGCCTCTTAGACAAAGAGTTCTCAAACCAGCGCGGTATGTATGGATAGATATATATAGAAAGACAAGAAATATACGGATATATAGATTTGTTGACTAATACAACAACAAATTCATCAGCTAAAGTAAAGTACATCATCATGTTCCTCCCGTACCCATGCCCATACCCATGGTGGGGTATGTTCCTATATGACTCTATACCCCACCATGCTGCTAGAGAACAATACAGGCAAAAGATCAATTTTGAAAAAGAAAATGACATACAGCCTTCCACTTCTCATTATCCGACTTTTTCATAGCATAAAATAAATTCATGTAACGTAACATTCTAAGTAGAGCCAGAGTCTACTCGGCACTACCTACGTTAGGGACAAATTTGCTCTGTGAGACTACAAAGCGCAGGGTAAAATCCGAAGTTATGCTAGTGTGAAAGCTCCTACAGCGTTGTATGGATGCACCATTAACCTAAAACTCCAACATAGAGGGGCTTCAAAACGCTTACTAAAAATTTACAGTTATCTACACTTCATCCTGTTAAAAAGAAAAAAAAAGCTAATTCAGGTGAATTATATCAGTGCACATATTTAATTTCTGTCATGTTCACACAGGATTGTGTCTTATATGGCTGTTGCTTTTGTGTAGAGAAAATTAACTAGTTGCCAGATAAAATTTGGCATGATTAGCATGATGAGAAGGGCCATATCTAGGATTTTTTTTTGGGAGAGGGGGAGAGAAAAATTTTTTGGGGCGCAGGGTCACAAAAAGAAAACTTTGAAAAGACGCATCAAGAACTTGTTTATATGCATTTTTGTTAAGTTTTTCCGAGCCAGACAAACATTTTAGGGGGGGCTACCCCCCCCCCAAAAAAAAAGAAGGCCTTAATGCTGAGACAAATAATAAATTATTAACTTCTGATTGGTTTCAGTGTCCAACTATAAGAAAGAACAAATCCTTAAAACGAACAAGCGCAATTCCGTGGGAAGTTACTGAATTTGTCTCAAAATGGTAATTATTTAGTGCTCAAAAATCTTTTTATTATTATTCTTATCTATTCAGGGTATAATCCTCGTATTAGGAGAAATATATACGAATACACAAAGTAACAAGTCAATCAAGTTGAGGGATACAAATCAGAGTGAGGGGGGGGCAATTACCCATAGAATTTGAAAAATTCTTTTTTTTTGTATTTTCATTGAAAATATCGTTAAAAACAAAATTTACTCCCTTCCCTAGATATTGAAAAATACATTTTTTTGTTTTTTTAGTTTTAAAACGTCCTTATAGAGCCCCCCCCCCCAAACAAATTCGTAAATTGGTTTCGTGAATAAAGTTCTCGGATGTTAAAACTTTGAAATAAAAGTAAAAACGGAATTTATTCCAATGTGGGATCTTTCCACCTTCTGCAAAATGTCGTGTATTTTCATTTTCCCATAGTTATTATGTAATTAATTATATAAGATCTTTGGTTTTTATACAATTACATTGCATTACCTTATCCAGCTTAATTCGTCTAATAGCTTCAACAGCATTGCCTTATTCATCTTAATTCATCTTAGAGCTTCAACAGCATTGCCTTATTCATCTTAGAGCTTCAACAGCATTGCTAATTCATCCAAAAGCTTCAACAGCATTGCCTTATTCATCTTCATTCATCTAAGAGCTTCAATAGCATTGCCTTATTCATCTTCATTCATCTAAGAGCTTCAATAGCATTGCCTTATTCATCTTCATTCATCTAAGAGCTTCAATAGCATTGCCTTATTCATCGTCATTCATCTAAGAGCTTCAATAGCATTGCCTTATTCATCTTCATTCATCTAAGAGCTTCAACAGCATTGCTAATTCATCCAAGAGCTTCAACAGCATTGCCTTATTTAGCTTAGTTCATCTAAAGGCTTCAACAGCATTGCCTTATTCAGCTTAATTCATCTAAGAGCTTCAATAGCATTGCCTTATTCATCTTCATTCATCTAAGAGCTTCAATAGCATTGCCTTATTCATCTTCATTCATCTAAGAGCTTCAATAGCATTGCCTTATTCATCATAATTCATCTAAGAGCTTCAACAGCATTGCCTTATTCATCTTCATTCATCTAAGAGCTTCAACAGCATTGCCTTATTCATCTTAATTCATCTAAGAGCTTCAATAGCATTGCCTTATTCATCTTAATTCATCTAAGAGCTTCAACAGCATTGCTAATTCATCCAAGAGCTTCAACAGCATTGCCTTATTTAGCTTAGTTCATCTAAGGGCTTCAACAGCATTATTGCCTTATTCATCTTCATTCATCTAAGAGCTTCAATAGCATTGCCTTATTCATCATAATTCATCTAAGAGCTTCAACAGCATTGCTAATTCATCCAAGAGCTTCAACAGCATTGCCTTATTTAGCTTAGTTCATCTAAGGGCTTCAACAGCATTGCCTTATTCAGCTTAATTCATCTAAGAGCTTCAATAGCATTGCCTTATTCATCATAATTCATCTAAGAGCTTCAATAGCATTGCCTTATTCATCTTCATTCATCTAAGAGCTTCAATAGCATTGCCTTATTCATCATAATTCATCTAAGAGCTTCAACAGCATTGCTAATTCATCCATGAGCTTCAACAGCATTGCCTTATTCATCTTCATTCATCTAAGAGCTTCAATAGCATTGCCTTATTCATCTTCATTCATCTAAGAGCTTCAATAGCATTGCCTTATTCATCTTAATTCATCTAAGAGCTTCAACAGCATTGCTAATTCATCCAAGAGCTTCAACAGCATTGCCTTATTTAGCTTAGTTCATCTAAGGGCTTCAACAGCATTATTGCCTTATTCATCTTCATTCATCTAAGAGCTTCAATAGCATTGCCTTATTCATCTTCATTCATCTAAGAGCTTCAATAGCATTGCCTTATTCATCGTCATTCATCTAAGAGCTTCAATAGCATTGCCTTATTCATCATAATTCATCTAAGAGCTTCAACAGCATTGCCTTATTCATCTTCATTCATCTAAGAGCTTCAATAGCATTGCCTTATTCATCTTCATTCATCTAAGAGCTTCAATAGCATTGCCTTATTCATCTTAATTCATCTAAGAGCTTCAACAGCATTGCTAATTCATCCAAGAGCTTCAACAGCATTGCCTTATTTAGCTTAGTTCATCTAAGGGCTTCAACAGCATTATTGCCTTATTCATCTTCATTCATCTAAGAGCTTCAATAGCATTGCCTTATTCATCATAATTCATCTAAGAGCTTCAACAGCATTGCTAATTCATCCAAGAGCTTCAACAGCATTGCCTTATTTAGCTTAGTTCATCTAAGGGCTTCAACAGCATTGCCTTATTCAGCTTAATTCATCTAAGAGCTTCAATAGCATTGCCTTATTCATCATAATTCATCTAAGAGCTTCAATAGCATTGCCTTATTCATCTTCATTCATCTAAGAGCTTCAATAGCATTGCCTTATTCATCATAATTCATCTAAGAGCTTCAACAGCATTGCTAATTCATCCATGAGCTTCAACAGCATTGCCTTATTCATCTTCATTCATCTAAGAGCTTCAATAGCATTGCCTTATTCATCTTCATTCATCTAAGAGCTTCAATAGCATTGCCTTATTCATCTTCATTCATCTAAGAGCTTCAATAGCATTGCCTTATTCATCTTAATTCATCTAAGAGCTTCAACAGCATTGCTAATTCATCCAAGAGCTTCAACAGCATTGCCTTATTTAGCTTAGTTCATCTAAGGGCTTCAACAGCATTATTGCCTTATTCATCTTCATTCATATAAGAGCTTCAATAGCATTGCCTTATTTAGCTTAGTTCATCTAAGGGCTTCAACAGCATTATTGCCTTATTCATCTTCATTCATCTAAGAGCTTCAATAGCATTGCCTTATTCATCTTAATTCATCTAAGAGCTTCAACAGCATTGCTAATTCATCCAAGAGCTTCAACAGCATTGCCTTATTTAGCTTAGTTCATCTAAGGGCTTCAACAGCATTATTGCCTTATTCATCTTCATTCATCTAAGAGCTTCAATAGCATTGCCTTATTCATCTTAATTCATCTAAGAGCTTCAACAGCATTGCTAATTCATCCAAGAGCTTCAACAGCATTGCCTTATTTAGCTTAGTTCATCTAAGGGCTTCAACAGCATTGCCTTATTCAGCTTAATTCATCTAAGAGCTTCAATAGCATTGCCTTATTCATCATAATTCATCTAAGAGCTTCAATAGCATTGCCTTG
Organism: Artemia franciscana; assembly: GCF_032884065.1. Lineage (NCBI taxonomy): Eukaryota > Metazoa > Arthropoda > Branchiopoda > Anostraca > Artemiidae > Artemia > Artemia franciscana. The sequence goes on from NC_088874.1 coordinate 863,687, forward strand.
TTCATCTTCATTCATCTAAGAGCTTCAATAGCATTGCCTTATTCATCATAATTCATCTAAGAGCTTCAACAGCATTGCTAATTCATCCATGAGCTTCAACAGCATTGTCTTATTCATCTTCATTCATCTAAGAGCTTCAATAGCATTGCCTTATTCATCTTCATTCATCTAAGAGCTTCAATAGCATTGCCTTATTCATCTTCATTCATCTAAGAGCTTCAATAGCATTGCCTTATCTATCTTAATTCATCTAAGAGCTTCAACAGCATTGCTAATTCATCCAAGAGCTTCAACAGCATTGCCTTATTTAGCTTAGTTCATCTAAGGGCTTCAACAGCATTATTGCCTTATTCATCTTCATTCATCTAAGAGCTTCAATAGCATTGCCTTATTCATCATAATTCATCTAAGAGCTTCAACAGCATTGCTAATTCATCCAAGAGCTTCAACAGCATTGCCTTATTTAGCTTAGTTCATCTAAGGGCTTCAACAGCATTATTGCCTTATTCATCTTCATTCATCTAAGAGCTTCAATAGCATTGCCTTATTCATCTTCATTCATCTAAGAGCTTCAATAGCATTGCCTTATTCATCTTCATTCATCTAAGAACTTCAACAGCATTGCTAATTCATCCAAGAGCTTCAACAGCATTGCCTTATTTAGCTTAGTTCATCTAAGGGCTTCAACAGCATTATTGCCTTATTCATCTTCATTCATCCAAGAGCTTCAATAGCATTGCCTTATTCATCTTCATTCATCCAAGAGCTTCAATAGCATTGCCTTATTCATCTTCATTCATCTAAGAGCTTCAATAGAATTGCCTTATTCATCTTCATTCATCTAAGAGCTTCAACAGCATTGCCTTATTCATCTTCATTCATCTAAGAGCTTCAATAGCATTGCCTTATTCATTTTCATTCCTCTAAGAGCTTCAATAGCATTGCCTTATTCATCTTAATTCATCTAAGAGCTTCAACAGCATTGCTAATTCATCCAAGAGCTTCAACAGCATTGCCTTATTTAGCTTAGTTCATCTAAGGGCTTCAACAGCATTGCCTTATTCAGCTTAATTCATCTAAGAGCTTCAATAGCATTGCCTTATTCATCTTCATTCATCTAAAAGCTTCAATAGCATTGCCTTATTCATCTTCATTCATCTAAGAGCTTCAATAGCATTGCCTTATTCATCTTCATTCATCTAAGAGCTTCAATAGCATTGCCTTATTCATCTTAATTCATCTAAGAGCATCAACAGCATTGCCTTATTCATCTTCATTCATCTAAGAGCTTCAATAGCATTGCCTTATTCATCTTCATTCATCTAAGAGCTTCAATAGCACTGCCTTATTCATCTTCATTCATCTAAGAGCTTCAATAGCATTGCCTTATTCATCTTAATTCATCTAAGAGCTTCAACAGCATTGCCTTATTTAGCTTAGTTCATCTAAGGGCTTCAACAGCATTGCCTTATTCAGCTTAATTCATCTAAGAGCTTCAATAGCATTGCCTTATTCATCTTCATTCATCTAAGAGCTTCAATAGCATTGCCTTATTCATCTTCATTCATCTAAGAGCTTCAATAGCATTGCCTTATTCATCTTCATTCATCTAAGAGCTTCAATAGCATTGCCTTATTCCTCTTCATTCATCTAAGAGCTTCAATAGCATTGCCTTATTCATCTTCATTCATCTAAGAGCTTCAATAGCATTGCCTTATTCATCTTAATTCATCTAAGAGCTTCAACAGCATTGCTAATTCATCCAAGAGCTTCAACAGCATTGCCTTATTCAGCTTAATTCATCTAAGAGCTTCAACAGCATTGCTAATTCATCCATGAGCTTCAACAGCATTGCCTTATTCATCTTCATTCATCTAAGAGCTTCAATAGCATTGCCTTATTCATCTTCATTCATCTAAGAGCTTCAATAGCATTGCCTTATTCATCTTCATTCATCTAAGAGCTTCAATAGCGTTGCCTTATTCATCTTAATTCATCGAAGAGCTTCAACAGCATTGCTAATTCATCCAAGAGCTTCAACAGCATTGCCTTATTTAGGTTAGTTCATCTAAGGGCTTCAACAGCATTGCCTTATTCAGCTTAATTCATCTAAGAGCTTCAATAGCATTGCCTTATTCATCTTCATTCATCTAAGAGCTTCAATAGCATTGCCTTATTCATCTTAATTCATCTAAGAGCTTCAACAGCATTGCTAATTCATCCAAGAGCTTCAACAGCAATGCCTTATTCATCTTCATTCATCTAAGAGCTTCAATAGCATTGCCTTATTCATCTTCATTCATCTAAGAGCTTCAATAGCATTTGCCTTATTCATCTTCATTCATCTAAGAGCTTCAATAGCATTGCCTTATTCATCTTAATTCATCTAAGAGCTTCAACAGCATTGCTAATTCATCCAAGAGCTTCAACAGCATTGCCTCATTTAGCTTAGTTCATCTAAGGGCTTCAACAGCATTGCCTTATTCAGCTTAATTCATCCAAGAGCTTCAACAGCATTGCCTTATTTAGCTTAGTTCATCTAAGAGCTTCAACAGCATTGCCTTATTCATCTTCATTCATCTAAGAGCTTCAATAGCATTGCCTTATTCATCTTCATTCATCTAAGAGCTTCAATAGCATTGCCTTATTCATCTTCATTCATCTAAGAGCTTCAATAGCATTGCCTTATTCATCTTAATTCATCTAAGAGCTTCAACAGCATTGCTAATTCATCCAAGAGCTTCAACAGCATTGCCTTATTCAGCTTAATTCATCTAAGAGCTTCAACAGCATTGCTAATTCATCCAAGAGCTTCAACAGCATTGCCTTATTCATCTTCATTCATCTAAGAGCTTCAATAGCATTGCCTTATTCATCTTCATTCATCTAAGAGCTTCAATAGCATTGCCTTATTCATCTTCATTCATCTAAGAGCTTCAATAGCATTGCCTTATTCATCTTAATTCATCTAAGAGCTTCAACAGCATTGCTAATTCATCCGAGAGCTTCAACAGCATTGCCTTATTTAGCTTAGTTCATCTAAGGGCTTCAACAGCATTGCCTTATTCAGCTTAATTCATCTAAGAGCTTCAATAGCATTGCCTTATTCATCTTAATTCATCGAAGAGCTTCAACAGCATTGCTAATTCATCCGAGAGCTTCAACAGCATTGCCTTATTCAGCTTAATTCATCTAAGAGCTTCAACAGCATTGCCTTATTTAGCTTAATTCATCAAAGAGCTTCAATAGCCTAATCCATAGTTTTAAAGAATTTGGCTTCCCACTCCGATAGAATTCACAATGCACTATCCTATAGAGAGCGCTGGCTTTCTAATCAACAGCTTTCTAATCACAGTATTGACATACTAATCATTTTGGTCAGACCGGGATAACAAATCTTATTTTTACGAGTCACTGAACTTCCTTGATTTGAAAATTTCAAAACCCTCGATAAGTGAAGTTCATTGTTTTAGCTTCTCAATAGCTTAAATTGGGTAAATAAATTTGAACATTCAACCAATTATATATGTAGATGAAAATCAGGTCATAAGACATTCTTCAATATTTAGGTGACTAGCGGGAGTCGGAGAACCTATGAGTTTAATAAGAGAAAGTTACTTGCTCCTCATTTAACCTTTCTTGAACGATGATGAAGATTTTGTGTTCTGTAACAAATATTGGTGATGAATGAGTTTAACATTCTTGAAATAGTTTAAGAGCTTCGTTTCTTTGATCTTTTAGAAGGAGGGAGTGTGTAGAGTTTGGAGTATCAAAAGTTTTGAGCTATTTCAGAAAAGACACCATTAAGCCGCCCTCAGTGATATATATAAATACCTCAAAAGCAAAACAAGAATAAAAATCAAGACACCGTTTAAAATGGTTTTATGAAGTCCATCCATGGCTAAAAAATATAGCCTATCTAATAATTTGAATTGTATTAACATGACCAATACAGACTTGTCATAATGAGAAGGGAGTGTACTAAAAAGGTGATAAATTAAAGAAAACAGGATACAGTGTTTCAACTGACCAACTTGCTGAAGGGAGAAAACGAAGAAAGGAGCTTTTGTGGCTTAATTTCAAACTAAAAACATGTCAGCGAGAGTCCTGTGGTTCGACAGAGCTTGAAACTCCGGCTGGAGACAAAACAGTCCAATACTCGCAACAAAAAGAAAAACGGTCAAAAAAGCAAGAACGCAATGACGAATGTTTTGTTCTGTTCAGACCAGTGTTCGTTCTTCGTTTATACTGTGTATTTATCTTATTACTTTTTTTCTTTGATGAAATATTGGATCTATTGTTGAAACTATTCAGTAAGTTCGTTATCAAATATTATGACAACTAGCAATGTAAAACCAAGCGTTTGTCTTCACCGTTTTTTTCTCTTTTATTCAATTTTGTTTTCCTGTTTCTTATGTGGTCAAAATTTACCGTTCATACTTTTCTTCATTTTTTTTTTTTAGTGTTCCATGAAAAAAAGTCCAATCCAGAATGTTCATTACTACTGATTCGTCAGTCTTTTGGGATTTCTCCATTGTTTTTTCTTTTTTTCTTTTTGGGTTTTCCTTGCTCAATTTCTTTTTCTGCCTTTTTCTTTTTCTCTTTTCAAATGTTAGTTATCACACAAAAATGTTCAATACAAAGTTACTGCCCATCCTGCCTTATTCAACAAACCCACCCTGGGGTAGGTTTTGCACAAATTCATTTGTAGTGGCTATAAGCTTGTGAACATCTAACCTTGGTTCCAGAGATCTCTTCTCTCTCAGTGGGCATCTCTTCCGACTTCAGAAAAACCCTTGATATTTGGAGTACTATGAATACTAAGGTATGTCTTAATAATACAATCAATTCATGGTTTTCTCCATTGATGAGGATATATCCCAAAACTAAGGGGCTGCCAAGCGGGAGGACACTTCATCGGTCCTTCAACTTAACACTTAGGGCCTTTGTTCATCAATCGACCAGTTGAGGCGAACAGCTTGCGATGGGCTGCCTGACGTTAACGAGCTAAGTGAGACGTTTCTAGTCTCAAATGCGATTGACTCGATTAACTGATTTCTGCAGGAAATATCCGGATATAGGATGGAGTAACTAAATCGAAGGAAAATGGCAAGAGAAGAGTTTTTATGGGCGATTTTGACCTGAATTTTGACCTGATTTTGACCTGACCTGATTTGCCATCTCCAAAGACAGTAGAATATTTCTCAACCATGCTTGCCGCCAGCACTTACCAACAATTTGCATCCCGACCCGTGTCACTATAACTAGGGCTGATTCATAAAATTTTCACCTCACTTGAACTAGTGCAAAACTTTGTAATAGTAAATGATCTATCAGGTTATTTTCTTGTCCTCCCTGCTTATAGTTTCGGAAAGATGTTACGTGAGAAGGTCGTTATATCAGGCTCAGGTTCAAGGGCGCATCCAGGATCCTTTTTCAGGGGGATTGGGTTCAAACACAGCCCCCCCCCCCCGGCACGGCCTTGCTCGGGTTCCTTAAAATTTAGTCAAAATGAGACTCCCTCAGATTCAGGTTAACACAGAACTGAAGGGATATTTTTTAAACGAATAAGATTTCTGCCCACAGTTTGCCTCCTTTTACGGGTCTATTAAAATGGTCTTGTTGATCTATGTACTACGGCCCCCTGTGCTTCTAGGTCAAAAAACGCAATTTACTAAATACAGGATTAACCCAGGCCTTCTAAGAAGCTATAGAAGAAAATGATAACAAACAAGTCAGTAAAGTCTAGGTCGAATGCTTTTCGCGCTTGGTGTTTTGAACCTTATAGAAGCATTAGTAATTCGTGACTAGAATTTTTTTCCAGAATTTTCTAAATGTAGAAAGGATATTCTGAAAACTTGGCAACTGATCAATTCCGTCCTTAAGCCTTCATATTCACCTTTTGTGTGATCGGCCAAGGACCTTCAGCATTGGTGATCGGTCACTTCTTTGTTCAGAGTGACTTGAAAGCTCAAGAATTTTCAATCAAATCTCATTTTGCTACTGTTCGGGAAACAAATGCTTCTTCTATTAGCTCTACTCCTTTCACGCCCACTTTAAGTCGTTTCTTGGTTCATCTCGCAAGAACCCATTAGACCTAGAACCAGTTTCTGTGATGGAAATAACCAGTATTGTTAATAAGTAAACTGTTTAATATTTTTTGGTCCTAATTGTGTACTCATCATGTAGTTAAACTTATTCTTCCTTCAGTTTCACGTTTAATGAAACGGTTGGACGATAATTCGCCCTTCTTTTGTCTTTTGTGTGTGTTTTCCATGTCGTTATCTCTATCTCTTTCTCCCTCCCTCCCTCCGTCTCTCCCTCACTCCTTATCTTATCTTTTGCTTTATCTTTTTTGTAATTTTTATGGAGCCTCTATTGCTTATTCTAGCTGCAGAGGCACCCTGGAACTTAATAAATAACCGTTTTTATATATCTGATTCCTTTTTTGTTAATTAATTTTCTCTCTCTTTCGAAATAAAAAATTAAGTAACATTTCCATCTTTTTAACTGAAAAAAAAAAAAAAAACAGTATAGCCTATAAAAATTTATAAAAGACATTAGTAAACCTTACCTGTTTCAAGATTGAAAATCAGTGTTCCTGATGGATAATTTCCCTCATCAGGATCATAATCCATATTTTTAACAGGATAATTGGCCATCAAGAACTCAGCAATGCCCAAAGGCTGAGTGGGGTCAAGCTGATATCCAGTGTGAGATTCAATCATCATTCCTGTATCTGTATCATAGGAGAAACGACCAATTGTAGATGGATCATAGCCAGGGGGTAGATGCATATGTTCTATAAAATCAAAGACACAAATAGGATTGGCCACTTATAAAGTTGAAACTAAGTTATCAATGATCTCTTCGGTTCTCATAGGTCTACTCTTAAAGGGGTACTCCTAGGTCTTGTTCATAAAACGATTTTTTTTTTTCGAAATACCCTGTTTGATCAAATATTTTTAAACCAGTAAAAATACAAAAAAAGATGATTGTGTTTTGCTGGTGAGGGTTAACAAACCAAGAAAAACATCTTCTGATTTTCTGAACTGAATTTGAGGCCGAGGTTACAGTACTCATTCGACAGGAGGAACAGATCTCTAAAATACACTCAATAATCAGGCTTAGACCGAGGATATCATCAACAAGTTTGCCACCATAGTCAGTTCCTAATGGCTTCAATTGCCCAAATGTGTGTACTACAGAGCAATTTTCGGTGCTATAGTAAAAAAATTGACTGTAATAGCGCTAAAATAGCACCTTTATGTTATAGATGAGAACCCCGACCAACAACGCATGAACGTTGGTGCCATGAAGAATACAAGATGTGGGTCATCGCCCCACGTGCAAATGTGGGACACACTCCAGTTTCTCCCAAAATATAACTGTTAAACAAGGTAGAAGTAGCGCTGCCCTGTATGGCTCTAAAAGAATAAGAGTCTGTATTGTATGTACAACAGGAGGACCATTATTAGAATGAGGAGTCTTCATACGTATCTGACTTTAGCGGTTGAGGCCACAGTGTTAGTATATTAAGCTCCAAATGCGTACTTTTAAGGAGGCGGGGGGAGGGTCATGATATTTCCATGGCAGGAGGTGGGTACGAATGGAATTCTTTTAAAGGCTACTTTTTTTAAGTTCTTCAGTGAGAGTTGCCGCTCCCGTTGCGCACAGGTTTTTTTTTGTTGTGTGTCACGTCAATTATGATATTGTTGGTAAGGTATGAATTGTTAATAGGGTTCGATTAAGATATTCATTTTAATATTGCGTATGTTCGTTATGATATTGCTGTGTCAGTTATTTTTCTATTATCTTACAGTGTCATTGTCTATGTTTGCTTGAGGGTTACAAATAAAAAAACAAATAAATAGCCCAAATTTTCAAAGAAAATTTTCTATACTCAAGGTAACCTTCCATTTTATTTGTTCCTTGAAGCGCAATAACAGATCTTAGCTTATCCAAGTTAACTCCGAGTGCGTTCCATACTGTCAATTATAATTAACCAATTACCCCCGTCCTAAAACAACAAACAGCTACAAATTCAACCCTTTTTATACTCAAGATAAGCAAAAGAAGCTAACTTTTTAGATCTTTCTACATTTATAATACCAATCGGTACTTGTTAAATACAACGACCACAGTTTGTTTTCTCTCTGTAATAAACCGGTTTCGCTCTTGGAGATAATCAGCTTAGCCTGAGAAAGATAAACTACTATGTAGGTATACTTTAATTAGGTATTTAATATGTAGAAATAGTGTTTTGGTTAGGTTAGGTGTTTAATATAGTGCGTTCTCGGCAGCCTGCTTTCCATAATTCTCTGTTGTCGTTTCCATATTTTTATACTAAAGTATCATGTTTTCATCATATTTTAATACATTTCATTACGACTATCCTAACTTCACTTTTTGAGTGCGGTCACTGTAATTAACAAGTACCCATCAATTAATCAAATATTTGTGTTTTCTAGCCTTTTGGAAGCCAAATAATATCTAATTATATATGTTATCTCAAATGATAATAAACAGAATATCATTTATTACCATTATCATGAAAATTATTAACTAATAATATTTAACTAATTATCAGTTAATCAATTTTTAAATATCTTCTTGGACCGACCAGAGAGCTATTCTAATTGAACACAGTAACAATTTGTCCCTATAGATCTAAAATAGTCCCTGATGGACGGGTCCAGTTGACCGGAGAAGTTGTCAAAATGTTATGGGCTTCCTCGACCTAAACAAAATCATACACTATCATAACTAAAATAAATGTTATGAGGATGCTTTACTGATAAATATCAGTAAATGATGATAATACTGATAAATATAAGTTTTACTGATGATAAATAAATAAATATCTAATTCCGTAACTTTTTTTTAAATTGTCTTCATAAAGTATAGCGTTTCCTCAGACAATTTCTTGAAGATAAAGAACGATATTTTAGACATTTCTCAAGTGAGAATTATTTGTTAACTAAAAGAAAAAATGACCAATTTTATTTTTAATTAGTGCTTTTATTTTTATTTCCTTTATACTACCATAAAGCTTAGCTATTAGGACTTTGAGAAAAAAAATGAAGTTACTGAATGACTTAGAAATAAAAATTGATTTTAAAGCTATTTAGCCTACATAGAAATACTGCGCAAATCATTAAATTACAATAAAGTAGTATTGAAATTTTGCTTTTGTTTCAAGCTGTCTCATTCTTAGAAATCCTGGGCTACTCCTTGTTCGTTCTTAATAAGCAAAACAAAAACGACTTAAACGACAAGGAATTAATAATAAATATTAAATTCGTAATATTAAATTAAATTCATATTAAATTAATCGAAAAACATAAAGAAGGAAAGAACGCAGCGATTAAAAACCTGAAATTTAGACGAAAAAAAATTATTCTAGAAGTATCAATGGCTGTGGGAGGAAGAGTAGAACAAGTAGAGGTAGAAGAAGAACTCTACGTAAGACCAGAACAATAAATCAGAATGTATTTTTGTTCTGCTAAGGTACGTACGAGAAAACAAAGATAGAGAACATTCCTCCCTGTGGGAGGAAGAGTAGGACAAGTAAAGGTAGAAGAAGAACTCTACGTAAGACCAGAACAATAAATCAGAATGTATTTTTGCTCAGCTAAGGTACGTACGAGAAAACAAAGATAGAGAACATTCCTCCCTGTGGGAGGAAGAGTAGAACAAGTAGAGGTAGAAGAAGAACTCTACGTAAGACCAGAACAATAAATCAGAATGTATTTTTGTTCTGCTAAGGTACGTACGAGAAAACAAAGATAGAGAACATTCCTCCCTGTGGGAGGAAGAGTAGAACAAGTAGATGTAGAAGAAGAACTCTACGTAAGACCAGAACAATAAATCAGAATGTATTTTTGTTTAGCTAAGGTACGTACGAGAAAACAAAGATAGAGAACATTCCTCCCTGTGGGAGGAAGAGTAGAACAAGTAGAGGTAGAAGAAGAACTCTACGTAAGACCAGAACAATAAATCAGAATGTATTTTTGTTCAGCTAAGGTACGTACGAGAAAACAAAGATAGAGAACATTCCTCCCTGTGGGAGGAAGAGTAGAACAAGTAAAGGTAGAAGAAGAACTCTACGTAAGACCAGAACAATAAATCAGAATGTATTTTTGTTCAGCTAAGGTACGTACGAGAAAACAAAGATAGAGAACTTTCCTCCCTGTGGGAGGAAGAGTAGAACAAGTAGAGGTAGAAGAAGAACTCTACGTAAGACCAGAACAATAAATCAGAATGTATTTTGTTCAGCTAAGGTACGTCCGAGAAAACAAAGATAGAGAACATTCCTCCCTGTGGGAGGAAGAGTAGAACAAGTAGAGGTAGAAGAAGAACTCTACGTAAGACCAGAACAATAAACCAGAATGTATTTTTGTTCAGCTAAGGTACGTACGAGAAAACAAAGATAGAGAACATTCCTCCCTGTGGGAGGAAGTACAAGTAAAGGTAGAAGAAGAACTCTACGTAAGACCAGAACAATAAATCAGAATGTATTTTTGTTCAGCTAAGGTACGTACGAGAAAACAAAGATAGAGAACATTCCTCCCTGTGGGAAGAAGAGTAGAACAAGTAGAGGTAGAAGAAGAACTCTACGTAAGACCAGAACAATAAATCAGAATGTATTTTGTTCAGCTAAGGTACGTCCGAGAAAACAAAGATATATTACATAAGTCGAAACCTACCCTATGCTGGAAAAGTGACGACAGACAAATAACAGTTCGAATAGAGATAAATCCTTTTATTAGACAGTGAAAACAATGACAAAATCTCTAGATATTTTGATCAAACGTACAGTGATCGTCATCAGCAGATAAACTGATGGAGATCTGATTATCTGCTGAGGACGATAAGCACGATGATTTTGTTAGTGTTTTCACTGTCTATACAAGGATTCATCCCTATTTGACCTGTTATTTGTACATCATGGAAAGGCAGTGTGGTCTTTGAAAATACTTTAAGTGATTTCAGAAGTAAAACACGGCCCAAAAAACGCGAAAAATAAAGGAAAAATGGGATATAATTGTTTTTTTTTCGTGAAATGCTTGGGATGGTTTGTTTTAAATAAAATGCGTTGGATAAAATGAAGTTTTATTTTATCTAATGGTGAATCATAATACATTTTCGTACAATTTCGGATGTTATTGAAGAATAAAAAAGTGCAAATAAAGTCAAGAAAGATGAATAGAAGTAGTTTTAAAAGAAGTCTATGTAAGAGTATAATACTAAACTAATAATGCATTTTTTTAACTTTAGATCGAAGGATACAACAAAGGGATCCAAAAAAGGTTGAAGAAGATGAATAAAACAAGTAGAGAGAGAGGAAGAAGCTGCGTAAGAATAGAATACTAAAATCATCATGCTTTTTTCAACCTAGGATAGTACAAGAGCATAAAGAGATTCAAAGTCGAGGAAGAAGAGTATAAGAATAACACGTAGACTAAGAGTAGAATACTCTTACGTAGAACACGTCTACGTAAGAGTAGAATACTAACATCCTGGAGCTTTTTTGTTCGACTTAGGATGATTTGTGAGAAGAAAGGGATTCAAGCAAATCAGTAAAAGAAGAGTGGAAGAAGTAAATGAGAAGACGAGTAGAATACAAAAATTACTTAGGATCGCCATGACAGAACAAAGGATCCAAATAAGGCTAAGGAAGAAGAGTAGAAAAGTTACACGTAGAAGATTAGAGTCTATGTGAGAGGAGAATACTAAAATCACAGCGCATTTTAATTCAACTTAGGATCGTGTGTGAGAAGAAAGGGGTTCAAGCAAAGCAGTAAAAGAAGAGTAGAAGAAGCAGACGAAAGAGAAGAGGAAGCAGAGCAGGATACAAAAATTACTTAGAATAGCATGACAGAACCAAGGGATCCAAATAAGGCTGAGGAACAAGAATAAAGGAATTATGCATGGGAAAGTAGAGTCTACGTCAGAGTAAAATACTAAAATCATAGCACATTTTTGTTCAACTTAGGATCGTATGTGAGAAGAAAGGGATCCAAGCAAAGAAGCAAAAGGAGAGTAGAAGAAGCAGGCGAAGAGGAAGAAAAAGGAACAAAGAATACGAAAATTACTCAGGATTGCGTGACGGAACAATGGATCCAAATAAGGCTGAGGAAGAAGAGTAGAAGAATTACTCGTAGGAGAGTAGAATACTAAATCACACAGCATTTTTGTTCAATTTAGGATCGTGTGTGAGAAGAAAGGGATCCAAAAGAAGCAGTAAAAGAAAGAGTAGAAGAAACAGACGAAGAAGAAGAGGAAGAAGAGTAAAATACAGAAATTCCTTAGAATCGCATGACAGAACGAAGGGATCCAAATACGGCTGAGGAAGAACAGTAGAAGCATTAGACGTGGGAGAGTAGAGTCTACATAAGAGTAGAATACTAAAATCATAGCACTAAATCATAGCAGTAAAAGAAGAGTAGAAGAAGCAGACGAAGAAGAAGAGGAACAAGAGTAGAATACAAAAATTACTTAGGATCGCATAACAAAACAGAGGAACCCAAAAAAGGCTGAAAAAGAAGAGTAGAAGAATTACACGTGGGAGAGTAGAGTCTACGTAAGAACAGAATACAAAAATCATAGCACATTTTTGTTCAACTTAGGGTCATGTGTGAGAAGAAAGGGGTCCAAGCAAAGCAGTAAAAGAAGAGAAGAAGAAGCAGACAAAGAAGAAGAGGAAAAATACAAAATTACTTAGGATCGCATAAGAGAACCAAGGGATGAAAATAAGGCTGAGGAAGAAGAGTAGAAAAATTACACATGAAAGAGTCGTGTGTGAGAAGATAGGGATCCAAGCAAAGCAGTAAAACAAGAGCAGAAGAAGCAGGCGAAGAAGAAGAGAAAAGAGCGTAGAATACAAAAATTAATCAGGATTGCATGACGGAACAAAGGATCCAAATAAGGCTGAGGAAGAAGAGCGGAAAAATTACACGTAGGAGAGTAGAATCTCCGTAAGAGTAGAATACTAAAATCACACAGCATTTTTGTTCAATTTAGGATCGTGTGTGAGAAGAAAGGGATCCAAGAAAAGCAGTAAAAAAAGAATAGAAGAGGCAGACGAAGAAGAAGAGGAAGAAGAGTAAAATACAGGAATTCCTTAGAATCGCATGACAGAACGAAGGGATCCAAATACGGCTGAGGAAGAACAGTAGAAGCATTAGACGTGGGAGAGTAGAGTCTACATAAGAGTAGAATACTAAAATCATAGCACTTTTTTGTTCAACTTAGGGTCATGTATGAGAAGAAAGGGGTCCAGGAAAAGCAACAAAAGAAGAGTAGAAGAAGCAGACGAAGAACAAGAGGAAGAAGAGGAGGAGGACACAAAAATGTACTTAAAATCATAAGACAGATACAAGATATCCAAATAAGGCTAAAGAAGAAGAGTAGAATAATTACACATGAAAGAGTAGAGTCTATGTAAGAGTAGAATACTAAAATCATAGCGCATTTTTTTCAACTTAGGATCGTGTGTGAGAAGAAAGGGATCCAAGCAAAGCAGTAAAAGAAGAGTATAAAAAGCAGGCAAAGAAGAAGAGAAAGGAGCGTAGAATACAAAAATTACTCAGGATTGCATGATGGAACAAAGGATCCAAATAAGTCTGAGGAAGAAGAGTAGAAGAATTACACGTAGGAAAGCGGAGTCTACGTAAGAGTAGAATACTAAAATCAAAGCGCATTTTTGTTCAATTCAAGATCGTGTGTGAGAAGAAAGGGATCCTAGCAAAGCAGTAAAAGAAGAGTAGAAGAAGAATACGAACAAGAAGGTTGGAAAACAAAATTACTTAGGATCGCATGACTGAACAAAGGGTTCCAAATAAGGCTGAGGAAGAAGAGTAGATGAATTACAAGTAGAAAAGTAGAGTAAATGTAAGAATAGAATGCTAAAATCGTAGCGCATTTATGTTCAACTTAGGATGGTGTGTGACAAGAAATGGATCCAAGCAAACCAGTGAAAGAAGAGCAGAAGAAGCAGACGAAGAAGAAGAGTAGAATACAAAAACTAATAATGATCGCATGACAGAACAAAAAGATTCAAACAAGGCTGAGTAAGAAGAGTAGAAGATGTAGAGGTAGAAGAAGAAGTCTAGTATAGGCCAGAATACTAAAATCATGATGTAATTTTGTTCAACTTAGGATCGTGTGTGAGAAGAAAGGGATCCAACCAAACCAATAAAAGAAGAGCAGAAAAAGCAGACGAAGAAGAAGAGGGAGAAGAGGAGAATACAAATATTAGTTAGGATCACATGACAGAACAAAGAGAGGCTGGGGATGAAGAAGAGAAGAAGCAGAGGTAAGAAGCTGAAGTCTAGGATAGGTCAAAATAATACAATCATGATGTAATTTTGTCCAACTTAGGATCGCGTGTGAGAAGAAAGGGATCGAAGCAAACCAGCAAAAGAAGAGCAGATGAAGCAGACGAAAAAGAACAGGAAGAAGAGCAGAATACAAAAAATATTTAGGATCGCATGACAGAACAAAAGGATCCAAATAAGGCTGCGGAAGAAGACGAGGAGAAGTAGAGGTAGAAGAAAAAGTCTGGGATAGGTCAGAATACTATAATAATGATGTAACTATTCAACTTACGATCGTGTATGAGAAGAAAGGGATCCAAGCAAACCAGTAAAAGAAGAGCAGAAGAAGCAGACGAAGAAAAAGAGGAAGAAGAGTAGAACACAAAAATTACTTAGGATTGCAGGACAGAACAAAGGGATCCAGATAAGGCTGAGGAAGAAGAGTAGAAGAATTATACATGGGAGAGTAGAGTCTACGCAAGAATAGAATACTGAAATCATAGCGCATGTTTGTTGAACTTAGGATCGTGTGTGATCAAGAACAGAGGAACCCAAAAAAATGTGAGGAAGAAGAGTAGGAGAATTAGAGGTAGAAGAAGTCAACATAAGAGAGTAACAATAAATCAAAATGTATTTCTATTCAATTTAGGTTTGTGTGGGAGATAAAAAAGATCCAAACAAAGTCGAGGCTTAGCCTATTTTGGACAAAAAACATGACAACAGTTAAGCACGACACGCAAATAGAAGGAATTAAGAAAGAAGAGGGTACGCTTGACTTTTTCAGGAAATCCTTGAAGATGTATGTGTTAAAAAGCAAACATATTACGGAATTGAAATAGCAATAAAAAGCAGTTTGTTAAGCCTTTGATATTTCACTTTTGTCATTTGAAATTAGTGATTAGTTGAAATTAAGTATAGACTTACTTCTTCTATATTACCCTATATAGAAAGGAGGTGTGGTCATTTTTTTTGAAACGGACGTCCTGGAGGAAAAAAAATTGCCAAAAAAGGAAAACGTATATAGACGGTATCAAGTAGCATCTTATGGTGATAACATCGTTGAGCATTTAAGATTATAGAATATTTAATTAAAGATAATAGAATAGAGAATATTTAATTAAATATTTAATATTTAAGAAAAGATAAGATAATAGAACATGATATGTGGTCATTTAAGATAATCTTCAATGCAAAAAATTAACTCTCACAAATTCATAATATTGAGTAAAAACAAAAGAAATATTGAGTAAAAACAAAGAGAGGCTGGGGATGAAGAAGAGAAAAAGCAGAGGTAAGAAGCTGAAGTCTAGGATAGGTCAAAATAATACAATCATGATGTAATTTTGTCCAACTTAGGATCGCGTGTGAGAAGAAAGGGATCGAAGCAAACCAGCAAAAGAAGAGCAGATGAAGCAGACGAAGAAGAACAGGAAGAAGAGCAGAATACAAAAAATATTTAGGATCGCATGACAGAACAAAAGGATCCAAATAAGGCTGCGGAAGAAGACGAGGAGAAGTAGAGGTAGAAGAAAAAGTCTGGGATAGGTCAGAATACTATAATAATGATGTAACTATTCAACTTACGATCGTGTATGAGAAGAAAGGGATCCAAGCAAACCAGTAAAAGAAGAGCAGAAGAAGCAGACGAAGAAAAAGAGGAAGAAGAGTAGAACACAAAAATTACTTAGGATTGCAGGACAGAACAAAGGGATCCAAATAAGGCTGAGGAAGAAGAGTAGAAGAATTATACATGGGAGAGTAGAGCCTACGCAAGAATAGAATACTGAAATCATAGCGCATGTTTGTTGAACTTAGGATCGTGTGTGATCAAGAACAAAGGAACCCAAAAAAATGTGAGGAAGAAGGGTAGGAGAATTAGAGGTAGAAGAAGTCAACATAAGAGAGTAACAATAAATCAAAATGTATTTCTATTCAATTTAGGTTTGTGTGGGAGATAAAAAAGATCCAAACAAAGTCGAGGCTTAGCCTATTTTGGACAAAAGACATGACAACAGTTAAGCACGACACGCAAATAGAAGGAATTAAGAAAGAAGAGGGCACGCTTGACTTTTTCAGGAAATCCTTGAAGATGTATGTGTTAAAAAGCAAACATATTACGGAATTGAAATAGCAATAAAAAGCAGGTTGTTAAGCCTTTGATATTTCACTTTTGTCATTTGAAATTAGCGATTAGTTGAAATTAAGTATAGACTTACTTCTTCTATATTACCCTATATTGAAAGGAGGTGTGATCATTTTTTTTTGAAACGGACGTCCTGGAGGAAAAAAAATTGCCAAAAAAGGGATACGTATATAGAAGGTATCAAGTAGCATCTTATGGTGATAACATCGTTGAGCATTTAAGATTATAGAATATTTAATTAAAGATAATAGAATAGAGAATATTTAATTAAATATTTAATATTTAAGAAAAGATAAGATAATAGAACATGATATGTGGTCATTTAAGATAATCTTTAATGCAAAAAATTAACTCTCACAAATTCATAATATTGAGTAAAAACAAAAGAAATATAAAAAAAAGACCACAAACGTAGAAGAAGAGATAAAAAATTCTGCGACTTGAAAAAAAAACACACAAGTTTGTCATCTGAGCCCCTTCTTGGAAAATTGATCATAAAACTAAATAAATAATTAAACATGCCTTGTTATTCTACTTCTCCGTCTTATCCAATTATCTAGTGATATCTTAACATTTATTTCAATTAAAGTCTAGCTCTGGAAATAATATGTTAATGGAATTTGTTTTCAATTTGAAAAATAACATTTTTCGTCAGAGCCAAAACTGCCATCCCGATAAAAACTAAGTTTTTTTCGAATCAAACTTACTAGGGTTTGAACTTGAAAGAGAATTTGTTTTGAATTCCAACGGAAAGAGGGAAGAATTAATAAAGTCGTTAAATTACCATTGAGCTAAGGATGCAGATAATAAAAGAAAAATTTTATACCAATCCCCATTTTTCTACCTGATTTACACTCGAATGGTTTTACTTAAGCGACATAGTAAGAGATAGGGGAAATCACAAAATATTGACAAAAAGTGCTTAATACAATATCGATATCTTACAAAAGATAATTTCAGCTTTTTTCAATTTTTATCTGCTCTTTATTTTTGTTATTTTAAAGTAATTTTATATTATCATTATTGGCATAGTTTTTGTACTCTTTAATAGTAGGCATGTTCCCTAATGAGTTTTTATCAATGAGTAATTAATTTCATTCAGTAGTTGAAACATTGTGTTGCTAGTCATGGACGGAGAAGCCGCCCATTGATATTCCACTTTTATATTGTAGCAATAGCCTTATAATTGTGAACAAACAACTCAAAAACCCTAAAAAAACTTTTTTTTTTATGTATATGTATTTTCTTATAGGATTAATATCGCAATTTTGGCCTCACAGTTTAATTCTTCAATTAAAACTTTAAATCTTCAATAAAAACTTTAAGTCTTCAATACAAACTTAAGTCTTCAATACAAACTTTAAGTCTTCAATACAAACTTTACGTCTTCAATACAAACTTTAAGTTTCCAATACAAACTTTAAGTCTTAAATGTAGACTTTAAGTCTTCAATACAAACTTAAGTCTTCAATACAAACTTTAAGTCTTCAATACAAACGTTACGTCTTCAATACAAACATTATGTCTTCAATACAAACTTTAAGTCTCCAATACAAACTTTAAGTCTTAAATGCAGACTTTAAGTCTTCAATACAAACTTAAGCCTTCAATACAAACTTTAAGTCTTAAATGCAGACTTTAAGTCTTCAATACAAACTTAAGTCTTCAATACAAACTTTAAGTCTTCCATACAAACTTTACGTCTTCAATACAAACTTTAAGTCTCCAATACAAACTTTAAGTCTTAAATGCAAACTTTAAGTCTTCAATACAAACTTTACGTCTTCAATAAAAACTTTGCTAGGAATTATATTCAATTTCTGAAACGTCTAATACGTCTGTATTTATTTAGGACAGTCACAGTAGCCTTATCTTAATGACTGTTATCAGTGTTGCCATATCGAGCCGTTAAAACCAATAACAAAATTAATTAGTTAAATTTAGCAATACTTCTCGTCCCGAAAATTTAAATATATTAATGTTATTTAATAGTTGACAAACTGTGTTACTAGTCGTGGTGAGAGAAGTCACACAATGATATTCCGCTTATATATTGCAATATTAGCCTTGTAATAGTAATCAAATACCTCAAAAGTATATGGTTTTGCAAGTTCCCAATTAACCAATTAAAACAATCACGATTCATTTTCACCATCCTTGGTACTTAGATCGATTTAATGATTAATAGTTAATAATTTAGCACCACTCGTCAGATAGTTTCAGAACCACCATGAGTCGAAGGACAAACAATATATGGGGCGAACCCTGTACAAGTGATATTGGGGCAAAAGCGGTTATTTTGGAGGGGAGACGAGTTAAAGGGCTTCGATTGAAGTCCTCGGGTCACAGATATATAAGTTCCTTGCATGATTCTGATTTTCAAGAAGGTATGATGTATCCAAGATTTTTTTTTTTTTTTTTTTTTTTTTTAGCGTGCACTTAACATGTTTTAATTGCACATGTATATATTAAAGTAGTAGCATCAGATTATTCAATCAGCAACCTTAGATATCTTTATAAACCACTACTGGTGGAAATCAGACTTCATTTTTAAAGATGTAAATAGTTTATACAATGGTGACAAGGGTGTAATGTATTGGGGAGGGGTGAGTGTCCCTAGATTTTGAAAAATACTGTTTCTGTACTTCCATTGAAAAACACTTTTTTTCATATTTTCATTTAAAAAAGAGCAAAAACAAAACTACTGTATGAAAAACACCAGATTTTGCAAAATATATTTTTTTTTGCTTAAACTGAAAAACACTCCTTTTCGTATTTTCATTTTAAAAAAGAGAAAAAACAACAATGCTGCATGAAAAACACCCGGATTTTGAAAACTACATTTTTTATACTTAAACTGAAAACCCATTTTTTGTATTTTCATTTAAAAAAGGGAAAAAACAACAATACTGCATGAAAAACATATTTTTCTTCGTATTTTCATTTAAAAATAGGGAAAAAACAACAAAACTACGTTAAAACACTCAGATTTTGAAAAAAACATTTTTTATAATTGCATTGAAAATGCACTCTTTTCGAATTTTCATTTTTTTTTTTTTAAAGCAAAAAAAGACAACAAAACTGTATGAAAAACAGTCAGATTTTGAAGAATACATTTTGCCTCTTCCTTATATTTAGGTGAATTGGTATCTCTAAGTGCATGAAAGACTTTAGAAGCAACAATATACATATATGTATGTATATATATATATATATATATATATATATATATATATATATATATATATATATATATATATATATATATATATATATATATATATATATATATATATATATATATATATATATATATATATATATATATATATATATATATATATATATATATATATATATATATATATATATATATATATATATATATATATATATATATATATATATATATATATATATATATATATATATATATATATATATATATATATATATATATATATATATATATATATATATATATATATATATATATATATATATATATATATATATATATATATATATATATATATATATATATATATATATATATATATATATATATATATATATATATATATATATATATATATATATATATATATATATATATATATATATATATATAATATATATAAATATATATAAATATACATACATATATATATATATATATATATATATATATATATATATATATATATATATATATATATATAAAATCTATGCATGTTTATATAATATCACCCTTTAATCTGGGCAAGTTTGATCGATTCGCGAAAAAAAAGAAAGAAAAAATACATTGCTGTTGGCTAACAGCAACAAAGTTGAAATCAGGCAAAATAGAGACGATTTTGCAGTAATAGGAAAAAACTGTTTTCCTTAGGGATTGTGTGTCGAGAGAGATCCTGACAAGTTGAGATCTTATCTGAAATTGGATTTGGCACACTGTCAAATGTCCCTAACAACAACCAGATGGGATAAATTAAATCCCATCTCGGGAGACCTATTGCTTGGCAAAAAGTGACCTTTATTCATAGATCTTCCCGAACAACTTTGACAAGATACAAACTTTTCCTTTAAGCGGAAAGTCTCTTTGGCGTCTTTCCAAAAACTTCGCTTGCAGTAGAATGACTATTCAAGCGGCAGAAATTTATCGTATACACTTAAACAAATGTCCTAATATAGAAAAGCTCATATTAGTCTCTATTATTTGCTAATCAGGATTTCGAAGTCAGTGAGCTTCAAATGAGGGGGATTCACGGTCCTAATTTAAACCAAATCAAACAATGGATCTTTTTATACTAGAGCCAATTGCAGAATTGTCTCGGAATCATGTGAATGAGTAAAGACTTAAAAAAAGACCTGGCTAAGGACTTGCCTTGGAACAACACCGTAATTATATCATGGGAGGGCTGAAGACCCGAGCACCACCCAAGTGAAGTAAGGGCAGAAGGCCTTAGTTACCAGCTTAAGGGGGTGAAACGAGCAGAGAGAGACAACAAAAAATGAAGACTGAGAGTTCGTTGGCCACAGAACGGAAAGAAGAAGACATTTGTGAAGGCAGAAAACTGCAGACCGCTTGAGAGAGCCAAGAGTCCTAACTGCCACCCTATCTAGCAGGAAAGGCAACTAAAGCTCAGAAAAAAAGGCTTAAAAACTGAAAACTGAAAACTGGTTGGCTAAAAACTGAAGAATATTTATAATTGTGGGCAAGTTATAGTGTCTGTCCACCCATCAAGTGGATTTGCAGCTAAACTAAAAAAGCCACAAACGTTACATTTTGTCACAATAATTTTGGAACATGCGAACAGAAACGACCGCAAAATATCCAACAACCAAAATTTTAAAGAAAAAACAGGAAACATGACTAAAAATGACTATTATACAAAAATGTTTTTGCATTAAAACCATTTTCAAAAAACAGCAATTGTATGTATAGTTACTTTATTTTAATAAGGAAATACAATAGCGAAGCTTCTTTTTCGCACAAAAAAAAGAAAAGATTATAAGTTTAGTAGGGTCAATAGAAAGGCATCTGTATCAACACGCGCCAAAAGCCAGAATGAAAAGACCCCGAAAATAGTCAGAACGAAACGACCTCGAACAAAAATTAAAGTAAAATAGACGCAAAAAATAAGAGCCTTTACAAAAATCAAATTAAAATTAGAAACTAAATTTAAAAAGCCCCAATAAGAATCAAGATAAATTTTCGGATTTTAATTTAAATTCACCAAATACATTTCAACATTTTTTCTTTGAAAATTATGACATTGAAAAATCAGAAAAATCCGTTAACTCTTGAACCTCAAATTTCTGAGACTACCAGGATTTAAAATTATTATACGTTAAACATTCAGTTTATTTTCATTAGTCCTTTCCAGTCATCTTAATTAATATCTTCGTCTTATTTTTATTTTTGTCAGCGTTTCGAAAAATCAAACCACACTGTTTAAAACGAAACATAATTTTCAACAAAAAGTAACTAACACGTCAGAGTTAATCTATTCAACAATAAATTATCACAAAATACAAAAGAGCTCATCCCCACTCCCCGAAAGGTTTCAAGGCCAGGGAAACAAGGAAGAAAGGATAAAAACAAATAAATATAAACAAATCTTAAAACAATTAGTAGCCCGCATTTCACTAATAACTTGAAGACCAAACGAAACGAGCAACACACACCATGAAAATAATATGATTTTAACTTATACTGGTCAATCCCCAACCAACAAATTCGTCTTCACAATACTAAAACATAATTATAGTAATTAAATTAAATAATTAACGTGATAGCAATTAGAAGGTTTAGGACGGTTGGGGACAGAAGACTTACCCTTGCTTTTAATAATTTCCATTCATTTTAAGCTCGACTCGTTTCAGAATTTATTTATTTATCGTTTCGGAATTTATTATTTATTTATGTGAGTATTTGTTTTATTTATGTTTGACGCGATTATCTAAATTTTTGTTCGTTTGGGGTTTCCTTCATCCATTAACAGTAATTTTTGGTTGTTTAAAGTTTGAATTGTTACATATTCTTATTCTTGGTTTGCTTAGGTTTTAATATGACTCTTTACTTTCTTTTGAAAAACTTTTTTTCGCGGAAATTTTTTTTTTTAGTTAATTCATCATAATCAGTAAAAACACAACAACAAATTAACATCCCAAGATTAATCGAGCTTTATAAAGAATAGATAATGGGCAATTTGAGGGCGACCTCAAAGGGCAATTTGGTCATATGAACATGTTGTGTCCGAAAAAATATATTGTATATCGAAAAAACCTTTACTTCATTATGATGTTTCTTTAAATGAGTTCTACTTTTAAAAATCTCTGATAAAAACTCTGATAAAATTTTAAATAAGATCTATCTTCAATCTTTATGAGAAAAAATATTTTCAAATATTTCAATATCCCCGTTTCCCTGTTTTGTTGAAAGAATACAAAAGAATCCAATATATGCATAAAGAATTAATTAGAGAAAAGATTTAATTACATACTTTGAAATTCGTGCTCCTGTACCAAGTTATCAAAAAAGTATTTTTCAAAATCCTTGGAACTTGTGCCCCCTAAATTTTGAAATGATTTCAAAAGATTGAAATATTTTAATATTAATGAAAGCATAGGGTAGTCACGGGATATTTTATAACTATTCAAGGACAACTTTCTATATCATGACCGTTTAACACTTTTCAAAAGTCCAAATCAAGCACAGATTTGAATTCTGGTAATTCGTCCATAGCGACCTGATAAGAACCTGGTTGCAAAAAGACACAACTATGAATTTAGTTCTGTGTAGGTGTTCTTAAGATAAATGAATTAATTAGACAAAAGACTTAATTATATTCTTTAAAATTCGTATTCTTGTACCAAGTTATAAATAGTGACAATAAGAAAAAAGAATTTAGACGATTAAAAATGCTTTCACACAAGGTAATTTTATTTTTATTTATTAGGTAACTTTAATCTATTTTTTAAAAATGCGAAGAGGTAACATTTTGGGTTTGATATACAGAGTTTGGGCTTTATTTTGAATTTATTTGACAGTACATTTGGTAAATACTTTGACTTAGGTCTACAAAACTAATAAGAAACAATGATTTGAAGGTATTACTAAGAAATTTAGAAACAAAACTAGAAACAAAAACTTTAGGGAGTAGGGTCAGAATATATGTTTAAGGATGGGTAGAATTATTAGAAAATTTTGAATGTAAGTTTGTTTTGACAGTTTTTTGTGGTTCAGTCATCAATAAATGTTTTTACAACTTTAAGATAAGTAAATTTCACATTCAGTGATTTACGATTACTTCTTGCTAGTATTTGTCTATACACAGCATAGCCTAATTAAATATGATCCTACCCATAAGCTGATCAAATATTTCTTTTGGGGAGTTTGATCATTGTGGAGGTTAGTCCCAATCCCTACCCTTCCATCTTTTTGCAATAAAGGTTATAATGTGCCGTATAGAAAGAGCATGACCCATATTTATAACCATCGAATTATTACCGTAGAGCAAGAGGATTGGGGAGGGGGGATACAAATTTCCAAAATTGTAACAACGGCAGAATTGTAAGAAAAATAAGAGGATATTTGTCCAAGAGGAAATTTGTGAAAACATACAATTTTGCAAAGGAAACACAAAATTGTGTGATATTTCGGTTAAAGAAGCAGCTAAATAGCAGTACTATCAATTATCACGACTGTTCATGCTGTTTTCCATGGGAGATCATTTATTTCAGAACTATTTAAAGCAAAAAAAATTGTGATATGTGTGAAAATTATTCTCTACCTATTCCCAAACAAGACGCTACCTATTCCCTAACTATACCCTACCAGTTTCCTAACTAGACCCTACCTGTTCCCTAACTAAGCCCTAGCTATTATTCAACTAGAAACTACCTATACCCTAACTAAAACCTTGTTATTCACTAACTAGACCCCATTAATTTCCTAACTAGACCCTACCTGTTCCCTAACAATACCCCACCTTTTCCATAACTAGATCCGACCTATTCTCTAAATAGACTCCACCTATTCCCTAACTATACCCAATCAGTTCCTATACTAGTTCAAGTTCTTTTGATTTTCATACTAATTTCGCTGCATAACAAATTAACATTATAATACGTGATACAATGGAAAAGAAAATAATTACAGAAGATGACTACAAACTCAGCTATAGTCAAAAACCGGCACCCTTAAACCACAGCAGCAAAATAAATAAATAATAGACTAAAAGTAATGAAAAAAGGACCCTAAATAGACCGTACCAATTCCCTAACTAGACCCGACGTATTCCCCAACTAGACCCTACCTGTTCCCTACCTATTCCTTAGCTAGATCCTGCCTATTCCTTGTTTTAAGATACTCTTTGTGTGGAAGTTCCCTCTGAGGCAATAGCTTCATCCGTCCAATAAATTTGCCTGTCCAATAAATCTATCAATCCGTATATTTTCGCTTGAAATGAATTTCTAATACTCAGCTTTATCCTCATTACACTGCTGTTGGAAAACCTATTTCTCTTTTCTCAAATATTAGCCATCAAATAAGATTTATCGTTAATCTTCGTTAACAAAAGATTTTCAAATATTTTGGCATTTCAAGTTTCCCATTTCATAGAGGTATATTCCACAAATTTTTCATTTCTTTCGAAGTTTGTAGAAGAATTGATGAGCTTCTTTAAATTTTTACTCTTTTCGCCTGTATTTGAAGTAGAAATTAATGATTATTAAAGACATTTTTGCTGGGGTATTTCAAAAGGCGATATGTTACTTGGCATAAATTTAAAAAGAGTCTACAAACCAAATACAACCTCAAAGTCTGTTCTGCGGAGGGAGACATTTTTCTAGGGCCCTCACAATAAAGTATGCGCTAGGGCTTTTTTTCTCCTTTTTGTGCCTGCAGTCCAAGAGGTTTCGTGGCAGGTGTATAAATAAAAAATAAGTAAAAAGTATATAATAAAATAAATAAAATATAAGAAATTTTTTATAAAAATAAACAAAAGTGTATAAAAAATAAATAAAATAAACAAAATTATACAATACACACAGCAAAAAAAAATATTCAGAGTCGACCATCAAGGTCGTATCAAGAGGGGGAGGGGTTACAGACTTTGAATCCCCCTCCCCTTCGAAAATTCTGTCCACTTCATTAAAAAAGTAAAAAAAAAATATATATAAACAAGTTTTTGATGGAATTTGCAAATTCTTTTGTATCCCCTCTCCTCCCGAACAAAAATCTTGGATACGCCCTTGTCGGTTATGTAAATAACAACATCAAAAGAGATGTAACATCACCCTTTGCATTTCTCTTGGTACCATGTAAGGCCAGTACCTGTCACTCAAAATTAAAGTTCCTCAAAATTTGGTATATTAAGAACCAAACAAGATAGGAAAAAATGGACTGAGCCAATCAATATAACTTGTTTGGCTTGAGACAATGTGCTTAAGGGTTGGATACACGTAGCTTTTTTGGCACAGATTTACCAAACCAACGTCGATTTACCAAATCAACGCCGATTTACCAAGTCAACCCCGATTTACAATGAAAACGGCATGGATTTGAGCTTTTAGTTTTCGGTGCTGATTTACAAAAACAGCACAGTATTTCATTGTGATCACCAAAAAAACGATATCCTCAACTGTTTCCTTCCCTTCGGCTGGAAAATCAGAAGAACTAAATAATAATAGTAATAATCAAATACTTAATAATAAAAAAACACA
The DNA here is from genome assembly GCF_032884065.1 of Artemia franciscana. NCBI lineage: Eukaryota > Metazoa > Arthropoda > Branchiopoda > Anostraca > Artemiidae > Artemia > Artemia franciscana. The sequence goes on from NC_088874.1 coordinate 889,880, forward strand.
ATAAGTAATAATGAAAGAATTAAGAAAATCTAAATTAAAATTTTTGAATGAAATAAAACTCAAAATATTAAACATTTTAATAATAAATGAACTTAGCAGCAATAAAAGAACTAAATAATAAGTTAAGATCTAACATACGACTACTGATAGCTTTCAGTTGACTTAGAATGTCCATGATGTTTAATTTTGAAAATCTCGCGCAAGTGGCATTGGTTTTGTACTGCTATCGTTTGCCCACTGAGCTGCCGAGATCGGTGCCCGAAAAAGTTACGTTTGTCCAGCTCTATAGATTTAATTTTTAAAGTAGACGAATTTCACATAGCACCTTTTGAATTAATGCAACCGATTTGTATACGAGGCATTTAGACTTGGATTTCAGGAACAACTAAACAAACTATTTATAATTATAGGTTTCGCGGCAAAAGCTTCGGGGAAAGGGTTGCCAGGAGATATTTATAAGAGACAGGGGAGTGTCCTCAAATAGACGTTACGAAGGAGGCGAGTCGACCCCCTGAATATGGACAAAGAAAGCATTTATTAAACAATGCAAGGTACATAATAAATAAAATGGTAAAAACTAACCGGGACAGATTTAAGCACAAGTAAAATTACTGTAAATCAACTAAATGAAACAGGAAACAAAAATCAATACAAATATTCTTTTATCAAGCTTAAGAAGGCATATTATAATTCTCATGATTTTAAAAACTGCCTTTTCAATTTATAAAATTTTATTATTTATTCTATAGATGTTTAATCTATTTCAATTAGACATACCTACAAATTCACAACAAAGTATCTAATTACACCGCCTGATTACGTAGTACGAATTCGATCGCTGTCCTCCCCTCCACCTCTGCTCTACTTACAATTAGGAAACTATAAAATAAATCCCAAATAATAGTAAGCAAAAAAGTCTACCTGGCATATACACAGTCCATTGTCCGGTTAGAGGGTCAATATAGTAAGTAAGACTTGATGGGTCAACCCCTGGCTCAGGAGGTGGAGGGGGCTGAACCAATGGTTCACCAGTTGTAGGGTCCAAGAAGAGAGGTACATCTTTTGGGTCTAGACCAAGAGCAAAGCATTGTGCTTCATGATTTTTTGCTAGCTCTTCCCTCACTTTCTTCCTTTTAATTTCTTCTTCTTCTTGTTGAACTTGAAGCATAAATCTTTGTCTTCTTTCATCTTTGGAAAGGCTTAAAAAATACAAAAGATTTGTATTGAATACAGATCGGGCACATGAGTGCTAAAACAGAGCTTTAAGGAAAAGGATAGGTATGTCCTTCCCCACATAAACGGCATACAAAGAATCCCCGCAAGGATTTGAAGGCGGATATTGTCAAGCATTCGCGAGTCTGGACGAGTTCCTCATTACACTTTTGTTTGGAAAAAATAAACAAGGTTACATAATAGAAAATACTGGAATGTTAAACAATTTCCATGTCGACCTTGTGGTAATGGTCTCAAATTTCATCATCTTTTCACAGCCATGCCCCCCTCCTCTAATCGAAATTGGTTTCAAATATGTTTATCAAGTGATTGCGTTCATCATACAATTAAATTTTCTGATATCCCAATTCTGAAAACCTGAAGACCCAAGTCTATCGGTTCATACTTTGCAATTTTCATATTTTGACCTTAATTTTGTCATCCTGAATAAACTCTATTTTTTAGCAAATAAAAACCTCTTGAACGCCTATTTTATTGCTGTGTTTCCTTGCACACCAAGAACGTGTCAATTTGGGTGAAATCTTGTTAACATTTCATCCGTATTCTTTTTAAAACCTGTGTTGCATAGTGTACTGTAACTCAAGAAAAATCCCCGAAATTGGTGATGCGTCAGAATCCCCCGAATTTTTTGCGAATCTTAGGAAGATTTGTTTGTGCTCCAGAAACTTTCCGGCAAATCTCCTATTTTTTATTAGCTTTTAAATTGAAGTATTGATGAGACTTTGACTTTGACTTTATTAAACAAGAAACGATATACATAAATCTTATACAAAGGAGACAGGGAGGCAACTCGTTTTGTCTCCTTTAACAATAGAGAGAGAAAAAAGAAGAAGGAATTACACCTCAATAGCTCACACGGAGTACATAAAAAAGAGAGAAAGAGAGAGAGAGAGAGAGAGAGAAGAAGCGGGAAAAAAATCGACTCGTAGACACGGATGGGACTTATAAACTAATTTATAAATAAATCACTTTACATTCAGTCCCCAGTACTATAGACAGAAAGAACTATCTCTTTCAATTTCTTTTTGTATGTATAGAGTGATGGTGACTCATTTATTAAATCAAGTAGTTTATATTTATTGGCAATCTCAGGAAGTTGATATCGTAAACTTAGTCTGGATCTCTCATTTTTAATAAAAGGAAAAAGAAACTTATTCCTTGCTTTTGATAAATGGCTATGTTTATTTTCAACCAAGAGTTTCATTTTATTGAAAAAATTATCCCTACGTTGGATTTCTAAAAACCCTATGCCTATATTAAGGTGAAAAATTTGTTGTAAATGAAGAATATCAAGAAATAAAAATGATGTTTTAGTTTCAGATAATTCTTTTGTCTTCTAGGGTGTGTTAAAAAAAGGTCCAGGATTCTTATTGCCTTGTTTTGGACAATTTGGAGTCTTCGTAAATGTGAATGGAATGTCAGCATCCAAACGGTCGGGCAATATTGAAAATAGCATTCCACTAATGAAAAATATAATTTCCTCATTATTTTGTAAGGAAACAGGAACTTTACTCTATGCAAACAGCCGAGATTCCTGGACACTTTTGCCTCGAGTTTATTAATATGCGCCTTGAAAGACAGAGTTGAGTCAATGTAGGTACCTAAATATCTAAATACATCCACTCTTTTTATGGAGGAAGCTCCAATAATAATAGTTTTAAATGACACACGCTTCACTGCTCTCGAACTTCTCCCAAAAATCACAATTCCGACTTCTCTAGGTTAGGTATTAGTCGATTAGCATGAAACCAAGAATTTACATTAAAAGCAACAGCTTCGAGGGCCATTCGTAGGTCCTCCTCGCTGCCAGCCTTCAAACTAATTGCTGTGTCGTCTGCAAACAATATTGGTAATTCATTGTCCGAAGGCATGCATTTTGGAAGGTCATTTATATATATAAAAAAAGTAACGGCCCCAATACAGACCCTTGTGGAACCCCTATATTTTCTAAAGGAAAAATATGAGATGATTCTTCACCAGGAGAGGGGTCGGGCCTTTCCTAGCCATTAATCATATTCCTGACCGATAATAAAGTCCTAAAATTAATTTTCACTTCTCCTGACAGGTTGTTGTTTTTGTTTTACATTTGAAGTGTGAACCCAAGATCCACGTTATACCCCATGTTAACATGTCCACACCCTCACTTCAAGCCCTAGAATTCCCCAAAACCACATTTCAATCTTAGCTCTGTTTTGTGGGTAAAGTTAGCTAAAAACCAGCTTTAAGCCTCTGTCCACCCTAAATGAAAAAAGAGCTAAGCATAATATGATCATGCGCCACCAGGAAACTTACAAAAGGGGGTGGGAAGGACCAAGTGCTGCCAGCACCTTTTATAACACCAGGAACTAAATGGGAAAATTTCTCATTTTCGTATCACTCGTTTCAAACGTTAGAGGCCACATATATCAGACTTGAACCATAGTTATGTCTTGTTTCTACAGTTGACTAAAAACCAGCGCTCAGCCCTTATTTGTCCTAAAAAAGGTAAAAAGGTAAAGAATACGGCATTGGACTTTACAGTCCCTACCAGCGGTGCTGATCTCCGTTTCTTGGCCCATCAACCAGGAAGCGCAATGGGGGTTGGGGAACAACCATTATGTTCTTTCTCATATCCTTCCTGACTACCTTGCCCAGATTTCTCCAGGTCCTAAAAGGTCCAGGGACAACAAGACCGTCGCCAGAAAAATTCACAGGGGTGAGGGGACGTTTACTACCAAGACCTTTACTTTTAAGAGGATTTACATCGAAACACCTGTCATTTTTATATTTTTATACACTTTTGTTATGTCTTCTTGTGTCCCAGAGGAGGTGCTATTAACCCACCACCCAGCTCCTCGTCTTCAAACCTTGAATTCACACATACTACGCTATCATCTGAATTTTGTTTTGTGGGCAATGCTCCTGACATAGAAGCTAACCGTTTTCTAAAAAATGGTGTGCAAATATGAAATAATGGACAAACATGGGCACAACCTACTTGGCCCCATTTTCAAATGCCATACCGGATAATCATATGCTACATTTTGTGACGACAATAGTGACGACAATATAGTAAAAACAAGAACAGGAAGACAAAAAAAGTGGCTAAAAACTTTAAAATGTACAATTTTAATTACCAGATTTCATAAACTTGAAGCATAGTTACAATAAATCCAGACACAGGTCACCTTTACAAACTTGTTTCTTATACCTTAAACATGCACTTCTTTTCAGTCTATACACTTCAAATACGCACACTAAAGAGTCTTTATATAGTTTGCTTAAACGTGATATAACTCTTGATATATCAACAATTTATGCTTAATTTCCTCAGTCAAATAGCTAAGTTGAAACACATCTCGGATCCATTTTTGTGCACAACTGAAAGAATTTAAGGTTATGCACAACTTAACCAAGTATATACGCACATGCTAAGTATGGGTGAACGTTAAGAACAAGAAGATTGCGTCTTGGTGGTCTGCAATATTATCATGCTTATTATTGATGTAAACGTGATTGATGTCAACTCCGTCTTTACGAAAGTGTAGCCAGTCCCAAGCCTGAAAAAGGAGCAGGGTTAGCCAGTGGATTCGCGTCCCTCGCCCTTCAAAACCAATCAGCGATCGAGACATTGATGCAGAATAAAACTCATCAAATGACAGCAACAAGGATCGTCTCCGGACTGATATTATGGACAAGAAACGGCCTCTTCGATTAGTTTTTGGAATGTACGGACAATGTGGCACCTAACCAAAGCCGAGCAGGTCGTGCAAGAAGTAGTCACCTATAATCTCGACACAGTAGCCCTGTTAAAAGTGAGATGGAACAGTTTTAGCAAACAAACACTCGGTAATGGCCAAACAATAATCTACAGTGGACAAGAAAAGAAACGAGAAGCAGGAGTCGCAATCTTAATGTCCCAAAAGGCAGCGAAATCCATCATCAGCTGGACTCCTGTCAATGAAAGAGTAATGTTTGCGATGTTCCAGGGACACCACATTAAAGTGACTGTAGTCATGCACCGATGAATGATGCTGAAGAGGTGATTAAAGAGCGTTTCTATGACAACGGAGCGTTTAACTCAGTGTCAACGGATATACCGTGTCATGACATGGTTACATTCGCTTGAGACTTCAATGCCAAAGTAGACGGCGATATATCCTAGTGCCCAGAAGTACTTGGCCAACATGGTCATGGCGACCTAAATGAAAATGGAGCCCTACTTATGGACTTGGCTTCCATAAATGATCTCCGGAAATGATTGGTGGAACGAAGTTTCGTCACAAGAATATCCACAATTACACATGGACCTCTCTTGACGGCAAACCAAGAAATCAGATCGACCGCTTTCTATAACGACATAATCATAAACGAGGAATGGCGATCCGGTCTCCAAGACGTGAGGATACTCAGAGAAACTGAAACTGGCTCAGGCCACAAATTCCCTCCCTGCCGCTAAGATCGGGCTAAAGCCCCTGAAAAACAAGACAGACCTCTTGATTCCCCTATATGACTCTGATAAGCTTGCTGAATCAGAATTCCGGAGGAAGTCCTTTTTGAGTCTCCACAACAGGTTTGAGGCTCTTAGTCATCTTGGTGAAGGAGAGGGAGACGTGACACTATAGAGTAGCATCAGCAACACTTTCAACGATGTTGCTCAGGAAGTAATTGGACATAAAACACACAAAAAGACTGGTGGATCTCTGATAAAACTTGGAACTTGATCAATGAACGAAAAACCCTGAAAAAATATTTAGTTTCAGCAGAGCTCCAGAATGATGCAGTAATGAAGCTCCAGGCGTATAGGGATAAGGACAAACTCGTACAGAAAACTGCGAGATATGAAAAAAGGAATTTCCTGGAGAGCAAGGCAGTGGAAGCAGAGACGGTAACAAAAAAGGAGATTCCAAGACCATCTACAGGATCACTAACGAGATGATCGGCAAGCGGCGAAAAACTAAAAGTCTTGTCAAGGGCAAAATCGGAAGAATAGTCACAGGAGAGAAAGAGAAAGAAGAAGTCTGGGTCAACCATTTCAAAAACCGTCCAGAACTAATCAATCCCCTCCCCCCAATATATCGGACTCCTTTGCTTATTCTTGAAATCGCCCAAATTGCTCCTCTGCAGATCTCATTTTTGCATTATTAATGATGTTAGAACAGACAAACGAGAGGAGACAGAAACTTTACCTAATTTTCATAGACCTAGAGAAAGCACACGATTCTATCCATCCAGATACACTTTGGAAAATCCTCAAATACTACGGTGTCCCTGACAAACTCGTAAAGCTAATTATGGCCCTTTACGAGAGTACGGAGTGTTGCGGACAGATGAATGGAGGCCAATTAAGACATTTCAGGATTAGCTCCTGAGTAAAGCAAGGATGTGTCCTGTCCCCTTTTCTCTTCATACTGGTGATAGACTACATCCTCCACGGATGCACAAATTAGGGAATTCCAATCAGAAACTAAAAGAGGGTTGCAGATATGGAGTTCGCAGGCGACAACATTATCCTTGAACGAGAGAACGTGGAACTCCAGCAGTACTTGGATTTTTATGAGAGAAAATGCACTACGGTTTGGCCTCAAGATAAATGCATTAAAAACTAAAAGCATGGCTGTCACGGGATAACCCCTCAACATAAACTGCGCCAACAAGGATGTAGAACAGGATGTTCAGTTTAAATATCTGGTAAGCACAGTAGTGAACACAGGGACAATAGACAAAGAGATCAATACTCGTATCGGACAGGCTAGTGGCTCGTTTACCAGGCTTGAACAGATTCAGCGCTCACGGAAGTTCTTAAACTGGCTAAAATTATGAAAGACAACCGGACACCAAGTCCATCCTCCAGTGAAAACCAACAGGAATGCGGCAAGGGGGAAAACCAAAGAACACGCTACACCGAACCTACCAGAGGAGCCTTGTCAACGCGAATACGTCCATACAACCCCATTGGGAAGACTTTATGGCAGCAGCCATTTGAGGAACAACTGACATCTCTGCGTCGATGCTCTGGATGCCTCCGGAGGCACAGGAGGATCTAAGGTCTAAGGGTAAGGTTATTATTGATGTACTGACACAAAGAGATACTGAGGCTCCAACAGTTTGTGGTAACGAGCTGTAAATAAGGAGTGACACGACTCAACAATAACCGAAACTCTAAAAAACGGAATTTTTACCTCAATAGATACGTATAAAGAATTAGCTAATTATGCTGACTCCAAATATGTAAGATTGATTAAGTGTAGTATTACCCATCACAGGCTACGAGCCTGATAATATTTGCCTAATTTTCGAAAAAGGTGGGGAAAGACCCTCTAAAAGTAAGGAATCTTAATGAAAATCCCATTATCAGATTCAGCGTATCAGAAACCCTACTATAGAGGTTTCAACCTTCAAAAATGTGGAGTTTATAGTTATTGCCAGAAGAAAGATCACGGTTTTTTTTTTCGTTTTTTTGTCGGGTGTGGTCGCATCGAACCAATTATCCAACAATTTCTATTGCCCTTGTTAAGCGACAAAAAGATTAAAGGGCAGCTAACCTCCCTCCCAAGCCCCTTTTTCCCAAGGTCGTCCAACCAAATGGTTGAGGCGGCCATTTTGTTCAGCACATTTGAAAGATCCAATAGCTATGACTTTTGAGGATAACATGCCCATCCCCCCAGCCCACAGAAAAAGGTCAATAAGTTATGAAATTTGACCATTGTTTATGTATAGTATTTGTTATTGGAAGTATGCATACATTATTGATTGGGGGAGGCGTGAATTTCCCGTTGGTGGAATTTTCCTCAGGGAGAGGTTTCGGGGGGTTAACTTTTCGGAGGAAATTCCATACTGGAAAAAATTTTCAGATAATCCAAAACAAAATTCTTTTTGTTTGTCTTCCTCTTTGCCGACTCAATTTTGCTTGTGGAGATGCTACCACCGGGACTGAATTGTCTACAGGATCTGTCCATCGGGGGATTTTTTATGGAGGGGGAGACATGTTTTCCGGCATTATTTAAAAAACAATCAGGAATTCAATAAAAAACAAGTTTTTTCAACTGAAAGTAAGGAACAACATTAAAACTTAAAAGGAACAAAAACTATTACGTATAAAAAGGAAAGTTGCCTCCTCCTCAATACCTTGCTCTTTACGCTAAATTATAACTTTTTGTCCAATTCTTTAAGAACAACTCCTGAAACTCTGAAACCCGTTTAATTAGAACAATAAGCAGCTTTTTAAAGTACAAAAAAATTATAATGTGAAGAGCAAGGTATCATGGAAGAGCAAACCCTCTCATATACGAAATAATTTCTGTTCAATTTAAGTTTCTATGTTGCTCCTTACTTTCAGGTGAAAAAAAAACTTTTTCAGTTATGTACATATAGCGGAAGTCGGCTTTGTGGTAGCATACAGCTTCAAATAATGTTGCCCAAGAATTTATAGGTTAAGTCTCTTAACTTAAGAGACTTAACTTAAGAGAAACTTAAATTTGAGCTGCATATAGGGTTCCTTGATAAATTATTGCTAGAGGTGCAACAAATTGAAAATAAATTACTAATACTAGCATATATTATGTTTTTTTTTCTAACAGATCCTTTTCACACCTTTGAAACAGATTGAAACCGGATCGGAATAAAATTGATAATAAGGAATTGAATGAATTTGCTTTTTATTGTTATTATTTATCAATTGAAATGCTTATTATTAATTAAATTATAAATATTGTTGCTCTGGGATCATGATATTATGTAGTTTTACTGTCTGTGAAACATTTATTTATGCATCTATTTTTGGGTACTTTTTTTTTATTTAGTAGCACATCCAAATAAATTATTGTTAGAGGTACAACAAATTGAGAATAAATCATTACTAATACTGGCACAAATTATGTTCCTTTTCTAATACATCCTTTTCAAACCATTGAAACAAATTGAAACTGGATCGGAATAAAATAGTTTATAACGTATTGGATTAATTTGCTCTTTATTGTTATTACATAAAAAAAAACTAGTTTTTCTAACTGAAAGTAAGGAGCGACATTAAAACTTAAAACTAACAGAAATTACTCCGTATATGAAATGGGTTGTCCCCTCCGCAATCCCTCGCTCTTTATGCTAAAGCTTTTAATTGTTTTAAAAAGCAGAATTGTGGTAAAGAGTCAAACTTTTGTTTACTATTAAGCCGTGTCGCTCCTTACTACAGTTCGTTACCACGAACTGTTTGATAGCATTTTTAGTAATTTCAACTATTTATTCTACGTCTTTTCTGATTCAGGGGTTATTCTTAAAGAAATGGCACAAAACTTACGATTTAGTGTAAAAAGCGAGGTATTAACGAGGGTACAAACCCCCTCATATACATAATAAAAATTTAAGAATATAAAAGTTTGTTACGTAAGTTAATTCTTAAGTTACGTATATTTTTTACTAATAAGAGAATTCGTTAAAAATTAAAATTTATAGTTGCCTTTTTGTGTAACCGAAAAATTGCATGGCAACTAGGCCTCCTTCTCCATCCCTTATTTCTCAAAATCGTCTGATCAGAACTAAGAGAAAGCCATTTAGCCAAAAATGGAATTAAAATGTAAATTTTATTTTAATAATTTATGTGTAGGCGATATATCCTAGTGCACAGAAGTACTTGGCCAACATGGTCATGGCGACCTAAATGAAAATGGAGCCCTACTTATGGACTTGGCTTCCATAAATGATCTCCGGAAATGATTGGTGGAACGAAGTTTCGTCACAAGAATATCCACAATTACACATGGACCTCTCCTGACGGCAAACCAAGAAATCAGATCGACCGCTTTCTATAACGACATAATCATAAACGAGGAATGGCGATCCGGTCTCCAAGACGTAAGGATACTCAGAGAAGCTGAAGCTGGCTCAGGCCACAAATTCCCTCCCTGCCGCTAAGATCGGGCTAAAGCCCCTGAAAAACAAGACAGACCTCTTGATTCCCCTATATGACTCTGATAAGCTTGCTGAATCAGAATTCCGGAGGAAGTCCTTTTTGAGTCTCCACAACAGGTTTGAGGCTCTTAGTCATCTTGGTGAAGGAGAGGGAGACGTGACACTATAGAGTAGCATCAGCAACACTTTCAACGATGTTGCTCAGGAAGTAATTGGACATAAAACACACACAAAGACTGGTGGATCTCTGATAAAACTTGGAACTTGATCAATGAACGAAAAACCCTGAAAAAATATTTAGTTTCAGCAGAGCTCCAGAATGATGCAGTAATGAAGCTCCAGGCGTATAGGGATAAGGACAAACTCGTACAGAAAACTGCGAGATATGAAAAAAGGAATTTCCTGGAGAGCAAGGCAGTGGAAGCAGAGACGGTAACAAAAAAGGAGATTCCAAGACCGTCTACAGGATCACTAACGAGATGATCGGCAAGCGGCGAAAAACTAAAAGTCTTGTCAAGGGCAAAATCGGAAGAATAGTCACAGGAGAGAAAGAGAAAGAAGAAGTCTGGGTCAACCATTTCAAAAACCGTCCAGAACTAATCAATCCCCTCCCCCCAATATATCGGACTCCTTTGCTTATTCTTGAAATCGCCCAAATTGCTCCTCTGCAGATCTCATTTTTGCATTATTAATGATGTTAGAACAGACAAACGAGAGGAGACAGAAACTTTACCTAATTTTCATAGACTTAGAGAAAGCACGCGATTCTATCCATCGAGATACACTTTGGAAATCCTCAAATACTACGGTGTCCCTGACAAACTCGTAAAGCTAATTATGGCCCTTTACGAGAGTACGGAGTGTTGCGGACAGATGAATGGAGGCCAATTAAGACATTTCAGGATTAGCTCCTGAGTAAAGCAAGGATGTGTCCTGTCCCCTTTTCTCTTCATGCTGGTGATAGATTACATCCTCCACGGATGCACAAATTAGGGAATTCCAATCAGAAACTAAAAGAGGGTTGCAGATATGGAGTTCGCAGGCGACAACATTATCCTTGAACGAGAGAACGTGGAACTCCAGCAGTACTTGGATTTTTATGAGAGAAAATGCACTACGGTTTGGCCTCAAGATAAATGCATTAAAAACTAAAAGCATGGCTGTCACGGGATAACCCCTCAACATAAACTGCGCCAACAAGGATGTAGAACAGGATGTTCAGTTTAAATATCTGGTAAGCACAGTAGTGAACACAGGGACAATAGACAAAGAGATCAATACTCGTATCGGACAGGCTAGTGGCTCGTTTACCAGGCTTGAACAGATTCAGCGCTCACGGAAGTTCTTAAACTGGCTAAAATTATGAAAGACAACCGGACACCAAGTCCATCCTCCAGTGAAAACCAACAGGAATGCGGCAAGGGGGAAAACCAAAGAACACGCTACACCGAACCTACCAGAGGAGCCTTGTCAACGCGAATACGTCCATACAACCCCATTGGGAAGACTTTATGGCAGCAGCCATTTGAGGAACAACTGACATCTCTGCGTCGATGCTCTGGATGCCTCCGGAGGAACAGGAGGATCTAAGGTCTAAGGGTAAGGTTATTATTGATGTACTGACACAAAGAGATACTGAGGCTCCAATTCAAACAGTTTGTGGTAACGAGGTGTAAATAAGGAGTGACACGACTCAACAATAACCGAAACTCTAAAAAACGGAATTTTTACCTCAATAGATACGTATAAAGAATTAGCTAATTATGCTGACTCCAAATATGTAAGATTGATTAAGTGTAGTATTATCCATCACAGGCTACGAGCCTGATAAAATTTGCCTAATTTTCGAAAAAGGTGGGGAAAGACCCTCTAAAAGTAAGGAATCTTAATGAAAATCCCATTATCAGATTCAGTGTATCAGAAACCCTACTATAGAGGTTTCAACCTTCAAAAATGTGGAGTTTATAGTTATTGCCAGAAGAAAGATCACGGTTTTTTTTTTCGTTTTTTTGTCGGGTGTGGTCGCATCGAACCAATTATCCAACAATTTCTATTGCCCTTGTTAAGCGACAAAAAGATTAAAGGGCAGCTAACCTCCCTCCCAAGCCCCTTTTTCCCAAGGTCGCCCAACCAAATGGTTGAGGCGGCCATTTTGTTCAGCACACTTGAAAGATCCAATTGCTATGACTTTTGAGGATAACATGCCCATCCCCCCAGCCCACAGAAAAAGGTCAATAAGTTATGAAATTTGACCATTGTTTATGTATAGTATTTGTTATTGGAAGTATGCATACATTATTGATTGGGGGAGGCGTGAATTTCCCGTTGGTGGAATTTTCCACAGGGAGAGGTTTCGGGGGGTTAACTTTTCGGAGGAAATTCCATACTGGAAAAAAATTTCAGATAATCCAAAACAAAATTCTTTTTGTTTGTCTTCCTCTTTGCCGACTCAATTTTGCTTGTGGAGATGCTAACACCGGGACTGAATTGTCTACAGGATCTGTCCATTGGGGGATCTTTTTATGGAGGGGGAGACATGTTTTCCGGCATTATTTAAAAAACAATCAGGAATTCAATAAAAAACAAGTTTTTTCAACTGAAAGTAAGGAACAACATTAAAACTTAAAAGGAACAAAAACTATTACGTATAAAAAGGAAAGTTGCCTCCTCCTCAATACCTTGCTCTTTACGCTAAATTATAACTTTTTGTCCAATTCTTTAAGAACAACTCCTGAAACTCTGAAACCCGTTTAATTAGAACAATAAGCAGCTTTTTAAAGTACAAAAAAATTATAATGTGAAGAGCAAGGTATCATGGAAGAGCAAACCCTCTCATATACGAAATAATTTCTGTTCAATTTAAGTTTCTATGTTGCTCCTTACTTTCAGGTGAAAAAAAAACTTTTTCAGTTATGTACATATAGCGGAAGTCGGCTTTGTGGTAGCATACAGCTTCAAATAATGTTGCCCAAGAATTTATAGGTTAAGTCTCTTAACTTAAGAGACTTAACTTAAGAGAAACTTAAATTTGAGCTGCATATAGGGTTCCTTGATAAATTATTGCTAGAGGTGCAACAAATTGAAAATAAATTACTAATACTAGCATATATTATGTTTCTTTTCTAACAGATCCTTTTCATAGCTTTGAAACAGATTGAAACCGGATCGGAATAAAATTGATAATAAGGAATTGAATGAATTTGCTTTTTACTGTTATTATTTATCTATTGAAATGTTTATTATTAATTAAATTATAAATATTGTTGCTCTGGGATCATGATATTATGTAGTTTTACTGTCTGTGAAACATTTATTTATGCATCTATTTTTGGGTACTTTTTTTTTTATTTAGTAGCACATCCAAATAAATTATTGTTAGAGGTACAACAAATTGAGAATAAATCATTACTAATACTGGCACAAATTATGTTCCTTTTCTAATACATCCTTTTCAAACCATTGAAACAAATCGAAACTGGATCGGAATAAAATAGTTTATAACGTATTGGATTAATTTGCTCTTTATTGTTATTACATAAAAAAAAACTAGTTTTTCTAACTGAAAGTAAGGAGCGACATTAAAACTTAAAACGAACAGAAATTACTCCGTATATGAAATGGGTTGTCCCCTCCGCAATCCCTCGCTCTTTATGCTAAAGCTTTTAATTGTTTTAAAAAGCAGAATTGTGGTAAAGAGTCAAACTTTAACGTAAAGAGCGAAGGATTGCAGAGGGGACAACCCATTTCATATACGGAGCAATTTCTGTTCGTTTTAAGTTTTAATGTCGCTCCTTACTTTCAGTTAGAAAAACTAGTTTTTTTTAGGTTATTTCTGAACGTTTTTGAATTAATACATGTTTGATTTTGGCTCTCCACACATAAATTATTAAAATGAAATTTACATTTTAATTCCATTTTTGGCTAAATGGCTTTCTCTTAGTTCTGATCAGACGATTTTGAGAAATAAGGGATGGAGAAGGAGGCCTAGTTGCCATGCAATTTTTCGGTTACACAAAAAGGCAACTATAAATTTTAATTTTTAACGAATTCTCTTATTAGTAAAAAATATACGTAACTTAAGAATTAACTTACGTAACAAACTTTTATATTCTTAAATTTTTATTATGTATATGAGGGGGTTTGTACCCTCGTTAATACCTCGCTTTTTACACTAAATCGTAAGTTTTGTGCCATTTCTTTAAGAATAACCCCTGAATCAGAAAAGACGTAGAATAAATAGTTGAAATTACTAAAAATGCTATCAAACAGTTCGTGGTAACGAACTGTAGTAAGGAGCGACACGGCTTAATAGTAAACAAAACTCTAAAAAACGGAATTTTGATGCTAAAATATGCATCAAAAGAATCAGATTTTCATGCTGATTTTAAATATGTAAGTTTCATCAAATTTAGTCTTTGTCATCAAAAGTTAGGAGCCTGAAAAAATTTGCCTTATTTTAGAAAATAGGGGAAAACACCCCCTAAAAGTCATAGAATCTTAACGAAAATCACACCATCGCATTCGGCGTATCAGAGAACCCTATATCAAAATTTTCAAGTTTCTATGTACAAAAATGTGGAATTTCGTATTTTTTGCCAGAAGACAAATCACGGGTGCGTTTTTATTTGTTTGTTGTTTTTTTTCTTTTCCCCAGGGGTCATCGTATCGACCAAGTGGTCCTAGAATGCCGCAAGAGGGCTCATTCTAAAGAAAATGAAAAGTTCTAGTGCCCTTTTTAAGTCACCAAAAAAATTGGAGGGCACCTAGGCCCCCTCCCACGCTCGTTTTGTCTCCAAAGTCAACAGATCAAAATTTTGAAATTGCCATTTTGTTCCGCATAGTCAAAAACCATAATAACTATGTCTTTGGGATTGACTTACTCCCCCAGAGTCCCTTTGGGGAGGGGCTGCAAGTTACAAACTTCGACCAGTATTTACATATAATAATGGTTATTGGGAAGTGTACAGTCGTTTTCAGGGGATTTTTTTTTTGGTTTTGGGGCTGGGGTTCAGGGGAGGGGGCTATGTGGGAGGATCTTTCCTTGGAGAAATATGTCATGGGGGAACAGAAATTCAATGAAAAGGGCGCAGGATTTTCTAAAATTACTATAAAAAAAAACAATGAAAAAATAAACATGGAAATTTTTTTCAATTGAAAGTAAAGAGTAGCATTGAAAACTTAAAACGGACAGAGATTATTACGCATATGCGGGGTTCTAAAAATACTTTAGCATAAAGAGCGAGGTATTTAGGAGGAGTTAAATACCTCGCTCTTTATGCTATAGTATTTTTAGTAATTTCAACTATTTATTCTACAGCCTTTCTGATTCAGGGGTCATTCTTAAAGAATTAGGACAAAACTTACGATTTAGTGTAAAGAACGAGGTATTAACGAGGGTACAAACCCCCTCATATACATAGTAAAAATTAATGAATGTAAAAGTTTGTTACGTAAGTTAATTCTTAAGTTACGTATATTTTTTACTAATAAAAAAATTCGTTAAAAATTAAAATTTATAGTTGCCTTTTTATGTAACCGAAAAATTGCATGACAACTAGGCCTCCTTCCCCATCCCTTAATTCTCAAAATCGTCTGATCAAAACTAAGAGAAAGCCATTTAGCCAAAAAAGGAATTAATATGCAAATTTCATTTTAATAATTTATGTGTGGAGAGCCAAAATCAAACATGCATTAATTCAAAAACTTTCAGAACTTATGTAAAAAAAAACTAATTTTTTAAACTGAAAGTAAGGAGCGACATTAAAACTTAAAACGAACAGAAATTACTCCGTATATGAAATGGGTTGTACCCTCCGCAATCCCTCGCTCTTTACGCTAAAGTTTGATTCTTTGCCACAATTATGCTTTTTAAAACAATTAAAAGCTTTAGCGTAAAGAGCGAGGGATTGCGGAGGGGACAACCCATTTCATATACGGAGTAATTTCTGTTCGTTTTAAGTTTTAATGTCGCCCCTTACTTTCAGTTTAAAAAACTAGTTTTTTTTATATAATAGCATAAAGAGCGTAAATACCTCCTAAATACCTCGCTCTTTATGCTAAAGTATTTTTAGAACCCCTCATATGCGTAATAATCTCTGTTCGTTTTAAGTTTCAATGCTACTCCTTACTTTCAATTGAAAAAACTTTTCCATGTTTATATTTTCATTGTTTTTTATAGTAATTTTAGAAAATCCTGCGCCCTTTTCATTGAATTTTTCTTCCCCCATGACATATTGCTCCAAGGAAAGCTCCTCCCACATAGCCCCCTCCCCTAAACCCCACCCCCAAAACCAAAAAAAAATCCCCTGAAAACGACTGTACACTTCCCAATAACCATTATTATATGTAAACACTGGTCGAAGTTTGTAACTTGCAGCCCCTCCCCCAGGGACTGTGGGGGAGTAAGTCATTCCCAAAGACATAGTTATTATGGTTTTGGACTATGCAGAACAAAATGGCTATCTCAAAATTACTTGATTTTGGAGAAAAAATGAGCGTGGGAGGGGGCCTAGGTGCCCTCCAATTTTTTTGGTCGCTTAAAAAGGGCACTAGAACTTTTCATTTCCGTTAGAATGAGCCCTCTCGCAACATTCTAGGACCACTTGGTCGTTACGATGACCCCTGGGAAAAAAAACAAAACAAACAAACAAATAAACACGCACCCGTGATTTGCCTTCTGGCAAAAAATACGAAATTCCACATTTTTGTAGATAGGAGCTTGAACATTTTGCTATAGGGTTCTCTGATACGCCGAATGCGATGGTGTAATTTTCGTTGAGATTCTGTGATTTTTAGGGGATGTTTTCCCCTATTTTTTAAAATAAGACAAATTTTCTCAGGCTCGTAACTTTTGATGACAAAGATCAAATTTAATGAATTTTATGTATTTAAAATCAGCATGAAAATCCGATTCTTTTGATGTATATTTTAGCATCAAAATTCAGTTATTTAGAGTTTCGTTTACTATTGAGCCGGGTCGCTCCTTACTACAGTTCGTTACCACGAACTGTTTGATTATTTATTTATTGAAACGTTTATAATTAATAAAATTATAAATATTATTTATTCGGGATCATGATATTATGTAGTTTTAATGTATGAGATGTTTATTTATGCATGTATTTTTTCAGTACTTTTTTTTCTTTTTTTTCTACTAGCACTTATAAAAATATTATTGTAAGAGGAGCAACAAATTGAAAACAAATTACTACTAATACTAGCACAAATTATATTCCTTTTCTAACCAATTGCCCGCAGAAATTCAAAATATATTATGTGTAATATTTAAGCTCTAGCTAAAAAAAAAAAGGACTTAAACTTTTTCAAACAAGCAGTTGTTTATTAAAAAGAAGTTTTTGCGGCATCAAGACACGACAAAAACAATTCGGATGTCTAAAACTCTATTTTCTCACTTGTTTCAGGAGTCAGAAAATGGATACGACTTTTCAACATCAGGGGGCTTAAATAAAATTAGGAGTTTAAAAAAAAAAACTATATTAGTACTATATAGTCCAACATATGATCTAGTGAAAACAGTGTTTATACTGTGCTAACTAATACGGCTACAATAATTCAAAAGGTGCTATGTTACACCATATCATTTTCATGGGAGTGTGGAAAAAAGGAAATATGTTTTGGTTCTTTGATGTTATTAAAAAGCAATTGTTTATGGAAGAAGGATAGACGTGTATTAGGCATCTATAATATGACAAAAATAACTTTGATGTCGAAGCTCCATTTCCTAACTATTTTTAAAAGTGAGAAAAGAGAATTTAAAACGCTAAAAAAAAAAAAAAAAAAAAAACCTGACGCAAACCCTAAGAAATAGATCGGATGAAGAAAAACTTTGTTGGAAGATTTTTGGATTATTTCAGAATTGACCTATTTCTGCCTCTTAGAAGCTTGATTTCAATCCGGCATATGCAGGAAGAAGGGTCCCCAGATTCTTATCATCAAGCCAGGGGGTTGTTTAACCTCAGAAAAAAAAAACTTGGTGAAAAGTAGCAGTTAATCAACAACGATAATTCAAAAGGCGTTACAGGTTTTTTGAGCGTTATTGAAGGCCATTTATAATAAGAAAATTCTTCTTCGATGTCAGCAATACTACTACTACTACTACTACTACTAGCAACTCATTCCAGCTCCAAGCCACATGAGCCCCAAACAGCTATAAATGCTTCTTCTGCATCCCAGTCCATTCAAAGCTTTCCCTCTTTACGCCTCCCAGGAAGTTCCCATTTCCCTTAAATCTTTCCTTACGACATCTTCTGACACGAACCGGGACGACCTGCTTTTCGTCTGGCCCTACACGGTTGGCCAACAAGGACAATCTATTCGGCATCAACAATGGGGCAAAAATAAAGCGTCATATTCTAAAAATTTATGCGAGTGATAAAAGAAGATAATATCATAACGTATCGGAAAAAATCCGCGATATAGTGAGAACCAAATAAGGCCAGAATGAAATAAACGGAATTGGATTGGAATCGATAAACGAAAAACGAAAAATTGTTCAAAAGGTAAAGTAAATGAACTAGTCAATAGAGTGTGTTGAGTTTAACAGGCTATGGGTTTCAGTTTGAATAAAATATCCACAAGATCTGTTGAAAGCCGAAAAAGGGTTCCATCTTTTCCATTTACAAAATTTTTTTGTGTTACCGTTATTTATATTACTACCAGAATTAGAAACGAGGAACAAACACAGCATCCTATTCGCAATATTCAATATCCGATCACAGTATCACTTCTTATATATATATATTTATTTTTAATTATCCTGTATTTCTAACAGAGTTACACATGAGGAGCAAACACAATATCCCATCACATATTAAATCTTTCACAATATCCCATTTACACTATTTTCTGAAATTATTGAATCAGCACATGATTCAATGAAACTTTTTCTTTTCCTTCCTTTATCCAGACAGTGTTTCTTTTCAGATCAGTGTTTCCAGATCAGTGTTTCTCTAATACAGTGTTTCTTTTCAGTAAAGAATATTCACAAACACGACTGTTTTATATACCATTTTGATTTGTTCTACTGGCTGAACAACTGGCTGACGAACAAGACTCAAACCATAAATTATTACTAATTTTAATGAGTACTAATTCTTAGCATCATAATCAACGCTCTTCCTAGATAAAATATTCGTTTTTTTCAAAATATGCTGATAAGCCTACCTTAATTAAGCTTAGAATTCCTGTTATGAAAAAAAAACAATCCATCAATGCAAAAAACCACAAGAGAATTTTTTCCGAGACTAAGAAGAGGGGAAGGGAACACCAATAGCTTGTTAGCAATAATTTTATAAAGTTGGCGAAAATTTGTAACTGCAAGTGAATTTTAGGGAAATTAAGAAAGAAAAAACCACAGTAAAGCGACAGGATTTGTATAATTGAATAAAACAATGAAGACAACAATAAAAAAATAAGAATAGCATACATATTTATGTGACTTACATATAATAATAACTATAATAAATTATATTGCGCTAAAAGCCCTAGGACCTCGGGAATACAAAACAAAAAAGAAAATTTACTTCTGAATAATTATTATTGCATAAATATAGACAAAATAATAAAAATCTACTTTTGTATTCCATCGCCAGCCTGAGAAATTGTCCTAAATTTGTAACACTTGCGAAAAATTCATCAGTCATTGCGTTCATCAGCCATCTCTCTTCAAACCTACACTCTCTATGTGCTTCATGTCGCAAATTCTATTGAACTCATTCTATTCTTCACGCTCATACATCCCATTATCCACACTCTTATCCGCACTTCTACGCATTGGGCAAAAGTAAGGACCATCCAGCCCTTGTATCCTCCGTAAAATACTTCTTCTTATTTTGTTTTGTTTTTTTTTTTCCAGGGGTGATCGTATCGACCCAGTTGTCCTAGAATGTTGCAAGAGGGCTCATTCTAACGGAAATGAAAAGTTCTAGTTCCCTTTTTAAGTGACCAAAAAAATTGGAGGGCACCTAGGCCCCCTCCCACGCTAATTATTTTACCAAAGTCAACAGATCAAAATTCTAAGATAGCCATTTTATTCAGCGTAGTCGAAAAACCTTATAACTATGTCTTTGGGGACGACTTAATCCCCCACAGTCCCCGTGGGAGGGGCAACAAGTTACAAACTTTGACCAGTGCTTACATATAGTAATGGTTATTGGAAAGTGTACAGGCGTTTTCAGGAGGATTTTTTTGGTTGGGGGAGGGGTTGAGAAGAGGGGGATATGCTGGGGGAACTTTCCATCGATAGTTTGTCATGGGGGAAGAAAATCTCCATGAAGGGAGCGCAGGATTTAATAGCATTATTTGAAAAAAAAATGAAAAAATAAATATGAAAAAGTTCTTTCAGCTGGAAGTAAGGAGCAGCATAAAACTTAAAACAAACAGAAATTATTACCCATTTGAGGGGCTCACCTCCTCCTAATACCTCGCTCTTTACGCTAAAGTATTTTTAGTAATTTCAACTATTTATTCTACGGCTTTTGTGATTCTGGGGTCATTCTTAATGAATTGGGACAAAATTTAAGCTTTAGTGTAAAGAGCGAGGATCTGACAAGGGGGGAACCCCCTCATATATGTAATAAAAATATGAGAATACAAAAGTTCTTTACGTAAGCTAATTTATAAGTTACGTAAATCTTTTACTAATAAAAATATTCGTAAAAAATTAAAAATTCTAGTTGCCTTTTTAATTAACCAAAAAATCGGAGGGCAACTAGGCTTCCTCCCCCGCTCTTTTTTTCTCAAAATCATTCGATCAAAATTATGAGAAAGCCATTTAGCCAAAAAAAAAAATGCAAATTTTGTTTTAATTATTTCTCTGCGGAGAGCCAAAATCAAAACATGCATTGATTCAAAAACGTCCAGAAATTAAATAAAAAAACAAGTTTTTTTAACTGAAAGTAAGGAGCGACATTAAAACTTAAAACGACCAGAAATTACTTCGTATATGAAAGAGGCTGCTTCCTCATCAACGCCCCGCTCTTTACGCTAAAGTTTTTTACTGTTTTAAAAAGAAGAATTGAGAGAAAGAGTCAAACTTTAGCGTAAAGAGCGAGGTGTTGCAATTCTTGCAATTTCCTTGCGATTTTCGTGATTTATAAAGAGAACCGGTCAACCGTGACAATAATTTTGTTCGGGATTAGGGGGAGGGGCAAAAAAAGTGAAAAAAATGAGCAATTTATATGAAATATAATAAACTAAGGAAAAACTGAAAAAATGCCACGATTTTACGGAGGACATAACTGAAAGGTACCCCAGTTAGGCTGCCAATAAATTTGAAAGATAAGCATCAAGTTGAGAGTGTTCAAAGGACTGATGCAAGGGTGATTCCATATCTGAAAGGCCTTTCTGACTCTCAGAAAATCAACATATTGTAAGTCCTCTCTCTCTTCAATTTCGCAGACGGCGAAATGTATTGTTAATACGGGAGTGGGTTAATGCATTTCAAGGACTAATGATCGGTCATGCTGAAAATATCCAAAAATATCTCTTCTATTAACGTCAATTTCACGAAAGAGGTTAAGAGAACTTAGGAGTCAGTGACACCAATTCCTGGAAGTGTGTAAGGGGGGGAAGGGGTATTTTTCATTTTTCTAATAAAGGAAAAACAATTAGTTTCCAAAACCTACGAAGGAGCATTTTTGTTTTTGTAGTATTTTAAAATGAAAATACTGAGAAAGTACTAAAAATGCTAAAAATTAAAATACGTCATCTCTTCTTCCCATTTGGCATCCTTGTTAACAGCTTTTGAGTCAATTCATATCTACTTTAATTTAATGCTTAAATTCGATTCAAGATTTTTTTTTTTAATTTGACTGATGAATTTCATTTTTTATAATTGATATATGTGAGAAATTGAGTCAAATATCTTGCTCCCAACACTAAGGTACGAAAATGGAAAAAAATCAAACTCTACATGCTTTATTGCAATCCATGTTGCAAAAAGTTTTAAAAGCACTTGACAGCTGCTAACTAATTTTATTCCAATTTATTCTAATTTTATTCTAATTAATTAATTAATTTTAATTAATTAATTTTATTCTTAAATTAATTAAATTAATTAAATTAATTCTTAAATTCTTAATTTATTCTTAGATTAATTAAATTAATTAATTTAATTAAATAATTAATTAATTTTATTCTTAATTTATTCTAATTTTATTCTAATTAATTATTCCTAGATCCATTGTAGGACATATTTAAGTTGTTCTTTTTTATATCAAATTTCGAACAAAATCCTCATTAGATTTTTCTTCTTTTTTTTTAATTATCATCGCTTAGCATTTTAGTTAAAGCACAATCTTCACCCAAGTACTAGTCTTTCAGTTATGCGAAGAAACCTCGAACACTATCTGCTATATTACTGTCCACTTTACAAAAAAAGACCTATAATCACTTGGCCTCCTGGAATTGATTTTATCTCTTTACTTTTTTCTTATTTAATCTTTATATTTGGAGGTAGAATATATCTCAAATTTGTATGGCTAAAGCAAAATCTTCATAATCACTTGAGAAGTTTGGTTTATTTCATATAACCAAGAATAATAGAATTACAATTAAAATAATACTGCATTTATATTACAATTATAGTTTAAAATTCGCAGAGAACTTTCAAATTATGTCTATTCTATTAAACCTGCTTTTTAAAAAGATTTTAAAATACTTGGCAGATTGTAACTGATACATACAATTGCTCAGTCTTCTGTCAAAGATACTTCAGAAAGTAAGGTGTGGAAATCGTTTTCGACTCGATATAAAAGGAATTTTAATTGGACCCACAGCAGAAGTATATACCAGTAGCGAATTCTTTTTCTAAATATGACACACATTTCATAGCGCGTAATTTGACTCTGAGCATATACGTCAGAGCTATAGATAGACTCTGAGAATATGCGTCAGAGCCATAGTTCCAGTTGCTACTTGTTTTTTCATCGGAAACATTTGCCATTGCGTGTGCGCGAAGGTGGGGCCATGAATCTTGTGTGGTTTTACATATGTGCATAAATTTTCAATGGGGAGTACAGGACTTTTCGCTATTATATATTACCTTTACTGTGACTGAAACAATTCGATTCAGAAGATATGGATTCTATTAGGTGGTGATCATTTTATGTAGCTCCTGGGGAGTGTCTAAATTCACTATTTCCCTTTTTCTTTTTGCTGCGGAGGGGAGTATCAACACTGAGATACGCCAATTCCCAAAATTTACTATCTTGTCAATATGCTCGAATAAGTTGTTCGAATGCTGCCAGTTTTTCAAAATAGTGCTTTGCCACGAATTTAGAACTTTGTAATCGATGTCTTTTTATTTTACGAATCACATCGACTAAATGCTTTCTGAACAAAAAAAAAAACACAATTAAAATACACAGCTCAAAAGCTGCGTGCAAACACACAAACAAAAACACACCACAAACATATAACAAAACACAAAAGGGTTTTTGAAACATTTCATTACAATCCTCTCTACAATCGAGTAAGTTTAAAACCTCTCAGTGGGAGATATAATGTGGCGTCAATAACTATCCTAACAAATACATCAGCTACCCTCTAATACATCCTTTAACGAGCTATTTCCGCCTGTATAGCCATTTGCCAAGCCAAAAGAACAAGCCGGCCTAAAAAATTTCGGCAGGATAACCTATAAGAGGACGACCTCCCCCCCCCCATCAAGTACTTGAAGAACAGCATTCTAAGATGCTCCACCTCCACTTGGCATGATCACTCAAGGCATGTTCCCCCTAAAAAAACATTTGTTGTTTCCTTTAAAAGGAATACCAGCAGACACAATCTTAGGGAGAAAACTTCGGTAAATGATTGATTCGTGATATATTAGGCCCTAAGGATTAGGAGCCTGGCGCCATCAATTTTTTCATAAAAATATTCAAAATCTTCTCTATAATCAAAATTTTATCTCAAATCAATCAAACAGAAAAGGAGACTAATGGCAAATGGCTATAATACACAAAAATAAACTCAATCGGCAAGATTACCTGTCAGTGATTTCTTTTCGTTTCCAATCCGGTGAAAAATGTTCCCTTTTCCGATGTTCCCTGTCTAATCTATCATGGAAACTCCAACGATCGTTCCGACTAAAAAGTAGAAGCATTTAGGGTAAAATTTAAAAACCATTAATATCTATCATCATTTGAAACTATAAACCGACTGCTTGGACGCACAAGACCTTATCCAGGATTTTCGTACGGGGGAGGGGGAGGGGCAAAAAACTTAAAAGACGCATCAAAATTTGTTTATTTGCAATTTTTTACGTTTTTACGAATAGGACAAACATTTCCTGGGGTGGTGGTACAAACCTCCTAACCCATTCTCTTGGCTGCGGCCTTAGTGTACACAAGAGGTGCCAGATGGGGCGAAAGTATCGAATATAATTTCAAAAATACAAAATTTCATAGAAAATATATAAGCATTTTAGGTAGAATTAAATCAGTTTTTTATATAAAATAAAAAAATTACCTTTGTAAAACTCCGTATTTTTTAGTGAAATTCAATGAAAAATTAACGAAAGTTAATATGGGCAACTATGGGGTTTGTGGGGGATTAAGTCGTCCCCAAAGACATAGTAATTAGGTTTTCGACTATACTGAACAAAATGGCTATCTCAAAATTTTGATCCGATGGCTTTGGAAAAAATAGCGCGGGAGGGGGCCTAGGTGTCCTCCAATTTTTTAGGTCACTTAAAAAGGATACTAGAACTTTTAATTTCAGTTAGAATGAGCCCTCTCACGACATACTAGGATCACTGGGTCGATACGATCACCCCTGAGAAAAAAAAAACGAAACAAAACGAGTAAACACGCATCTGTGATCTGTCTTTTGGCAAAAAAAAATACAAAATTCCACATTTTTGTAGATTGGAGCTTGAAACTTCTACAGTAAGGTTCTCTGATACGCTGAACCTGATGATGAGATTTTCGTGAAGATTCTATGACTTTTAGAGGGTATACCATTCTATTTTCTAAAATAAGGCAAATTTTCTCAGTCTCGTAACTTTGATGGTACGGTTAAACTTGATGAAACTTAAATATTTAAAAATATACGATTCTTTTGTCGTAACTATTGGTATCAAAATTCCGTTTTTAGGGTTTCGGTTACTATTGAGCCGGGTTGCTGGTTACTCCAGTTTGTTACCACGAGCTGTTTGATTTAAGGGACAATCAGGATTAACACAGCTCCCTATATAATACATAAATAATAGGTTCGTAAAATTGTGTAATTCAATAAGAAAATTGGTGAAAGTTCAATAAGAAATTAACGAAAACTAAATGCGCTGTCACTCCCTGACATTTCCTCAAGATCTTGGGAATCCAGTTCTGAGTTTGGGATCCTGAGAATAATTGTACATTAGCCATTTCATCAAAAAGTATATTAAGAATACATATTATAAATATATCAAATGTATAAAAAATTGTCGCAAGTGAATCTTAGGCCACGTTGAATTCTTAGTGGTAGCTCTGGTGGCATTGTGGGTATCTTTCATGTGATTAGTCCGGTGAAACATTTATAAAAAGGGTCTCTAAAAGAAATCGAACAAATAAGTAACAAATATTATAGACGGATGCTCACGGTCCATCCTAATTACCAAATTAAAATAAATTAAGAACTAAGAAACTTAGAAGTTTTTGTATCTCAAAAAGCAATTCCTGTTTTTCAAGACTTTAGTAGAGTAGCAGACTCTGGCTGAGCTTACAGAGTCACACCTTTGACTCATGTTTCGAAACAAATAACCAGCGACATCAAGACTCCGACCCCTGTTCTCAGGATTTCCGGTGCGCTAGCCACTCGGTTAGGACGGCATTTTGTCTCGTCTTACGAAACATAAAAACTACAAAAGCACAGAGAGACTAAAAAGCATTCCAGAAACAATATTCTCTTTGAAGTTTGTAAGACTAGACCTTGGTTTTCCCCGACAAGACTTTTCATACTAGTAATTGGGGAGAATTAGGGGAAATTAGTTATATTTTTAAAAAGCAGTTGTTTGCGCGAGGAAAGTTCTTCCATCATCAAAAATAGAATAGAGAAACAATTTTTATTTTCTAAAAAAAGAATTTTACATTTTTCTAAAACCTCATTTTCTAAGAAAAATTTAAGTTTGACAGAAGGGCATATATCACACTTTGAAAAAAAAAAATCCAAAGTATCTTGGAAATCACATAGAACACGGGAAAACGGATTAAGCAAAATGATGTAATGTACTGACTTTGCGGCAAAATGCTACAAATTTCAAGACTAACAAAAATTTAACAAAAACATTTTTTTTAAAATGACTATTTTGTACAATTTCTTAAATAGAAACGCTCAATAGAAGGCAGGCTCATTGCAACAAAGAGGTAAAAAGCATTTAACCTGTTTTTCTTTAAACATACCTTTCGTGAAACTTTTTACTTGGCCAACATCGCTGTTCGATTTGTTCATTTCTATCAGCTTCTCGCTCGTGCTCTTTCATAGCTTCAATCCTTTCTTTCTTAGGAATTCTGAATACCTCCTTAAGGGATGACCATGATTCCAAGAGCTGCTTTGATAATTCACGAATTACCTTCATTGTCTCTGTTTCCAATGCCTCGTTATTGTCTTCTGATGCATCTTCGTCTTTTCTGCAAAAAAAATTATTGCATATACCAAATAGATAACAAATCAGAAGAAATGTAACACCGTTCTTTTCTACAATCCATTTAGGGAAAAACGAGAAGAAGGCCGTCCACGAATGGGATGGGAAGTGACCCTAAGGAAATTAGAAGTACCTGACATAGATAACTTCGAAGACCACACTGCCTTTCCATGACGAAAATATAACAGTTCAAAATAAGGATAGAACCTTTTAATTGACAGTGAAACAAAAATAAAATTTTAACTGAATATTTCGGACACATACACAGTGTCCATCATCAGCAGTAAAACTGTCCAAAATATTTAGTTAAGATTTATATTTCTTTCACTGTCGATTAAAAGGTTTTATCCCTATTTTAAAGCGTTATATTTTCGTATAAGTACCTGGGAATGAGTAAAGAACGAAGCTATGAATAGATCGGCAAGGAGCAGTGTGTGTGGCCTCAGGTGGCTTGGTCTTGCATGGAGTAGTTATTAGTAGTATTAGTAGTAGCAGGAATAGTAGTAGTAGTAGAATTAGCAGAAATAGTAGCAGTAGTAGAAGGAATAGTAGTAGAAGTAGTAGTAGCACCAGGAATAGCATTAGTAATAGTTGTAGTAGTAGTAGCAGTATGTACATAAATTCTATCCCCAAGGATAGAATTTATACAAGTTATTATTCCACACAAATATAATAGAGCTGGAATAGGCGCCTGCCAATATTTCATGCTAATTCTTTTCATGCTAATTTCTTTGCCCTAATTTTCAACAATGTTTTATCGATTGTATCTAATCATCAGAACTGTTTTTGGCAGGTAATTTTTAAAATTGAACCCTAAAAAGGGAAGCACAAGTTCCTACTCAAGAGGAAAAAAATAAAGAGAGAAAGAGTTTTATTTAAGAAACAAACACGTTAACAACAGACCCAAAGTTTATAAGCTTGTATTGGTAGACGTCACTCTTTACAAAACACTACATACGCAATCACTACCAGCCATCCTTACCCCCCCCCCCCTTACCCCTTTCAATTTCTGTCTTTTCAAAAACTGATGAGATGAGTCAGTGAGTCACAACATCTTTTACAAGTAATTGCTCAGTGTTCCTACATAACATCGCGAAATAAGTTGTATCTTTACCAGTAATTACAGTACATTAAATAGCTTTACTTTAAGCAAAGCTATAGGTTATTAAGACGATAGAAGAACTAAAGGATATTCTATTCAAGGAATATCAAACAAAGGAAAGTGAGGGAACTCAATTTCCGACCCCCTGCTTCCTTCAGAGGACGCTTCCATTGCAGGATTTTATCCTAAACGATGCAGATACACATAGTATTTTCTAACTGTAGTCGTCTGTTTTAGTTTGAAACGAAAGAAATGTTACAAAATTATCAAGTTTGTAGCTTTACATTGCGCGTTTATCAAATAGTTACCCAGAAATGTAGGCCTACTAATTGCAAAATGCACTAATGTACTATTTACCAAAATTATAATTTAATCGATCACAGCCTTTAGCATAAATTCTTCAAAAAATTTTGTCCAGTAGGTTCGAAAAAATAGCATTTGATATCAGTTCTGGGGAAACGTAAGCTCCCTGCTTATTAAACAATAATTAGGGTGTAAAACAGAGTAATACATTCACATTTTTTGCTGTAGAAAGAGGTAGGGGTTGGGACAATCCTAGAGAACCAGATATATCGGAAAAATTGCCCCCCCCCAAAAAAAAAATTGAAAGTTGAGGTCTATAAACGCATTTGGATCAGTCCAGATTCCCCACACATTTTCGAGGCGAGTTTCCTTGAATACTTCTTCTGACCCGGGAACGCTTCTTCCCGATCCATTAGAGGTTTTTGAGATGTGCTTTTTTCAAAGTTGGAGTAAAGAATTAAGAGTTTTTAGAAGAAGTAGAAAAAAGGATCATTCTAATTAAACACTATTGATATTAGTACCCTTTTTAAGACTAAAAAAAAAAGCAAAATGTTTATATATCTATTTCATTGATATGAGATTCAAAGCCAAAAATGTTGTGAGAAAAAAGTGGAGCCATATCATAGCAGAAACAAGGAAGAGTCATGGGGGAAATTAGGTTGTCCCTCGCAAATAAAATGTGTATAACTAGTTACAACGATTTCTAACAGATACTAAATAAAACGACCTTTTCAAATCAAAGTGAAATGGCAACGCGAACACTTAAAACGAACGCAATCAACGAAAATGGGAGGAGGCATCCCCTTCATATACTATATGTTTGATCAATAAGATATTCGGCATGACATTCAACTTTGAAATATTGTGATAAAAACTGAAGCTGGAAAAAAAGGACTTACCCATCTTATTCATTGAATATTTGGCATACCAAATAAACTAATTATGAACAGAAATTGAAATTAAAAAATATCAATGGAATTAAGGAGCAACGGTAAAAACTGGAACAGAAATTATGCATAACATGAGGGGGATCCTTTAACCAGATCCCTTAACCCCCACACTTTAGTCAAAAGGTGAAATTGTGCTGAACTGAAAGTATGGACAAATACAACATATATACCAAGAATTTTCTTTAACGATCGTCTTTCCAAACACTTGAACTGAAAATCAAATTGTATGATGACTACTTAAAAAAGTCGTTTACTTCACACAAAAAAATCAACCTTAGCGTAAAGAAAGGGAGGCTGAGGAGGGTGGTAGCCCCTGGCATTTCTAATTATGATTTCTGCTCGTTTTGAATCCTGACGTTGCTCTTATTTTACTGTGAAAAGTTTGTTTTGATATTCAAGAAGCATAGAGAATGGAAAATAATCAGATGAGGAAATTTGCCAAGGAGATAGCGTCTTAAAAATGACTTCTATTTTCTTGGAATAGAAAGACTACGATCATATTGAATTAGGGCGATAATATCATGTTGTCAGCAAATCCTTGAAATATTTCTCTTTTCATTTAATTTAAATCCCAGGAGATTTAAGCTGATAAAAACATCTCAGTTTAAGAATATCAAACATTTCCGGATAAATTAATTACAGAGAGTTTTGGAAAAGGGAGAGTCAGCTCACTAATTATCTGTTCAGTCTTAGTATTTATCTTGCCTTGATATTTTGTTTATACTATTAAATTCTGGGAACAAAAATAAATAAATAAAAAAACAGAGAAAATTTCACAATGTAGTTATGAAGATGATGTACTTGCAGTAAAACTATGAAATAAATGATATATTTTCAGCTGGACCGATACAACCCCAAACACTGCAAATTTGGAGAGCATCTTAACTACTTGTAAACAATTTTGAGACTCGAAAACATTTCATTCTTTTTATTCGCTTAAAATTTCAAACAGAAGAACCAATCGGGTGGAAGTTAGCTTGTCATTCGTCTTATTGGATTAAAAATTTACATAGAAACAAAGGGGAGCAAACCAGAGGTTAAGAAACAACTTGGTTATTTGGTTCCCTGTTAAACAGCAAAAAAAATGTTGCATTATTTGGAAAAAATTTAAATAAGCCGATAGAAGAGCTACAGCGAAGGTCATATCATCATATAGTCAACCAGAAAAATATATTAAAGCGATTGGTCAGAGGCGTAGGGAGGGAGAAGCTAGGGGAATAGCCATCCTCTGGTCCAGGCTCTGAGAGGACATCAAATTAAGGTTTTTGCCAATGCTCTGATCAATATATGAGAGGGTGGTGATGGCAGGGGGGCAAAACCAACACTGTATCTGGGCAATAAAAACCCTAGTTAGGCCTCTGTAACAAGTGATACGTACGGACCATATTTGCATAATAATTCCTAACCGCTTTTCAGGAGAATAATTAGTGTTGGCAATATCTGGTTATATTTGGACATTATTCCAAAACCCTTTGGTACCGTAGAACTTTTCATCTTCAAAAACATCAACATCCACAATAGAAAGGCAAATTTAGTTGAGTTAAGAATAATAGTAAGGAGGGAGCCATCTTGTTTCAATCTAAGGGCCAAATTATACATTTTTACAATCTCAGTGTAAATAACGTTTTCAGTAAAGCTAAGTTTTCTTTATTATGCTACTTCTCACTCAAAGTTATGAATAAGATACAATGAGGTTATTGTCTTTCTTACCTGCATGCAAATTTTTTATCATGAGTAACCCAGGAGAGTATCTACAATAAGAATCTTAAGCAAAACAAGTTTCATCCTTTTTATGACCTTTTCAGTCCTTTTTGACATTTCAAACTCCACCCCCATCTTAGTAAGTATTTGGTGGAGCGCACTTTTTGAGGGATGGTTATCATTCTCAAACCATTCTTAAAAGAACATTAAACTTGAATATAGGACAAGTAAATTGAAGGATGGAATAGCAGCCTCCCTTACATTTTCGTAGTT
This sequence comes from Artemia franciscana, assembly GCF_032884065.1. NCBI lineage: Eukaryota > Metazoa > Arthropoda > Branchiopoda > Anostraca > Artemiidae > Artemia > Artemia franciscana. The sequence continues at coordinate 920,970 of NC_088874.1, forward strand.
ATTTGGTTCATTGATGACAATGAACCTTGAGACAACTTAACTTAAATAAAGATACTATTTTAACAGAATTTAAAATTTTCGAAATCTCAAGCACATGCTCTAAAAATGGTATATAGTTGTAGAATTTTAGCTGATTGTAAATCAGACAAATCATGATTTAGGCCCAGCTGCAGCTATTGCGTTACTTTGGGGCCGCTTCAGCCTTCTACCATTTCTACCACAATTGAAAATAATCACTAAAATGTCACTGAGTTGTTGACTAGGATATTTCATTGACTAACAGTTAAAACTTTATTGAGTTGCTGACAGTACTGACACTATAATGACTTTAAAGGAAGCCCACCACCTTCGAATCCCGATCCAGACACTTTTTTTTAAAAACTTCTTCAAGATGCAGGTTGTTGTTATGCAATAGGGGTGTTTGTCTACTAATGCAAATGCTTTCTTTAAGATGCGGGTCATTGTTAGGTAATAGTGGAATGATTGTTTACTAATGAAAATGTTGTCTTCATGATGTAAGTGTTTGTTACGTAATTGGACTTGTTACAGTCAAGTGGGAAATCCTCGGTTGTAACTGAGAACGGTGCAGACGTGGGTGTAACGTAATAACGACGCACACGTGAGTGTTACGTAATGATGGCTTTAATGTGGGATGTTACATAACGGCGGCAAACATGTGAGTGTTATGTAGTGACGGCACACATGTGGGCTGTTACATAATATAGAGCGTTTTTTCTTTGATTACTTAAAAAACCAACGAAGACCAGAAAAAACCTTCAAACCCGCCTACCGAGACGAAAAACGTAGGCGTTATGTAATGATTTTTTCTTTGGTTACTTAAAAACCTAAGGGCGTAGGGACAAACTTCCAGGGCATACCAGTGGTAGACCCTTCAAGACGCTTGGCCCTAGAGATAATAGAAGGTAGATAATAAAAATAAGGAAGGTAGATTTTCACATGCAACAAAAAGAAGTGTGTCATCTGCAAATATTATGATATTAGCTTCAGATAAATCATATTTTACATGGTCAATATAAATGAGAAAAAGCAGTGGTTCCATTATTGAACCTTGTGGCAATCCGCACGGTAAAAGATGGCACTCTGATTTGTACAACATGGGCTCTATTAATAAAATACGATCGAAACAATTTTGAAGCCACATTACGTACATCAATTGATTCAAGAATTTGATGCAATTTATCATTATCAACAGTGTCAAATGCCTTTTTAATGTCTAAAAGTAAATATGCGGGTATTAGGCCTTTATCAAATGCATCATTCACCCAGTCAACTAATTTCAGAATTGCAAGGTCCATAGAAAGTCCTTCGCGAAAGCCAAATTGGGTATCACAAAGAAGATTCTTCTCCTGGAGGTAATCATACATTCTTTTATGGACTATTTTCTCATAAATCTTCGGAAAAAAGGTAACATAGAAATGACATCTTGAAGAAAACATTTGCACATGTAAACAAGCACCCTCAGATACGGGGATGGGCTCCCTTTAAAGTCGTTATGGCGTCACTACTGCTGAAAATGCTTTTTCAAGGCGCTGAGGTTAATCACCTGGATCTAAAAAGAGTTTCCCTCTTTCTTTTGTATGAGAATGATAAGTCAAATCGTATTTTCGGTGCCTGACCTGTCTCTTACTTTTGGGTCATTTATCCAGCTTTGATCTAGTCCGTTTACCATTCTTCTACCATTTCTAGCATAACTTACAATAATCGTTCTGACCTTCAAAACGCGCAATCATTAGGCTCCTCCTTAATAATGGTAATAAAAATGAATTTTTAGCCCACTATAAACAACAAGACAAAAGTGGAGTAATGAATTACAAGAAATAAAGACCCAAATAAAAAACCTAGAGTTAAAACAAGTGATATAACCATGAAATAGCTGAAGCTTTGAAAAATCAAACTTGAACAACTGCTCATGTAACAGGGCCAGTTCTGTCCTTACAGTTGGAACATTAAAATTCTGCACAATTTTTTCTATTCTTATACCATGGTGCCAAATAAAGCAACAATCTCAAATACCGAAAATACGCTAAGTGGAGAGCTTTGATGTCTTTTTTAAGGAAAAGTTAAAACAAACGAGATAGTGATAAGACAGGTTGGTCAACAAAAAATTTCAAGCCAACATTCAGGTCAAAATTCAGGTCAACAAAAAATTCAAACCAAAAAAATTAGAGTTAACTTTTGATTTTTAAGCTGTATGGTTATGCTTATTGCGCTTATATAATGCTTGCATTGATACATTTATATTGTACTTATATGAGTAACATACTTATTATATACAACCTTTTAGACCCTTTGCTTCATGGATGATAAGATTTGTGTATTTTTTTTTATTATTTTGTGTGCCATTTTTGCTCTTTAAAACAATATATAAGTGAGTATAGTTTAGACTTATCTCTACTTTAATATGCTCAGTTAAAATTCAGAGTGACCACAAGGGTTTTGGTATAAAGGGATCCTTTTAATAAACAAATAAAGACGCAAAAATAATAGCAATAAACAGCCACACGTCCCAGACTTTATTACATTATGTGGAGCCGAAACTGAAGTTGTCATCAGCTTCACTTATCTCGGTCCCCTATTTTCGAATGACAAGTTCCTAGAAGCGGAACTGAGTTGCCAAATTACAAATTCGTCTTTTATTGTTGGAATACCCAACGCTGCTGGGAGGTCTCCCCATATTTCAAGAACACGAGGATGCACATTAATTTTAATATGGTTATACTTATTGTGCTTATATAATATTTGCACTGATACATTTACATTGTACTTATACGAGTAAAATACTCATTATATACAACCTTTTAGACCCTTTGCTTCACGGATGATAAGATTTGTGTTTTTTTGTTTTTTTTTGTGTACAATTGTTGCTCTTTAAAACAATAAATAAGTGAGTATAGTTTAGACTTGTCTCTACTTTAATATGCTCAGTTAAAATTCAGAGCCACCACAAGGATTCTGGTTCAAGAGATTCTTTTAACAAACAAGTAAACCACAAGGATTCTGGTTCAAGAGATTCTTTTAACAAACCGCTACGTAACACGCCTGTGAGCTATATCCTCCTCTACGAGGCCAGGACATGGCTCCTCCTATTCACCATCTTAAGCCTGGTAGAAGCTTTTCAGGCAAGATAACTAATTCAAATCGAGAGGTTTCAATGGGACAATTTGTGAGCAACAAAACTTCCTTGGCCTTACTCACCAGGTAACAATTTAAATTCAAATTGCCTAGCGAACCTTAGACGTCTGGGTATGTCTCTAGATGCCTTCGACAGGTCCTGCTCGAACTATGAATGATCCTAATCCAGTGTCCGGCGGTTAGTCGCGCCCAAGGGAAAGACCTCAGACCAGGTGAAAGGACAATCAGAGGAATTTCCTGAAAAAGGCTGACATTACCGTTTAGGAGGTGTCCTTCATAAAAGGAAATCAGTCCGCCAGGAAGAGTAAAATTGCGATCCTCCCTACGCCACTCACCATGCGGCCCAAACTTTGAGTATAGTAAGTCAATAAGGCTTCACCGTATGCAGTACGTCATGACATCCATTATTATGACAACTAAAATTCCCACGGTAAAAGGGTTGAGAAGCCCCTTATGCTTTAAACTTCCAATTAACTTAGTGGCTTTAAAAAATTTGGAAGTCCGCTTAAAACAGGAACAGAAAATTATTTTTTTAAGTTCAACACCACGATTTTTTTGATTTTTTTTTTTTTTTAAACCAAATAATTCGGAGCAGGAACTGCACTCAAGAGATACTCTTCCAAAAGTCATTTGTATTTCCATGCAAAAGAAAGAGACGATTCATTCTAGATCCAGAGGATAAACTCCAGCTTCTTGAAAAGCCTAGTCAGCAACTCCATATAGTTTTTTTCCGTTTTATCTTTGATGTATTTTCTAAGAGATTTTCATGGTCAAAACCATTTAAGTTACCGATTGCAAAAAACTTGAAAAAGAAATGAAATCCTTTTACTAAGTCTGGTTGGAGTCAGCGGGGATTCCCATAAGGGGGTGATTTTGTCTTACACGGCGGAACTGAAGATTTTTTAAAGGCCAAAACAAATATACTATTTATTTGCATTTTGAAAACTGATTTTTGCAAAACAGGAAAAGATAATAAGACATTTTTTGAAGATAATGAATAAAAATTTCTTCATTATCTTCTCTTGTTTTGTATGATGGAAAAGCAGTGTGGTCTTGATTATTACTTACAAAAACTGATTCACAATATTTTTTCTTTTTGTGGCAAGCTGCCTTAACTGTTTGATCCCACTTTCAGGGCATTAATGAAAGAACTGTTGAGATAACTAGTCCACGATGTTTTACAAATGAAGGATAACGGAGTTCTAAGGATATCTTTTTGTCGATCCCAATTGGGCCAATAAAGAAAGTTGGAACTACAGGGCAGGAAGGTAGAGGGTAGCTTTGAAAAGCAGGTTTGGATGAGGAGCGTGCGCAGATGTGTTGCCCTCAAGCGGCTTGGTATTGCAATGATTTGTTAGTAGTTGTAAAAGTAGTAAGCTGCCTGTGAGTACTGCTTACGCTATCATGACGGCAGGCTGATTTCATGGCAGATTGTCGATCCATGACTAAGGCGATCTACTATGTGGGAACAGTACAACCATGGATAATGGACTATCAGTCATTCATTACAAGACTCGGTTCCTTAGAGGGCATACCAAAAAGGTTAAGTCCTTTGGGTAATGTGAAAAAGGAATTCAACGGGTCTAAGCTAGAAGTCAACCTTGGGCCAAACTACAGATATTAACGCTCACCGTTCAAACTTTTAGAAGAAAAAACTTTTTAATTTCCAATTCAGTTTTCCCAAGCGGAACGAAAATTGAGGTTTAACTTTAAAAAAAAAAAAAAAAACAAGAGCCACGAGCTCATATGGCACTTGTGACGAGGTCGGAACCTAAGCACGCCAAGAAGCACCGAACTCGCCAAAGCACTAGAAATCCCCCCAACTTTCCCAAAGAGATCGGATCCGGTTCGGTTGTTTCAATCGCATATCTCGAACTTGAGCTTATTCTTTCCATCAAGTTTCATCCCGATCTCTCCACTCTAAGCGTTTTCCAAGATTTCCGTTTCCCCCTACATGCCCCAAAGTCTCTGGATCCAATCGGCATTGAAAATGGAGCATCTGAGACGTGAGATCTTTTTATATATCAAGTTTAATTAAGATCCGATAAACCATTCGTAAGATAAACATACCTCAATTTTCCCAATTTTCCCTCCTTCCAGCCCCCCAGATGGTCAAATCAGGAAAATGGCCATTATCAAGTCAATATGTACAGGTTGACATCTATCAATTTCCATCGTCCTAGCGCGTCCACAGGAACCAAACTCACCAAAGCACTGGAAATTCCCCCTTCACTCCCCCAAAGAGAGCATATCCGGTCCGTTTATGTCACTCAGATATCTAGGACTTGTGCTTATTCTTCCCACCAAGTTTCATCCCGATCTCTCCCCTCTAAGCGTTTTCCAAGATTTCCAGTTTCCCCTTCCAACTCCCTCATGTCACCGGATCCACTTGGAATTTAAAATGAGAGCTTTGAGACACAAGGTCTTTCTAAATATCAAATTTCATTAGGGTCCGATCACTCGTTCGTAAGTTAAAAAAACCTAATTTTTTCTTTTTTTCCAAATTAACCCCCCTCCTCCAAACTCCCCCAAAGAGATCATATTCGGTCTGATTGTATCAATCACATATCTAGGACTTGTGCTTATTCTACCTACCAAGTTTCATCCCGATCTCTGCACTCTAAGCGTTTTCCAAGATTTCCGATCCCCCCTTCAACTCCCCCCAATGTCACCGGATCCGGTCGGTATTTACAATAAGAGCTCTGAGACACGAGTTCCTTCTAAATATCAAATTTCATTAAGATCCGATCACTCGTTTGTAATTTAAAAAGCCTCATTTTTTCCATTTTTCCGAATTAACCATCCCTCCACTCCCCCCCCCAGACGGTCGAATCGGGCAAGCGACTATTTCTAACTTAATCTAGTCTTGTCCCTGATACGCCTGTGGACTTTCATAGTCCTAGCTTATCTAGAAGTCCCCAGACTAGCAAAACCGGGACCGACAGACCGACGGACAGAAATTGCGATCGCTATATGGCACTTAGCCGATGGGCAACTGCCATAAAAACGGCAATCGAAACCTAAACAACTATTGTCTTCCAACCAACAATGAAACAGAGGATTGAGACACTGGAAGAAATTCACCCGCAAACCAAAAAACGTTGGCTAGGAGCGTCAAAACGTTGATGAAACTCATATGTCAAGCAGCCACGTGACGGAACAATTTCCATAACGGATCAATCCTGCTAAGCTATTTCTATTGTTATCCCTCTTCGAAAAAATTCTTCTATTGCCTAGTCAGCAGTTCTCTAACTTCTTTTGTTTTCCTTTCATTTATTCCCTAGATAATTCCCAGGGACAAAAGCACTTAAGATCCGGAATTTAAAGCTATTGTCGATAAATCAATTAAAAAGAACCATCAAAATTGAAGATACAGCCGTTGGCAAATTATTTATTACGCCACAGGATTCTACTTCATCATATAATAATAAATCAATAAAAAGAACCAATAAATCAATTAAAAAGAACCATCAAAATTGAAGATACAGCCGTTGGCTAATTATTTATTACGCCACAGGATTCTACTTCATCATATAAAACTTTAATTTGGTGAAATTTTTGTGATTTAAAAAAAAAAAAAAAATCAAACACCCTTTTCGGGCAGTTGTCAACAGTTAATTTATCAGAAATAGCTCGAAATTCGGGAGCTTAATAGAACTGGGATGCCTTACATACGGCATACACAATATTTCATTTTCTTTGAAGTTTGTTTTATGAGGGAGGGAGAGGGTAATAATCAACGAGACACCAAAACGTGAAAGCAAAAAAAATTGAAACAAATTACAGAAGAACATAAAACACCCTTTCCGGACAGTTGTCAACAATTGTGAAAGGTTCACCCTGACGCCATTAAGAGGCCACGCAAGCTGAATTTCCCTTTCGGGGATAGGGATGGGGGAAGGAGCTTATGACAGAGTGGAGACTCCAAATCATACAGCACCAGAATAGCTCCGCCCATTTATGCACAGCCAATCCTCTTCGGGGCATTTGTTAGGGTTCCGGGGCAAACAAGAATATCCTGCTATAGTTAAAAGATTGCCACTCAATATTTTGCTTATATTATTTGATTTTTTATCTTAATTTTCAAAATTAAGATAAAAAAGCTCATTTACCAAGCATGGCAAATTTCGGTGGCGTCACGCAAAAGCATAGCATATTTCGACAATTTGTATCAATTGATGGTAAGTTTGCTTTGCTTTCCAGTGAAATCACCCAATTTCTTTTTCCCCATTAACTACTATTACCAAATTTTTGACAAGTCAGACCATCTTTTCCACTATTACTTCCATATTAATATTCCTTATTCCATATTAGTATTTATTTAACTATTTCTGTAAGTTTCAGGGTTTTCCCAATTAGTGACTTGAATAGAATTCGGATAAATAATTTTATTTGAATGTGTTTTTATCTTCCAACTTGAACAAAAATCAGGTTTTTTATTAATAATGTTGGTGCTTGTGATATTGTTTCAGGGTCAGAAATACGGCGTTAGAAACTCTCAGGTATGGCTTATAGGTGATTCCCCCTCGCCATCGTTTTAAGGGCACCCCTAAGGTTTTATTGTCGCCGCTAGAGAATTATCCACTTAGTTTCATACATTTTTTCGTTGATTGTGGTTTTTTCTTGTTTTTTTTTTTGTTACTCCGCCTTGACATTTGTCTTGTATATATAATTTATAAATAAATAAAGTGTTGAAAAATGTTTTCAAAGGTTAAAATAAAGTTTTAAAGGTTAGTAAAGTTTTAAAGGTTATTAAATGACGATTTTTTTTGCGAAAAACGCGGTTTTTTATTTACTATTTATTATTATTTATGTACATATATATATATATATATATATATATATATATATATATATATATATATATATATATATATATATATATATATATATATATATATATATATATGTATATATATATATATATATATATATATATATATATATATATATATATATATATGTATATATATATATATATATATATATATATATATATATATATATATATATATATATATATATATATATATATATATATATATATATATATATATATTCATGAAAAGAGAAATCACCAATGCAACAGCACAAACACAAAAAAAAAAAGAAAAAAAAAAGAGAGACAGAAGGAGAAAAGGAAGACTGTTTTCCTAAATTAGTGATTAATATAGACCAGCACTTGAATGAGGCCTTAACCCTACTCATCCATACAATCACATAGGTCAAACAGCATAGCCACACACAATCAACCATAAAGAATAATCCATGGACAGGCAGTCATGTCGTCAATAAGTATATGTCGTCATTTACCAAACAATAGAAAAAATAATATAGACAAATAATTCAGAGGCAACACCCAACATAAGGGCTCATCAGGAGAATACACTGGCCTATATAGGGTTTCGCCACTCTAAATTCTCTACTCAGCACAGTGTTGTGGCTACCACAGAATATCCATGGCATCCCCGCGTCAGGTATCACCCCCAAAATACACGCCTATGAAAGAAAAAAACAGCAAATGTAAAACAACCAAGTAAAACCAAAACAAGCTTATCCTGTTAATATATCCCTCCCTTTAGCAACAATAGCAACAATTTACTACATATTATTATTTATTATTTTTTTTCTAAGGCTTAAACTGCCCTTTAACAAATTTTCGGCCAAGTTGATATCAGAACAGCATTATCAAGCCCCTCCCTATCAAAGAAGGGGCTTAAGTTCCCAGTCTTATAAAACTCACATAGTCTCTGTTTCTCACAGTGAAATAATCTTACCCCCTTTGAGAAGAAGAAATAGAACGAAAAAAGCACTCATTCAAATGCTAATCTAATACAGAGCCTAGTCGATAAAAAGTAATCCAATTACCTTTGGGGAGATGAATCGTGCCCTTGAGACCATTTCTCAACAATTGAAAAAACCTTGCTTTCAATAATTAAGGTCTTATTGGGTATCGGCAGGGTTTCTATAGCTTGAAGAATCTGTAAAAGATAAATTACATTTTCTAAATTAATGCACATAAACGGGTTCAAAATTTTCATTATTTTTTTTATCTGAAAATCATAATGTTTGGCGGGCTGTGTCCCCTAGATTTGGAGGGTGCTACGCGGGAGGATCTTTTCATGGAGGGATTTATCATGGGGGAATATAGTTTTTCCATGAAGGGGGCAGCGGATTTCCGAGTATTATTTAAAGAACGATCAAAATTAAATTAAAAAAACAAGTTTTTTTTCAACTGAAAGTAAGGAGCAACATTAAAGCTTAAACCGAACAGAAATTATCACGTATATGAGGGAGTTTGCCTCCTCGTCAATATCTCGCTCTTTACGCTAAAGTTTTTTTAGTACTTTCAAAAGGTGCTTTCTAATTAAACGGCCTTTGTGAATCAGGTGTCATTCTTAAAGAATTGGAACTAATTCGAATTCAGCGTAGAGTGAGGTATTGACGAGGGGTCCCCCCCATATACGTAATAAATTATTTTCTTCAGAAATCCATACATCATTTGAATTAAATAATGTTTACGTTACATAACGAAGCTGTTCTCTTTGTGCGCTCAAAAGACTCGGAAGGACGAACTAAAGGCCTTTGTTCGTCAATTCTTCTACCCGGTTTGGGGTTATGTTCTCGGAGACCGCGTTTGGTACTGTAAAAATTGTTATTCAAGGCTCTGACTTATTTTTATGTACCTTCTGGCAAAGCTGGGTCGTCTAGAGAAGTCAATTGTCAGTGTTTCACCGTAGCGAGAATTCACTTTATTTCTATTTACTCACTAATTAATCAATTATTATATGCAACATGCGATTTTATATATTTATTTGATTTTGGGATCATAATAAGTTTTAGCCATGGATAAATTTAAAGATGCTTGCGGTAACCCAGCTAAAAGATGGAAAATTATTAAAAGTATTATATCTTCAACGGATCCGGTTCTGCCTGATACTTACTACAAGTGATGGGTTAAAATCGAATGAGCCTGAAGTAACATGTAATGCCCCTTCGGAACATTTTGCATCTGTTGGGGCTCGATCTTCTCGTACTACAGTAGCTTCTGATAATGATCCTCCGCTTGAGACTTTTATGGGTACTTCTGTCGATGTATCAATGCATCTAAGACCTGTCACCCATGATGAAATTCGCAAGATTATCTTTGAGATGAAAAGTTCTTCGGATGGGAGTGATTCCATTAACCTTCTTGTTTTAAAAACCGCGTTTCCAAGCATTTCGCATATATTTACTTCCCTTATTAATGCTTGTTTTTAGCAAGGGAAGTTCCCAAATTGTCTTAAAATCGCAAGAATAACTCCTGTGTTTAAGGGTGGTAACAAGAATGATTTGGGGAATTATAGACCAATTTAATTATTACCTGTTGTGTCACGAGTTCTAGAAAAATGTATTAATATTAGAATTTATGAGTATTTGGAACGTCATAAACTTCTATATCCAAATCAGTTTGGTTTCAGGAAGGGTAGAACAACAGAAATGGCCATTTCATTTATTACTACTATAATTAATGATGCTCTTGATAAAAAGCTTAGGGTAGCTGGTATATTTTGAGATTTAATTAAGGCGTTTGACACTGTTGACCATCGAATGTTATTAAAAAAATGTGAATTTTATGGATTAAGGAGTGCTACATTGGGTTTGCTTTGCAGTTATCCTCAAAATAGACAGTAGTATGTCAATTTACAAGGATTTTTGTCTAGTAAAAATGTTGTTAATTTGGGGGTTCCCTAAGGATCCGTACTGGGTCCGACTCTGTTTTTAATTTTTATTAATGATCCGCCGCATGTTGTGAAAGCTCTGGTCAGAATTGATGACTTTGTTGACAACGGTCCGAGTAAGACCCAGGTTACTATGCCCTTATTTGCTGATGATACAACCTTGGTGTGTGTTGCCCCTATGGAACAACTACTCATGTCAACGTTAAATGCAGCAATGAGCAAGATATGTACATGGCTGAAAATAAACCACCTTGACCTGAATATAGATAAGTCAAATTTTGTTATTTTCTCTCGATCTCCGAATTTTTACCCTTGTTTTACGGAAATGATTTCGAAGCGGGGAATTATTAAACGAACAAGGTTCACCAAATACCTCGGAATCAATGTTGATGAAACCCTATCATTGAAAGATCATGTGAAGTCAGTTCCGAAAATATTGTCACGTAACTTAGGTATCATGCGCAAATTAAAACATATTTTTCCCAAATGTTCTACGATTGTAATACTTTTCCCTGATTCACCCCTACATTTTGTATTACTCGTCGATTTGGCCTGGTACTTTCCCTTCGATTGTTCGTCCAAACCGTGTGATCCAGAATAATGCTATCCGAGTTTTTTGTGGTGTTGAGAACCAGGAGTCTATGAGGTCTGTGTATAGAGATTTAAATATAATGGCTGTAGCTGGATTACGTGGTTTTTATACGTTGATTTTTATATATAAGTATCACAGTGAGAGCCTTCCTGATTGTTTTACAGGAATATTTTGTGAGAGGTCTGATGTTCACCACCACGTTACTCAGATATGAGGAAATACTGAGGTTCCTCCATTAGTTTTAAGTAGGTCTTCTTTTTCACTTATTTACACATTTACACTTATTCACTTTATTTTCACTTATTTTACTTCAAAACTTTGGAATAAACTGAATATAGATATCAAGGGAATAGGTAGCTTTGGCAAGTTGAAGTCTGATTTACGTGTGGAGTTGCTCGGTAGGTATACTTTTGAAACAGATTAAATAAAATAAATTGTCAATAGGTTATTCATTTGTAATATTTATTATTTTTTTATTTGTTATTTTTGTTGTCTTGGGTTCACGCAAGGTAATGTATTGTTTTTGGTTTTTTTTTTTTTTTTATTGTTATTGGTTTCGGTATACGGTCTCATTCTCCATATTCTCTCTTTATTTTCCTTGAATTTAGCACAGTCTCGCAAGCTTCGCTTATGTTGTGCTATTGATTAAGAAATGTTTATTTCTAATAAAAATGTTCTAATACTACTACTAGTACTATAAGAATGGTACTGACACAGATAATAATGCTACAAACTCTGCTCAGGTAGAACAGACTATAGAAAAAAAGCATCTAATGTACCGAAAAGAAGATATCATGAGTGATTTCTTCAATTTAGCTTTACATTTAAAAATTGTAACAGTAATGAACAGCCTCTTTGTTTGATCAGGAATAAATTATAAGCTCCAGAGAGTATGAAACCTTCATAAAAAATAATACATCTTGAATTAAAGCATATTTTTGTCAATAAACCAAAATAATATTTTGAAAAACCGCATAAATCTTTAAATAAAGCAAAAGCTTTAAGAAATGTATGACTACTTATGAAATATATTTACTAACGTCATTTGAAGTTTCATACTGTATTTTGTCATACTGTTTCATACGGCTAAAAGTGAAATGCCGTTCACCATCAGAGAAGATCTTGTAAAACCTGCTGCTATTTGTAGAAAAATGGAAGAAATACTGAATGAAAACAAATAAGCCAATGATATTCAAAAAATTTCTTTGTCAAACAGCACAGTATCGAATAAAATTCCTGATATTAACAGGGACCAAGTAGTACAACTTCTTACAAGAATTAAAGAAAGCCCAAAATTGTCAATTTAATTCAACGAAACAACTAATGTTACTAAATTGGCTCAGTTCTTAATATTTTTCAGGTACATTTATAAAAATTTCTGGAGGAAGAATTGTTATCTTTTCATCCTATGAAAGACCATACTACAGGGGAAGACATAATCATATTGTAGACCATACTACAGGGGAAGACATAATCATATTGTAGACCATACTACAGGGAAAGACATAATTACATTGTAAAGTTGACAAATTTTTAATACTGAAGGCTTGGAAAGAAAAAATTGCTGTCAAACATGCATAGATGATGTAAGATCAATGACAGGCAAAAATATTGGTTTTAAATCATTTTTTCAAGCTGCTCTTTATTATCTTATAACAATTACACAAATTTATAATTAAATGCAAAAGTAGCATGGTTGTGAAGAGACTGAAGTTTAAAAATATTATTTTTAATAAAGGACGGAATTGAAACATTTTTAACCAAACAAAAGTGTTTGAAAATGACTGTCCAAGTTGTGTCATTTGTCAGATATCTTTGCAAAATTAAATAATCTCAACTTGTGTGTCCAAAAAAATGCAATACATTTACTTCAAATGATAAATTGAAAGTTTTATAAAAGAAAACATCAACATTTGGTAAACTATGTAAGAAAAATAAAAAATGTTCGAAATGTTTTCTAGTGTCGTAAATTCATAATCGATAGAAATCCCTCTACAATATTTATTGCAAAAAATATTGTAGATCACATAAAAGCGCTAGACAGTTATGTACACATTTTATATTAAATATTGATTTCAAAAAGATAGCTTGGATTTAAAAGCTGTTTAAACTGGATTGGCTTAAGTGTGATTGATCTTCTATCATTTATAGTTCAAGAGGAATCTGCTGAGCTTTCGAGTGACCCAAACTTAAAACTAGTTTCCAAACAGCCCTTAACTGAATTATGAATCAGAACTTTAACTGCCAATAATAACGGGTATGGCGTTAAATGTTCTTCTGCCATTAGACACCATATTTATGTTAAGTTACTTATTCAGCTTTAATAAATATTAAATCTCAGTATTGTTCGTGGTTAAAAAATGTTCAATAGGTCTTAGGTTCAGCAGCATCTAACATTCCACAAGATTTAATTAGTTATGCAATAAAAAAAATAGGCATATCCATCTCATTAAATTTTTTCATTTAACTTTAATTTAATCCTTACTGCTAAATGCCTGCGCTCGAATATATTCGACTCAACTAAGACGTTCACAGAATTCCCTTTTATTTATGTTACTGCAAAAAAAAAAAAAAAAAAAAAAAAAAAAAAAAAAAAAAAAAAAAAAAAAAAAAAAAAAAAAAAATAGGGCAGGTAATTTTTGCAATTATGATAAATAGAATTTTGATACTTTTTGTAGAATCATTAATTTTAGATTTTAGTATATTTCTAAACAAATTCTAGTAAAATTACCTAATAAATAAATCATTAAAAAATATTTATTGATCTATTAGTTTAACATTTATATGGGGTCGCCAGGAAACTAGGGATCATAAATGAGGTATTGAATGAAAAAAAGTTTAAGACGCCCTGATCTAACTCATAGCTTAGTAATGGAAAGGTCTCCAATTTTAACGATTCTCGGTAGGGTTACTATAGCTTAAAGCATGCAATGATACAATAACCCAATAAAATCTGGGATTCCCTGATGTTATTGCCTTTTTAGCTGATGTTATTCTCGGAGAGCCTGTTGAGAATTAGAAAAGCATTTCTGTGTTCCTGGTAAGGCGTATTACTTAGAATTGTTTATTACGTTAGAATTGTTTTATTATGTCGTTCCGCACAGAAGTGGAACCAGGGCCTGCTTCCTTACTAGATTTTTGGGGCCTAATGTATGGAGCTCTGTTCCAGAGAGCATTCGGGTTGCTGAGTATCTGGGGTTATTTAGAAATAAATTGAAAAGATATTTGCTAGGCCAAGATTCATAGTTTTTTTTATTTATTTTTCTTTTTTCTCTCTTTTCTGTTTATTATTATGCGGTTGGTTATTATGGATGAATTGATGAAAGATTGGTTGCTGCTAGTTATTTTTTTTTATTTTTTTCGTTTGTAGTGAATCATCAGTTAGAAAATGAGTTTTATGTACCCGCCCAGTCGCAAGTGCTTTTTTTTGTATCTATCTTTGGGCGGGTATTTGCATATTAGTTAAATATATCTGACTTATATATAAAGTGAACTGAACTAAAAACAAAAGTAAATGATAATTGCTTTGAATTTCCTATGAGTACACAATGTGATCACACCTGAAGGTATAACAGCTCAGTACAATTCCGAAAAAATATTTACATTTTGAATAATTTGTAAATGATTTCACTAAAATGCCACTGTGTGAGAATGCAACCTGTGTTTTACTCTTTTCCTCCATGGCAAATTTCATGGGGGTGCATAATGTGACATCTCAGCATGATAACATGACAGCTCACCATGACAGCACGATAACATGTCATAGTTTGACAGCTCAGCTTAATATTCAAAAACTACTCTACAAATAAATTACAATATACATGTCTCACATACATTTCAATGGCATTAAAAAATTAGTTGTTGTTTTTTACTATATAGTAAACAAAAATACTTTTGTCTTTACATTTAGATTTCCGGTATTTAAATTCTACATACTTTGTATACATTTCCGTGGCACTGAAAATTATAATGTTCGTGGCTCATTTTATTCATAGTACAAAAAAAGATACTAAAATGAATTATGGTCGAGTCAAGTAATTTGGCCAATTTCCAGTTATGGTTAATTTCTTTAGAGTATAAACAATTTTGTAGATGAATGGAAGAAGTGATGCCAAGATGAAATGCTATCATTCTTTGCATTACTGCAAAACTTTGCATGCTACCAAAGAGTAATTTTTATCAAGAACATAGATTTTAGAGTAAAAATTGTACATCTAATATTATCTTCTTGTAAAAACAAAAAAAAAGCTTTACACAAGAAAAATAGTCGCAAAAAACCTATGCTGTCAATTAGATTATAATTCATTCGTGCAAGTTAACGGGGAGGGAACAATTTTTTTTATTGAACTTCTGAAATGGAAAAAAAATGCGCCGTTTGAGAATTACTATAAACAATAGGAGAGTTCAGAGGTTTCGAGAGTTTTTATATTAGTTAAAATATGCACGTATTGCTTGAAAAAAAAAAACTGTTTTTTTTCAAGCAGTTTAGTTCTTGCATTCGTAGGCTCAAAAGATATTTAACAATTTGTTTTTGTTTACAGAAGCTTAAAGTTTTTTTTTACAATTCGAATTGTGCGTCTTTCATCATCTGAAAGACGATGCTTAAAAAAAAAGAGAAGGAAAGAAACAGGACATCAGTTTTTGCCGGATCTGTTTCTGTTCTGTTTTTCCTTTTCTGTTTTTTTTTTTTTTTATAGCCTGTTTTCTATTTGTTTGATTTTCGTTTAACCAAGTACTTGTGTTTACGCTGTTGTTAAAGCTTGATGCCTAGGGTGATTGAAAGATCTTCATGCTTTGGTCGCCTCCTTCACCTTTGTGTAACCAATGCTCTCAAGTTCTGGGGAGAAATTAATATAGAGCAAGTTGTTGAATATGATTCTGATGACAATGATGATGAACTGGAAGAAGGATCAACTAGAGAGCAAGAGATTGACGCAGACGAAGATGATCTACCCAATGCCATAGATGAGGATATTGCTAATACCGCGTCTGTATGACCCTGACAAGTTGGATGAAGAAAGTGCATATGATGAGTGGGCTAAAACTACATCTGACTCTCGAGAGAGCACTAGAGGCATAGTTTTTATTTTATTTCATCTAGGTAGCTCTTGTAACTAACACTTTTTCAGCTAAGAAGAAGCTCTAGTGTAACTGCAAGACACTCTTCGGAGATTCAGGGCCTGTAGCTCAATATTAACTTTAAAGTCAAAAACAGAGCTAGAAGGCTTGCAGTACTGTTACCTTAGATCTTAGAAAAAAATAAGTAAGGTTGGGCAGTTTGCAAAGAAATGGAAAGGGCTGATAGAACAAGTCAGTGGAAAAAGTGGCTCTAGATGTATATTAGTATTTGTATTCAACAAATTTTAGACACCATGGATGCGTCAGTAGCTGCAACCTAGTAAAGAGCAAATCTTGGACTATAGTGAACGAAAAAAAGGGTTTTCAGGACAACCATTCTATAAAAAAAGGTAAAGGATACGGCATTAGACTTTACAGTCCGTACCGGCGGTGCTGATCTCCGTTTCTTGGCCCTTCAGCCAGGAAGTGCAATAGGGGGTTGGGGGCCAGCCATCCTGTGCTTTCGCACACCCTTCCTGTTTACCTTCCCCAGATTTCTCCAGGTACCCATTTAGAGCTGGGTCAACTCTGGCTAAGCTTACAGAGTCACGCTACTGACCCCCTTCCAAAACTGAAGAATTGGTTACACCGGGAATCGAACCCGCGTCCTCTCAAACAAGGGATTCCGAATCCAGCGCACCAACCCATTCGTCTAGGACGGCTATACAACGATTCTATGCAAAAAATTATTTGATGCTGATTCAGCAATTCTGATTATTAGTTCCGTTAAACTTCTATGTTAGTCTTGGTTCAAAAACACCCCTAACTGGAGGTATACAATCCCCACCCCAAAAACCAAAGAAATTCGTATTTTAGCATGGATAGTGCAAGTAATCCACTGTGCAAGAAAAACTGATGGAATAATCGAAACAAGAATGTTTCAAAGTGACAAGTTCAAAGTTTAAAACTTCAGTTTGATTTCTGTTTTATTGAAAGCTGTGATGTGCGTTTTATGCTTCTGTATCTGAAAGAAAAGTTTGTCCCTTTTATTTCATACTCTGTTGTTCAACATCTTGAGGGGGTAAGAACGAAACTGTCCTATGCCCTGGTCCTCTACTAGGTTTTAGAATCGTCTGTGTAGTCGGGGTCATAATGTGTGCGCATTAGTTGATTAAAAATAAGATGGATTAGTGGATTTGGGGTGGTTTCAAGGCGTTTCCTTTATGGAAGCTTGGGAATAATAGCATATACCTCACCCAGTATAGATGACAGGGTGCAACATCTTAAACAAGAGGGAGATAAACGAAAAACAAAGGCTGTTAAAATAGCTGTTTTTATAAAAACTGCTATTTTCTGTTTTTCTAAAAGACTGAACAGAAAAAACAAACAGGTCACCTGTTTTTGCCGGGCCTGTTTCTGTTCGTTTTCTCCAACCCCCCCCCCCCAATGTCACGAGATCCGGTCAGGATTTAAAATATGAGCTCTGAGACAGAGATCCTTCTAAATATCAAATTTCATTAAGATCCGATGACCCGTTCGTAAGTTAAAAATACCTTATTTTTTCTAATTTTCCGAACTAACCGTCTTTCCACTCTTGCCAGATGGTCAAATCGGGAAAGCAACTATTTCTAATTTAATCTGGTCGGGTCCCTGATATGACTGCCAACTTTTAGCGATCGCAATATTGATCACGTATCTAGTTTCAGATCTTTTTCATGTAAAAATTGGGGTGGTCCAACATTCGAACATGAGACCTCTCGTACTCTAAGCATGGATCATACCACAAGCCATACTAAAGAAGAACAATCATTTGTTTTATCGACTAATAAAATTCTTGTCAACTATCTTGTTCGCTTTCTCTCCCCCTTCCCCTAGATGGTCGAATCAAGGAAGAGACTATTTCTAATTTAATCTAATCTGGTCCTTGATACGCCTGCCAACTTTCCTCGTGCTACCTTATCTGGAAGTACCCAAACTAGTAAATCCTCCTAAAATACCCCATAGAGAGTGGATCTGGTCCGGTTATGTCAAAAACGTATCTAGGACATGTGCGTACTCTTACCACCAAGTTTCATCCCGATCTCTACACTCTAAACGTTTTCCAAGATTTCCAGTTTCCCCCTCCAACTCCTTCCAATGTCACCGGATCCGGTCGGGATTTAAAATAAGAGCTCTGAGACAAGAAGTCTTCTAAATATCAAATTTCATTAAAATGTGATGACCCGTTCGTAAGTTAAAAATACATAATTTTTTCAAGTTTTTCAGAGTTAACACCCCCCTCCAACCCCCCCAAAGAGAACCAATCCAGACTGGTTATGTCAATAAAATATCTAGGACTTGTGCTTATTCTTCCCACCAAGTATCATCATGATCTCTCCATTCTAAGCGTTATTCAAGATTTCCAGCTTCCTCCTCCAACTCCCCCCAGTGTCACCGGATCCGGTCAGGATTTAAAATAAGAGCTCTGAGACACAAGTCCTTCTAAACATTAAATTTCATTAAGATCCAATCACCCATTCGAAAGTTAGAAATACCTCATTTTTTTTCTAATTTTTCCGAATTACCAGATTAGGTGCCCCCCCCCCAACTCTCCCAAAGAGAGCGGATCCCGTCCAGTTATGTCAATAACGTATCTAGGGTATGTTCTTATTTTTCCCACCAAGTTTCATCCCGATCTCTCCATTCCAAGCGTTTCCCCAGATTCCCCCCCCAACTCCTCCCAATGACACTGGATCCGGCTAGGCTTTAAAATAAGAGGTCTGAGTTACGAGGTCCTTCTAAATGACAAATTTCATTAAGACCCGATCACTCTTTGACAAGTTAAAAATACCTCATTTTTCTAATTTTTTTCAGACTTAACACACACACACCCCCCAAACAACTCCCCCAAAGAGAATGGGTCCATTCTGGTTATATCACCCACGTATCTAGAACTTGTGCTTACTTTTGCCACCAATTTTCATACCAATGCCTCCACTCTAAACGTTTTCCAAGATTTCAGGTTTCCCCCTCCAACTCCTTCCAATGTCACCAGATCCGGTCAGGATTTAGAATGAGAACTCTGATACATGCTATCCATCAAAATTTCAAATTTCACTAAGATCCAATCACCCGTTCGTAAGTTAAAAATACCTCATTTTTTCTAATTTTTCCAAATTAACCGCCCCCCCCCCGGTCCCCCCAGATGGTCGAATTGGGGAACGACTATTTCTAATTTAATCTGGTTTGGTCCCTCATACGCCTGCCAAATCGCATCGTCCTAGCTTATCTGGAAGTGCCCAAACTAGCAAAACCGGGACAGACAGATAGACAGACCGACAGACCAGCATAATTTGCGATCGCTATATGTCAATTGGTAAATACCAAGTGCCATAATCAGAATTAATATTTAAAAATTCTGGATTAGTTGTCGGTTGAGTTACAAGTGTTAACCCTGGGAAATGCAGGATAGCTGGGGATAGGTGACGTCATATATAAACTTACAATCAGGATTATTACATGAACCGGCCTGGATCAGTTTTCATTTAAATTACGTCTGTTATCGCAGGAAAATACAGGGTAACTGAGGATAAATAAGTAAAGTAAGTAAGTATGACGGCACTTGACCTTTACGGTCCAAACCGGCGATGCTGACTTCCGTTTCGTCGCCCTTCAGCCAGGAAGTGTGATGGAGGTTGGGATAAGGCCAGCGTGTGGTTTCAGACACCATTCCTGCTTAACTTTCTCAGACTTCTCCAGGTACTCTTTTTGGAGATGGGTCGATTCTAGCTGAGCTTTTAGAGTCAAGCTAATGACTCCCGTCCAAACTAAACAACCAGCCACACCAGGAATCGGACCCGTACCCCTCAAACAAAGGATTCCCAGCCCGTGTGCCAACACACAGTCGGATAAATGACGTCAATCAAAATTAGTTGTCGGATAAATGACGTCAAACATAAACTAAAAATCAGAAATAGTACTTAAAAAGGTCCGGATTAGTGGTTCGTTAAGTTGCATTTGTAAACACTGGAAATAAAGCATAACTGAGGGTAAGGGACGTCATATACAAAATAACAGATCGGGACTAATGCTTAAAAGGTCTAAATTAGTTGTCGGTTAGGTTACATCTATCAACCCTGGGAAACTCAGGATAACTGAGGATAAGTGACGTCAAACATAAACTGAAAATCAGAATTAATACTTAAAAAGCGCTGGATTAGTTGTCAATTAATTTACGTCAATTATCCCAGGTAAAGGCAGGATAACTGAGGATAAGTGACGTCATATATAAAAAATTCAACAAGAGCTAAGAGCTCATATAGCACGTGTGACAGTGTTGGAAGAGCCAAGAGCCCATATGGCATGAGCTCTAGCAAAATTTTAAGAATCAATAGATTGCTTTAAAAGGAAAATCAGAGGCTTAATGCCGGTCGGGATTAAAAATAAGAGCTCTGAGTCACGAGGTCCTTCTAAATGTCAAAATCCGTTAAGATCCAATCACCCACTCGTAAGTTAAAAATATCTCAATTTTCCTAATTTTTCCTCTCCCTTCAGCCCCCCAGATGGTCGAATCAGGGAAAACGACTTTATCAAGTCAATTTGTGCAGCTCCCTGACACACCTACCAATTGTCATCGTCATAGCACGTCAAGAAGCACCAAACTCGCCAAAGCACTGAATCCCACCCGCTAACTCCCCGAAAGAGAGCGGATCCAGTCCGGTTACCTCAATCACGAATTTACAACACTTATAAGCGTTTTCCAAGATTTCCTGTTTCCCCCTCCAACTCCCCCAATCTCAAGAAATCTGGTCGGGATTTGAAATAAGAGCTCTGAGACATGAGTTCCTTCTAAATATCCAATTTCATTAAGATCCGGTCACCCGTTCTTAAGTTAAAAATACCTCAATTTTTTTAATTTTTCAAAATTAACAGCCCGCAGCTCCCCCTGCCAAGTAGAAAGGATCCGTTCCAATTATGTCAATCACGTATCTATAACTTAGGCTTATTCTTCCCATCAAATTTCATCCCGATCTCTCCACTCTAAGCGTTTTTCAAAATTTCCGGTTTCCGCTATTTTCTTTTTCCCCCTCCAACTCCCCCCAAATGTCACTGGATCTGGTCGAGATTTAAAATGAGAGTTCTAAAGCACAAGATCCTTCTAAATACCAAATTTTATTAAGATCTGATCACCAGTTGGTAAGTTACAAAAACCTCATTTTTTTAATTTTTCCGAATGACTCCCCCTTACCCAACTCCACCAAAGAGAGCGGATACAGTCCGGTTGTGTCAGTCACTTATCTTGGACTTTTGCTTATTCCTCCCGCCAAGTTTTATCCTGATCTCTCCGCTTTAAGCGTTTTCCAAGATTCCCGCCCCCCTCTCACCAATGACACTGGATCCGGTCGGGATTTAAAATAAGAGGTTTGAGTTACGAGGTCCTTCTAGATATGAAATTTCATAAAGATCCGATCATTTCTTCGTAAGTTAAAAATACCTCTTTTTCTTAATGTTTTAGAATTAATCCTTCCCCCAACTCCCCCAAAGAGAGCGGATCCACTCCGGTTATGACAATCACGTATCTAGGACTTGTGCTTAATTTTCCCACCAAGTTTCATCCCGATCCCTCGGCTCTAAGCGTTTCCCAAGATTTTAGGCTTTTCACCCCCCCCCCCCCCCCCGATTCCCCCCAATATCACCGGATACGGTCGGGATTTAAAATAAGAGCTCTGAGACACAATGTCCTTCGAAACATCAAATTTCAATAAGATCCGATCACTCCTTCATAAGTTAAAAATACCTCATTTTTCTAATTTTTGGAATTAACCCTCCCCCCAACTCCCCCAAAGAGAGCGGATCCGTTCCGGTTATGACAATCACGTATCTAGGACTTGTGCTTATTTTTCCCACCTAATTTCATCCTGATCCTTCCACTCAAAGCGTTTTCCAAGATTTTAAATTTCCCCACCCCAATTCCCCCCAATGTCACCTGATCCGGTCGGAATTTAAAATAAGAGCTCTGAGACACGATATCCTTCCCAACATCAAACTTCATTAAGATCCGATCACCCATTCGTAAGTTAAAAATACCTCCTTTTTTCAAATTTTCCGATTTAACCATTCCTCCCACTCCCCCCCCCAGATGGTCGAATCAGGGAAACGACAATTTTTAATTTAATTTGGTCTGGTTCCTGATACACCTGCCAAATTTCATCGTCCTAGCTTACCTGGAAGTGCCTAAAGTAGCAAAACCAGGACAGACAGACCAACAGACCGACCGACAGACCGACAGAATTTGTGATCGCTATATGTCACTTGGTTAATACCAACTGCCATAAAAATGGAAATAATATGTGGTATCATACACAGATAACCAAAAGGGACATTAATTTTGAAATATCACGCACCTCAGGAGCTACTGTGATTAGTGTTGTAATTCGCCGTGTTGCCAAGTTGCCGGATAAGTATTTGCTGTTATTCTTTATGGATTACATCATGGAGATATTTATATTAAGCCAATAATAAGGGATATTCGAACGTGTTCCCAAAAAATAAGAATTTTCAGTTTATTGTTTGACAAAATAAAATTAGTACCTAAACTGCAGTGACAGGTGAATACAGCTCCAATACTAAAGTACGAATATCTGGAGGATGCTAGGGCAATCCAAACACCTTTTTTTAAAGCTGAGACAGGTATGTTAAAATACCTATCATTACAAGAGGCTTGCAAGTAGGGATATGAGATTTCATGCAGATAACGCCTTGTCATACCTTGAATTGGGATACAAATCTACTTTTAAAGTTTCATTAATGCAACAAAAGACGTTTATCGAGAAGCGTCTCTTTCTTGAAATTACTAAATTCCATTCGAATTATTTAAGTATTTTGCACCAACTTAGAAATCTCAACTTCGGATTTCGTCGAATATTCTCCTCCAGAAACTAAATCTCTGTCTCTGAAAGAGCTTTCTAATCTTGTTTCATTAAGTAGTAAAATAGCTCTCACATACCTTTTCCGGGCGACATTTTAATTTATGTATGTCTAGAGCCATTGGATATGTTCTGGAATGTTATTCTCAGTGAAGACAGAATATTAGGATATCCTATGTCCTTGACAAAGAAAGCAAATAGAAACAAAACGCGATAAATATCTTTACTTACCCCCTTTAAGATTTTCCCCTATTTACTGATTTTTAATTAACTAAAAAATGAAAGAAGAAATGGAGAAATCATTTAAAACATTAATTCAGCAAAAACTAATCAAAATTGTATAAATTTTGAAAGCTGGCTTTATGTTTACTCCCAAGAAACCTGAGCTTTCTATCTCTTAAAATAGCTTTTTAACATTACTTCATTAAGCACTAAAATACCACTCACATACCTATTCATGTTAATAATTTGATAATTGTTAATAATTTAACAATTAAATTGTTAATATTTTAATTTGGGGATGTCTAGAAACGTTGAAGACTTTCTGGAGTGATATATTCAGTCAAGACAGAAGATATCCTCCTTTACAAAGAAAACAAAAAATACATGATCTAATATCTTTACTTAACACCTGTATCAATTCTCCACAAATTAAAGAAATCAAATTAGAAAAGAAGAAATCATTCGAAATATAGAACTTGGAAAAAAATGGTCAAAACTGGTCAGAGACATAAATAAACATGGACGTTAACTAATTCTTAAACACTTTTCCCACTTCCGTTTTAAACAATATCTCCTTTTATAAAAAGAATAAAAATTAAAAAAAAATGTTACTGTTACGCTTACTACTGCTTTTATTAACGCTCTTTTTCACCAAGCAAACTAAGGCCAACAAAACTACGCACGCTCCTCCTCCATCCATATCTATTCAAAGCCTCCCTCTTTAAACCCTCCCAAGAAGTTTGCTTCCCATTTCATATTTCTGCTACTTCTTATTTGCCTATAAAAGTATGTGCCTATTTTCCTATACATTATTTTTTGCTGCCTATTTTCCTATACATTATTTTTTGCTTATTTTCTGCTACTTCTTATTTGCCTATAAAAGTATGAGCCTATTTTCCTATACATTATTTTTTGCTCATTTTCTACTACTTCTTATTTGTCTATAAAAGTATGTGCCTATTTGCCTATACATTATTTTTTGCTAATTTTCTGCTGCTTGTTATTTGCCTATAAAAGTATGTGCCTATTTGCCTATACATTATTTTTTTGCTTGTTTTCTGCTGCTTGTTATTTGTCTATAAAAGTATGTGCCTATTTGCCTATACATTATTTTTTGCTTATTTTCTGCTACTTCTTATTTGCCTATAAAAGTATGAGCCTGTTTTCCTATACATTATTTTTTGCTCATTTTCTACTACTTCTTATTTGTCTATAAAAGTATGTGCCTATTTGCCTATACATTATTTTTTGCTTATTTTCTGCTGCTTGTTATTTGCCTATAAAAGTATGGGCCTATTTGCCTACACATTATTTTTGGCTTATTTTCTGCTACTTCTTATTTGTCTATAAAAGCATGTGCCTATTTGCCTATACATTATTTTTGGCTTATTTTCTGCTACTTCTTATTTGCCTATAAAAGTATGTGCCTAATTGCCTATACATTATTTTTTGCTTATTTTCTGCTGCTTGTTATTTGCCTATAAAAGTATGTGCCTATTTGCCTATACATTATTTTTTGCTTATTTTCTGCTACTTCTTATTTGCCTATAAAAGTATGAGCCTATTTTCCTATACATAATTTTTTGCTCATTTTCTACTACTTCTTATTTGTCTATAAAAGTATGTGCCTATTTGCCTATACATTATTTTTCGCTTATTTTCTGCTGCTTGTTATTTGCCTATAAAAGTATGGGCCTATTTGCCTATACATTATTTTTGGCTTATTTTCTGCTACTTCTTATTTGTCTATAAAAGTATGTGCCTATTTGCCTATACATTATTTTTGGCTTATTTTCTGCTACTTCTTATTTGCCTATAAAAGTATGTGCCTATTTGCCTATACATTATTTTTTGCTTATTTTCTTTGCTTGTTATTTGCCTATAAAACTATTTGCCTATACATTATTTTTTGCTTATTTTCTGCTGCTTGTTATTTGTCTATAAAAGTATGTGCCGATTTGCCTATACATTATTTTTTGCTTATTTTCTGCTGCTTGTTATTTGCCTATAAAAGTATGGGCCTATTTGCCTATACATTATTTTTGGCTTATATTCTGCTACTTCTTATTTGTCTATAAAAGTATGTGCCTATTTGCCTATACATTATTTGTGGCTTATTTTCTGCAACTTGTTATTTGCCTATAAAAGTAGGTGCCTATTTGCCTATACATTATTTTTTGCTTATTTTCTGCTGCTTGTTATTTGCCTATAAAAGTATGTGCCTATTTGCCTATACATTATTTTTTGCTTATTTTCATCTACTTCTTATTTGCCTATAAAAGTATGAGCCTATTTTCCTATACATTATTTTTTGCTCATTTTCTACTACTTCTTATTTGTCTATAAAAGTATGTGCCTATTTGCCTATACATTATTTTTTGCTTATTTTCTGCTGCTTGTTATTTGCCTATAAAAGTATGGGCCTATTTGCCTATACATTATTTTTGGCTTATTTTCTGCTACTTCTTATTTGTCTATAAAAGTATGTGCCTATTTGCCTATACATTATTTTTGGCTTATTTTCTGCTACTTCTTATTTGCCTATAAAAGTATGTGCCTATTTGCCTATACATTATTTTTTGCTTATTTTTTTGCTTGTTATTTGCCTATACATTATTTTTTGCTTATTTTCTGCTGCTTGTTATTTGTCTATAAAAGTATGTGCCTATTTGCCTATACATTATTTTTTGCTTATTTTCTGCTACTTCTTATTTGCCTATAAAAGTATGAGCCTATTTTCCTATACATAATTTTTTGCTCATTTTCTACTACTTCTTATTTGTCTATAAAAGTATGTGCCTATTTGCCTATACATTATTTTTTGCTTATTTTCTGCTGCTTGTTATTTGTCTATAAAAGTATGTGCCTATTTGCCTATACATTATTTTTTGCTTATTTTCTGCTGCTTGTTATTTGCCTATAAAAGTATGTGCCTATTTGCCTATACATTATTTTTGGCTTATTTTCTGCTACTTCTTATTTGTCTATAAAAGTATGTGCCTATTTGCCTGTACATTATTTTTTGCTTATTTTCTGCTGCTTGTTATTTGCCTATAAAAGTATGTGCCTATTTGCCTATACATTATTTTTGGCTTATTTTCTGCTACTTCTTATTTGTCTATAAATGTATGTGCCTATTTGCCTATACATTATTTTTTGCTTATTTTCTGCTGCTTGTTATTTGCCTATAAAAGTATGTGCCTATTTGCCTATACATTATTTTTTTGCTTGTTTTCTGCTGCTTGTTATTTGTCTATAAAAGTATGTGCCTATTTGCCTATACATTATTTTTTGCTTATTTTCTGCTACTTCTTATTTGCCTATAAAAGTATGAGCCTGTTTTCCTATACATTATTTTTTGCTCATTTTCTACTACTTCTTATTTGTCTATAAAAGTATGTGCTTATTTGCCTATACATTATTTTTTGCTTATTTTCTGCTGCTTGTTATTTGCCTATAAAAGTATGGGCCTATTTGCCTACACATTATTTTTGGCTTATTTTCTGCTACTTCTTATTTGTCTATAAAAGTATGTGCCTATTTGCCTATACATTATTTTTGGCTTATTTTCTGCTACTTCTTATTTGCCTATAAAAGTATGTGCCTAATTGCCTATACATTATTTTTTGCTTATTTTCTGCTGCTTGTTATTTGCCTATAAAAGTATGTGCCTATTTGCCTATACATTATTTTTTGCTTATTTTCTGCTACTTCTTATTTACCTATAAAAGTATGAGCCTATTTTCCTATACATTATTTTTTGCTCATTTTCTACTACTTCTTATTTGTCTATAAAAGTATGTGCCTATTTGCCTATACATTATTTTTCGCTTATTTTCTGCTGCTTGTTATTTGCCTATAAAAGTATGGGCCTATTTGCCTATACATTATTTTTGGCTTATTTTCTGCTACTTCTTATTTGTCTATAAAAGTATGTGCCTATTTGCCTATACATTATTTTTGGCTTATTTTCTGCTACTTCTTATTTGCCTATAAAAGTATGTGCCTATTTGCCTATACATTATTTTTTGCTTATTTTCTTTGCTTGTTATTTGCCTATAAAACTATTTGCCTATACATTATTTTTTGCTTATTTTCTGCTGCTTGTTATTTATCTATAAAAGTATGTGCCGATTTGCCTATACATTATTTTTTGCTTATTTTCTGCTGCTTGTTATTTGCCTATAAAAGTATGGGCCTATTTGCCTATACATTATTTTTGGCTTATATTCTGCTACTTCTTATTTGTCTATAAAAGTATGTGCCTATTTGCCTATACATTATTTGTGGCTTATTTTCTGCAACTTGTTATTTGCCTATAAAAGTAGGTGCCTATTTGCCTATACATTATTTTTTGCTTATTTTCTGCTGCTTGTTATTTGCCTATAAAAGTATGTGCCTATTTGCCTATACATTATTTTTTGCTTATTTTCATCTACTTCATATTTGCCTATAAAAGTATGAGCCTATTTTCCTATACATTATTTTTTGCTCATTTTCTACTACTTCTTATTTGTCTATAAAATATGTGCCTATTTGCCTATACATTATTTTTTGCTTATTTTCTGCTGCTTGTTATTTGCCTATAAAAGTATGGGCCTATTTGCCTATACATTATTTTTGGCTTATTTTCTGCTACTTCTTATTTGTCTATAAAAGTATGTGCCTATTTGCCTATACATTATTTTTGGCTTATTTTCTGCTACTTCTTATTTGCCTATAAAAGTATGTGCCTATTTGCCTATACATTATTTTTTGCTTATTTTTTTGCTTGTTATTTGCCTATAAAAGTATGTGCCTATTTGCCTATACATTATTTTTTGCTTATTTTCTGCTGCTTGTTATTTGTCTATAAAAGTATGTGCCTATTTGCCTATACATTATTTTTTGCTTATTTTCTGCTGCTTGTTATTTGCCTATAAAAGTATGTGCCTATTTGCCTATACATTATTTTTGGCTTATTTTCTGCTACTTCTTATTTGTCTATAAAAGTATGTGCCTATTTGCCTATAAATTATTTTTTGCTTATTTTCTGCTGCTTGTTATTTGTCTATAAAAGTATGTGCCTATTTGCCTATACATTATTTTTTGCTTATTTTCAGCTACTTCTTATTTGCCTATAAAAGTATGAGCCTATTTTCCTATACATTATTTTTTGCTCATTTTCTACTACTTCTTATTTGTCTATAAAAGTATGTGCCTATTTGCCTATACATTATTTTTTGCTTATTTTCTGCTGCTTGTTATTTGTCTATAAAAGTATGTGCCTATTTGCCTATACATTATTTTTTGCTTATTTTCAGCTACTTCTTATTTGCCTATAAAAGTATGAGCCTATTTTCCTATACATTATTTTTTGCTCATTTTCTACTACTTCTTATTTGTCTATAAAAGTATGTGCCTATTTGCCTATACATTATTTTTTGCTTATTTTCTGCTGCTTGTTATTTGCCTATAAAAGTATGTGCCTATTTGCCTATACATTATTTTTGGCTTATTTTCTGCTACTTCTTATTTGTCTATAAATGTATGTGCCTATTTGCCTATACATTATTTTTTGCTTATTTTCTGCTACTTCTTATTTGCCTATAAAAGTATGAGCCTATTTTCCTATACATTATTTTTTGCTCATTTTCTACTACTTCTTATTTGTCTATAAAAGTATGTGCCTATTTGCCTATACATTATTTTTTGCTTATTTTCTGCTGCTTGTTATTTGCCTATAAAAGTATGTGCCTATTTGCCTGTACATTATTTTTGGCTTATTTTCTACTACTTCTTATTTGCCTATAAAAGTAGTTGCCTATATTTTTTTTTTTGCTTATTTGCCTGTATCCTATTTATTGTCTGTTTGCCTAATATTGTCTATTTATCTATATAAAATTTGCCTATTAGCCTATATCGTACAATTATGTATCTCAACTTCAATCCTCTACTTACAGAAAGAATGAGGCAAGATAAGATTTTATTTCAGAAAGGCTATCGATAACTCTGAGAGAACTGAATTCCCATTAGGTTGAAATCGTTTTCCAGAAAAACTCTCTTTGATATTTTAAAGAAAGCAATTATGTCTGAATTGGAACAATACAAATACAAGATAAAAAGTGCATTAGTTATTCATACCCTGAAAAGGCATAAGGTGCTGGGGCCGCGTAAACCAGAAATACCGAGTTCAAGTTGTCCCTCCTCCCAATTTCTTGCGTCAATGACTGAATGGTTAAACGTTCGAATAATAAAACATGTATAATAAAAGTTTATTAAGATTATGGGGAAAATGATACAATAAAACCCTATTGTCCGTAAGCTCTATTAAGTAGGTAATGCCCTAGTCCCAAGGTCCTAGGCTTTGTCATAAGCCAGAGAAGAGTTTAAAGACAAAATAATGTGTTTCCTTGAAAAAAAAGACTTTTGATTCAAAGAAAACTAAGTGTTTAGTCAGAATTTTTTTTTTAATTAACCTGTTTTTTAGTTTTTCTGGTGCTTGTAGTTTTTCATTCTTCTTCTGCTAGGCGAGAACTGGGCTTTCCAGTCAAAACCATTTAGCCCTCTTCTTTTTTATTTTTTATTTGAGGTGTGTTGGACAACTACAGGTGGCTTTTGGTTGACAAAATTACCATTGAAAAACTATACAGTTTAAACAAGTCTTGTTCAAGAAAGCTATAAGAATAATATTATCTGCATCATCACCGCAAAGAGTCTGGAAATAACAGCCCCTAATTCTAGGGCTGCACGGTGCAAGCATAAATCCACTAAGTCTTCTTCAGTACAGCGAGATTTTCCTCAAAATCCAGCGAAATCTCTTTCTTTTTTTTGTTAGGCGTTAAGGGGGCTTTTCAGTCAAAACTATTCAGCCCTCTTCCTTCTGACTCTTACGTATTGCATATTTTAAGCAGAGATGGGTATTTACATTCCAGTTTTTAGGCGAAGAAAAAGTAGCAAAATGAAAAAGTTTGCAAATTTAAAACACCTTGGAAACAAGCCGATGTGACTAGACAACTGTTTGAAGACTTAAGTAATATTAAAGTTTTGAATACTATAGGTTTACGAATAGTCTAGCGATCGTGCATACGCCGTTGATTTTTTTT
Source organism: Artemia franciscana (assembly GCF_032884065.1). Classification (NCBI taxonomy): domain Eukaryota; kingdom Metazoa; phylum Arthropoda; class Branchiopoda; order Anostraca; family Artemiidae; genus Artemia; species Artemia franciscana. The sequence goes on from NC_088874.1 coordinate 951,706, forward strand.
TTTTTTAAATAGCTTTGTTACAACACAATTTTCAATAGAGCCCAGGTGTATGTCATTGGCACCCACGACCATGTCTGGAGCGAGGAGGGGGGGGGTACCTGATTTGATGCCCCTAAAAAAATCTAAATTATAAGAAAGTAACAAACATAAATAAAAATAAAAAAAATTAATGCGTCTTGTAAATTGGTTGTATCTCCTCCCTTAATTAAGCCCCTGAGCACGATAAACCCGTTTGTAGTGCCCCTGATTACTGTCGATATTTAAATACTGAATACTGTCGATATTTAACTGTCGATATTTAACTGTCGATATTTTGTCGATATGAATACTGTCGATATTTAACTCTTATCGTTGTTTCGATTTCGACTAATCTTTACTTATAGTTCAAAATTATAGTTGCCCAGCTCATTATAATTGAAAATTATATAAAGCTTCGAAGTTTAATTCGAAGCTTTTCAATTATATATTCACTTTTTTTCAGTGAAGTTGACGTTCAAGAAACCTACCTCTAACTTCATCTCATCTGTAGTGGCAGGATCACTAAGCCAACCTCCAAGGAGCCTCAGACCATGGTAGTCAAGCAAAAGACGACGGCATGCTGGATCACTTCTCTCTTCAGACAAGAGGGACAGTAATGAACGTCTTGATTCAGTTTTTTCTGCTCGAACCATCAAACGGCAGAAAGTCAATGTCTGTGTTTTGTTTTTCAAACCACTCTCAAGAAGTTTGGAAATTTGAACATCCAGCTAAAAACCAAATAATAAGATTTTCAACCAACTCAATATAATTTACCAAATCAGGGGTTTCAGATCGAATCATCAGTGGCAGAGACTGAAAGTTTTCTAAATTTCTCTCAAAATGTTTGGAAATTTGAGTCTCCAAACCACAACAAAACAATGTGATTTATGAATAGACAGTCTTGACCCCACCCCCCTCCCCCCATTAGAATTTTTTGAGCCCCCTCCAATTGATATTCTGAAATATATTTTTTTTCAAACCATTTTTACGAAGAATGGACGTTCAACTAGACACAAAATAGGGGCATATTTTTTATTCAGTTTTTACATTCAGGTTTTTCAACCAGAAATATCAACAAGCGGAACGTCAAAGTCTGTATTTTGTATTCCAAACCACCCTCGAAATGTTTGGAAATTTGAATATCCTACTAAAAATAAATTTATAGAATTTACGAACAGCAAACAGTCTTGATCTCCTAAATTTGTTTCCCCCCCCCCCTCTATTTTGAAATAATACATTTTCCTTTCATCAAACTATTTTCAAGGGACTTAGATGTTCAATTAAACGTAAAATAAAATCATATTTTCAATTCCAGATTCAGGTTTTTCAGCTCGAGAAATTAACGAGCAGGACGTCAAAATCTGTATTTTGTTCCCCTAACTACCCTCAAAATGTTTGGAAATTTGAATATACAACTAAAAATAAATTTTTGTGATTTACGAAGAGCAAACAGTTTTCAACCCCCCTAAATTTGTTGACGTCCTCCCCCACCCCCTATATTTTGAAATAATACATTTTCTTTTTATCAAAATATTTTTAAGGAGCTTGGATGTTCAATTAAACGTAAAGTAGAATGATATTTTCTATTCTGGATTCAGATTTTTTTTTTTTTTTTTTTTTTTTTTTTTTTTTTTTTTTTTTTTTTTTTTTTTTTTTTTTTTTTTTTTTTTTTTTATATATATAGCTCGGAACACCAAAGAGCAGAACATCGAAATCTGTGTTTTTATTTCTGAAACCACTCAACTAATTTTCACATGGATACTTATCTCTATAAGACTCTCCCCATCGATTCTTCCTATATTCGTTCAACAAGAGATAATAATCTGAAATTTAATGGACGGAAAGGCTCTCAAAAAGTTAGAAAATTTCAATATCAAAAAATTTAACTTATTAACACTTTAACAACATCGAAACATTTCTTAAGAAGCTTGCAATGTCAGGTAAACATAAATTATCGAGGAAAATATATGATAAAAAAAAAACGTCAAATAAAAACAAAAAACATAGGAACATAATATAATAAAAAATATAATTTATGTAAACATAAAAGTTCATTAAATATCAAATAACATCGTTTAAAGTAGTGCTGCAACTACAGATTACTAGAGTCATAAAAAATTACTTTAGCGACTAAATTTAATTTTGAATTGCATCACACTAATTCGAAGTTGTATAGCAATTCGTAGCTTTTAAATTAATTTTAGAACTTAAGTGACTTTTAGAACTTAAGATTAAATGTTAAGATTTCGTCTATAATTCTAGGGTAATTATTTTAGAACTTCAATTTATTTTAATTAAATTCTAGAATCGTTGCTACAAATTATTTCTAAACTGAGAGACTAAAATTCACTTTACAGTTGCTACTATAATTCTAGAATCATTTTCAATTTAATTTAATTTTAAGTAATTTTGTTTGGCTAAATAAATCTGGCTTGGCTTCTAAATAAATTTAATCAGATTAAATTTAACAAGAATCTCATTAAACTCGAAGCTATTTTTAATTTTTAGAACCATTCTTTTGGTTCTTTAGCAACATTCAAAATAAAACTTATTTCAATTCAAATAAAGTAACCCCTACTTAATAATATTGCTTAATTCATTATACGTACTTAATACTTAATACATAAATACTATTGCTTAGGAAGGCAGCGGATATTAAAAAAAAAAAAATTCTCTGAAAAAAAACTGCCCCTGGGATAGACGATCTGGGAATAGGCTTTTAATCCATTCTTTTGGAGCTGAATTGTAATTCAAATAATTTTGTCAATTAGACTAAAACTTTTTATTTTATAAAAAGGACCTATAAATTGCAAAATCTAACTTAATTGTATACATTCCTTCAAATTATAAAACAATTAAGTAAATTGTCTAAAATCTCAACCCCATAATTAGTTTTCTCTGTAAAAGTAACTATAAGAGAGGCCAGCTAGCTCGTAAAAGATCAAAATCGTTAAAAAGCGTATATATATTGAAAACAAAGAATTACAACATTTTCGCAGAAAGTAATTTTTTTTTCACCAAACCACCATCGTCCCGTGAGAAAGAAAAACAAATAAACCCGCATCCTTGACCACTTTTCTGGCACCAAATACAAAATTTTAATTTTTATAATTTAGGGATCAAAATCGTTGTAACAGGGGTCTTTGATATGATGTGAGCCCTTTTCGTTATAAGCATAAAGATCTAGGGCTCAACTGCTCGAAACTTAATTTGGCTGACAGAAGTAAATTCGGTACTTCTACAATTTTCAGAAAAATAACACTTCTTACCCCCCCCCCTGAAAAAATAATTTCCGAGCAAAAATAATGGATGCGGCCTTGCCTTTGACCCAGCATTTTCCACAGGTCATTGAATAAATAATGGCTTAAGTGAAAATCGGTTACAATATATATTTATTTTGTCTTTTTTTTATGCAAGGCAGAATAGTTTATTGTAGGCAACTTCCTGATAGTCAACTTTGAGATAGTATCTCAAAGGTGTAGAAACTACCTACCCTAATTCAAGCAAGAAGTGTTGAAGTATCGTGTTATTCTTGTCTACAGTTTGTGAAAGGGGAGTGGGTAACAAATTGATACGTTATGTCCATTGATATGTGGTAGATGTCACTTGCGCCGTCCGGCTAGCAAACATCTTACCATATTTTAGCTTTATATTTTTGCGCAGAAGTTGGTTCTTCATGGTGAAAATGATATTGACTCATGCAGTTTTTTTTGCTCTATTTTTGAGGACCGGAATCATTCCTGTTGAAGCCGTCGCTGTGCCAAAAACTGACTTAATAAAGTTGCGTTTCCATTCCACCTTTTTGGCGCCATCTATCTTGACAACGCTAACTGCATTGCACTTACTGCGAGAAGTCACAGGCAGCGCATCATCCACCAATGGAAACAATCCGACAAGAAAGAAACGTGGATGCCGGACAGGGAAAAATGAAAGGAGAAGGCGTACGGGATGTGCGATTTCGGTACTAGTGACAAGCCGTGACTATTGTTCGCCCTTCGCCAAAAAAAGTGTTTGAGCGGAACCTGGTGAAAATCAAGATATCCAGAACACCTAAAATACCGAGTCTGAAGAGATTTGACGAAACCCCCATGTGCCCCATCCAGGACAGCCCGCCCGTTCTTAAGCCCGAACGCCCTTTAGCAAAAAGTAGGTTGCCAAATATACTTGTGTGTAACGCTAGATCTTTGAACAACAAAACTGATGCACTTGAAGTTATTGCTAGGCAGAATAACGCCTCAATAATAATAATAAGCGAATGTTGGGACACTTCTGACGAATCGGCGTGCATCAAAGGTTACGCAAGCTACTTTAATACGCGTCGCGATCGTGGCTTGAATAGTCGAGGAGGAGGCGTTGGACTTTATGTTCGTAATGACCTACCCTCAAAGCTGTTAAGTGAGCCTATTGACTCCGACCACGAAATATTATAGACCGAATGCCAACCTGCACGTTTATCAAAAAGATTTTCATGTTTAATTGTTGCTTCGGTCTATTATCCTGAAAACGCTAAAAACAGGAAAGATTTGATAGAACACATTCAGTTTTTTGTAGACAAAATGCGCCGCAAGCATGTCTCTCCTGGCTTTGTTATTGCCAGAGACTTTAATCAAACTAACAGGCAATGGGTTTCAAATATTTTAGATTTGAAACAAGCCGTTACAATACCTATCCATCAAAGTGGCAGCACACTTGACTTGATTTTTACAAACTTGACAGACTTTTATTACGCACCGAGATCCCTAGGACCCCTTCTGAATTCTGATCACTTTATCATCTTCTGGGAAGCTAGCTCGGCAATTCCGAAGCCAAAACGAGTCAAATATACTGTGCAACCACTTACTGAGGACTCGATATCTACATTTGGTCGCTGGATCGGTAATTATCAGTTTGAGGACATTTGCTCTGAACAGGATATTAATATCAAAGTCAATAAGCTGAATACTCTGCTTCAGGAGCAGTTTCAGACTTGTTTCCCCGTAAGTCATTACTGTGAATGACACTGATAAACCGTGGATAGCCAATGATCTAAAGAATTTTAAAAAAAACCGTTGTCGCCTTCATATCGCTGCTGATACCGTCGCTTCAGTCAAGTTGCGCAATCATATTGTTAAACTGAACAAGCGCGCCAAGAGGCAGTACATGAGGGATAAAATTACTCCCTTACTCACAATAGATCCCCACAAATGGTATTCCTCAGTAAAAAGACGTACCGGTAAGACAACAATCAGAAATCTAAGGCTGCTCAAAGAGGACGGTACCTAGACCTCAGCTAATGAAGTCAATTCTTTTTTTGCTGACATTTGTACCACATTTCCATCAATCACCAAATCAGAAATTGATACTATCATTGCTGGTGCGGAGATTGATGACGTATGTGAAGTCTCTGAATTCACTGTTTATAGGGAACTCCTAAGACTGAAAGCGAACTGTGTGTCCTACCCAGGTGAGCTTCCAGTAAAGCTGTTAGGCGAATTCGCCATTTTTCTTGCTAAGCCACTCTCTTCTAATAATCAACCAATGTTTCCGTCAGCAAGTATTCCCTAGTGCTTGGAAAAGAGCATATGTCCGCGTTATTCCAAAAGTAAAGTGTCAAAAATCTTGTGATCAACTCCGGCCTATATCAATAACTCCGAACCTTTCTAAAGTGGCAGAACCGTTTATTTACCGCAAACTTGTGTCACAGATCTCAGCACATCTAGACCCGTATCAGTATGGATGCTTAAGAGGCAGCAGCACAACTGTTTATTTAGTACGGATGTACCATCTCATTGTCGAGTGGCTCGACCGAGGAAGTGCTATAGTCGACCCTCTCCTCGTAGACTACCGAAAGGCTTTTGACCTTACTCGCCATTCCGTTCCTATCACAAAATCTACGCACCATGGGTGCGCACAAACATATTCTCCTTTTAGTGATCAATTTTTTACAAGCCCGCTATCAGTGCGTTTACAGTCTTTTCCCAGGAGATACCAACTCCGAATGGGTCGAGCTTACATGCGGAGTCCCACAAGGTACTAAGCTCGCTAGTCTACTGTTTTGGCAGTGATAGATTTCATCCTTTCCGGCTATGAAGAAAGATTTAAGTATGTAGACGACTTGTCAGTCCTACTGAAGTACATTGTTGAGAAGACTGATGCCGTTCCCCAATTCTGTAACGAAATAATTAACAACTTTAAAGATGAATGTACTGTGAACAGCCTCCAAATCAAAGAAAGGAAAGACTAAAATCCTTCGTTTTAATCCCCCGAAGAGAGACTTTGTGTGCCCTCCTCCTCCTTATCCTAGTGAATCTTCGGCAGTAGTGCTTGGTGTCAAGTTTAGCATCGACTGCTCTTTCAGCCTTCATGTCGATACAATTATCAAAAAGGCAAATAGTGCGATGCGGACACTTATACTAATGCGTCGATTTGGTTTCTCAGTGGCGCAACTAAGGATAGCCTATCTCACTTACATCCGACCAATTTTAGAGTATGCACGTCCTGTATGGGGCCCACAAGTCAATAACACTATTTACCTAACTGACCAGCTTGAGTAAATACAAAAAAGAGCAGTCAAAGTAATATTGTGCGATGCTTTTACTGAATATAAGTTAGCTTAAAAGAATTTTACAAAATAATGGTTTAAAGTTAGCTTTAAGAGGTAGTAATACTTTGGCTAGTTTTTTAAATTCTGGAAAGCATCGGACTTCTGCAGAGCAACAAAGTGGGGTTTATAAAATCCCATGTACTTGTGGAAGCTCTTTGACCTTAGGTAACGAAAAGATTGATCAGGTTGGGAGCTTCAGTTACCTTGGTAGTATTATTAGTAAAGATGGTTGGAGCAGTGAAGATGTTAAAAGTAGAATAGCTAAAGCTCAGGGTGTTTTTTCACAGTTAAAAAAAGTTTGGAAGAATAGAAAGATAAGCCTACAAACCAAGATTAGAATATTGGAAGCTACAGTGATGACAGTGGTCAAATATGGCTCTGAAGCATGGACACTCCGAAAAGCAGATGAAAATTTACTAGATGTTTTCCAGAGAAATTGCCTACGGATTGTTCTGGGTACCCGGCTGACTGACCGTATTTCAAACAGTATGTTGTACGAAAAGTGTGGTTCAATCCCGCTTTCTGGGGCTATAATGAAAGAAAGGTTGAGATGGCTAGGCCACGTTCTACGGATGAAGGATGACAGATTACCGAAGATTGTCCTTTTTGGCCAACCGTCTGGGGCTACACGGAAAGCAGGTCGTCCTTGTCTGGGTTGGGAGGATGTCATAAATAAGGATTTAAAGGAAATGGGAACTTCCTGGGAGGGTGTAAAGAGGGAGGCTTTAAATAGATTAGGTTGGAGGAGGAGCGTGCGTAGCTGTGTTGGCCTCAGGCGGCTTGGTGCTGCAGTGAGTTATTAGTAGTAGTAGTAGTAGTTATGTGGGACGTACTAACCAGAATTTAAAAACGAGATTGCTAAAACATCATAATTCTATTTCATCGTCACGTCGGCACTCTCGGAGCTTATCTTTTATTTTCCAAATCATTTTATTTTGTTTGAAAATGTTTCTTTGATTTCTAGGGACCAAGGTTTAAAGCAAACTTTCAGGGAAACAATCGAAATTAAAAAAATTCTATTCAAGAATAATTCCATAAACAGAGATACAGGTGAATTTGGATTGAACTCAATTTATGATAAATTACTCAGGTCAAATAAAGTAAATATCACTTCACCTAAGAGCTATGACCTCTGTCCACGTAATATGTCAGATAATTCTAATGAACCGGAACCGAAAAGGTCAAAGAGATTTGCCTCGGCTGTTGCATTGAAAAAAATAAGAGCAATAAACTATATGTAATTAGTTTATTAGGTATAAATTTTGTTTATTTTTATTCATGTCTTTTAGTTTTACTGCTGATGATGAACGCTGTATATGTGCTCGAAATATCCAGTTAAATAATTTTATATCTATTCACTGTCAATAAAAAGGTATCATCCCTATTTTGAAATGTTTTACTTTCGTTATAAGTTAGCATTATCCACTTTACAAATTCCCTCTCTTCAAGAGCGCCATCTCAGTTTGATCCTTGAATTTGGCCAATATCTGCTCAGAAGTGATATACACAGATCGATACTACCACCAGTTTTAGTGAAACATCGAAGTACTAGGTCGAAGAAAATTGACAGATTAGCAGCACATCCTTCACGCACAAATCGTTTTTCCAACTCTTTCACCCCCCATCTTTGTATCAAAGTATAACAATTGTTGATTTAATCCTATTCGTCTTCTGATTTTTTCGTTGTTTGATTTAATCCTTTTTTTGTAAGCATAAGCGCCATTTAGTTTTATGACTACGAGAGATTGTGCAAATAAAACCTATTCTATTCTATTCTTGACAACGTAGATAGCTGGTGTTCTTTTTCTAGAAACAGTTATCACCACCTATATTGGGAAAGAGGGAGGATCTTTCACAGAGAAAATACTGTCTACAGTTTGTGGGAGGGGAGGGGGTAATAAGTATATGCTTTTTGTGCTTAAGGCTGTAGATTACTGGTGAACTTTTTCTATAAACAGATATTGTCATTTATATTGCAAAAGACGAAGGATCTTATTACGGATAATGAGAAACTTATTACGAAAGTTTTTCCTTTCTTGGAAAATTCCAATTCTACTCCTTATGAATAAGGAGAAAAGAATAAGGAGAATAAGGAGAAAATGAACTTAAACTATCTATTTAAATCACATTAATTTTTTATTTTTCTTTTTTTTATTTATTATTTTTTTACGAATTGAAGAATTAATTCTTATGTTCATTAAACCCAAGAATTAAAAATCCAACTCTCCATTGTTGGTGTTATGAATAAGGATAAAAAATAGAACTTAAATTATGACGTTCCTTAAAAAAACACACAAATAAAAAAAGATATTCATCAAAATCTAGGAAGAAACATAAAAATCTAGCAATGAGGGGGTAAATGCTAGGATACTGGAATAATTTAGGTGTAACAGGACAAAAGCAGCATCCAATGTTAGCAAAGTCAACTTAAGTGGATGGCGTTTATTATAATAGAGCCCCAAAAAGGAATTTTTCAAAATTAGGAGGGAAAAAAACCTAGGAAAAGGGGGGGGGTATACTTGAATATTATAATTCAATATTAAGAGAATAGGTAAACAAAATTTGGGGGGGGACTAAAAATGTCAGAAAAGCCGTATTTTCCAATGAAAAGACCAAAATAAGTATTTTTCAAAATCTAGGAGGGGGAGGGCCCACTCCCCAACAATGAAATTTAGTATGCCCATTAGAATATTTAGTCAAGGTTTCCATCGGTCTTTTGTGCCTAAATCCATTTCATTCAAAATTAAACCAGAAAAACAAGGAGCCAAAATAGAACTTACATCATCATCTTCTTTAAAAAGCCTTGCCAGTCTCGTTTTCCTCTTTTTCTTCCTCAAACCAACCTCTTGAGGCAGTTCTATTATCTTGACAGGTTTCTCTTCGAAAGACTCTTCGATCTTAGCTATCACCTCTTCTACCTTGTCAACCTCAATTTTTTCAACCACCTTCGTTTCGGTTGAAACAGCGACAGGCTCTTCGGCAGCAATTTCTTCAACAGGCTGTATAAGAGCTTCTTCCTTCGGTTTTGGTGGGCGTAATGGGAGGTCATCGTCTTCTGACGAAAAAGATTCCTCTTCTTCTTCCTCTTCCTCCTCGTCTGATGGTACCTCCCCTATCCAGCCCCGACAATTTGTAGATTCGCAATAGCATTTTTGAGCTTCCTTACTAAAAAAAGAACAAAAATAAATAAATACAAAACTTCAGGAAAGTATATAGATTATAAAGGTGATTTATTACCGTTTGTCGCCTGAAGTAATCTTTGACTTAATTTCTGTTCAGCTTTGGTTTCATGCACCTCTTTACTTTTCTTTGAAAAACTTCTTTTGCGGATAACTTTTAGATCAGATACACTAAAAGGCTACGATTATCGACTTGAAACTTTCAGTTAAAATTAGATACAGGGATAACAGAAGTCGATTTTTGGTTAGCTTCATCAGATCTGGTCATTGCAAAAGCGAACTGTATCTGATCTAGCAGTTTACCCCCTCAATATTGCAATAAAATGTCAAGTTTCTGTCTCATGAGAATGTTAAACTGACTATAATTATACAAAGACTACTGAAACAAATTGGGATAATTTAGGGGGGAGGGGTGTTGAATGTTGTCGAAGGCAAGTGTGTTCTTCTGGAATTAAAAGCTCATGGAAAGCTAGGGGGTAAAAGGTGAGAAAGAATCATAGACATAGACACAGACATAGACATATTTGTTGGTACACTCGACATAGCACTAAGAACTACTAAAACTGAGCTCTAAATAAAATTGGACGAACAAGAACTACAATTATTTTATGATGTTAAACAGACCCGTGAAAAAGGGAATAAAAGAATACTGATACCATGTGGTGCGGGAGTAAACTAGCTCAAACTTGCTCAGTCTTCTGGTGAGTGTGTTCAGGGGTGCGATCGAGGGACAGTGGAGTAAGTGAGGGTTTTGGGTTTCGCCGGTCAGCTTCTTTACTGATTCGTGCCATTTTCTGCAGTTAGTAAACAGACACGGATCAACCTGGTTTGCAGCAAACGATTTCTTGGCTTTGCGGCAGAGGGCTTTGTTTCGGAATCATGGGTTTGAGCCCTTGACTTCAGTTGTGATCTATGGGCGAACAGGGGAGGACTTGTCCACACTCTTTGTTGGAAAGTGCTTCTCGTACTGTTCGTACAAAATCGAGTTTGGAAGTTTGGTTTTTCTGTCAAGGGCTTGTTCATGATTACTGTTGAGAAATCATACTAACTTAACCATCGTCCAAAGGACAGGATTCTTTTCAGTGAAAGGTCTTACTACAACAGGGACACGTTTAGGAGCTGCTACAGGATTTTTGCCTTTCAGAAGACGGTATAATGGTTTGATGTTGCCAAAGATCACAGGAAGTGGGGATTGTGGTAGAAGCTTTCAGTATTTGTCAAAATCAAGTGTAGTCTACTGCCGGCAACGAAGTAGCGGTTTTGACAACTTGTTTCAGAACAAGGCTAGAATCCAATTACTGTTTATTCGCCTTAGAGAAATGTCCACTCACAACAATGGTGGAGCAGCTGAACTTGGTGCGGTAAAAATCCACCCTTTTGTAAATGCAATAACAATTCTTTGCGGTTCCTTGCGCTTTCTGGATGGTAGACAGCTGCCAAAATAATGCAGGAGAAGCGCCAGGGTAGTCCTTAAGCCTTGTGTAAACTAACAGAATTCATGGGCAGGGTCTTCCTTTTGAAGCAGAAGCCTGCGGAGAATGTTAATTCTGCTATATATTGCTACGCCACCATCATTACGATTGACACCTCTGCCTTGCCGCGCAATAATACTAGTGGTAAAACCAGGGATAAAACAAGTTTGTTCAGTCACGTTCCAGATTTCTGCAATAGCGGCAACTGAGATATTATTCGGACGCAAAACTGTTTCCAGTTTATCCATCTTGTTCGAAAGTGACCGGGCATTGCTGAGTAATAAACTTGGCATAACTCTCTGGACTGAGGAAAGTTCTGGTCATAATAAAGGATGTTGAAGGTGCGAGCAATTAATCTACAGCATAGCAGCTGCCGGCTGCAGCTTCGAGGGAAGCTCGATCAGTCGAATAAGTACAAGACATCATTGGTTGTGCGGTTTGGGCTTGCTCATGGGACACTCCCTGTTAGTTACAACTACAGGAACAGGACTGAGTTATTTGGACAGAATATATATAACTTGAAAAACATAATATTAAAAAAATTTATTGAAAAAAATTAATATTAAAAAAATTATTTAACATAATATTAAAAAAAAAACACAATGATACTTAGATTTTTTATTGTTTTTGTTTCTTTACCATATCAGGGTTACCAATTTAACAATGTCAGAATAGCACTTCTACAGGAATCTCCTTTTTGCCATGGTGTCGGACCTGCAGGCGCGGTATCTCCAGTTTCATTTGACTCGCAACATGCGCGCCATCTACTTCAGTCCTGAGAATACCGAGTGAATGCAATTTTGTTTGGATCGATGGCACCAAAACAGGTGAATTGTAAGATCTAAGCTTGTGCAGGCGTAGCTTTGACCCGGAGGCTCCGACCAGCATGACTGCGGAATTAGAAAAAAATAGAAAACCCGCCATGACGGATATTTGACGGATAATTTGATTATCCGTCCTATCAAATTGGAGCTGCTATAATTGAAACAAAAATTAAATCCACGAGAGCGACCTCTCTTGCGGAGTAGCTTAAAACAGCCATATTTTATATCCATCCTCAACATTCCTGATCATTTTCTTTCACATACTTTGATACTATCAGGCAATAATCGAAAATCGTAATTTAATGACTTTTCGCCTAAGAACAATTCCTTCCAAAAGTTCACATTTTAAAATGAAACTCAATAATCTCATTTTTGTTTCCGAATTGAAATTTTTTTAATGTATCTTTGGTCCAGTGAGCCCAATAATGAATATGGCTGACATTCAAGATAATCCCTGCATCTAATACCGCTGTTTGCAAGAAAATTTAGCATTGTTTTAATGTTATATTATAACCCACATTTTGAAAATTCTACAAAACCCATTTTGATTTTCAACAGCCAAATAATTAGGTCTATAAAAATTAAACAAAGAAACGTTTTAAACAATTAAATAAAAACAGGGTATATTTGAAATTGCTATGTCTAGTACCGTTTATATGTAGATTCAAAATTCGACTTAATCAGAAATGTTTCAAAACAAGGCTGGGAATATTTTTTTTTTTTTTTTTTTTTTTTTTTTTTTTTTTTTTTTTTTTTTTTTTTTTTTTTTTTTTTTTTTTTTTACGGACCCTAGTATCTTTCTTTTTAGCCCTGTTCCTTTTAGCACGACAACCCCACTTCTCACCACTAAAGTTAATATATATTTCAAATTATTTATGTATTTGTCTTTTGTGTTTTATTACAAAAGCCCATTGGGGCTATTTTCCATTTCAAATAAGATTTTCAGCCAAAGTGTATGGACAGAACCAGTAAAAAAAATATTATGGATATAAAATGAGCGTTCCATTTGGCTGTTGAAAATCGAAATGAATTTTTTAGTTTTCAAGATCTGGATTATAACATAGCAGTATATATATATATATATATATATATATATATATATATATATATATATATATATATATATATATATATATATATATATATAAGAAATGTTTTTATTTCAACATCCTTGGTATTTTAAAAGGAATAACATCAGTGGCGTTGATTCACAATAATGCACGGCGGAGGGCAAAATCTACTTTTCAAAATCTAGGGGGGGAGTCTTTAAATTTTTCTAATGAAAATAACAAAAACAGGCATTTTTGAAGGGAAAGGGGGATTTTTTCAAACGCTGGAGGGGGCAGCAAAGAAAACTAGGGTGAAACAAAAGCTCCCCCTTCACAATTGACGCCCCTGAATAAATCCAATCGTCGACGCTGCACTCTCCACAACTTTTTCCATTACCACCCATATTATCCATATCGCTAATTAAATTACGGCAATAATATCGTAAATGAATACATTACGGTAAAATTGATAATGAAGGTAAAATAAATAGTACGGTGATCATAATATGGATAATTTACGGTAGTAACATCGCTAATTAATTACGGTAACTTACGGTAATTTAACTTACCCATATCGCTCGTATTGGTAGTCAAAAGTCAACTCTTCTCCCGCATTAATCTCAGCCTTCGTGAAAAATCCGATCCGTAGCTCTCCGTTTACTGTCCACTTTTGGGTTTCACAGTTCGGATAACAGCTGTGATTGATAAAACGGGAAATATTTCCTAAAAAAAAGAAAAATAATCCTATGGATTTTTCATGAAACATCGAAGTTGTTTCAAATCACAAATCTAACTTAAAATTTGTTATACTTTTGTCCAATAAGTGTTAATTGACGATCACAATTACAAATGAGTCCAAACACGATACGCGAATTTCGATTATTTCTGCAAGAAGTCTCTGTCAATTCGGCTTCTTCGGTTCCTAGGCATTTTAGGATGAACATTAATTCCAAAAAATCTACCTTCTAAATCAAATCCCATACAGTTTAAAAGACTAACACAGATTAATATAGAATATAATACAAAAATATATAAATATATGCAATTTAAATTGTAATATAATATATACATAATATAAATAATTGAATATAAAACAATATATATATAATATAAATATATAAACATATATTTATATATAAATTGAGCGACAAAACTCTAGCTGAGCTATTTGGACAGAATAAATATAACTTGGAAAACATAATATTAAAAAAAATATTGAGCTTTAATGACGGAACACAATCATATTTTAAATTATTTTTTATTGTTTTTGTTTCTTTACCATATCAGGGTTACCAACTTAACAACGTCAGAATAGCACTTCTTTTTCTTCTATTATTTATTTATCAAATTTTCGTCAAGTGGAAGAATTAATTCCCATGTTAAAAAAAAACCCAAGAATTAAGAATCCAGCTCCATTTTCGGTGGATTATTTTATTGCAACATCAGGGTAGTTTTTGTCATACTTATGCTCAAAGCCGTATCCAGGGAAAGGGATTGGGGGGTTTGACCCCCTCCCCCACGGAATGTTTGTCCGATTCGTAAAAACATCACAAAAATAAATATAAACAAATTTTTGATGCGTTTTCCTGTAACCCACACCCCCCCCCCCAAAAAAAAAATGCTTCCCCCCCCCCAAAAAAAAAAGAAATCAGAATCCTGGATAAAACCCTGCCTATACAACTTTTTACTCGTGGGTTAAGTTGCATGGGACATATGGCAAACAGCATAGAGTATATACAATTTGGGCTATATATTTACACTTTAAAGGGGGAGGGGTTAAAGTAAAGTGAAGCACTTCTAGGAATGTTACAAATAATTCTAAAAATCCCAAATAATTATACATATACTACTACTGCTGCTAATAGCACACCGCAGCACCAAGCCACTTGAGACCAACACAGTTACACACGCTCCTCCTCCACACTAATCCATTCAAAGGGTCCCTCTTTACATAGTCCTCGGAAGTTCCCATTTACCTTATAACTTTTTTTACGGCACCCTCCCACCCCAATCACAGATGAACTACTTTCCGTATAGCCCTGGACGGTTGGCCGAAAAGGACAATCTTCGGCAATCTGTCATCCTTCATCTGCAGAACGTACCCTAGCCATCTACATCTTTTTCTTACTATAGCCCTAGAAAGCGGGATTGAACCACTCTTTTCGTACAGACTACTGTTTGAAATACGGTCAGTGAGTCGGGTGCCTAAAACAATCCGTAAGCAATTTCTCTGGAAAACGTCTAAAAAATCTTCCCCCATTTTTCGGAGCTCTCTTGCTATATTTGAACTATATTTGACCACTGTCGTTACTGTAGCTTCCAATATTCTAATCTTGGTTCACAGACTTGGTTCATCTTTCTATTCTTCCAAACTTTTTCAACTGTGAAAAACACCTTGGGCCTTGGCGATTCTACTTTAACATCTTCACTGGATTATTAATACTACCAAGATAAAGTCGTCTACTTGATAGATCTTTTCATTAAATACTAATACCATTCCTAAAACCTCTCCACTTCACTTTATCCCCCCCCCCCCTTTCCTAATGTGCAAAACCTACTTTTCAAAATGTACAAATATACAGCCCAAATATTATATTTCCCAGCGGTTTTGCCATACGTCACATTTTTATTTCAGCATTATACCCGTAAACGACAAGGAAAAATCTAAATAGTTGTATAGGGATAATGGAAAGCTCCCTATGTTCTATTGTATTTTTGAGTCGAGCAAGCAAATTAATTCATTCATTTAGAATTAATACCCTTTTCAGGTTAGATATTTATGGCGTTGGTCCGTTTATGCTTAAGTTTATTAACGGTCAACCAAATTCCCCTTGCGGTGACAGCACGCGGTAGAGCAAATCTTATTCGCTTCCCGATCCCAGTAAACGCAAGATCCTAGTTCTTGTTTTTTCAGGTTCAATTACAAGGTCCGCTTCGAAGGGTGGCTGGGTATGATGTTAGTTTGTTCATGCATAATTTTCCTAATGGTCCATCTCAAGCGTGTTTATAAATTCCACTTGTTTTGATAGTATGCGGCAGTGCTAATCTTATTCAGTTTCTGATCCCAGTAAACGGAAGGTCATTGTATTTGTTTTTTGGGGTTTGGTTACAAGGTCCGCCTTGGAGGTGGGTTAAATTTGATTATTGCTTGTTCATGCATAATTTTCCTAATGATCAACCTCAAGCAGGTTCAAGCAGGTTCCCTTGTTTTGATAGTACCTGACAGTTCTAATCTTATTCGGCTCCCGACCCGTGTAAACGCAAGGTCCTTGTATTTGTTTGTTCGGGTTCGATTACAAGGTCCGCTTCGAAGGGTGTCTGGATTTGATGTTAGTTTGTTCATGCATAATTTTCGTAACGGTCAATATCAAGCATGTTAATAGATTCCACTTGTTTGATAGTACGCGGCAGTGCCTTGTATTTGCTTTTTGGGGTTCCGATAGAAGGTCCGCTTTGGAGGTTGGTTGGATTTGACCTTAGTTTGTTCATGCATAACTTTCCTAATGGTCAATCTCAAGCATGTTTATAGATTCCCCTGTTTTGGTAGCACGTGGCAGTGCTAATCTTGTTCACTTTCCGATCCTAGCAAACGCAAGGTCCTTGTACTTGTTTTTTCGGGTTCGGTTACAAGGTCCGCTGTGGAAATTGATGATAGTTTGTTATGCTTAATTTTCCTTATGGTCAACCTCAAGCATCTTTATAGATTCCCCTGTTTTGATAGCACGTGGCAGTGCTAATCTTGTTCACTTCCGGATCCTAGTAAACGCAATGTAATTGTACTTGTTTTTTCGGGTTCGGTTACAAGGTCCGCTGTGGAAGTTGATGATAGTTTGTTATGCTTAATTTTCCTTAAGGTCAACCTCAAGCATCTTTATAGATTCCCCTGTTTTGATAGCACGTGGCAGTGCTAATCTTGTTCACTTCCGGATCTTAGTAAACGCAAGTTCCTTGTACTTGTTTTTTCGGGTTCGGTTACAAGGTCCGCTGTGGAAATTGATAATAGTTTGTTATGCTTAATTTTCCTTATGGTCAACCTCAAGCATCTTTATAGATTCCCCTGTTTTGATAGCACGTGGCAGTGCTAATCTTGTTCACTTCCGGATCTTAGTAAACGCAAGGTCCTTGTACTTGTTTTTTCGGGTTCGGTTACAAGGTCCGCTATGGAAGTTGATTGGATTTGATGATAGTTTGTTACGCTTAGTTTTCCTTATGGTCAACCTCAAGCATATTTATATCCCCCGTTTTGATAGCACACGGCAGTGCAAATCTTGTTCACTTCCCGATCCTAGTAAACGCAAGGTCATTGTACTTGTTTTTTTCGGGTTCGGTTACAAGGTCCGCTGTGGAGGTTGATTGGATTTGATGATAGCTTGGTATGCTTAATTTTCCTTATGGTCAACCTAAAGCATCTTTATAGATTCCCATGTTTTGATAGCTAGCAAGTGGCAGTGCTAATCTTATTCCCTTCCCGATCCTAGTAAACGCAAGGTCCTTTTACTCCTTTTTTCGGGTTCGGTTACAAAGTCCGCTGTGGACGTTGACTGGATTTGATACTAGTTTGTTATGCTTAATTTCCCTTATGGTCAACCTCAAGCATATTTATAGATTCCCCTGTTCTGATAGCACGGGGCAGTGATGATCTTGTTCATTTCAAGGTCCTATTAAACGCAAGGTCCTTGTACTTGTTTTTTCGGGTTCGGTTACAAGGTCCGCTGTGGAGGTTGATTGGATTTGATGATAGTTTTTTACGCTTAATTTTCCTTATGGTCAACCTCAAGTATCTTTATAGATTCCCCTGTTTTGATGGCATTGATAGCACGTGGCAGTGCTAATCTTGTTCACTTCCCGATCCTAGTAAACGCAAGGTCCTTGTACTTGTTTTGTCGGGTTCGATTACAAGGTCCACTGTGGAGGTTGATTGGATTTAATGATAGTTTGTTATTCTTAATTTTTCTTATGGCCAGCCTCAAGCAATTTTATAGATTCCCCTGTTTTGATAGCACGTGGCAATGCTAATCTTGTCCACTTCCCGATCCTAGTAAACGCAAGGTCCGTGTACTTGTTCCTTCGGGTTCAGTTATAAGGTCTGCTGTGGAGGTAGTTTGGATTTGATGATAGTTTGTTATGCTTAGTTTTCCTTATGGTCAACCTCAAGCATATTTATATCCCCCGTTTTGATAGCACACGGCAGTGCAAATCTTGTTCACTTCCCGATCCTAGTAAACGCAAGGTCCTTGTACTTGTTTTGTCGGGTTCGATTACAAGGTCCGCTGTGGAGGTTGATTGGATTTAATGATAGTTTGTTATTCTTAATTTTTCTTATGGCCAGCCTCAAGCAATTTTATAGATTCCCCTGTTTTGATAGCACGTGGCAATGCTAATCTTGTTCACTTCCCGATCCTAGTAAACGCAAGGTCCTTGTACTTGTTTTGTCGGGTTCGATTACAAGGTCCGCTGTGGAGGTTGATTGGATTTAATGATAGTTTGTTATTCTTAATTTTTCTTATGGCCAGCCTCAAGCAATTTTATAGATTCCCCTGTTTTGATAGCACGTGGCAGTGCTAATCTTGTTCACTTCCCGATCCTAGTAAACGCAAGGTCCTTGTATTTGTTTTGTCGGGTTCGACTACAAGGTCCGCTGTGGAGGTTGATTCGATTTAATGATAGTTTGTTATTTTTAATTTTTCTTATGGCCAGCCTCAAGCAATTTTATAGATTCCCCTGTTTTGATAGCACGTGGCAATGCTAATCTTGTCCACTTCCCGATCCTAGTAAACGCAAGGTCCGTGTACTTGTTCCTTCGGGTTCAGTTATAAGGTCTGCTGTGGAGGTAGTTTGGGTTTGATGATAGTTTGTTATGCTTAGTTTTCCTTATGGTCAACCTCAAGCATATTTATATCCCCCGTTTTGATAGCACACGGCAGTGCAAATCTTGTTCACTTCCCGATCCTAGTAAATGCAAGATCCTTGTACTTATTTTTTCGGGTTCGGTTACAAGGTCCGCTATGGAATTTGATTGGATTTGATGATAGTTTGTTATGCTTAATTTCCCTTATGGTCAACCTGAAGCATATTTATAGATTCCCCTGTTCTGATAGCACGTGGCAGTGCTGATCTTGTTCATTTCCCGGTCCTATTAAACGCAAGGTCCTTGTACTTGTTTTTTCGGGTTCGGTTACAAGGTCCGCTGTAGAGGTTGATTGGATTTGATGACAGTTTTTTACGCTTAATTTTCCTTATGGTCAACCTCAAGTATCTTTATAGATTCCCCTGTTTTGATGGCATTGATAGCACGTGGCAGTGCTAATCTTGTTCACTTTCCGATCCTAGTAAACGCAAGGTCCTTTTAGTTCTTTTTTCGGGTTCGGTTACAGGGTCCGCTGTGGAGGTTGATTGGATTTGATACTAGTTTGTTATGCTTAATTTCCCTTATGGTCAACCTCAAGCATATTTATAAATTCCCCTGTTTTGATAGCACGTGGCTGTTCTAATCTTGTTCACTTCCCGATCCTATTAAACGCAAGGTCCTTTTACTTATTTTTCCAGGTTCGGTTACAAGGTCTGATGTGGAAGATGACTGGATTTGATGTTAGTCTTTAAGCTTAATTTTCCTTATGGTTAATCTCAAGCAGGCTTATAGATTCCCCTTGTTTTGATAGCACGCGGTAGTGTTAATCTTATTAGCAGATAGTCAAATATTCAGCACCAATCCGAGTAAACGCAAGGTCTTTCCATTTTGTTCAATCCTAATCCTAATCCAAATCCTAAGTCTGAAATAAATTTTCACTCGATGCAAAAAATAGAGGACACGAATGAGCTTATGAAATTAAAATATCTAATATGAATCACAGTGAAAGGTTATATTAACTGGTTAACTGTAAGGTGTGGAAAGATCATTACTGCAGCTGTTTGAGCAAAGGAATGGCAAATGTGCCAACTTGTTAGTGCGTAAAACATTGTAGTTGTTATTACTAATATGAATTTATTATATATTTAGTATGTAGCCTATTTATTTATCATGTATTTAGTATATAGCCTAGTTATAGATTAGGTTGGAGGAGGAGCGTGCGTAGCTGTGTTGGCCTCAGGCGGCTTGGTGCTGCAGTGAGCTATTAGTAGTATTAGTAGTAGTAGAAGTAGTAGTAGTAGCATTTATTATGTACGTATTTTGTGTTTATTCATTAACTATTTATTTGTATTTGTTTATTTTCATGTATACATTATTTATTTATTTTACTATTGTATTTTTTATTATTATATTTATTAATATTATTGTTAATCTATTATTATCTTTGTCCTTACTATATGTATTATTACACATTTATTTATTATGTATATACTATTAAGTAAGACCGACGGGACTAGACCCTTAAGGGTCCAAACATTCAGTGCTGATATCCGATTCATGGCCCTTCAGGCAGCAAGTGCTATGGGGGTTTTGGGGCCAACCATCCCCATGTGTGTACTATTATGTATGTATCTACTATTAGGTACATAATTAGTATGTATTTGTTTATCATGCTTGAATTAGTATGTGTTACTTTATTATTAGCAGAGTAAGCAAATAAATTCGCTAATTCCCAAATACTGCCGCTTTTCAGGCTGGTTAAACTTGACATCGATGTCAAATTCATTAATATTTTTCAATAATTTGACGATTTCAAATCTACTTGTGCTCTGTTTATACATAAATTTGCTAATTGTTAAATTCCAGAATGTTTTTTAATTTGGTATAGACTTGCCACATGACGATTTCACGCATAACGTGATAATCTTGTTCGAATCCCGATCCAAGTAAAAGTAGTGTCTTTGCATTCGATTCAGTTCGTAGAACCAAAAGTCTGGTCTAAAATTTAACCTCTATTAGAACAAAAGAAGAAAACGTAGAAGAACTAAAAAAAAAAAAACGAGGTAAACAATCAACAGTGAAAAAAGGGAGAAAACATAACTCTTTCTTAACCCTTACATAACCTATCGCATAAAAGAATACATAGCCTTTTCGTGTGAGGATACATAACCTTTCGCGGTACAAAAAAAGAATAAAAAATATGTACAGACACACGTCCACCAGACAATGCAAAAAGATAAACCTTTGTTCCCCAGATGTGAGAGAAGGACTTATCTTCTTCCTTAATTTTATACGAGGCAATACGTTGTCGATCTTAACAGGAGTAGGTGATTAGCCCATCTCCCAGCCCTCCTCTTTTCCTGGCTTGGGACAGGCTGCTCCCCGAGACCTCGAGGGGCATGGATCCCTACATGCGTAGCGGAACACATAAGGATACTACACTGGCGGGACATCTATGGAAACCCTGTGGCCAGGTGCTGTTCAGAGGTCGTCACGGAGAGGCACCATTGACGCCTTATGTTTCAGCCGGCGTAGGAGGAACTAAGAAGCCATCTCAACTCTCTTTTAGTTTTTGGTTTAGGCGCGTGGACGAGAATAGAGGAGAATATGTTACGTACATATCGTTGTTGATTGTGGATTATTATCTATTTTCATAGTTCAATTTGATGAACCCTGAAATATTGAACCAAGATGAAATATTGAACCAACAATTTACTGATTTAGTTTCATGGTTCATAGCACCGCTGACGAAAATGTAGAACTGCCCTAAGAACTGATTAATTTTGAAACAAAGAAAATAAAACATTGGTAAATCACGATTTTCATACATGAATAGACCTAAGATGGATACAGGAGAGCGACGGTTCTTACCTCTATTACGACCGGGGCAAAATCTTGAATATCGCTTCCCTCCCCCCTGTCTTCCAAAAAATTTGCAAGATAAATTTTAACACAATTTGCATTTAGTACCTACGTGTTATCCCCACCATTATTATGGTGGGGATAACAGACTCGAGAAGTGAAGTTAGGTTCATCCTAATGAAATATACTAAACTATGATGAAAATATAATACTTTAGTAACAAAATTATAGGAACTACAACAGAGAATTATGGAAACCAGGCAGCCCAGAATGCATTAAATTAGATACCTATTAACTGTGTTCTCTACTTTGTTAATAAATTTCAAAAACACAAAATGATTATAACCGTTGGATTGTTTGTTTCAAATAAATTTCGATTTCCTATGTACTTATGTATTTACATAAGTACATAGGGTACTTATGTATTATTGAAGGCTCTGTCCCACTTTGTTTCCTTGATCATACAGATAGGAAGCCCTTGTTGTCTTCTAGTTCAAACAATGTGCAACATGAATGTCATTTTGCTTGAGCCAATCAGTTGGAGATGAGGCGTTAGAGGGGCCTACTTTATACCTCTTCTAACAATAATTACAATATCAAGTTTGGTAAGCAAATAGAGAAACAAATAGCTACATATCACAAACCTCTACTTGTAGCATCAATAATGGTGTCATTTTTCAAAGCCATGAAATAGTAATGCGTGGTACTGTCTTTTGCATACTGTTTCTTCCTTTTTTCAAATTGTTTTAAATTGATTACTTCACCAACATATTCCATAATGAAAGTCCCAGGTGGAGTATCTTCAACAGCACGGAGCCCAAATCCTTTTCTATCGGTCTTGAATACTTCTATATTCGCATTTTTTCTTTCTTGGAAATACTTGTTCATACAATTTGACTTAAGAGAGCAATCAGGTCCACTGCAAAAATATTAAAATCCTTAAAAAATTGATCTAATTTTTCATTCATTTTCTATCATTTATTTTGAATAATATATTTATATGTTTTAATTTGTTTAATTATTTTAATTCTATGTTTAATTTCATTTGATTATATACTTAATTAATATTTGTATGATTTTATATATATATATATATATATATATATATATATATATATATATATATATATATATATCATATCATATCATATATATATATATATATATATATATATATATATATATATATATATATATACATATATACAAATATATATATATATATATATATATATATATATATATATATATATATATATATATATGTATACATATATATATATATATATATATATATATATATATATATATATATATATATATATATATATATATATAGTATTTTTAATGTTGACTTATTTCTAATTTTTATTTTAATTGTTAATTAAGAGCCCAAATACAAAATTAAGAGCCCAAGAAAATTTGCGGAACTTAAGAAAAAGTGAGCATCACAAAATTTTGTATTTTTGCACCAAATTCATCTTTGGGTTTGGTTTAGAACAGTAGTTATGCTAATTGTAGCCAAAAATCGTCATTTTACGAATTTGATTCCTTAATACGGGTAGTGACACTATCTAGATTTGTCACTATGGCAATTTATACTGCTAAAAGGCCATTAGATTGCAATATTGTAACGCGTTTTTGGCCATTTTTCCTTACTTGTCGCAAGTACCAATATCCCTGAAACCAAATCTGTGTTAACAAAAGGAAGAAAAAATATAAGTGTCAGTGCCTTGCACTAATAATTTTATGAACTCGTTCGTGCCCGTTTTATGACCTAGCACTAAGATTATTACGCCCTAGGACTGAAACAATAAGACACAGCATTAAATGTGGTGACTTTTTTTCTCCCATTAAAAAAAAAAAAAAAAAAAAAAAAAACACGAAAAAAAACTGTAAAAACCATCGGTGAAATTTCAATTTTCGATGGTACTTGTGGGTTAAACCACTTACATGCCCCTCCAATCCCCAGAACTTTTACTTATCTATTTTATTGTTCCTGTTTCAGTTTTTTTGTGGCAAAAATATTTGTTGTCTCTTCTTAATATTCAAACTTATTTTGAGAGAATTTTTAAACAAATGTAAAAAGCTCAAAGTGAAACAAGCTATTAAAGCTAAAATTTAAAAAACAAAAAAGAAGCAAAATCCAATTCTGACCGGCTCATTCATTTGTTTAAACTATATGTTTCTAGTATAACTGAGAACTTTTGGTTTATAAATAACTGAATCATATTTATGATTTTGATTTTCATCTAGTTAAAACGCTGTATTATGGCATTAGACGTAACTGTAAGTAACACATGGAAATTTATACAGAAAAAGAACTCACAGAAATGCCTCCAAATTAAGACGACGGAAGAGACAACGAAATAAATTTCTTCCGTTGACGCTGTGATTGATACAAGAGGTTAAGGATATTAGAAGTAAATTAAGTACAAATATTGCCCTCCCCCCCACTACAAAATCTAAATTACATACCATTCTATCATAAGTAATCTATTCAGGCAATCTTCAAGACATCCTTTTTCACCAAAAGCTATTTCTTCTTTAGTAAGTGTACAATCACAATGCATCCTTTCTTTACTAGTACTTTTTCTGGTCAGAAAGACATTGCCTTCAATTTGTTCAAACTCACTCAGTCTTTTATCCAACTCATTTTTCTCTTCCACTGTTAAGGGTACTCTCTCAAAAACAGCTTTAGGAGATTCTAAAGGAGTTGTATCAGAATCAGAGGTATATTTTTGTTCTTGTTCACTCGATCTTCTACTTCTAGATTTCACTCGTCTTGGTAGTGGGGTTGTTGGTGCAGATCTTGACAGTCCTGGTTTGGCCATTTCCTCAAAGGCTGCGACCTCCATGTCCTGAGATTCCTCCATGGTTAAACTGTTCATGCCAGTAGTTACTTGTTTTTCAAGGTCAATATTATTTTTACTTGCACTCTCCATTTCATCATTACTAACTGTAGTTTGACATTTACTGCCTGTCCTGTAAATACTACGAGCTAAAGGTACAGAATCATTATCTTCAGCTGCCATTCCTAACAGGTCAGTATCACTTTTCGATCGCTGTTTGCTCATTTTTGGTGAACTTTTTAATGCTTTTTTGCCACTAAAGCTGTCATGTTCAGCTAGAGCCTTCCTTGTTTTTCTGATGACACGGGAAGTTCGTCTTAATGGAACTGGCGGTGCTTCTCCCTTTTCAAGGACAGACAAAGACTTTTTCTTTCTCCCCCTTTTTTTCACTTTTACTTCTGAAGAATCGACCTTTGCATCAGATTCAGTTTCAGCAGCAGGCGTTGCTGATTCATAGTCCCCGTTTCCATTTTCTGAATTGGAGGAGAATTCTTGCAACTGATCAGAAGTATCCATAGCCTCCACTGTTGAACTCTTCGCCACATCAGACGTATGATCAGTGATTTTATTTGTCTGGTCAGCTGAGAACTTTGTAAATTCCACTAGGTCAGCAGCAGTTTCTATCTTCTGATCAATATTTTCAATTAATATTCCTTCTGGACTCTTTGGTTCTTTAGTCGAACTCTCAACAGTTTCAGTTTGAACAGGATTGATATCATCAACTTCGTATTCATTTTTGGTCTCTAAACCTTCACAATTGACAGAAGTCTGTTTGTGAACAACAGATGAGGAAGGTTTGACAGGACTTAGCTCATTACTGATGAACACTGAAGGTTTGGTAGGACTTTGTTCTCTAATAATAAAGGCAGAATGTTTGGTAGGCATCTGCTCCTGAACTGAGTGGACAAGAGGTTTTGCAGAACTTCGTTCCTCAGCGGAAACAACAGAGGGCTTCACGGGGCTTAGTTCCTTGACAATAAAAACAGAACGTTTGACTTTTTGAATTTCGGAATCAGCAGCTTCGGCGTTTTGGTTGAAAGATTCAATCAAAGAGGATACTGAACGTCCATATTTATTATTAATAGAATCCTTTTCTGGCCCCTCGGCTGTAGCAAAGCCATGAAAAACGCCATCATTTGTAAAAGGACCAGGACTTTGAGAAGGCTTCCTATCATCTTCGACGTCAGATCTGGCCTCAGACTCGCTTTTACCACCCTCTGAATCACTCCTTCCAACACTTTTTGATCTGGATCTTCTAAAATAAGTTCGCTGCACAGGCCGAAAAACAAATTCAGGTGATATAGAACCTTCTCTTGTATCGCTGTTTGGGCCATTGTTGGTTTCAACCTGAAATTAAACAACATATTTATTAATAAAGGAAATCTGACATTGCTTGAATTTATGGCAAATTTTTCTGAGATGGGCAAATTTCCAACTCTTCCAGAAATAGAACTTGGTGGCAGATGATGGTTCTGTCTCTAAAGGATTATTTTTATATCATATTATTAAATTATAATGGTTCAAAATATTCCATCATGACTAATAAAATAGGCCAACCAAGTAATCATAGGCAGCGCAATAGCGCTGGGGTTTTTTTCATCGAAGCACTCCATACAGAAAAAGTTGTTGTATAAACTTTCGAAGCAGTTCATTCGATTGGAAGTGGGAAGTTCTAGTGTCGCTTTTAAGAGTCAAAAGTGATTGGACAGCAACCGCCTCCCCTTCCATGCCCATTAATCCCCCAAATACATCCAATACTAATTTTGAGGTATCCATTTTGTTCAGCATGGGTGGAAGGTCCAGTAACTATGTCTCTGGGGATGTTAATCCCCCATGAACCCTCAGGACAAGGGCTATAAGTTATTAGATTCGCTCATTGTTTATGTATAGTATGGGTAAGTGGTGCATTCTGTGCATAGGTACATAATGGGTCATTGAACTTAACTGCCATCTATTTAAGTGGAAACAGGTTTCCTGAGCTATATGATTTAGTTGACCAGGCGGCCAACTTCCTTATCCACTTTTGAAGGTATGTTACAATCTTCGTCTGTTTGCAAACTCTCTTGAAAATTTTTGCTACACCCCAGAAAAATATTTTGTGCCCAAACTATTCATGTATCTCTGTGCTGATTAACCATAGAAAAGTGCTTATTGGCTTGTTTGAATCCTTGATAATAAGACATCGTAAGTAGCGCCATCATTTATTTTTTCAGCGCACCAATTTTTTCGGATATTGGTTTTGGTGACTAGGGGGTGGGTGGTGCATACTGAGCCAGTATAAACTGGTACATAGTGGGCCACTGGCTCACTATGTACCATAGCATTTTTCAAGTAACTGTTTGTAAAAACTGGTGCACTTCTCAGTCTAATATTTTTTCCAGGGAAAGATCAGTGATAGTCCCAAATTGCGAAGGGTCCCTAGGAGTCAGATGGAAGCACATAGAAAGGATGCTATAGAGCAAAGAGCTGAATTGGAAGAAAGCGATCGACAAGCCCTTAATAAAGTGTGTGAAGGCCAGTGTCCGGAAGGCTGTTGCTATATTCGGCATTCCCATAGCAACATTACAACGGCGTTATAATGACTACAAGAATTCGAGCGATGATCAGAAGCTTTTGGCCTGCCAGTCGAGAAAGCACGGCTTTGTTGCCGTTTCTTCTCCTAATGAAAAAGCCACTTTGGCGATTAACTTGATTACGGCTTTCACTGAACCGAAAGCAAGAAAACTTGCTTATCAATATGTTTGACAAACGACAAAAAAGTGCCTCGGGCGTGGATTAACAATGAAAAGGCTGGGAAAGAATGGATGCATCAATTTCGATTGCGAAACACAACATTATCGCTGAGGAAACCAGAGACAACCAGCCTCAGTCGGGCAACCAGCTTCAACTCATACAATTATGAACAAATTTTTCGGAAACTTGCACTCTGTTCTTGAGAAAAACAACTTCACTACATCTGATATCTATAATGTAGACGAAACGGGTGTGACAACAGTGCATAAGCCCCTAAAGTCTTTGCAGAGAAAGGTAGAAAAATAATTGGCAAGGTTACTTCAGCCAAAAAGGGTACTCTAGTTACGATGATTGGAACAGTTGCTGCAAGCAGAAATTTCTTACCACCTCATTTTGTCTTTCTGAGAAAGAAGTGCAAGTCCCACATGCTAAATGGGTTGGTCGTTGGAGCGAACCCGTCTGGGTGGATATCACATGACTTGTTCTGCGAGTACTTGCGGCATTTTGTGAAGCATTCATGTGCCTCACCTGACCAAAAGAAGCTGCTGATCCTGGATAATCAAGAGTCACATATTTTGCTAAACACCGTGAATATAGCCAAGGAAAATGGCATTGTCCTTCTTACCATTCCCCCTGATAGTAGCTACAGGCTACAACCACTAGACGTCAGCATTTTTTCCCCATTCAAAGCTAACTACAACAGGGCGATGGATAATTGGATGCTAAACAATCCGGGAAAAACAGTTACCATCTACAATATAGCTGGAATGGTTAGTACATCCTTCCCGCATCCTTTTACCCCTTCCAATATCCAGAATGGGTTTGCCCAATCTGGTATTTGGCCTTTCAATCCTGACATCTTTGCTGAGGAAGATTTTTTGCCTTCATATGTAAGTGAAAGACCAAACATATCATCTGATCCTATGCCAACTGAAGGTGATAAAGACAAACCTCAAGGACTACACAGGAATACATGCCAGGGAGTGGGAGCTACAGGCTTCACTGACAGTGTACCACAGTCCCAGTTACAACCTTCTCTCCTCATTGTCAGTCCAGAGCAGATCAGACCTTTTGCCAAAGCTGCTCCTAGAAAGCAATCTACTAGGGGAAAGAAGCATGGCTCAACAAAGGTAGTAACAGATACTCCAGTTAAACAACAAACTGAAGCAGAGGAGAAAGCAAGAATCAGGAAAAGCAGTCCATCAAGTAGCAGTGAAAAAGATTCTGCAATATGACGAGGAGAGTGATGAGAGTTATTCACTGAATGACAACTGTGATGACTCATCTCTTCATCTAGGACCAGAAGATAATGACCAGCCCACAGAGGAAGGAGTGTTTGATATTATTGCAGAGGGGGATTTTCTAAAAGTGGCGTACGAAGGAGAATATTTCCCTCGAGTTGTCCAAGCAAAGAACCATGACTCAGCCAAAATAAGCGTGTTAAGCATGGCAGAAATAAACAAGTGGAAGCGGCCTAAAAAGGAAGCTTCCATAATCTATTCCCGCGAGTATATTTGGAAGAAGATTTCAAACCCAGCCCTAGCAAAAGGGACATCATCGAGAGCATCCTCTTTTTTCACTTTCAAAGATTGGTAACTGTGCAAGAGGCTTTCAGTTTATATATTTTGTTTTGTACTTGAAATTTTGCAGCCTTGTAACTGATTAAACGACTTATACTTGTATATGTCTTTCATTGGCCAAGTATGGACCATAGGCTGGCTCAATATGGACCACGCTTGGTCAGTTGGTACATAGTGATCCATGAGAGGTTTTCGGCAGTTAGAGCAATGGTTAAAATTCCTAAATATTCTCATAAAAACTATTTACTATATGCTACAGTTTGGTATAAGCAAAGCTACAAAATACAAAACTGGTTGCAAGTAAAGTCAATTTTCAAAAAGCTGCTCAGTATGGACCACTCTCTTCTATTTGTAATTGGGAAAGAGGCCTTGTTTGGCCTTTAGTGTTCAAAAAACCAAGGACATTCAGCTGAAGCTTTCAGAGACTGTTAAAGGGAGTGTTGAACTAAATCAAAACACGGTATGTGAATACAGGTTGTCAAAAGGGTGTAACTCAGGAATGACTAAGGGTATTAAGTAGGAACTTCCAGGGAATGATTAGAGGGATGGTCAATTGACCAAAAAGGCAATATTTGCGCGCTAGTATTGCTATTACAACTACTACTGCTGTTACTACTGCTATTTATGCTAAAACTACTGCTTCTATAGTGACTATTACTAAGGCTGGGGATATTGAGGAGAAAATTTGAGAAAATGTTGATGGGAAAGTTGAACTACATTAAAACATACTACATGAATACAGATTGTCAAAAGAGCATATAAGCAATATCTTAGGAACTGCTTGCTGCATCAAGCTGAAACTTCCAGGGCATTATGAGGGGGAATATTTAACTGACCAAAAGGCAATATGTACATGCTACTCTTACTGCTACTACTACCATTACTACTATTAATATGGCACTAGTACTATTAATGCTAAGGGTATGAAGGTGAATATTTAAAAGAATGTTGGGGGAAAGTTGAACTAAATAAGAACAGACTAAGTGAACGCTGATTGTCAAAAGGGGGAATTTCAGGAATGGCTTATGGTATTAAGTTGGGACTTTCTGGGAATGCTTTGGTGAAGATCAATTGGCCAAAAGGCAATATGTGTAGGCTAATACTAATACTACTACCACTACCACTACTACTTCAGCTACTACTTCTATTGCAACTAATACTAAGGCTAAGAGTATTAAGATGAAAATTTCAAGAAATATAGAGCGGGCGTCGATCTAAATTAAAACACAGCATGGGCATACTGGTTATTAAAAGCAAATGCAGCAATGTCATGGAAACAGCTTATAATATTAAGTTGAAACTTGTGGGACCTGAGGATGGAAGTGTTCAACTGACCAAAAGGCAACATACTACAACTACTAGTAGTAGTAGAGCACTACTAGTGTTAGTAGTCTACTACTACAACTAGTAGTAACACTCATACTACAGTTAATGTCGCTACTACTACAACTAAGGCTAAGAGCATGAAGGTAAAAATTTCAGTGAATATTGAGGAGGAAAGTTGAACTGAATTAAAACACACTGTGTGCATGCAGTATGCAAAAAAGGCGTGTCAGCAATATTTAAGGACCTTGAGTATGAAGTTGCAACTTACAAGGCTAGTTGTACTGGATGTTGAACTAACCAAAAGGCAAACATTTGCATGCTAATACTACTACTGTTATTTCTAGTACTATGACTACTAATACTTCTAGTGCTACTACTACTACTATGGCTATTTCTACTATCTTCTACCACTAATATTGCAAACAAAGCTGAGGGTATTAAGGCGAAAATTTCACAGAACATTGATGCAGGGTTGAATTAAATCAAACACACTACATACAACCAGATTGTCGAAAGGACGTATCAGCAACAGCCAAGAATCTGTTTACGGAAATAAGTTGAATCTTATGGCGTGTGTTGAGGGGGATGTTGAAAAGAAAGGTATTATGTGAATTCGGCGTCTAATGCTACTACTAATACTACTACAACTAGTGTTACTACTAAAGCTAAGAGTATTAAGGTGAAGCTTTCAGAGAATGTTTAGGGAGATGTTGAACTAGATCTAGTCACACTATGAACATGCAGATTGTCAAAAGGGTGCACCAGCAATATCTCAGGAATTGCTTTCGTGAGTTTTTCAACAAACTAAAATGTACTATATGCATACTATTACTACTAGTACCACAATTACTGCAACTATTTAGGCTAATAGTATTAAGATGGTTTTTCAAAAGGGCATAAAAGCGATATCTTAGGAATGCCTCAGATTATTAACTTGAGACTTTTAGGGCATGTTGAGGGTGATGTTGAAAAAACTAAAAGGCAATATATGCATGTTACCACTATTATGAAACTGAGGCTAAGGGTAATAAGATGAAACTTTCAGAGAATATCTAAGGTGATGCTGGACTAAATCAAAACACATTGTGTGCCTCCAGGTTGCCAAAAGGGAGTATGAGCAATTTCTCAAGAACATTTTAGACTATTAGGTTGAAACTTTCAGAGAGTGTTGCAACAGGTGTTGAAATAACAAAAGGCATTCTGTGATTAATGCTACTACTACGACTTCTGCAACTATCACTGCTATTAGTATGACTGCTACTATTGATGCTAAGGGTGGGAAGGTGAAACTTTCAAAAAAGGTTTTGGGGGATGTTGACATGAGGGGGAAGGATGCATCTGCAATATCCCAGGAATGGTCCAGGATATCAAGTTGAAAAATTCGGGGTATGTTAAGGGGGATATTGAACTAGATAAAATGTAAAATGCACATGCTACTAGTAATACTACGACAAGTAATATTACTACTCTTGCTACTAGAGCTACTACTACAACTGCTACTGCTACTACTATGACTATCTCTATTAAAACTATCATTATGATACTAATGAAAATAAAGGTGTCATACAGTGAAACCTTCAGGAAATGTTGAAGAGGGATAGTGAAATATGCTAAATTAAAACACATTATGTGGATGCAGGTTTTAAAAGGGCGTAACAGCTATATCTCAGGAACAGGTTGGAGTATTAAGTTAAATTTTCAGTGCATACTGAGGGGAATGTTGACCAGCCAGAAGGTAATATACACATACCACTACTACTACTACTTCTACTATTACCAAGGCTAAAGGTATTAATGAGAAATATGAAGGAAATGCTTTGAAGGGTATGTTGAATTAAATTTATGCATGCTGTACATATGCTTGCTGGCAAAAGCCCGCATCAGCAGTATTTCAAGGATGGCTTGGAATATGTTGAAACTTTCAGGTTGTGTTGGTGGGTGTGTAGTAGTAATAAAAATGTCCTGTGGGCATACTACTAGTAATAGTAGTAGTACCATTACTGCTGTTATTATTAATACTAGTAAGACTAATTCTATTAATGTGGAACTTAAAGGGATTATTGAGGAAAATGTTGGGCTAAACCTATCAGGGAGTGAGGAGGGGATGTTCAACTAGACCAAAAAGGCACAATGTGAATACTATTACTGCTTACAACAAATACTACTACTGTTATCACTAATGCTACTCCTATTTCTTCTTCTACTATGCCTACCACTATTTCTAATACTAAGGGCATTATTCAAACTTTTAGAACATGGTGAGTGGGGTGTTGAACTGAACTGAAACACACTACGTCCAAATGGGTTATCCAAGGGGTGTATTAGCAATATACCAGCAATGGCTTAGGATATTAAGCTGAAACTCTCGGGGTTACCAATATTACTACAACTTTTGCTCCCATTTCTACCATTACTACTACTACTATTGAACTAAATCAAAATAACTTAAGGGCATCCAAGTTCCCAAGGTATCCAGATGGGAATAGGTTACAAATGGGAAACTTTCACAGAAAATTTGTGTTGCTTTAAAACTAAATCAAAAGCCACTATTTGTATGCTAGTTGCCAATAAGATATCTGAGCAAAACCTCAAGAATGACTGAGGGTTGTAAGTTAAAAACTTGCAGGGCTACTACTATTACTGTTTCTGTTTTTACAATTGAACTAAATAAAAAAAAATCAATAGCTTCCAGGTTATCAACATAGGGCCCATGCCTTCAATGCAGATTCTTTACACCAAAGAATCTACTTGGCCTTGGAATTCATAGATGTAAACTTCAGGCTGTTTAGTCAAAAAGTTTAAAGGAGCCTATATTCTTATATCTACTTCAGTATTACATATTGAGATCAAATTTACCCAAGGAGTTAAAATACAAGTCTTGAGGTGATAAGAAAAAACATTTTTGGTGATTACCCCCAAACTCAATTTTTCTTTTCACATTAAGTTCCTTTTGGCCAAGAACTTAGGGCTGCAAATTTTAAACCGATTAGAGAAAAGATGGTCTATGGCTCACTTCCGACCCCCCTTAACACATTCTCTTCTCCAAGCAAAATGTGTGGTCCCCTTAGCCTGTCAAATAATCCGTGAAATTATAATTAGATAAGCCAATCGGAAAAAAAGTTGGTTATTCTTATTTTGGGCCAAAATTCAAAGAGAGGTCTATTCCCCAATTTTTTTTTGCACTAGGGTCCACTTGATCAGGAATTTATAGATTTTGGGGATCATTTCAAGGCAAACCAATATTTCTTTCAATTATTTGGTGAATTAAAAACCTGCTTCATCCAAGGACTTTCAGATATGCTTCCAGCCATCCCGGATTTTAGGGGCACATCCCCAGCCTATTTTTATGTACATGAGTTCTCATGGCCTAGAAACCTACAGGTGTATGTTTCAAGCAATTTATAAATAACAGTTCAATAGGAAAAATTTTTTTATTACACAGAGAGCCACAACAAAATAATCTCTGGAGATTTCAGTCACACATACAGTGGCTGTCATCAGCAGTTAACTACTGTTTATCTGCTGATAATAGGACTGGCAGTAGTATCAATAGTAGTCATGTAGTAGGATTACCAGTAATAGTATTAGTACTAGTAGCAGCAATAGTCAAGACATTGCCTTTTTCTCAGGTGAACATCCCCTCATCATGTCCTGGAAGTTCCAATTTAATGCATTAAGCTGTTCCTATGGCATTGCTGATACACCCTATTGATAAACTGTATATTCGTATACTTTCTGAAATTTTCTTCTTAATACTCTTAGCCTTACAGGTAGTTGCAATAGAAGCAGGCTAGTAGTTGGAGTGGCAGTGGTAGTTGCAGAAGTAATAAAAGTTGCAGCAGTAGTACTATTAGTAGCAGCATGCATATATCACCTTTTGGTCAATTTATCTTCTTCTTGTGGATTTTCTGAAGCATTATGTATTATATGTTTTCTGGACTATTTTGAACAAAATGTTCATCTCGAAATTTTGATAGGGTACATTTGGTGAAAGGAGGGTCTGGGGAATAGGGAACTAGTTGCATTCTGATCACTTTTTACTCTTTAAGTCAAACTGGAACTTTAATTATCCGATCAAATAAGTCTCCTCCAATGTTTATATGATCACCCCTTCCATAAAAACCTTATATGCCCTCAGGCCATAAGTTACAACCCTTGCCCCCAGGTGCTAGAAGTTTGTGTCTATCATTGAGGCATTGTTATTTGATCTTTTGACTATTTTGAATAAAATAGCTATCACAAAATTTTGATCGAATGCATTTGGGGAAAAGAGGGCGTGATGGGGGGGACAGTTAAGTGTCCTCAGTTCACTTTTGACTCTTAAAAAAGTCCCTAGAGCTTCTAATCAGATGAGCACCCTTCATAGTTTATAATACCACCACTTCCATAAAAACCTTGTATATTAACAATGGGCAAGTAACATAACTTATAGCCCTTGCCTGAGGCCTGTGGGGGGAATGATATCCCCAAAGACATAATCGCTTGATCTTTCGACTATGCTAAACAATATGGTTATCTTAAAATTTTGAATGTGTTTGGGGATATGATGGACATTAGGGGGGGGGGCTGGTTGCACTACAATTGCTTTTGACTCTTAAAAAGGGCACTAGAACTTTCAATTAACAATCAAATGAGCTCCTTCTGAAAACTCTATGACCATTCCTTATATAAATAGTAACTTTGTAAGGAAAAAAATTATACATTGTGCCCACGTTGCTCTTTACTTAATAGCATTTACATAATTAAGGTAGAAAATTAAATTAGGTGGTTTTGTATTGAATGAGGAGTTAAGTAGGGTTGCATTCTAACCCCATTTACATGGGAGACTTTGTTAGTTTTGTTGTAAGGAACAGATTAAATGCTATGGAAGAGCATGGAATCAAATGAGAACGTAAAACTTTTCAGCCACCTATCTAGGGACAAAGAAAAAGCAAAGACCCAAAACTGGGTGGGGAAAGGTTATAAGAAAGGATTCATGGGAAATCAAAGCTTCATGGGGGGGGGGGGGGGTAAAGAAGGCGACTTTAAATAGATTAGGATGGAAACTTGTTGTAGTGAATTGTTAGTAGTAGTAGTATAAATGGTGTGCTAAACCTTCTATTAAACTTCCTCACTCTTAATGCAGATAATATTAAAATAGTGGGTAAGGCTGTCACAGCTTCAGATTTACAATCTATCCAGATTGACCTTGACTGTCTTGGAATTCGGGCTAATACATGAGTCCTTGTTTTCAGTCCTGGTAAATGCCATGAGCTCTATTTTAGAAGCAAGATATCTTAGAGTTGCTACTAATGATAGATTGAATTTTAGCATCCATACAAAGACTGTGTCATTATCTGCCTTTGAATCTCTTGACATTATTACAAGTATAATCTCAATCCAGCATCCTAGAGCAGTGGCATAACTAGAGGGGACCCAAGTCTCCCCCCAAAATCCCTAAAGAATTTTTTAAGAGTTTAATGTTTTGCTCTCAGCAGTCCCACTGATGTTTTGTTGTATGGTTTGATAATATACTGCAGTTGTTGCACAGCAACAAAATGTTTCCCTTTTACAGATCTTTTATATATCTGTCTAGGCATCTCTCTCATGTCCTTAGCCGAAAACAATCATTCCCCCAGTCATTCCATCCCTTTGCTCAAGTCTCCAGCAAGTCAAATGTCATACTTATTATAGTTACTTTGATCAGGATCAGGTTCAAAGCTTTGATCAGGTTAAAAGCTGCATAAGCTTTGTTACTTGTAGGCTTATTTGAGTTGACACAGCTTTAACTGTCCAAATTAATTTTCTGTAGGTTGTATACCTACAATTATTGTCAACTATGTTGGCAAACATGAAAATTTCAACAACGTTTGGAGTACACTATTTCATTTCAAATTCTAATAGAACAGTTTACTTGTACTGTAGTGATACACTATAGTACATATAGTGTACTATATATATATATATATATATATATATATATATATATATATATATATATATATATATATATATATATATATATGTGAGAATAGAAACTAATGTTTTTTAGAAACTTTTTAAACTTTTTTAAGAAATTTTTGTTTTTTTTCACTTTTTTAAAAACTTTGTGTTTGTTTGTTATGGAAAGGCAGTGTGGTCTTTGTCACTATTTTTTTACATAGAAAGGAGGGGGGTTAATTTCTTGGGAAACAAGGGGTGAAATGAAGACAGACACAAGAAATGTTTTTTAGAAACTTTTTAAACTTTTTTAAGAACTTTTTGTTTTTTTTCACTATTTTAAAAACTTTGTGTTTGTTTGTTATGGAAAGGCAGTGTGGTCTTTGTCACTATTTTTTTACATAGAAAGGAGGGGGGTTAATTTCTTGGGAAACAAGGGATGAAATGAAGACAGATACGAGAAATAGAATTTACAGAGGCTGCTTTATAATTACCAACTTTCTAATCTCATATTTCAAACTGAAAAAAGCTTGTATGATTGTTGCTTTTTTTTTAACCAGCGTATGTGAAATGAAGTCATTGTTGAATAAGGGCTTGTTGATGAGCCAAAGTGTCCAAGAACAGATTATTAGACAACAACAGTTGTGTTTTTTGTCCCCTATCTTCCAAGGCCTTTGTTCATTTTTCCATCTTTTAAACCAAGCCCTTTCTCCTAAGGTCTGTAAAGAAAGGATAACTGCAACTCTGAGGTCGGTCCATCTGTCTCTTCTTGGAATTAGCACAAGAGTCAAATACAATATGAAACATGGCAGACACTTATGCAGTTGTGAAGGCAACAAGAATTGAACCCATTTTGGAATTGAAGGTTGTGAAATACAGATACATTTCAATAAAACATAAACATATGGATTAGGCTGTTTTTTGGTCATGGTCTGAGGGAAAAGGCATCAGAACTTCTGCAA
Organism: Artemia franciscana; assembly: GCF_032884065.1. Classification (NCBI taxonomy): domain Eukaryota; kingdom Metazoa; phylum Arthropoda; class Branchiopoda; order Anostraca; family Artemiidae; genus Artemia; species Artemia franciscana. Next base: position 988,913 of record NC_088874.1, read on the forward strand.
TAAAAAAACAATCAAATTAGCAGAAAGGGTAGAGGAAATAGGAGGAAGACACGTGTCCATTTTGAACATTAATCATGATTAATGTTGATCAACAGATCCATATAAAATGCCTATAGGACTCTGAATTGAAAAATCTTCTATTTTGTGTTTCAATTTCTGAAAAATATTAAAATCCTTTAGTCCAAAAATTTGTGAATTCAACCAGCTTTTCAAGTCAAATTGCCTAAGACATTAGAATAACTTCTAAACAAGCATTAATAATCCCTTTCATGAAATAGACCAACATTAGCAAGACACCTTAGTCAGACTCACTGTGCCTATAATCACCTTGCTTAACATTAGTCTAGAGTCCTTTGATAAATGTGACCAGATTTCTGATGCACAAAAGTTGGACTGTGTAGCCAGTGAAAAACCAGGAAAAGACTTGAATTTCCTGAGTGAGTTGACCAAAATGACAAGGGCATAGCAACAAAGCATCACCATATTCAAAGTACATGGCTCTAAAAGTATTCATGGTTTGTATTCAGTCCTTCAAAAAAAAAGGTGCATTCTTAAACACTGCTTCCTATTCAGTAATGGCTTGTATCACATATTTGGATGCTTAGTTTTGAAGCCATATATTGACCTTAAAGATGCTCTTACTGACTTCAAGCATCATGATCAAAGACAGTATCATGTTCCTGCAGTAAAAATCTATGGTCTTCATAACTTGCACCCCATTTTAACCTGTTTTTTTTTTTGCTATATGACCATTTTTAATTCATAAATTTTGCTCACCAGCAGCAGCTCTTTTCTTTATTTCTTTTATTAGATCTTTTCTGTGCAGCTGGTCTTCTTGTGAGGTATCAGCAAAATCACTCTAGGTCAGACATTATTGAGGCTACACCCTGCTGTGTGTCAACAGGACCAATAAGTTTTGACTCCTCAGCTCACCAGCCAAGTTTATTAATCATGTTTTTTGGAAGCAAGAAGTCAATTAACAAGAATTTTACTAATCTTGATAAATTTCTAGTTAATTGACTTCTTGCTATGTCAGAAAGGGTTTAGGTTAGGAAAATGAAACTTTCAGGGACGAATCTACAGACTAAAGTATGTCCCAAGAAGGTATTTTGAAGCAACTACCTCTACTCCTTCTCCCTCTAGAGGATCCTGACCTTTGATGATCTTTAAAAATATGTATGTTATAAAAGTGAAACCTTGCAAAATAGATCTTCTGCTTAATTGAAGTACAACAAAACTGTTTTCAGCTTCATAACTTTGCTGAATTCCATTTCATAAAGTTTTAAAGATATGCAAATACATTTCCTATATTTTGAAGAAAAAAAAATTGATATGGCTCAAAATTCTACTCAAATAACAGGAATTGCATTTTCAGAACTAAAGGCAGTAAAATCCTAGCTAATTGACTTCTTGCTATCTCAGAAAGGGTCTAGGTTAAGAAAATAGAACTTTCAGGGATGAATCTACAGACTAAAGTATGTAGAAAGGTATTTTGAAGTTACTCCTTCTCTCTCTAGAGGGCCCTGATCTTTGATACCTTTAAAGTGTTAAACCTTGCAAAATAGATCTTTTGCTTAATTGAAGTACAACAAAATTGTTTTCAGCTTCATAACTTTGCTCAATTCCATTTTATAAGGTTTTAAAGATATGCAAATACATTTCCTAAATTATGAAAAATAAACACTGATATGGCTCAAAATTCTACTAAAATAACAGGAATTGTATTTTCAGAACTAAAGGCAGAGAAAAAGCAACTAGTAACTGAAAATTAAGGTAAAATTTTGTTTTGTCAAAATTTCAGTAGATATAGACCTGACATCTAGGCAAATTTCAGGACCCTCTAGAGGGAGAAGGAGTGGAGCTGGGTACTTTAAAATACTTTCCTGGGACATGCTTTAGCTTGTAGACCAATCCCTGGAAGTTTCATCTTCCTAACCTAAAGCCTTTCCAAGATAGCAAGAAGTCAATTAACTAGAATTTTACCATGATTTTGAATAGTTATCCCTGGTATAAGAAAAGTAAGTTATTGGAATTTTGAGAAATTTCCACATAGACTAGGCTACTAACAGTCTTTAATGGGCAGCTTTTAATTTAGGCTACTACTATCTATGGTATCGCAATGCCCATCCCCTAGATTCTTATAAAAAAAAAATTTAATGCAAAAAAAAAGTTACCTTAGCTTTTCCAGGTTTCAGGGAAGATGAAATGTCTTTTTGTTTCTTTTTAGACATTTTTCTAGGCCTTTTTACAAAACTGTATCCTAGTTGCCAATACAAGATCGTTGGGGATAAATGACCGAAACTTCTCGAAAAAAAGACCTGAAAATAAGCCAAATACGAAATGTTTTTCGTATGATATTTGTTTTTGCTTGATTTGACATTTAACAAGCTTCTTAAATCAAGAATTTATCATCCTTCCAATTCTTTTAAACTTGCCCAAATTTCATGTAAGCTCACTTGTAAAAAAGGAACTATATTTTATCCAAAAATTCGTTCTTCTCAATTTTTAAGTATTTTACTTCGACAAAATTTCTTCTCTCTCTCTCTCTCTCTTTCTCTCTCTCTCTCTCTCTCTCTCTCTCTCTCTCTCTCTCTCTCTCTCTCTCTCTCTCTCTCTCTCTCTCTCTCTCTCTCTCTCTCTTTCTCCCTATCTTTTTCTCGCTCTTTCAATTTCTAATTGAATGAGCCTTTTTCAGAGTTTCTACGACAACAAATAGCCATCTCGAAATTACTATCAGATGAATTTCGGGAAAATACAAAGTCTGGGGTGGGGTGTAATATCCCCCCATCTCTCTGAATCTCAAAAAGGGCTTTCCATGACAAGCAGATTAAAAAAAATGGACCAATTATCCTTTACTAACGTGACGAAAATATTTTTAAATGACAAATATGTGTCAATGAAAGACCCTAGCCTTCTTTTTTATTAATTTAAACAAAAATCCACGAAGAAAGTTTTCAAAGAAAAATAAAGAGCTCTGTTAAGCCAAAAATGAGCAAAAATAAAGTCAAAGAATTTACAAAGTGTAAAACTACCACAAATCATCATTAATAAATATATAAGGCCTGAAACAAACAGAAATTACAATAAATAGCCGAGTCAAAATCAAAACGAGCAAAAATTAACGCAAGTAAAACTAACACTCCCCATGCCTTCTCAAGACAAAAACATAATCTGCACTTGACTGAAAACAAAATACATTTTGAATATTTTCACTGTATTATCTTTAATGGTTCAAAAACTATTGAAACCTTCAGGAATAAATATCAGTGTATGCATATTAAACCGTCAACATTGAATTGTCAGTTTGACAGGCAACTTTGCATCTTAGACAAAAAAATTTTAGTATGGAGGGGAACTGTTAAAAATGCAGTCACATGATTCACAATTAGGGCAAAGTGTTTGTTTCTAGCGTCCAGAGGCTAAATTTCCAAGCCTATGACCAGTGAAACAACGATTTAGTGGAATATAAACGTTTCAGCTAAAAGCTTTTAAAACTCAATCCCCACTGACACTTTCAAAACTAATTGATATCAAATTTGATCGAATACTCGGAGCTTAAGACGGATTTGGTTAGACCTAAGAATCAAAAACTCGAAGGTTTTCGCATTGAGGAGCTTCAGCGCAGCTTGGTAAAAGTAATTCCACTTTGTCCTCATTTCAAACAGTTAAAACACTTTCCAAGACATTTACAAACAGTGTAAATTTTACACGAAATTATGAGTTTCATTCTTAGGCTGATTTCGTAAGGTCAGCAATCTCAGTCGAAGCATATCTGATCAGCAAAGTCATTGTGGGTATTAGGTGGGACCAATAAGGCTGAACAGCTCTTAAATGTAACAACATATATAAAACCTGAGCTAGAGCAGGAGCTACATTTGTTTCACTTCTCGCCGGCTAAATAAGACCAGGAGATTTCAAAGAATCCATGAAACCAATTAGTTTTCGAATGGACTATCTTACAAAAAAGTTAAATGTCGCTTAGATTACTTTCCTAATTGTCGAGTTTTCAGAAGGCCAGCAAATCACAAAAGTATGAATGAGCTAATTGTCTTTTACTGATGTGTCACAAATATTTTTTCATAAACAGAGTTTTTTAGTGTTTAGAGACCAAAAATAATCCTCGTAAGCTTTTCAGAAGTTTCAATTTCAGACTCAATTTCATAAGTTTATTTTCTTGAGAACTCTCTTTTTGAATGGAGCAAATTACAAGCTATTTTCTTAAGCTAGCCTAAAGTTAAACAAAACAAGACAAAGGTTCTGATTAAACGGACTGAAAGATCATATTCTTGAAGTGTCTACTGTGAAATGTGAAAGCATCAATTGGAAAATAAAAGATTTCCTTTGCAAAATGTGCATAGCGACTCTTGTAATTTCTAATATCGCTAATTACCTCTTTATTTGAGACACGAGATTCTGGTGACTTTCAAATGTTTCGGCAACTCCTATATTCCATTCAGATAGAATATTGCGCCGAAACAAGGACCAACCTCCAGGCTGATAGTAACTAATTCAGGAAGCTGAGAGGATAAAATACCTTTCATATAGTTGTAAATAATCACAACGAAACCATTTTATGTGTTTTAAGTTATAATGAATCCCTTACCCATTGTGACTGGGGTTTCACCTATTGAAGGAGCTCCAGGAACAAAAGTGATTATCCGTGGAGAAAACCTAGGAACTGGCCAGAAAGATCTTATTGGTAATTCTTAAGCATTTACCTAGATTGTAGTCTTATGTTAAAAAGGTGCTAGTAATTCTAGAGATAACAGGCTGTTTGCTATCTTAGAAAGCAGTTAAGCTAGGAGTAGACTTACTTTTAGGGATGGAATTTGAAATCTTAAGTAGCCTATTCTCCTATTTCAAGATCCTTGTTCTATTGTTTCCTGATCTCAAATGCTTTGAATTTTGTCTAGAACTGCTCAAGGCTTAGCCTAGAGGAATATATAGGCTATGGCTAGGTCAGCTAAAGACACATCAGTTTTTCCATTAATCATTTATAACCATTTTCCATATCCGTTTGCTAATCAAAAACTGAATAAACAGTGATTATATAGCCTATTGCTTTTCCTCCTCAGAGGGAAATATTATAAAATCATGATAACTTTTAAAAAATTATGAAATGCTAACTCATATTATGATAAACTAGGGGTTATTTACATTACTTACATGAGAATAGGGTGAACTTACCATCTATGCCTTTTTATGCTCTTTCTGAATAATTGTTTTACATTGAAATTCAATATTAAGCCTACTGCAGACCCTCAAAGATGATACCTTTTTCTCTTTTTGATTAAAAAAAAGCTTTTCTATAGAATGAGTTGGTACTTGTCTATTAGGCTATAAAATAAACACTGAGGAACTCATATTAGGCTATAAAGATAAGACAATACCCAGTTTTCATACTGTCTAGCCTAGACCAGACAATTACCTTGGGCTCATTGGGAAACTACATTATAGCTATAGTTAAGTTAAATGTTTAGTTAGTATTTTGGTTTTGTTGGGTTATGTATATTTAATATAATGTACTCTGGGTAGCCCTACTTCCATAATTCTCTGTGGTAGTTTTCATTCTTTTGTTACTAAAGTATTGTATTTTCCTCATGTTTTGTTCTGTTTCATTAGCTTCCACCAAACTTCACTTCTCAAGTGTGTATTATATAATAGACAAGTAGCCTACCAGTAAGGTTTTCAAAGAAAAGTAAAGAGCTCTGTTAAACTAAAAATGAGCAAAATAAAGTGAGATGATCATCCAAGACTAAAACTACCACAAATCACTGTCAATAGATAAATGAACCCAAAACAAGCAAAGATTATAATAAACAACCAAGTCAAAACTCAAAACAAGCAGAAATTAACATAAGTAGGGCTGACAAACCCCATGTCTTCTAAAGACAAGAAGATAGCTTAACTGATAACAAAATATGTGTTAAATGTTTTGACTTTTATAACTTTAATGAATCAAAAATTATTGAGACTTTAAGAAATAAATATCAGTATACATATATTAAACTATCTAGCACATTCATTTGTTTTTTTTTTCAGTAATATTCAGATTCAAAGTTTATATGACAACTCTTTCTAAACAGAGTGCCTTGACCAGAAAAAAACAACAACAAAAATTAAATAAAAAATAACATATTGCATCCATATCACTCTTTACTTAGGCAGCACTATTGTATTGCCTATGGTTTTTGGCTACATAAAAGGATTAAAAACAACAATTCTTGCTTTATTATATGCAGAATAGTTGTAGTTAACACATTTCAACTGCAGCCCTACTATACTTCACCCTCACTCCTCTCATGGACAAATATATAGCCTGAATTATATGTTTCCCATGTGTTTTCTGATTGTCAATTTTGTCACAGTTGATTCAATCTATGGATGAACCAGTTTAAATAAGAGTGGTTCTAACAGTAGTATATAAGATGTATCTAAAATAAGACAACCCTCAAAAAGTCAATGCTCCTTTCAACAATGAATATGGATACAAAGATTTTATTATGGCATTTGGTATTTACCAAGTGACATATATTGATTGCAATTTCTGTTGGTCTGTCTGTCTGTCCAGGTTTTGCTAGTTTGGGCACTTCTGGATAAGCTAGGACAATGAAATTTGGCAGGTGTTTCAGAGACCAGACCAGATTAAATAAAAAATAGTTGCTTTCCCTAATTTGACCATCTTGGGGCTGAGGGGACAGTTAATTCAGAAAAGTTAGGAAAAATGAGGTATTTTTAACTTACAAATGGGTGATAGGATCATAATGAATTTTGATATTTAGAAGAACCCCATGTCTCAGAGCTCTTATTTTAAACACCAACCAGCATTAGGCCTTTGATTTTCCTTTTAAATCAATCTATTGATTCTTAGAATTTTGCTAGAGCTCATGTAAAATGAGCTCTTCATTCTTATAACCTTGTCACAGGTACCATATGAGCTCTTAGCTCTTGTTTGGAATAAAAAAAAACAAGTTTTTATTAACTGAAAGTAAGGAGCAACATTAAAACTTAAAACAAATAGAAATTAATCCGTATATGAAAGGGGCTCAGTGCCCGCTCTTTACACTAAAGTTTGACTCTTTCTCTCAACTCAACTTTTTAAAACACTAAAAAACTTTAGCATAAAAAGCGGGGCGTTGAGGAGGGAATAGCCCCTTTCATATACAGAGTAATTTCTGTTCATTTTAAGTTTTAATGTTGCTCCTTACTTTCAGTTAAAAAAACTAGTTTTTTTTTTAAATTTATGAACATTTTTGAATTAATATATGTTTTAATTTTGGCTCTCTGCACATAAATATCTAAAATAAAATTTGCATATTAATTCATTTTTCTGGCTAAATAGCTTTCTCATAGTTTTGATCTGACAATTTTGAGAAAAAAAGTAGCACGGGAGTAGGCCTAGTTACCCTCCACTTTTTAGTTACTTAAAATGGCTTTTAGAACTTTTACCTTATGAACGTTTTTATTAGTAAAAATATATGTAACTTATGAATTATCTTATAAAACCAAACTTCTTAATCCATATGTTTTTATTATGATTTGAGGCAGTTTGTATTAGGATGTGAACCCCTCATATGCATAATAATTTCTGTTTGTTTTAAGTTTTAATGCTGCTCCTTATTTTTAGTTGAAGAAACTTTTTCATATTTAGTTTTTCATTGCTCTTTAAAAAAGTGCTAAAAATCCTGCACCCACAAAAGCTCCCCTGTATAATGCTCTTGTTTCTTTTTTGTTTTTTTTCTCTTGTCATCTTTATCTCCAAAGTGGAAGAAAAAAATTTTGTATGTATAACACCCCTGGTGGTTATCACAATCTTTACAGGCTCATATTTCTGCTAGGACAATTTTATTAGTTCACCAATATGCCTTAAACTTTTGATTTTAATTTCAATGCATAAGTTTAGGTTGAGTCTTACCATGAATTGTGTAACAAAAGTTTTGAGATGTCTATATCTTAAGAGGTGTATACATAAACCACAGAGAACAGATCCTGTCTAGATTATTGTAGGCAGTGTAATAGCACTGCCTAAGCAAAGAATAATGTTGGTACAATACATTATTTATTTTTGTTTTAGAACAGGGCACTTCATATAGATGGAGTTGTTATAAAAGCTTTGAAAAATGCTTTTTCAATTGGAAATTGAAGGGGCTGGTGCCCTTTTTAATAGTCAAAAGTGATTGAAGAGCAACTAAACCCCTCCCACAGCCATCATTTTTCTCAAACACATGCTGACAACATTTTGAGATAGCCATTTTGTTCAGCATACTCGAAAGGTCCAGAAATTATGTGTTTGAGGATGACAACCCCCCCCCTCCCCCTAATAGCCCTCAGGTCAAGGGCTGTAAGTTATGCCCTGGGAGCATATACAGTTTAAGTCAAAGTGATCAGAAGGCAGCTATCCCCCCCCCACACACATATATTGTATTTTCTCAAAATAACTCAACAAAAAATTTTAGATAGGCATTTTATTCAAAATAGTCCAAAGATCAAATAACATGGCTTATGGAGTTGAATCAAACACTCAGAGCCTGGGGACAGGGGTTGTAAGTTATATCCCATGGGTATTTAATTTTTTATGGAAGGAATGGTTGTAAAGTCTTTACAGGAGGTTCATTTGGTCAGAAATTGGAAGTTCTACTTCCCTTTTAAGAGTCAAAAGTGGTGGATGCAACTAGATCCACCCAGACTACCCCTCTTTTCACCAAACACATCTGATTGAAATTTTTAGTTAGCCATTTTGTTCAAAATAGTCTAGGAGCATATAACAGTGTTGACACAACCTCCCAGAGGCCTGGGACAAGGGTAGTAAGCTATGCCTCATGGGGCATATAAGGTTTTTACAGAACAGGATAGAATATATTTTATTCACTGCAATAGCTGCAGCTAACATGAGCATGTCAATACACAATAAAAGACCTAAAACAAATAGACAGCAACACAAAAAAAGAAACTAAAGGCAGCAAATGCTGCTTTGTGGTCAATGAATTAAAATTAGTCATAAAAAAACTAAAATAAGCCAAGAATCTATTTTCATGATTAAAAAAGAAACTATTTATATAGAATATTTCAGAATAATTAAGTGTATAAATGGTTAGTACATTCAAAAACACATAGAGGCAAATACCTGAAATAAACTGCATCAAACATTAAATATTGGTCAAGGTAATATTACTAGAATACCAAAGAAAATAAGGGACGAATGATTTGCAATATCTCTTGGTACTAGAGACTGGGTGAGTCATTATCTGTGGACAATTATTTTTTATTTATCAGAGTCTAGCTACTGGCCCTTCAGTAGGATGGCTCTCAAGGTCAGGTATTAGACCACAATGAGCAGGGGAATTCAAATGATTTTGATATATCAACTCATGTCTACAACTATCAAGTGAATTCAAGTTGAGTTGTTTTAGTGCATCATCATATGTTGAATAGTTATGTCCAAGTATGATTTGTACAGCTCTTTTTTGTATCATCCCAAATCTATCTGATTGATCTTTTGTCAAACCTGGATGCCAAGCTGGACACACATACTTAAGAGAAGGTCTAACATAGCTGCAGTATACAGATTTCAAAACCTCAGTTGGTGTACCAAATCTTTTCAGGTTGGAAAACAATTGTAAAAGTGAGGTGCCTTTTTTAGTCAGATAGTCAATGTGCAGGTTCCATCTTAAATCTTTGTCTGAAAGTACTCCAAGTATTTTAACAGTTTCCTTTATTGGCAGTAGAGAAATAGAAGAAAATAGAATATAGAATGTAGAAAATATAGAAAATAGAAATAGAAGAGTGGCTGTCAACCTTCATAAAAAAAAGTCATATAAGAACTCTTAGTTTTGCTGACTGTCAGTTTTACCTTTCCTAATTCAGCTTTTAGGTCATTAAAATTTCTCGTCAAGTCAGACTGTTTGGTAGTCGGCTTAGTACCCCTTTTTAAAAATACTAGGTAAAACACCATCATTAAAAATTGCCATCAAAGGAGTAGATAAAAGATTAGCACACTTAGTGGTCAATTTAATTGGTATCTCACTTGATTGGTAAATAGATTTACAAGAATCAACTTCTTAACAACTGAACTAATCTCTAGGATATGGATATTTGAAACTGAGTCATTAGGTGGTAATACCGTTAGTGGGAGATGGATTTTACAAATTGATGCAACAAATTCATTAATCTCATTAGGGTACAGGGGCTTACCATCATTATCTCTAGCTTCAACTTTGGTCACTTTTTTGCTGATAATATCTCGAACTGTATGATGGAACTTCCTTGGATTGGATTGATATATTTTGCTTATTGTTTTTTAACCATATTGCTTATGTGAACATCTTATTTTATACACAATTTTATTTATTAATCTTTTGAAATCTTCCTCAGGTCCAGTTAAATACAATTCATTCTCAATTTTATAAGATCCTAAATATCTCAAGGAATCCATGGTTTTTCATTAGATTTCACATATTTTGTTTTTTGTGGAAATATTTCAGAGTATTTTTCAAACAGTTCAATACAAAATAAACGTGCCATTTTGTCACCATCAGACAATGAGAGGATATCACGATAGTTACAATTTTTTAGCCATTTCTTGTAGAGATTTACTAGCTCAGGTGTGTAGAGCCTGTACACCACACTATTTTTGACTATTTGGGGTAAAATGATTAGATAGCCACGTTATAACAGGTGGTCATTCACACCTAGTAAGGGTAATGTAACTGGGGGATTGTAATATTCCATACTGTTGCTAAAAATGAGATTTAACATACGGTTACCTCTTGTTGGCACATTAACAATCTGTTTAAGTGACAGTGAATTGCTTATTGATTTGGGATCCAAGTCATTATGATACCAGCGTTAGGATACAAGGATTGTACGTTTTCAGTGCAATGGGGTAAGTAATTCACAAGGTTTTTACAATAAGGGCCACGGGGCGGATAGTAAACAACACATATCACCAGTGATGCCACTTCCTTAGGTAGCCTCTTAGGCCTGCACCACAACCATAAGACTTTCACTGTGTTTATTTGGTATGTTATTGAAATTGAGAACTTATTTTTTATGGATGATCAACAAATAATACCAGCACCACTACCATATGTTAATGTAATATCGTTGGGTGTCATTCTTGGTTTAAATAGGTATCATATCCATCAAATGTAACATACTCCTAAGTCATGGAGCACAATCCACAGATACTAGCAATATCTATAAGCTCATTTTTCAAGTATAGTTTGAACTCTTCCATTTTGTTCATCAAGTGACCAGACATTTAACACAAGTATTTTTGGAAATGAATAGGGATGAATTAAGAGCTTTACACCGCAGTCTCAAGTTTGCTTGCCAGCACACTGAATCAATTCCAAGTTGGAAAACTTGGAAAACATGGTTTGGATGGTGGGTGAATCTTTGATTGCTTTGAAATTGCAACTCTGTTGGTTGTTTGAACCCGACGGATTGTTGGAAGACTGGCTGATGTTGGTTCTTGCCAGTTTTTCCAGGGTTTCAAGAGGAGGGCTGGTATGATGGAGGAGGGATGTGCATTGGTTGATTTAAGACAGGCGGCATGAGATTCAAAGTCATAAAGGGGACCAGATATGGCTGTCTTTGGTAGCCCTGCATCAACAGAGGTGCTTTTTTTTTGCTCCCGGTTTTTTGGATTTCATAATTCAGTCTTAAAACGTAGCTTTCTTCTTCTGTGGAAAGTGAGATGCACATTAGGACAACAATTCATGAAACAAAATCAATAAGCGAACATTTTACACAGAGATTTGTGTGGAAGAAGACGACACTTGTCATGGCAGCTACCTTTAAAAAAATCCACGCAAATATGAAAAAACGTGCAATTCTCTGCCTTTCTGCAGCCTCCACTTATTTGAAATCTGCAAACTCGTCGCTTGGGGGTATGATCTGTTCTATGAGTCTCTTCATCTGACTGAGGACACTCTTGTTGAGTCTGCATGACTTGGATGGTAACAATGCTACTGTATTAAACAGCTACATCAGTTCTGGGACATTTTGACCAACTTTTATTATGCTGGTTTAAGCACTTTTCACATGTAAAAAGAAAGAATCATCCCGAGGGCTTCTGTAGAGCAAGAACTATGTCTCTATGTTGCAGTGCAGGCTGCATGCATGTTGTGTAAGCATTGACGACAATCAAAATTGGGCTCATTTATTAGGAACTCAGGAGCTATAGTGCCCTTACTAAGAGTTCTTGTTCCCTTTTAAGAGTCAAAAGTTATGGAGAGCAACTAACCCCCCCCCCCAAAGTATCCCTCTTTTCACCAAACACATCCAATTGAAATTTTTAGATAGCTATTTTGTTCAAAATAGTCTAAAGAACATATAACAATGCCTCCAGGGTTGACACAGCCCCACGAGCCCTGGGGCAAGGGTTGTAAATGATGCTCTTGGGGCATATATCGTTGTTTTATGGAATGGAGGGTCATATAAACTTCAGATCAGGTTCATTTGTTATGAACTTGGAAAATGTAATGCCCTTATTAAGAGTCAAAAGTAATTTGAGAGCCCCCCTCAATGCACATAATTTCCAAAAGCACATTCAATCAAAATTTTGCATAGCATCATTGTTCAGTGTAGTTGAAGAGTCCCAAATCTATGTCTTTGACACTGAAATCCCCCACAGCCCTCAGGGCAAGGGTTGTAAGTTATACCCTGGAGGCATATAAGATTTTTTATAGAAGGGGTAATCATGTATACTTCAGAGGAGGCTTATTGGATTGATGATGAGAAGTTCTAGTGACCTTTTTAAGAGTCAAAGTTATCAGAGTTCAGCTACTCCCACAACACATCATGTTTTCTTGAAATGTATTAAATAGAAATTTGAGATAGTCATTTTATTCAAAATTGTCTAAAGATCATATAACAAGGCTTTTGGGATTGATACAAACCACCAGAGCCTTGGGGCAAGGGTTGTAAGTTATGCCCTTGGGGTGTCTATGGTTTTTATCAAAGAAATGGTTGTATAAACTTTAGAGGTGGCTCATTTGGTTGAAAATTAAAAGTTCTAGTTCCTTTTTAAGAGTTAAAAGTGATTCAGGTCAACCACCCCCCTCCCAACTACCCCTTTTTGATCAAGTGCATCCGATTGAAATTGTGAGATAGCCATTTTGTTCAAAATAGTCTAAAGAACATATAAAAAAGCATTCAGGGTTGACACAGCCCCCAGAGCCCTGGAGCAAGGGCTGTAAGTTATACACTGGGTTCATATAAGGTTTTGATGGAATGGATGGTCATATAAACTTCAAATGGGACTAATTTAATTTCAAATTCAAAGTAAAAGCGTCTTTTTTAGGAGTAAAAGTGATTTGAGAGCTATCACCTCCCCTTCTCACGATCAAAATTTCAGTAATTATGCGTTTGGGGATGTTAAACCCCCACCCAAGGCCTCAAAGTAATGGCTGTAAGTTAGGCAATTTGTTCATTGTTCGCATATAGTATATATTATTGAGAAAAGGTATACATGTTTGACTTCTAATTTCCAAAAATATGAAGGACATCAAGGTAAGTCTTTGCTGTTAATGCTACTGTTACTACTACTACCAATACAACACTGCAACTACTTCTACTTCTACCACAGCCAAAAGGCAATATGTGCACACTGCTACTAAAATTACTACCACTGCTGCATTTACTAGTTCTTCTGCTACCATTACTATTTCTCCAGCTACTACGCATTAAGAGGAAATTTTCAATAGGTATATGAAAATGCAATTTATCAAAATACATCAACAATGCCATAGCATTGGTTCGTTGTATTAAGTTTAGTACTAATACTACTGCTGTGGCTGCTATCACAACTACACATAAGGATATTAATATGAAATTTTCGGAGAATTTTTAGGGGGGGGGGGGGTAGGTAAACTGAAGCACAACACGCTATCTGTATGCAAGTTGTTAAAAGGATATGCCAGCAATAACTTAGGAACAGTTTTGTGTGTGAAATTAAAACTTACAAGGCTTGTTGTGGGGGACGTTGAACTAATCAAACGACAATCTTTGCATCATTAAATAAAAAAAACAAGTTTTTTAAATGAAAGTAAGGAGCGACATTAAAACTTAAAACGAACAGAAATTACTCCGTATATGAAAGGGGCTTTTTCTTCTCAACGCCCCGCTCTTTGCGCTAAAGTTTGACTCTTTCTCTTAACTCTACGTTTTAAAACAGTAAAACACTAGCGTAAAGAGCGGGGCGTTGAGAAGGAAAAGCCCCTTTCATATACGGAGTAATTTCTGTTCGTTTTAAGTTTTAATGTCGCTCCTTACTTTCATTTAAAAAACTTTTTTTTTATTTAATTTCTGAACGTTTTTGAATCAATGCATGTTTTGATTTTGGCTCTCCGCAGAGGAATAATTAAAACGAAATTTGTATATTTATTTTTTTGGCTAAATGGCTTTGTCATAATTTTGATCGAATGACTTTGAGAAAAAAAGCGGGGGAGGAAGCCTAGTTGCCCTCCGATTTTCGGTTAATTAAAAAGGCAACTAGAACTTTTAATTTTTTACGAATCTTTTTATAAGTAAAAGATATATATAACTTATAAATTAGCTTACGTAAAGAACTTTTGTATTCTCATGTTTTTATTACATATATGAGGGGGTTCGCCCCCTCCACAGTACCTCGCTCTTTACACTAAAGCTTAAACTTTGTCCCAATTCATTAAGAATGACCCCTGAATCACAAAAGCCGAAGAATAAATAGTTGAAATTACTAAAAATGCTTTAGCGTAAAGAGCGAGGTATTAGGAGGAGGTGAGGTGAGCCCCTCATATGGGTAATAATTTCTGTTCGTTTTAAGTTTTAATGCTGCTGCTTACTTCCAGCTGAAAAAAAAACTTTTTCATATTTATTTTTTCATTGTTTTTTTTTTAGTAATGCTAGTAAATCCTGCGCTCCCTTCATGGAAATCTTCTTCCCTCATGACAAATTCCTCGATGGAAAGCTCCCCCTGCATATCCCCCTCTTCTCAACCCCTGCCTCCAACCAAAAAATCCTCCTGAAAACGCCTGTACACTTCCCAATAACCATTACTATATGTAAGCACTGGTCAAAGTTTTGAACTTTTAACCCCTCCCACGGGGACTGTGGGGGAGTAAGTCGTCCCCAAAGACATAGTTATAAGGTTTTTCGACTGCGCTGAATAAAATGGCTATCTCAGAGTTTTGATCCGTTGACTTTGGGAAAATAATTAGCGTGGGAGGGGGCCTAGGTGCCCTCCAATTTTTTGGTCACTTAAAAAGGGCACTATAACTTTTCATTTCCGTTAGAATGAGCCCTCTCGCAACATTCTAGGACAATTGGGTCGATACGATCACCCCTGGGAAAAAAAACAAAAAAAAACAAATAAACATGCATCCGTGGTCTGCCTTCTGGCAAAAAATATAAAATTCCACATTTTCGTAGATAGAAGCTTGAAACCTCTACAGTAGGGTTCTCTGATACGCTGAATCTGATGATGTGATTTTTGTTAAGATTCTATGACTTTTAGGGGGTGTTTTCCCCCTATTTTCTAAAATGACGCAAATTTTCTCAAGCTCGTAACTTTTGATGGGCAACACTAAATTTGATGAAACTTATATCTTTAAAATCAGCATTAAAATGCGATTCTTTTGATGTAGCTATTGGTACCAAAATTCCATTTTTTAGAGTTTTGGTTACTATTGAGCCGGGTCGCTCCTTACAGTTCGTATTAAGGTGAAATATTTGGCAATATTGAAACTGTATTGAACTGAAAACTGTTTGATAATACTTCATTTTCTACTCCTACAACTACTACTACTGCTACTAGATTTAAGGGTATTAAGGTGAAATATTTGGCAATATTGAAACTGTATTGAACTGAGAACAAACTATGCCCACATAGGTTGTCAAGAGGACGTATCAGAAATGCTTCAGGAATGGTTGGTGGTATTATGTAGAAACTTTAATAATTTTTTAAAGATGAAGTTGAAAAAACCAAAGGTGCTACATGCATACTGCTACTACTGCTACCGCAGCTGTTGCTACTAGGCTATACAAGATAAGGGTATTAAGGTGAAGCTTTCATGGAATATTTATACGGATGCTGAACTAAATTAAAACGAAGTTTGACCATACAGATTGTCAAAAGGGTGACAAACCAATGTCACAATAACGGCTTACATTATTAAGTTAGACCTTTTTGGGTAAGTTGTTGCAGATTTTGAACTAGTCAGAAGACACAGTGTGTATAAATTTAATGCTGCTTGTACTGTCACTGTAACTAACAACACTAATTGCATTAAGTTGGAACTTTTAGGGAATGTTTGGGGGGAATTTCAGTTAAATGGAAAAATTATATGCGTTCAGGCATTAAAATGGCATATAAGAAATGTAGGGCATATAAAGACAGAGACAGCACTGCTCTATCATAGCTAGTAATATTATTCATATTTTAAAGGAGCTAAGTTGATTGTAAAGTAAAAGTTCTAGCACCCTCTTCAAGAGTCAAAGTGACTGGAGGGTAATCAGCCCTCCTGACTAGCTCATATTTTTTTTCCGAACACTTGCAAACAAAATATTTAGACAGCTATCTGGTTCAGCATAGCCGAATGGTTTAGTAACTATATCTCTAGGGTTAATGGGTAGGTCAACCCCTCACAGTTATGTAATTTGCCCATTATACTTGAAAACTAAATATTGCTTAAAAATTAAATCAAAACGCACTGTATGTATTCTGGTTGCCTCTAAGACATCTCAGGAATATACCAAGATCAACTGAGGGTATTCAGTTCAAACTTCCGGGGTTACTTCTGTTGTTACTTCTGCTCTCAAAATTTAAATAAATCAAAAGAGCGTAAATGTATCTATGCTATCAAAGAGCATAGATTTAATTTTTTGGAATTTTATTAAGTTTTATTTATCAGGCAACTAGAGAATGTATATGACTAAATTAAACATTAGTATTTGTGTCAAGATTTTCAAAAGGGTTTATGTTGTTAAATATTATTGAAAAAGTTTGCCGAGCAAACAAATAGCAGGCCAAACTATAAATTCTTTAAAAAAAACCGGGAAGATTCAAACTATTATTTTCTTTTTCTCTGAAAAAGACTATGTGAATATAAAACGAACATAAATTAATTTAGAAATTTTCCCACAAAATAATATTTTTTTTTAAATAAGAAAAGAACTCCATGAACAAAAAATGAGCAAAAATAGAATCAAATAATCTACCAAGCATAAAACTACAACAAATCAGCTTCAATAAATAAATGCAACCCAAAACGAACAGAAATTACAATAAATAACTGAGTCAAAATCAAAACGAGGAAAAATTAATATGAGCAGGACTCAAACCCCCTATGCTTTCTAAAAGCCAGAACATAATTTGCACTTTACTGAAAAAAAAATATAAATGAATGTGCATTGTCATTTTAACACACAGATGCGGATATTTATTTTTTTTTAAATCTGAATTAATTGCGGATTTATTAAAATTATAAAAATGAAACATTAAAAAGAAATTATTTGTCAGTAAAATCCTAATTTAGCCGAATATTTTTCAGTAAAATCCTAATCCTAATTTTCATTAAAATCCTAATTAAACACAAATTGCTTCAAATCTAAGATAAATTATGGTTGCAGTAATAGCTGCAACCTAGTAAATTAAGAAAAATAAAATTTGAGTTCTATTTAAGCTAGTGATATTCGCCTTATTTATATTAACATCTAAAAATGAGGGATCCTTAACACTGTGGTCCATCAATTAAGACTAGACATAATACTAATTAAGGCAGGCTTATAGCTGTCGGAAAAACTTTGGTTTGCCTCTTTCACTGGTACTGAGTTGCTCCAGCATTAAATATAAATTTCAAGAAAAACTTAGGCAAAGCTATGCTTATGCTAATTTTGCATGAGAGCAGTTAATGTTAGTTTCTGTAGCTTAAAGTTTTCCACTTTCATTAAAAAATCATTTCAACATGTAGTAATGATGTAAATATGGCTTTTATTGTGACTGATTAAACAAAATGAAAGTGTCACTGTATCATTTGACACATATGCGGGAATGTATTCCATGAATCTAAAAAAATAGCTTTTCATGGTCTCATTAAATAACAGTAAAATTGTTGTCTCCCTTCATTTTCGTGAATCGGTGCCCCTGAAAACTCGTAAAATTAATAACAAGGGGGCCTACGTAGTGTGCATACCTAGATGGTCTACAGACAACCATCGCCTCATACCCATTGCGTCGCTTTATCATCTCGATGCACAAATTGACTCTTAAAGTAAAACAGGAAGTAAAGGTCACAGGCTACTAAAACGTCTAACTATGCTTGACACCCAGGTATTGTAATTTAGGTAATTTTCAAATATTGAATTACTTCTTTTCTCAGGAATTTTTTCTTAGCAACCTGTTGTTTAGCTTGTTTTGCAGCCCCCTTGGCGTGCCACTCGGGATGCTTTCCTCCTCTACCCTCTTCCCCCAAGTTCTAGCCGTGTAATCACAAAAAACTGAAGATTTTATATGGCTACTAGTTGAACGCACAGAGGTTTATTCAAAGGAAAACTTGCAAGCATGCATAGAACAAATGGACTGGTGCCTTTAATCTGCTTCTCTGATTGTTTCTCGATGGTCAATACTGTCAAAAGCCTTAGCTACTTCTGAGGATAGTGCCTCAATATATGCTCTGTCTTATTCCAAATGGAAAACGCCATCAATACAACACTGGCTAAGAGTTGTTGCTAAGGAGTAGATCAAATATCAAGGTACTTTTAAATTAACTGAATTGGCATCAGTGGTGTCATTAAAAATTGTAGGGAGGGGGTAATTGTGTGTTTCCAAATCTAAGGAAGTGACTTTTTTTCAATTAAAATACAGTACCTAAAAGAAGGTATTTTTAATGAAAATATCAGAAGAAATATTATCATAATATAGGGAGGGCTATTGAGGTGAGGAAGAAGTCTGTGGAAACTTATTTCAGTTTATCTTTTAACTATTGATCTTAATAGGACTCCCCCCCTATGCATTGGAGGGACGTTAAGTCAGGGTTAACTTAATGTTTGTTTTGATGGTTTAATTTTGCTATCCTAGACTCCAGCATTTCATTTTGTTCATTGTATTCCAGGGCTCACAATTTGTAACCATGACTGTCTACTCTCTGCTGAATGGCATTCACCAAACAAGTTAATAGCCAGATCAGGACCTAGCTATATAACTGATGCCATCATTGTTACTACTAAGTCTGGTGGTAGAGGAACATGTACTGTACAATTCAAAGGTAAATATCCAGCATCCTCTCCTAATTTGAGAAAGTAGGACTTTTTTATTTCCCAGGATTTTTCTGCATGTTAATGAATAACTTTTTTTTTTCATTTTGAGCAGCATCTTGTGTGTCTTCAGGTTTTTTTGGAAAGGTTAGGGATGCACAAATTTCTGGGATGTATTTAGAACTATAAAAATTCTGAAATTATACTTAGATAGTAATTTTTTAGTCAAATTACCTTTTAGAATATTTAAATTGCTAGTTACGTTATATTTGAATTTTCTAGAATTGGTGGAGGCTCTTGTATTTTTCAAGCATATTTTTGAATGTATTGAAATGATCTAGATTGTTTTTTAAGACAAAGCACTCATCTATTTACTCAGTGTGTTTATCATGAGTGTTGTGTTATTTTTGGGTTCTACCTACGTTCCCTTGGGCTCATCATTTTCTTTTATGACAAAGCTTAAAGTCAACCGTTTACATAGTATTTCACTCAAGAGTTGTCTGTTGAATTTTCTATTACTAGAACTAACAGACAGGTTTTTGATTTGATAACACTCTTATTCAGAAAGTTCACCTGGGCATGCAGTTTCTTGTTGTCCTCTGAGTCTGGGACATTTAAGTAAATATATGGAATATGGCTGGGTAGGTAAACAGTGATGCCCTTTCCACCATACATAACATCTTCTCAAAGTTTTCAATCTTGCCTGAAGATTTTGTATCCCTGTACATTGGACCTTTTATATTATTGTGGGCTATGTAGCAAGTCCATTTTCATAGCCCTCGGACAAGTAAAGGTCGTTCACAAGTAGTCAGTCTAATCTAATGCCTTTTGATGTCCGAGGTTTTTGGATAGCCGTATATCTTGGAATTAATGAAAGATCCAGTACATATCTATCTGGAAATAACATTGTCCCTATGGACAATGGCCATAAATTATACAATTGCTCATTGTTCACACATTTAAAGCAGAAAAAACGCGGACATGTTTAATTTTGGGTGTCTGATCGACTTGAAAATTTTGATGTTTGGTTGCAAACTAACTGACTGACTGACTAATTTATTTACAAACTACATAAAAATAAACGTCACTTAAAACAACCGTCAAGGGAAGGTGTCAAAGCGCCTGATATAACCATATCTGTTTCATAAAAAAATCTAAATGCTAAAATGTATTTCATCATTTAAAACATACTTTTTTAACCTATTTTTGGATTACCGATGTGCTCTGCCCCCCAAATGTCAGCCTGAATACTATCCCAAATTTCCGGAGCTAAATAACGGATAGTGAAGCTGGCGCGTGTGGTGTCTTCATACTTGACTACGAAATTATCGGCATCCCTATTACCATAAGAGTAAAAGGTACTATGACACCAAGGAGTTGAAGGTTTGAAGGACATATATTATACAACATCGATATTCGAAAATTGAACCTTGGCAATCATGACTTTGTCTTATGTTATGCACTCTCAAACGCTTGAAACAAGATGTTATGTCATTAACTCCTTTAACCTAACTTCCCAACAATCAAACGGCTTTATTCTGTAAAATATGCACTTTTCTAAAATTATCATAAAAATAACTCGACTACAAAACAACTGTAAGAAGTGTAACGGATCCCTATTGAATAGTAGTATGTCAGAGGAGCCAATAGAGGTAAAAGATGCTCCAATCTCCGTTAATCCCCCAATCTCTTGCAACTTTTGATGAAACTAGATCACTGCGATGCTTCCAAGATATATTACAATCCAGAAGGAACCTAGACTACATGCCTCATTTACTTGTGACAAAGGTATACCATTAAAAACATCTTTGTATCAATATCTGCTGGACTTCAAACTTTACCATATACAATAAAATTCGTTTTCTTCACATTAACTGACAGGAGACTTAGACTTGTAAACGCATGAAATGACTTCGAAACCCTGTTAACTTTCACAAGAAAATACTCCAATGTTTGACTTGATATGGTGATGACAGTGTCATCCACAAAAGATGTAAGGAAACGCACGGGACAATAAAATTGCATTATAAACCAGTATCATAGTAAACCAGATGTAAGGGGGCTAAATCTGATCCCTGAGAAACGCCGGCATTAAGTTCAAAAGGACTAGCATTTGATAAAACACCATTAAGTACAAACTGGATAGATCTACTATAAACAAAAATATCAAAACAGGCACCTTTCATGGCAAAATACTTTAATTGTTTGATTAAAATCATAAAATCAACTGTATCAAAAGCCTTTCGGAAGTCAATGAATACAGTAAGACGAGTTTCACTACGTTGAAAGCACATATTCACAGTATCACAAATGTGATGTTTGGTATGTAACGTTGAATGGCCTTGCCTTAAACCAAATTGTGCTTCGCTTAGTTGTCCTGCATTCATCAAGTATTCATGTAATCTTTATGAACAATCCTCTCATATATGTTCGGTAATAGAGAAAGAATAGATAAATGATTCCCCATAGTTTCCTGAGGGTGTACTGCAGAACATGGGTGCTGATTAGCTGTTTTTTTTTGGGGGGAGGGGCTTACCTGGTCTAATCAGCACTTCTAAAGCTGTATATTAGAAATCTCAAAACAAAAATATAAAAATATAACGTTGTTTCACTCGGTCCCATGCCCAGGAAGCCATCTGCGTACCTGAGGATGTTGTATGTGCCTGCTATTTTTGGGAGAGGAAGAGGGGGTCATAAAGTTTTTATCTGTAATCCTTCCCAAAGTTTTCCAGCTGTGTGTTCCTATAGAACTTTTTCAGTTGATATAGCAAGGTAATGAAATTTAAGAAACTATGTCTCCCCAGTTTATCAAAGAGTGTATCTGCAATATCTCAGGAACGGCTTGTGGTATTCATTTGAAACTTCCAGTCATGTGAATCCCCTCAGGGATTCAGAATCCCTGAATTTGAAATCCCAGTCAGGATTTCAAATGGTGGCTGCATTTGAATTCAGTGTTGTGCTAATGATTTTAGGTTTTCGAGTTAGTTATGCTGATCGTTAACTGATAAAATTCTTTCCGTAATTGAAATGTAAATGACACTGAGGCTTTGAAATGAGGGCGGGGTGTCTTCAACTTTTCTTTGGAAGAAGGATCGAGATCCTATTGACTGTCAAAGGGTAAGACCGATTTACGTTAATTTTAACTTCATTATTCACTGCTATCTCTTCTCGTTTTAAGCATAATTTCTTATATGAGATGTTTACTGCAAGTTTTCAGTTTTCGTACCGATGTCGATTTTTTGTTCAAAAACCATGCATTTATAACTTTAATGTGTGTTCGCTTTTTATTGTTATTTTTTTATTTTTTTTATTTTTTTACTGACATATATTTATCCTGTCTTGAGTGTAGTGATATCTGCAATAGCAATCGGATGATAGCAGTAGTTGTAACTTGTGCATTATCTCTACATTCAATACCACCTCTCTTAGCTCAACCTCTCAACCTCCCACCTCTCTCATCAGGGTCTTTCCCATCCACTTTTTCGACTTATATTCTCTGGAAATAGCTTTCTGTAAAGGAAAATGCTTTTGTTGTTTTGGTTCTTCTTATAATACAAGAATAATGAAATTGCAGAACCTGGCTTGAGGCTTCAATAACCTACAAATTGTTTAGCTTATAAAATGTTTTTTTTTTGTGTGTGTGTAGAAACTATATTCTGTGTTTTGCTTTAAGATACTCTTGCTCCCATTTTATCCTTATGAGACGTCGCAACATAAGACAGTAAGCACTTGATAAAAGACAAATCAGCAGGAAATTGACAACTGTTTTGCAGCGCATAGTAAACCTAGGTGACAGGTTATCCATTTTTCAAAAAACTACAAAATACAACAGTAATACGGAAATGTATATTACGTATAACAAAATATTACAAGTCCAAATAAAGATGTTGAAAAAGCACTTACAAAGCCAAAAAATAGGGGTTATTTAAGTTTCTTATCAGAGGTGGAGATGAATTTCCAAATGGTTATCAAAAACTACACACGCCTTCTCTTATGAATGTAGCTCTTTAGTCTGGCGAGATACCCGTACGATTTTCCTAGTTTTTCTTCCAAAGAATAAACTATGGTATGTATTGATGTTCCAAATGGAAGGCCTAAATGGCTAAGTGAACTAGAAGATGAAATAGAAGCTCTACCGAAGTGTGTTGTATTAATTTAGGCGGTTATCAGTCCGAAACAAGAGACTCGGTTTTAAATACAGTGTTTTCGAAATAGTGTTCGCCTCAACTAGAAACCAAGTTTTCAAAACATCGGTAGCTAAATTTAGTTAAAACTTAATGTAGCGAAAACATTTGTTTATTTTGGAATGGTATTTTAAGGTTTCTGGATTATTGAAGCATTAAGGACGGTGGAAATTAAATCTAATTGTTTAAATTGGCTAAATGGAAACCTACACAACTATATATCTTAAAAATTTGGGGAAAGCTGGGAATTTGATTTTTCATGAAAACACAGTTTTACAGTTTTTGGTAGTTGTGACCCTCAACTAAAAAAAAAAAAAACCTTGGTGAAAAATTGACAATAAGTAATCTAAAAACAGATGGCACCAAAAAGCTTAAGAAGAAGTGCCTTTCTTTTGATGGTGTAGTTGTCTTTATGATTCAACAGATTGTCAATGTTTGAATCTTTTCGGACGAAAAGCATTGATAAATGTAATCAGTTATTTTTGCGTATTTATTTTCACGGCTCAACGTGGCAACATTGACGAAAATGTTGTTCTACCCCAAAAGTTTCTAAATTCTGAAACAGCAAAAAGAATAACCTTAGAAAGTTGTGATTTTCTGGTATGAATACCCCTAAAAACCTGATAGACCTAATTGACCTTAAGTTGGACAAAAAAGACTTAATAGACCCAATTTTGACTAGTGTTTAAGTGAAAGCATTACAGAGTACAATAAATATAGTGACCTGGTAAGTGCAGGTATTTTATTAATAGATAAAAGCGCCTTTGGAAATAAATGAACAGAACATTAAGTGAATGTAAACCACTAATTTTGTTTCTAGTTTTAACACCAGCCTTAATTTCCTTCGAAACTTTTTTTTGTTTATTTGTATTCGTTTCTAGCATCATTTTCAGATGGTATTTTTTATTCTAGATTTGTCTTTTGCACAAATTGTCATTAACATTAGTGTTTCCAGGTGGGCCTACTCAGTCATTTTATGTATATGACAGAATAAAAATAACAAATGCAGAAGTTTTTGGATTGCCCAAAACCATTGATGTATCTGCTGGTTGACCAGGTTTAAATGAACGGACGCTGTCAGTCTATCTAGTATTTAGACTAAAGCAAGGAATTTCGAAACCCCTATCCCTCCCACCATCTCTCTGAGGTTCAGTAAGATGCAGACAATGTAGTACCAATTTTTTTTTTTAAATACTCTGTTAAATTCGTAGAATTTAGTATTTGCTTTAAAAAATGATTTTGGTAACTGTAAGAACTTCTACAATTTTTCTAATATATTTTCTTTTTTTTTTTACCAGGCATCGAGGAGACATCGGGTCCTCTGAAAGAGAGCGCTGTATGGGTCACTTATTCATTTTGTCTGATGCAGATCTTAATTGAAGAAAAGAATTTGAATACCAAAACTTATGAAGCATTATAACAGAGAGATTGAGGGGAGGAGGCCTATGTACCCTTCCATATTTGGTTACTTGCAATGCAAACAGATCGTTTTATTTTTTACAAACATTTTATTCGTAAAAAAATTACGCGTAACTTACGGAGTATGCCAAATAATAGTCTATCTAGTGTTTAGACTAAAGCAAGGAATTTCGAAACCCCTATCCCTCCCACCATCTCTCTGAGGTTCAGTAAGATGCAGACAATGTAGTACCAATTTTTATTTGAAATACTTTGTTAAATTCGTAGAATTTAATATTTGCTTTAAAAAATGATTTCGGTAACTGTAAGAAATTCTACAATTTTCCTAATATATTTTCTTTCTTTTTTTACCAGGCATCGAGGAGACATCGGGTCCTCTGAAAGAGAGCGCTGTATGGGTCAATGACTCTGGTGCTGTTACAATGAGGGGTTATTTACGACCAGCTAAGCCATCTGCGTTAAATTATGATGATCCATTGGGCCTTTCTATGGAAGGACGTGAAGCCTTAAATACTGAGGAGCTTGATAAAATTTCACCCGATGGGAATTCGGATATTTGTAGTCCTGAATTCTCAGTTGTTCGATTTTTGATGAAACACCATTATGCCACAACTTTTCAAGACCTGAAGGCAGGCGCTGCGTATCTAAAACGAACTGTTAACTCCGAACGAGAAGGAAAAATTTCATTTATAAAGAATAATTTAGGAGCTATATTTGATCAATTACAAACTTCAGTAACACTCAAATCCTTAATTGAAGTCAGAGATGTACCATCTACTTATAATTTAGAAAAGCAAATAGAGGATGTTAAAAAAGAGTCCGATAGCCTCTTTAATAAAGTACTGGAAAGGGAAAAGCAGGCCGAAGAGCTTCGAGGTACTTTCAAAATTGCCAAAAACTATAAATTCCTTTTTGATTTACCCGTTACACTGGATAAAAACATAAAGAAAGGAGACTATGGCAGCGTTGTCAGTGATTATGCACGGGCTGTTTCGTTTTATAGGGATACAAAAAGTAATGCCCTGAAAAGGGTCTTAGATACAGTTGAATCACAGATGATAGAAGTTCGTAATGAATTGATGTTTAAGTTGAAGCAGTTTCCATCGAACATTGAAGAACAAAAGAACATTATTCGTCATCTTGTGAGTTTGGAGTATGAGGGAGACGTTGCTTTTGATTTTTTACTCAGTTTCTTTGATTATATTGTGAAAGTAATGAATAGGTGTATGAAGGAACATTTGAGTCGTGAACAGCCAGATTTGAACCAAGCCTCAAATTTTTTGAAAACTCCTTTGACTGAAAGCCACGAATTTAAGGTATGAATTGTTTCTTCCGTTTTTGTTACCTTTCTTTCCTGTTATTATTATTACTTGAAAAACCTGCAACACAGAATCAGGGCTGAAAAAAGGGCGGTAGGAGCGATTGGGCCCAATCGGGCCTCATATTGCCATTGAAATGAACAAGAAATCGAAATATTCGTAACAATTCCACTATGCGTTGCTTCTGAAGAGAAATCTTTTTCCAGGCTAAAGCTAATAAAAAAACTATAATTTTAGAAGATTTTACATAACAAAAACTTAGAAATATGTCATTTATCATATTTATATTCGTCTTATATCGTCAAAGAAGATGTATGTCCCCTGAGTTTGTGGTGACAATACAGCTAAGTTAACCTAGAATAATAATAATAGAAGTTATTTACTTTTGAAATTGGTACGGTTTAATAAATATGAAAAAAAAAATTGATTGTCATTAACAAGCTATATTTTCATATAATTTAAAACACATGCATAATAACACACACACATACAACGTTTATTTTTTTTTCCTGAACGGTTAGATGTATTACGATCGCCTGGGGGTAACCTTTTGTACCAACGCTGGTATAGGTGTTTTCACTTGTATTAACGTAGGCATGAGAGGTGATCATATATATCAATTATGGCATATTTTGGCCCCTTCTACCAACGTAGGTATGGTAGACCAATTGTATCAATGTAGGTATGAATGCGACTTCTTGTATCTATATTGGTATGAATGTGACCGTATGTATTAACTTAGGTATGAATGTGACCGCATGTATTAACTTAGGTATGAATGTGACCGCATATATCAATCTAGACAGGAGAGGGACCATATTGCAATGGTCTTTATGTACCAAATCATTTGATTTCAAGATATATACACCTACAATATGGTAATGTTGACTGTCAGTATTTGATGGACTTTACATTTTGGTAAACCGCTTTATTTGAAATGGAATGTGAATTTTATGTTTTGTCTATAAGATTGAAGGAGGAGTGCGACCGATCCTCGTTCAATTTTTTGATGTTATATTATCAAGGTCATTTTAATTGAAAAAATAAAAAAAAGCCTTAATAATTAGTTAAAAACAGAAGAATTAAATTTAAATAAATAAGAAGAATTTACAAATATGGAAAGACCAATGAGAATTTAAATAAACTTGCTTCTTGTTTTTCCAATTCTGTGGGACTAGCCCATCTAATTCCTCATCTGTTTCATGATCTATATTTGTCATTTGAAGAGCATTCATTGATCGTGATATTTCCACACCACTAGTTGTTCTATATTTATTTGCTGGTGGTGCTGTTCAATTTTGTGTGTGGGAGGGGAATTTTCCGGTGGGGGGGGGTCGGCTTCTCAATTATGTATGCCTTTTGTAATTTCTCAGGTTGAACATTGTTCAACTCTCAAGCATAAAATCTGTGATTCACCATTTAGGTTCAACAACTGAAATAGTTTATTAGATATCACTGTCATTCTGTTGACAGATTAAAACAAAGATGTAATATTTTAAATAAGACATTGGACGAAAAAAAAACTTTTAACAATATAAATCCGAATAATTCGGATTCACAGTTACCTTATCGTCTTTGTCTTTTGCGTTTGTGTGTTTTCTTTGCTTTCCCTGTTTTGTTTAAGCTAGTTTTTTTTTTCTTTGTTTGTATTTTTCTTAACCATTGATAAAGGCTTCTGAATAAGAAGCCAAAGCATCCGGATTTTTGTATTATTAAAAGTTTTCTTGTCCGATGTCTTAATAAGAATATGATGATTGTTTTTTCTATATTTTCATTTTTTTATAAATTGTCCATATTTAAGGTACAATTTTTTAAAACTATAAATGACCGGGAATTGAAATAGCAGTTTTTATATCTGTAACAAGAATCAAAAACACAGTACTAGTTGAGGATAGTTGAGAACAAAGTAGTGGTGACGCATGGTCTTCAAATGAATTTCTTGTCATTTTAATCTTCCACTTCTGTAATGCACTTGTGGTATTAAAATCAAGAAATAACCCTAGTCATCTATAAGTATTGACTTTTTATCGAAATTTTTGACTGGTATTTGGCTGTGTGTCAAAAGTTACTAAAATACAGAGTGCATCGATTAACAGACATGTCTGGTGGGAAAAATATACTTTGTGGAAACATAGGTGTACCCATGTTTGACCCTTGGGAGGGGGCAATCATCAATACCAATCTCGGGAGGGACAATCATTAGGACCAGTCGTGGGAGGGGGGTCGGTGGTAAACATATCACGGAATTCAGTAGATTTGGTCGTTCCATTGAATGCTATTTTGCCGTGGTATTTTTTTTTTTTTTGGGGGGGGGGGTATATTCGCTTAGGCGTTTATCCCCTACCCTAGAGGTGACATACTTTGTATTTGGGTACCTTTATTTTAAGCGCCATGATTACCTTTAATGAATTTACTCATTGTTTTTTTCACGTACTATCTCCTAAAACAAATTACGCTGGATGCCTTTATTTAACACATTCTTAGGATTTTACTGGGTTTTTGAGTGCATTTGAGAACCTCAATTTTTTTCTTTATTTAAAACATTTTTAGGATTTTGCTGGGTTTTGAATGCATTTGAGGACCTCAATTTTTTTCTATATTTAAAACATTTTTTAGGATTTTACTAGGTTTTGAGTGCATTTGAGAACCTCAATTTTTTTTTTCTTCGTTTAAAACGTTTTTAGGATTTTACTGTGTTTCGAGTGCATTTGAGGACCTCAATTTTTTTTCTTTATTTAACACATTTTTAGGATTTTACTTGGTTTTGAGTGCATTTGAGGACCTCAATTTTTTTTCTTTATTTAACACTTTTTAGGATTTTACTGGGTTTTGAGTGCATTTGAGGACCTCAATTTTTTTCTTTATTTAACACATTTTCAAGATTCTACTGGGTTTTGAGTGCATTTGAGAAACTCATTTTTTTTCTTTATTTAACACATTTTTAGGATTTTACTGGGTTTTGAGTACATTTGAGGGTCTCAATTTTTTTCTTTATTTAACACATTTTTAGGATTTTACTGTGTTTTGAGTGCATTCGAGGACCTCAATTTTTTTCTTTATTTATCACATTTTTAGGATTTACTGTGTTTTGAGTGCATTCGAGGACCTCAATTTTTTTCTTTATTTATCACATTTTTAGGATTTTACTGCGTTCTGAGTGCATTTGAAGACCTCAATTTTTTTTCTTTATTGAACACATTTTTAGGATTTTACTGGGTTTTGAGTGCATTTAAGGACCTCAGTTTTTTTTACAAATTTGTTATTTTCTCAATTGCAAAAATCTGTTCCACTTGTTCTCACTAAAGAAATTTAGTGTTACTAAATATAACAGAAAACTTAGGAATTCTCTTAGTGAAAGGTTCGACGTAGCGTCAATGGATGTTTTCTGCAACTAGGCCTACACATGTTTGCCTTCTTCTGTAGAGCTTTATCGTATTGTGTCCCCTATTTGCATTTTTTGTTTTCATTATTTTATTAATTTTTTTATATTTTATCTCTTCATCAAAGAAATGATATCATATCTAGCATCATCTTATTATATTTTGATTGTATCATCATCTTATTATATTTTCATTGTGTCGTTGTCTTAATTCATCAAATATGTCATCACCTTAATAATATCATGTTTTTATATTATATTATTTATTTTTTCCAATTTATTTAATGTTGTTATTTTAGACCATTTGTTAATTATGCGATTCTTAGAATATTTAATCTTTTCAGCAAAGAAATGAAGTTCCTCGCTTAATATTTTTGGAAGAGTTGACGGACGTCCTGTCGGCGACATTTCCTGATTTTTGGCGACTTGGGCAGAGCTATTTCAAAGGAGAATTAGTGTCTTCGCCTGTTGCATCGAATCATCCAGCATTCAAGGTATTATTAATAATAATTACTGTATTGTTTTTAACTTTTGACATATAATATAATAATGTTTATATTTGGCCTATAGAACTGTGCCCATTTTTTGAAGAATTTCGGCCATTTGCATCTACATACGGTCTTACAGGCTGAAATTTCTTTCCTCTTCTTCGAGATTTCCCCCTAATTTTCCTAGAGTTGATGAGCCTGCTATCGGATAAATCTCTTGGTTTTGGTGACTTGGATAGGGTTAGTTTTTGAGGAATTAAGTCTTTGCCTCTTGCACTGAAGCATCCAGCTTTTGAAGTTTGATTATTGGTTAACCAAAAAAGGCCACTTTGTGGCCCTGTCGGCTAGTAAAAAGCCTGTCTGCCCGCCTTTTGTGGCTTTCTGTACTCTCACTCAGCCTCGGGGGAACGCAAGCCCTCGTCTCTCCTACATGGGCCCTCACGCTGCTTTATAGGGGACTGGGCCTTCGGGCCTCATAATTAGCCCTTGGTTTAAGCCAGAGGTGCTCATTTCATTTGCCCCTCATGCATGAGACCTCGGAGCATTGACTTTGCCTCGCTTCGCTCGCTATCTTGGGCAGCTTGAACCTTCAGCCCTGTTATCAGTTCCCTTGGGCCTACCTCATGTACATAAATTGTATGCATTTCGGATAAAGTTCTTAGTGTATTTTTTCAACTTACAAGGCCAATTTTCTGCATGGGTTTAGTGGTTTCAGAAGCCACGCAATTTAATTTTTTGGGGTTTTTATGGGCACAGTGCCTAAATAGCATACCTTACAGCAACAACAGAAAAGTTTTACTACTCACCCTTCTACTCATCGCTAAATTGCAATTTATAAAACTGGATTCTTACGAGTATACAACTCGTAAGAATCCAATGTTTATTGGCATCTGTTTGGTGGCATACTTTTAAAAATCTTCTTTGTGAATTTTTTGTCTGACTGCTGTAGCTAATTTATTATTTTAAGATGGCTTACTTTATGTTCTCACGATGTTTGCATTAAACTATTTCAAATAAGTCGTCAAGTTATATAATATTTTGAAAAGAGTGCGGCTTTTGGACCGCATCCCCTAGATGACAAGGCTTAATATTGTGCATCGCAGTATAATGGTCATAATTATTCACTATTTTCTCAAGAATGTATTCCTCAAAATTCAATCTGATTGGCTTGAATCCAACGCATGATTCTATACAAAAATACGTAGCTTTATAAATATAGAAATGGTTACTGTCTTTTAAAGCTAATAAAATTAAGACAAGTACCAAAATTTAGAAAAAGACCATAAAATTTAAACAAAATAAAACTGAAACAAAGAAACAAAAGAGACGCCGTGAAGACTAGTCACTTTATGGTAAATTGTATTATCGCTGAAGACAACTAAGAAATTAGGTTGTGTTTCAGTTAGACACCATTTGTAATTAAAATGAAATATAAATATAGAAAAATGGGTGCATATTTTAATAAGATAGGAAAAAAAAATATATCTGCACAAACAATAATAAACCAAGGAGAAAAAAGGTAGCGAAAGAACTAGCTTTAAAAAAATTACATTTACATAAAAATGTGAGAAAAATTCATAAACACTATACCAAAAAAAAAAAACGAAGGAAACTTGCATTTCGCAGACTCTAGTTTTGAATGATTTATTATATTGGACTGGTTTGAAAAAACAATAACTACAGTTTATAAATGTGAGTTTCTTTGTTTTTCTTCCTTTTTTTGTATATAATTTGTTGTTTTTCTGATTTTTTTATGTACGTGATGAATTGTTTTAGCTAGATTTTTTTTTTTTTCCGTTGATGAGTCAATTGCTTCCGGGCACCTGGGTGTTAAGTTGAAATATTTTGACTTTAATTATTGTTTGAACAATTTTTTTTTTGCAAACTTCCCTCTCTTATTAAAAATTGAACCCTTTTTTTTATATGCTCATTTCACATAAGTAATAAATAGAAAGTCATTGTGGTCCGAGAAATCAATAATGCCATTACAGCAAAAGTACAATTACCTTCTTCAAATATGTATTGTCTTTTAAGTGGCCTATGAAGCACGAGGAATACACA
The DNA here is from genome assembly GCF_032884065.1 of Artemia franciscana. NCBI lineage: Eukaryota > Metazoa > Arthropoda > Branchiopoda > Anostraca > Artemiidae > Artemia > Artemia franciscana. Next base: position 1,020,999 of record NC_088874.1, read on the forward strand.
CGTGTTTTTCATCAAGGCTCCGCCTTTAGGGGGGAGGGGGTATGAATATAGATTTACCTCTGAAGTATGGAATTTTACATAAAAATACATATTCATCTGTATGTCAATTACTAAAAATATCCAAAAAGGAACGTTTCCTTCCCCCGCCCCTCACATCTTAAATGAAATCCCCTGTTAAACACCGGTTTTTCAAAATGTTTGGCTGTGACGGGAACAAGTCTGCAAATATGACTTTGACATATTCAAGCCCCTCGCCCTAAATGTGGAGCCTTAACGAAAAACACATGCTTATTCTTCTTGCTTAATAGACAAATCTGACTGACTTTGACTGTTTAAAATTTTTCACTATTTGCATTTTAAATTTATAAGAAGATAATTCTAGATTTTGCCCTTGAAATTCAAATCTTGCCAACCCATATTTTTTTTTAGGAAGGCTTTCTAATTTATTTCCTTGTCTGTTTTATTTTGCATACTAGACAAGGGCTTGAAAGTGTATTTTGGGGTCTCTGCAATCTTGCGCTGGATTTAGATTTTTCTTTTTCAGTCTTGCTCATAGCCTACGACATAGAATATTCCTCGTTTTAAATAGAACATTACCTTACCTTAATTACTTTAATCCATCTGAGAGCTTTAAGGTCTTCCATACCTGTAGTGCTCTTGAGTTGATGAACTAAGATGCTCTACTAATATCGTAATAAGTAATACACCACTCCTCTCCCTTCTCCTACCTGAAAGAATTCAAAGGTCTCCCAAAAAATTGTTTAAAATTTTGCTTTTTGTTATAAATCACAATATGATACTACTGAACCGCATAATTGATTTTGTTTAAATATCTCACATAGACCATTTTAACTATAGTTAAGCCAAACCATTTCTGGGGGGGAGATGGTGAAATTTTAACAATTGTTAATAAGCCTTTGAAATAGCTTTTAAGTGGAGGAGTGAAATTTATTCATTCCAGGAATGAAGTGAGGCATCCAACTCCCCCTTATCACTTCTCGAGTGCGGAATTTGATTTTTTGTAAGTGCAGTGTGTACTTTTGCAAAATCAATTAGAAACTTCATGTTAAAACTTCTTCACTAATTATAATTGATTAAAATTTTAAGGAAAGTTCAGCACCTTGGCCTTAATGCAAATATAACGTCGTTCGTTTTATAGATTCGTAATTCTAAAATCGTCAATTTTGGATTTTTTTTTTTACAGAAATAAGCTGTTGGATGTTGTTAAACAAGACGTTAATAAAATAGTTTTTTTGTTTATAAATGTTTTTAATATTAATAATGTAAAAATAAATGTATAATTATAAATTTGCAAATACGAATATTGAAGCATATGATTGTTTATGCAAATATTGTTGTTAAATAAGTTATACATATTTTAACTGCCTTCTCATTACAGTAATTTTATGGTTATGAAACTAGGCTTCCTGGGAATATTTGCAGGAAATCCACATGGAAATCCAAGGAAGTGCTGAAATTTATTTCGTATAATTATAAATTTTGCACCGTGACTAATATATAGTTTGGGTTAGTGTTCGTGGGGCTACGAGTCTTGTTGCCATCACGACTACGGAGAAAAGATCCTTCTTCCCAAAAGATTAAAGAAAAGTAGACCCTTTTTATTTCTCTTTCCTACTTTTGTTTTTTAGTAATTGCTTCTCCCGCTCATTCCCTTATTGGAATTTCCCTTATATTGTTCAGTGCATATAAACAATGTTTTCAACGAATTGTGTAATCAGTGGGGCAAGGGAGGATGGCTGTCCCCGGGTGCAGCCTCTGAGGAGGTGCCAAACTTAGTTTTGTTTTCCTAATAAGGAACTATATTCTTTTTACTTACATTATGGTAGTGGATGGTGGGGGGGACTAACTTTGTCCATGAGCACTAAAATCCCTAGCTACGCCTCTGTTTTCACCTGATCTTTAACAAGTTTCTTGGGGCTTCCCCTGCGTGTGAAGCAAATTGCGTCATTTTTTTTTGTTAATGAATGTCTCTCTCTGCAGCGAAAAGTTTTGGACATTATTGTTATATACAATCATCTAGTCAGAGCAGCACTCCTGCCCCGAACGTTAGACAGCCAGTCAGAACACAGGGAAAGATTTGGATTGTGGCCAGATTTTCAGAAACCTAGAACTTTAGAGCTTACCAGTGATTGGCTAGTTGAATGCCTTAAAAGTTTACGTTCCTGTAGAAGTTTCTTAGAAGTTTTAGACTTGCCGAAGGATGTAATTCAACCGGCCAAGAAACTAGTATCTGACTTCAGAGAATTTTCCCTTCAGCTGTTATTCGAGTCAGCAGTCAGTGAGATTCGAGGTCTGAAGAAGAAGGAGAATTGGATGGTGCTGTATAAAGATGACGCTGGTGGTATTACCGATTTGGTATGTTTTATCTTTTATTCATATTTATGTTTTGGTATGTTGTACCCATGGCCGTATCCAGGAGGGGTGGTGGTAAGGGTTTTGACCCCCTCCCCCGAAATGTTTGTCAGATTCGTAAAAAACAAACAAAAATAAATATAAACAAATTTTTGACGCATTTTCAATTTTTTAACCCCCCCCCCAAAAAAAAAAATTTCGTAAACCCCCCTCCTCCCCCAAAAAGTAATCCTGAATACGGCCATGGTTGTACTGTTATGCTTTGGACCGATAGGTAGGTTGTATTCGTACTATCAACTTTCTTTACTATAATTTTGACTTTCAGTTTTTCTTGTGCTTTTTTGTAAGCCGTTATAAAGTACCAAGGACATTGAAAATTAAATCTACACACGCAGATACCCATAAAAGACATCCACACGCAGTTATGCATTTTTGGGGGGAGCGGGTCCCAAATAAAAAAAAAGAGAAAGACACGTGGGTGAAAAGTCATCCAAAAAAAAATCTAAAAGCAGCCTAAGAGAATTTACAAAACAACTTAAGAAAATTTAAGGAAAAAAGCATAACAAAATTTAAGAACACCAGCTTAAGAAAATTTACAGCTTAAAAATGTATAAAAACAACTTACGAAAATTTAAGAAAAGCAGCTTTGAAAAATTAGTTGCTTAAAAACAGCTAAAGACAGCTTAAGAAAATTTAAGAAGAAAAGCTAATGAAAATGTAAGAAAAACAGCTTAAGAATATGTAAGAGAAACAGCTTAAGGAAATTTACAGCTTATATAAAACAGCTAAAAACAGCTTAAGAAAATTTAAGAAAAACGGGTTAAGAAAATTAAAAAAAAAAAAACAGTATAAGAAAATTTAAGAAAAAAGCTTAAGCAGGTTTAAGAAAAGGAGCTTAGCAAATTTAAGAAAAACCGCGTAAGAAAATTTAAGAAAAAAAGCTTCAGTAAATTTAAGAAAAAGAGCTTAAAAACATAAGAAAAATAGCTTAAGATTGTCTACCTTTTCTTTGAAGGCGTAGTTGTCTTTTGAAATCAACAAATTCTTCCGTAATTTAATTCTTCCGTAATTTAACTTAATGTATTGAAAGTGCAGCAGAAAGATACCGTAGTTCCTCTGTGCAGTATTTTATCTGTAATTTTGACCATAGATTTTATTTCTTGAAATTTTGTTGACTTTAAATAAGTAATTGCCACTTTGGATTTTTTTTTAATATTTTCTTGTAGCTCATTCTATTATTTGATTATTTTTTGTTTTCAGTATTGACATATTCATGTTAGCTTAAAGTTATTGAAGTGGATAAACATTTGCTATTCTAGTAAAAACTAAAATCACATTACCAAGTGTTTTAATACTTTTCGTACAGAACTTGTTTACGGGTATGGACAAGATGGAAAAAAAAGATCTAGTGCATCGGTAACTTTATCGGTAATTTTGACCATAGATTTTATTTCTTGAAATTCTGTTGACTTTAAGAAAGTAGTTGCCACTTTGGATTTTTTCTTAATATTTTCTTGCAGCTCATTCTTTTATTTAATTATTTTTTGTTTTCAGTATTGACATATTCATGTTAGCTTAAAGTTATTGTAGTGGATAAACATTTGCTATCCTAGTAAAAACTAAAATCGCTTAACCAAATGCTCAAATACTTTTGGTGAAGAACTTGTTTATGTGTATAGACAAGATGAAAAAAAAAAATCTAGTGCATCGGTAACTTTATCGGTAATTTTGACCATAGATTTTATTTCTTGAAATTCTGTTGACTTTAAAAAAGTAATTGCCACTTTGGATTTTTTTTAATATTTTCTTGTAGCTCATTCTATTATTTGATTACTTTTTGTTTTCAGTATTGATATATTCATTTTAGCTTAAAATTATTGTAGTGAATAAACATTTGCTATTCTAGTAAAAACTACAATCGCATAGCCAAGTGCTCAAATACTTTTCGTGCAGAACTTGTTTATGGGTATGGACAAGATGAAAAAAAAATCTAGTACATAAAATTTATACATGCTACTTAGGGGGCTTAGGTTTTATTGATTTTATTTTGGTTCATTTTGTTGTACCTGGTTGGTGGATGTTTCCACCAACCATGGTGTACACACCAGCAACATCCTCAATTGAAGCTCAATCAGTCCGATCGAATTTTACTTGGTACATATCCTGCTGCCATCATGTGAACATAATTCGTAAAAAAAAAAATTCCAAAATCTCCGAATTTAGTATGCCTGAGTATTGGGTGCTGAATGATTCCTAATTAATTCCGCTAATTACCCACATTTCTAAAGTTCCAGTTTTACGTGGTCGGATACCAACCTGTGTTAACTGGTCATATGCAGTTACCATTCTCTATTCTTTTATTATGCGTTACGGTACCCTCTTTGGACCAAGAAAACTGGAAAAGTGATTGCCAATGAATTACCTCTTTCTTACAAGTGCAAAGAGAAAATTAAACCATACATGATCACCTGGGAGGGTTTGGTTACGCAATACCACAAGAAAAGCAGAAATGAAATCAGGATCCAATTTAAAACTGATGCGTACATCTAATCCTTAGTTCTGAAAAAGACTTTTGGTAGCATTTCCTTCGACTTTCCTTCGAAGTTGACGGACTCATGAGGAAGGCTATAGAAGGATTGAAAGAAGTCAACCTATTCTTTATTCAAAAATAATAATATATTGTCCATTAAAGATTAAATAAATAAACTAACCTAATATTTCTTGAATAATAACTTTCCACAAAAAGAATATGAAAAACATGAAGGTTAAGTTTCAATGCTCGACAAACTTGGCTCTAGGACGCAGACTGATTAAACTCAAGCAAGCCCCACACATGAACTAAACAACGTGTGTAAGAGTATGGGTTAGTTACAAGAGCAGGAGCTTCTGACTGCATAAACCAGGGTCAATTTCACCTGGAAAAATCCTGTCAAAGTTGATTAGGCGTCTTGACTTTGAGCTGGCAGGTCTACTGAAGAAAAGGATTCTGATTCTATTACTGTCTCCTGCATTTGACAGTGCCTTACCAAACGTTGAACGGCATGCCTCTTTTTTGGATATCTTAATTAAACAGTCGGCAGCATGCTTCAGTTGGTGTAATGCAGCCTCCTTCTACATAGATGTCGGCTTCATTGTAAACCAAACACCGTTGATTTTCGAAAATCTTTATTGAAATACAATCACGTCCTTCGTAGTGGTATTTGTATAAAAGCTTTACCGGATATATACTGCCAACACATTTAACATTGATATGACACCGAAATTTTTCAAGCATGTATGGATTATATGCGGCGACATGACGATTGCCACGAGCAGTTCGGTGATTATTGGAGTCTCTCAGATAAACAGCACGGCCATGTGAAAATTCTTCTTTGATCCGTCTAATTTGGGATCAGAACGACGCCGATACGCCGATGAACTTTTATTTGCAGTGCCAATTGTTACAGCCTATTCCGCACTTTGCAATTTCAAGTTTGTTTTCTTCTCCATCCTTATTTCTTTTTCAACATTCTTTCTTTATACCGAGAAAATTATGCGATTCTTTTATTATCTACTGTTTTCTCAGGTACGGAACTGTTTTCCGCCATGTTAGCCCTTAACTCCCCAGGTACGGAACTCTTTTCCGACCTGTCGGCATATATCCCATGTGTGGAACTCCTCTCCACCATGTCAGCCCTTTCCAGATATTCCTGGTCCCTCGGTCGACTGCAGTCCGCCCCTTCACCAGCCTTATCTCTCTCCACACTATACCTCTCTTCGTCAGTGCTTATTAAATTTCCCATGTCTTCTGACACTAAACCTCTCTAGTTTAGTGCCATATTATATTACCAATTTCTCATTATATTTCTTTTTCAAGTTCCTGTAAATTTCTAATATTTGATACAAGTCTAAATCGACCAAAATCATCCTTTTGCATGAGTAATGCTCCGCAAGCAATTGAACTTGTGTCGCCTGCAATATAAAAGACTTTTGAGTAATCTGGGAATGACAAAAATTTTGTTTCTGGATTGCTCAATTCTTGTTTTAACTTAAAAAAAACTTGCATCCTGCTCAGGGCCCCATTCAAACGGAATTCCTTTCCTCAAATGCCTATTTAAAGGGTAAATTAACTCCCCGAAATTCAAGTAAAATATTCTATACCAGTTGACCAAGCCAATGAAGCTACGTAACTTACTGACATTCCGAGGTCTGCTTATCTTTTGGATACAGTCAAGCTTATTAGCCAAAGGTGAAATACCTCAAGAAGAAACAGAGAAATCAAGCAGCTCAAAATTCTCTACAAAGAACTTTCTTTATACCTATCTTCACATCACACTCCAACAATCTGGAAAAGACCTTTTCTAAATCCTGAAGATGCTCACTTTCATCTCCCTTGGATGTCACAACCAAATCATCAATATACATCGAAATAATAGAATAAAAAATCTCTGACTGAAATAAAACTGACGCCCACTAACAAAACGCTTTAGGGCTCACATTACTACCTTGGGGTAGTTTACGATACACATATTGTACACCATCCAGTCCTCTAAATGAGTAATACTTTTGGCTTTTCTCTACCAATTGCAATATCTTCGGTTTAGTTTAATGGTTTAATGGAAACCCAAGCAAGCACCTACAACAAAAAAACATATATAAGCAAGCAAACAATTATAAGCACGGGCAATGCACGTTAATAAGCAGAGCTTCAAGTACAGCAAGTCAATATTCTTCTTCTTTTGATGATAACATCAAAGGTTGAGCCTGGTGGGTGGCTTTGTAATTTGCCCAGAACGCGTGGTGCCGCGTAGTGCCTGTCTTGGTCGTTGGGTTAGGTGCGAAGGGGATCGTGAAGGAGACTCTGCAGTGGCAGCATCTGCTAGTGGGGTAGCAAATCTTTCGGCAGGTGTAGTTGTAGCACGAATGAATTTGACATTCAGAATGAATTTGATCAAATTCATATTCTGACTTGTCTTTCTGCTAAGGATTGGCTTGCGATCAGTGTTGACCACATGAAACTAGTGAACCTGTTTCTCACATTCCTTGTAGCTGAAGCATAGCTCTACAAACCCCAGAACCTATAATTTTTCTCCTGAGTAGCTTGTTAGAATGTCTTTTGTTGGTTGCAAACGAGGTTTAGGTACCATGCTATTGTAGTCGCTGACGGGAAGAACATTTGCGTCAGCTCCTGTGTCTATTTTGAAGACTAAGTCTAGTTTTTGGTCAACATTTCTTATTACAGCATCTGGCCCATCTGTATGTTTCACTAGCATACTGTTGACAGTGTCAATCTGAATTCACTTGCACTTGTTCCTGCTTCTTGTTGGCTTATTTCATTCACAACTTTGCTTTTACATACTTTGGCGAAGTGATTCAGTTTGTTGCATTTTGAACATGTTTTGCCCCTGGCTGGGCAGTTATGATTCTTGGTATAAGGTGCACCACAGAAATAGCATTCCTTATTGTTGTACTGTTTCTTCAGGGCATCTATCTCTTGTTTCATCACGGGCACTGAAGTCTTATTAGCAGCTGTCATTTGCGCTTGGGTTTCCTGTACAGATTCGATGGCACGGCAAGTCTCTATTGCTCTGGCAAGGGTAAATGTCCCTCCTTCACTTAGCAATTTCTGTCTAATCCTGTCACTCTTAACTCCAAAGACAAGACGATCTCTTATCAGGTAATCTCTGCTGGTACCAAAGTCACAGTCATTAGCAATTAACTTGAGGTCGGTCACATATTGTTCGATGCTTTCATTACCTTGGTCTCGCTTGTGGAAAGTAAATCTTTTCACTATGGGGTTTGATATGGGTTTAACATGGGCTCCAAATTTATGAAGGTACGTTTGAACCCTGTTTGACTCGGCATCTGTAAGAGTCCATGTGCTGAAAATGTCTCTTCCTTTATCACCAACCCATATCAATAGATACGAACACTGGACAGCCTGGGATTTGCCTTCCAGTGGTCCAGAGAACATTAATTCACAGTATTGTCTGAACCTTTTCCAGGCCGATTTAAGGTTCGCCGATGACCTGTCCAAGGACGGATGTGGTGTGCTGTCCATGTTTACTGTTTTACTTCTGACACCATGCAATATCTTCGGTTTAGTTTAATGGTTTAATGGAAACCCAAGCAAGCACCTACAACAAAAAACATATATAAGCAAGCAAACAATTATAAGCACGGGCAATGCACGTTAATAAGCAGAGCTTCAAGTACAGCAAGTCAATATTCTGCACCAATGATAGATTGAAAATACGTTATCTAAGTGCTTGGCGATGTTTTTCTTAGCACAAATATAGATGGCGATACAGCATTCCCGAAATCAATTGAAAAACATTAAAACCTTGTTTTCACTCAACATTTAATGGACGAAGTGGGAAATTACCCCGCTTTCAACATAGCTAATACCAATGAACTGCAATAATATAGTGAATAAGCGTAATTATTGTGCTGAATTGAATAGGGTCTATACACCAACATGAATTTCTTGCAGAAAAACATAAAAATCTTCCTGCCCTATAGAACTCTTGAAACTAAAAAAAAATATAGTTCGCTTATCCTGATATATAAATATACAAATAATTTCCTATCTGTAAATGGACAATTTCCTGCTTATTGAGTTGCGAGAGCAACACTTTGGTTTTGTCCCGTTTTTTTTTGTTTTTTTTTTTCCTATGCCGCCGATCTCAGGTTATTCCTGGAAACTGGTAAGGGTCTAACCTGTGCGGTTTTTACGGAAAGTGTGGACCTCAGGCCGGATTGATGAATATGACATTACATTTTGGAAAGCTCCGTAGAACTCTTGCCTGGGGCCAAAAAGGATGGTTTTTGCTTGTCCTCGAGCCAGAGCCTATGGTGTGCGAAGTGAAGTGGAGTTATATAGCCTATGTCAGAGAGGAGTATCTGAAGTTGTGCAGCCAAGCTTTCGTTTCATCAAACCATGTTTCTGCTTTCGAGTGGAAAGCTCCGTTCTAGCAGGCAAGCAGGCAGGCACCAGTTTCAAATTGAAGATGGACTAAAATCTATAGGCCTAATTGTTAAATATATGCGGTAGTTCCCCAGCCCCACAGCCAATATATCTTCTTTGAGTGATAAATAGAAAAATTTACAGAAACAAAAAAGTGCGATTTTCCCACGGGTCCGGAAGTGCTGCCATCTATTGTTTCTAGCCATTTCTGTTCGTGATTTCAGCTGACTTTACCATTCTTTTTTTTCTACTTGGGATTGCAATAGAGAAATGGTATCAGATATACCTCTTAAACTTTAAAAGTTCTCTCATTGCTAAAGAAATTAGAGCTTATCCTTTGCTCCTTTCTAAGTGGTGGTGTTAGAAAGTTGGCCTCCGGCAAAAAAGTCAACTTTTGAACTAAGACAGATAGAATTTTTTTTTCAATGACAATCGATAGACCTTGATGAGCTGATCAAAGTATATGTCATCCATTTTTTGTTACAAAAATTCCTTCATGACTTACACCAGTTTGAAAGTTTCAAGGGGTTGACAACTTCAGTGGTAAGGTACACACTTGAACCAAAAATAGGCCGATACCAATTGTGAGATATGTAGGGGACTTCTAAGCAACAGTCGATTATTAGCTTATAATCATCTTTGGCAATGAGGGGTTTGCAACTTTTGCTGATTGGTGTACCTATTAACTGTTTCTGGTGTAATTGATGGTAAGAACAACTTGGTTCCCGATTGTAAGACATGTAGGGGAGTTGTAAGTAATAATCGGCTGTTAGGCTACAATGACTTCAGCGACAAGGGGTTTGGAACTTTTGCTAGTTGGTGTACCCATTATTTGTTTCCGGTGAACTTGGATGTATATCCCGGGAGAGGGACTTGTAAGTAAGAATCGGTTGCTAGAGGAGGCTCATGAGGGGCTACAAATTTGTGCAAATTGGTACACATCTATGGAATCAGGGACCCATAAATTTCCTGTAATGATTCGCCATCCAATAATAAGCGATCCTGGATGGCGAGTCATTACAGGAAATTTATGGGTCCCTGATGGTATTTTGATCCTGAAAAGTTACAGATAGCTTTATAATACCAACTAGATTACATAAGATAATGTTCCAAGTTTCCATCCGTCACGATGTCTACGATTGAAAAGGATAAAGTTCAACCGGCTGCAAAGTGACATTTAGGGGCCTAGTAAGTAATAATCGGCTGTTAGTGTGGACCTCGGGCCGGATTGATGAATATGACATTATAGTTTGGAAAGCTCCGTACGACTCTTGCCTGGGGCCAAAAAGGATGGTTTTTGCTTGTCCTCGAGCCAGAGCCTATGGTGTGCAAAGGATAAAGTTCAACTGGCTGCAAAGTCAATTTAGTCCCTTCTTCCAATATTTTTTTTTTTCAACCCTGATTAATAGCCTTTGATCATCTGATTACTGATTGTGTTATTCTTTGTCTCTCACGGAAGAGGGACTTGTAAGAAAGAATGGGTTGCTAGAGGAGGTTCATGAGGGGCTACAAATTTGTGCAATTTGGTGCACATCTATGGTATTTGATCCTGAAAAGTTACGGATAGCTTTATAATACCAACTAGATTATATAAGATAATGTTCCAAGTTTCCATCCATCACGATGTCTACGATTGAAAAGGATAAAGTTCAACTGGCTGCAAACTCAATTTAGTCCCTTTTTCCGATATTCTTTTGCTGTTGTTTTTTCAACGCTGAAGAATTTGATCATGTGATTACTGATTGTGTTCTTCTTTGAATATGCCGTTTTGAAAGCTTTGATAATTTTGACAACTTCAGCATTTAACCGATAGCGAAGAAACAAAACCAAAGTGTTGCTCTCGCAACACTTTAATCGGCAAAGCCGAACAAAGGTTGCCGCAACACTTCACGTTGCCCAGGCAACGTAGGTCTAGTTTTTATTTGAAGCACAATAAGAAAATAATAATTATAATTCCACATTAAAAGCCAGAATTACCAGAAATTAATTGCAGAAGGCACTGTTGAACATAGGGGCAAATTAGTTAACAAAATTTTAAGACAAATTATTTCAGCTAAAAACTGATTTTATACTGGTTGATTCATTTTCTCTTTATCAGCCAAACGCCAAATTGGTGTTTGTGCAAAGTGCCAAGTGCCAATTTGGCCGAACGCTAAGTGAAAAAAGAGCTTTGTCCTGCAAGAATTTTATGTAAGATTATTTGTTAATGCATAAATACTTAGATAATGCGTAACATAGGTTTTTTCTAGTAATGAGTTAAAATTTTACTTTCATTGTGTAGCTTTTGCATCATGTACAGAAAAAGATTTTTACAATAAATTCGTCAAACGGGTAGTTTATTTTAATTTTTTCCTTCATGTTTTATCTTCTCAATCTTCTACTTACATTCGGTTACAAAGGAGTAACTCCTCTTGCCCTTTATATGCTCCATCTTCTACTTACATTCGGTTACAGAGGAGTATGTCCTCTCGCCCTTTATGCTCCATCCTTCTACTTACATTCGGTTACAGTGGACTATGTCTTCTCGCCCTTTATATGCTCCATCTTCTACTTACATTCAGCTACAGAGGAGTAACTCCTCTCGCCCTTTATATGCTCTATCCTTCTACTTACATTCGGTTACAGTGGAGTATGTCTTCTCGCCCTTTATATGCTCCATCTTCTTCTTACATTCAGTTACAGAGGAGTAACTCCTCTCGCCCTTTATATGCTTCATTATCTACTTACATTCGGTTACAGAGGAGTAACTCCTCTCGCCCTTTATATGCTCTATCCTTCTACTTACATTCGGTTACAGTCGAGTATGTCTTCTCGTCCTTTATATGCTCCATCTTCTACTTACATTCAGTTACAGAGGAGTGCGTCCTCTCGCCATTTGTATGTTCGATCTTCTACCTAAATTCGGTTAGAGAGGAGTAACTCCTCTCGCCCTTTATATGCTCCATCTTCTACTTACATTCGGTTACAGAGGAGTAACTCCTCTCGCCCTTTATATGCTCTATCCTTCTACTTACATTCGGTTACAGTCGAGTATGTCTTCTCGTCCTTTATATGCTCCATCTTCTACTTACATTCAGTTACAGAGGAGTGCGTCCTCTCGCCATTTGTATGTTCGATCTTCTACCTATATTCGGTTAGAGAGGAGCAACTCCTCTCGCCCTTTATATGCTCCATCTTCTACTTACATTCGGTTACAGAGGAGTAAATCCTATCGCCCTTTATATGCTCCATCTTGTACTTACATTCGGTTACAAAGGAGTAACTCCTCTCGCCCTTTATATGCTCTACCCTTCTGCTTACCTTCGGTTACAGAAAAGTAACTCCTCTCGTCCTTTATATGCTCCATCTTCTACTTACATTCGGTTGCAAAGGAGTAACTCCTCTCGCCCTTTATATGCCCTATCCTTCTGCTTACCTTCGGTTAGACAAAAATATCTCCTTTCGCCCTTTATATGCTCCATCTTCTACTTACATTCGGTTACAGAGGAGTAACTCCTCTCGCCCTTTATATGCTCCGTCTTCTACTTACATTCGGTTACAGAGGAGTAAATCCTCTCGCCCTTTATATGCTCCATCTTCTACTTACATTCGGTTACAAAGGAGTAACTCCTCTCGCCCTTTATATGCTCTACCCTTCTGCTTACCTTCGGTTACAGAAAAGTAACTCCTCTCTCCCTTTACATGCCCTATCCTTCTTCGGTTACAGAAAAGTATCTCCTCTCGCCCTTTATATGCTCCATCTTCTACTTACATTCGGTTACAGAGGAGTAACTACTCTCGCCCTTGATATGCTCCATCTTCTACTTACATTCGGTTACAAAGGAGTAACTCCTCTCGCCCTTTATATGCCCTATCCTTCTGCTTACCTTCGGTTACAGAGGAGTAAATCCTCTCGCACTTTATATGCTCCATCTTCTTCTTACACTCAGTTATAGAGGAGTATCTCCTCTCGCCCTTTATATGCTCCATCTTCTACTTACATTCGGTTACAGAGGAGCAACTCCTCTCGCCCTTTATATGCTCTATCCTTCTACTTACATTCGGTTACAGTGGAGTATGTCTTCTCGCCCTTTATATGCTCCATATTCTACTTAAATTCAGTTACAGAGGAGTGCGTCCTCTCGCCCTTTGTATGCTCGATCTTCTACCTATATTCGGTTACAGAGGAGTAACTCCTCTCGCCCTTTATATGCTCTATCCTTCTACTTACATTCGGTTACAGAGGAGTATGTCTTCTCGCCCTTTATATGCTCCATCTTCTTCTTACATTCGGTTACAGAGGAGTAAATCCTCTCGCCCTTTATATGCCCTATCCTTCTGCTTACCTTCGGTTACAGAAAAGTAACTCCTCTCGCCCTTTATATGCTCCGTCTTCTACTTACATTCGGTTACAGAGGAGTAACTCCTTTCGCCCTTTATATGCTCCATCTTCTACTTACATTCGGTTACAGAGGAGTAAATCCTCTCGCCCTTTATATGCTCCATCTTCTACTTACATTCGGTTACAAAGGAGTAACTCCTCTCGCCCTTTATATGCTCTACCCTTCTGCTTACCTTCGGTTACAGAAAAGTAACTCCTCTTGCCCTTTATATGCTCCATATTCTACTTACATTTGGTTACAAAGGAGTAACTCCTCTCTCCCTTTACATGCCCTATCCTTCTGCTTACCTTCGGTTACAGAAAAGTATCTCCTCTCGCCCTTTATATGCTCCATCTTCTACTTACATTCGGTTACAGAGGAGTAACTATTCTCGCCCTTTATATGCTCCATCTTCTACTTACATTCGGTTACAAAGGAGTAACTCCTCTCGCCCTTTATATGCCCTATCCTTCTGCTTACCTTCGGTTACAGAGGAGTAAATCCTCTCGCACTTTATATGCTCCATCTTCTTCTTACACTCAGTTATAGAGGAGTATCTCCTCTCGCCCTTTATATGCTCCATCTTCTACTTACATTCGGTTACAGAGGAGCAACTCCTCTCGCCCTTTATATGCTCTATCCTTCTACTTACATTCGGTTACAGTGGAGTATGTCTTCTCGCCCTTTATATGCTCCATCTTCTACTTAAATTCAGTTACCAGAGGAGTGCGTCCTCTCGCCCTTTGTATGCTCGATCTTCTACCTATATTCGGTTACAGAGGAGTAACTCTTCTCGCCCTTTATATGCTCTATCCTTCTACTTACATTCGGTTACAGAGGAGTATGTCTTCTCGCCCTTTATATGCTCCATCTTCTTCTTACTCTCAGTTATAGAGGAGTAACTCCTCTCGCCCTTTATATGCTCCATTTTCCTCTTACATTCGGTTACAGAGGAGTAACTCCTCTCGCCCTTTATATGCTCTATCCTTCTACTTACATTCGGTTACACTGGAGTATGTCTTCTCGCCCTTTATATGCTCCATCTTCTACTTACATTCAGTTACAGAGGAGTGCGTCCTCTCGCCCTTTGTATGCTCGATCTTCTCCCTATATTCGGTTAAAGAGGAGTAACTCCTCTCGCCCTTTATATGCTCCATCTTCTGCTTACATTCGGTTACAGAGGAGTAAATCCTCTCGCCCTTTATATGCTCCATCTTCTACTTACATTCGGTTACAGAGGAGTATGTCCTCTCGCCCTTTATTTGCTCCATCTTCTACTTACATTCGGTTACAAAGGAGTAACTCCTCTCGCCCTTTATATGCCCTATCCTTCTGCTTACCTTCGGTTACAGAAAAGTAACTCCTCTCGCCCTTTATATGCTCCATCTTCTACTTACATTCGGTTACAGAGGAGTAACTCCTCTCGCCCTTTATATGCTCTATCCTTCTACTTACATTCGGTTACAGTGGAGTATGTCTTCTCGCCCTTTATAGGCTCCATCTTCTACTTACATTCAGTTACAGAGGGGTGCGTCCTCTCGCCCTTTGTATGTTCGATCTTCTACCTATATTCGGTTACAGAGGAGTAACTCCTCTCGCCCTGTATATGCTCTATCCTTCTACTTACATTCGGTAACGGAGTAGTATGTCTTCTCGCCCTTTATATGCTCCATCTTCTACTTAAATTCAGTTACAGAGGAGTAACTCCTCTCGCCCTTTATATGCCCTATCCTTCTGCTTACATTCGGTTACAGAGGAGTAACTCATCTCGCCCTTTGTATGCTCGATCTTCTCCCTATATTCGGTTAAAGAGGAGTAACTCCTCTCGCCCTTTATATGCTCCATCTTCTGCTTACATTCGGTTACAGAGGAGTAACTCCTCTCGCCTTGTATATGCTCTATCCTTCTAATTACATTCGGTAACGGAGTAGTATGTCTTCTCGCCCTTTATATGCTCCATCTTCTACTTAAATTCAGTTACAGAGGAGTAACTCCTCTCGCCCTTTATATGCCCTATCCTTCTGCTTACATTCGGTTACAGAAAAGTAACTCCTCTCGTCCTTTATATGCTCCATCTTCTACTTACATTCGGTTGCAAAGGAGTAACTCCTCTCGCCCTTTATATGCCCTATCCTTCTGCTTACCTTCGGTTAGAGAAAAGTATCTCCTTTCGCCCTTTATATGCTCCATCTTCTACTTACATTCGGTTACAGAGGAGTAACTCCTCTCGCCCTTTATATGCTCCGTCTTCTACTTACATTCGGTTACAGAGGAGTAACTCCTTTCGCCCTCTATATGCTCCATCTTCCACTTACATTCGGTTACAGAGGAGTAAATCCTCTCGCCCTTTATATGCTCCATCTTCTACTTACATTCGGTTACAAAGGAGTAACTCCTCTCGCCCTTTATATGCTCTACCCTTCTGCTTACCTTCGGTTACAGAAAAGTAACTCCTCTTGCCCTTTATATGCTCCATATTCTACTTACATTTGGTTACAAAGGAGTAACTCCTCTCTCCCTTTACATGCCCTATCCTTCTGCTTACCTTCGGTTACAGAAAAGTATCTCCTCTCCCCCTTTATATGCTCCATCTTCTACTTACACTCGGTTACAGAGGAGTAACTACTCTCGCCCTTTATATGCTCCATCTTCTACTTACATTCGGTTACAAAGGAGTAACTCCTCTCGCCCTTTATATGCCCTATCCTTCTGCTTTCCTTCGGTTACAGAGGAGTAAATCCTCTCGCACTTTATATGCTCCATCTTCTTCTTACACTCAGTTATAGAGGAGTATCTCCTCTCGCCCTTTATATGCTCCATCTTCTACTTACATTCGGTTACAGAGGAGCAACTCCTCTCGCCCTTTATATGCTCTATCCTTCTACTTACATTCGATTACAGTGGAGTATGTCTTCTCGCCCTTTATATGCTACAGAGGAGTAACTCCTCTCGCCCTTTATATGCTCTATCTTTCTACTTACATTCGGTTACAGAGGAGTATGTCTTCTCGCCCTTTATATGCTCCATCTTCTTCTTACACTCAGTTATAGAGGAGTAACTCCTCTCGCCCTTTATATGCTCCATTTTCTTCTTACATTCGGTTACAGAAGAGTAACTTCTCTCGCCCTTTTTATGCTCCATCTTCTACTTACATTCGGTTACAGAGGAGTAACTCCTCTCGCCCTTTATATGCTCCGTCTTCTACTTACATTCGGTTACAGAGGAGTAACTCCTTTCGCCCTTCATATGCTCCATCTTGTACTCACATTCGGTTACAGAGGAGTAAATCCTCTCGCCCTTTATATGCTCCATCTTCTACTTACATTCGGTTACAAAGGAGTAACTCCTCTCGCCCTTTATATGCTCTACCCTTCTGCTTACCTTCGGTTACAGAAAAGTAACTCCTCTTGCCCTTTATATGCTCCATATTCTACTTACATTTGGTTACAAAGGAGTAACTCCTCTCTCCCTTTACATGCCCTTTCCTTCTGCTTACCTTCGGTTACAGAAAAGTATCTCCTCTCGCCCTTTATATGCTCCATCTTCTACTTACATTCGGTTACAGAGGAGTAACTACTCTCGCCCTTTATATGCTCCATCTTCTACTTACATTCGGTTACAAAGGAGTAACTCCTCTCGCCCTTTATATGCCCTATCCTTCTGCTTACCTTCGGTTACAGAGGAGTAAATCCTCTCGCACTTTATATGCTCCATCTTCTTCTTACACTCAGTTATAGAGGAGTATCTCCTCTCGCCCTTTATATGCTCCATCTTCTACTTACATTCGGTTACAGAGGAGCAACTCCTCTCGCCCTTTATATGCTCTATCCTTCTACTTACATTCGGTTACAGTGGAGTATGTCTTCTCGCCCTTTATATGCTCCATCTTCTACTTAAATTCAGTTACAGAGGAGTGCGTCCTCTCGCCCTTTGTATGCTCGATCTTCTACCTATATTCGGTTACAGAGGAGTAACTCCTCTCGCCCTTTATATGCTCTATCCTTCTACTTACATTCGGTTACAGAGGAGTATGTCTTCTCGCCCTTTATATGCTCCATCTTCTTCTTACACTCAGTTATAGAGGAGTAACTCCTCTCGCCCTTTATATGCTCCATTTTCTTCTTACATTCGGTTACAGAGGAGTAACTCCTCTCGCCCTTTATATGCTCTATCCCTCTACTTACATTCGGTTACACTGGAGTATGTCTTCTCGCCCTTTATATGCTCCATCTTCTACTTACATTCAGTTACAGAGGAGTGCGTCCTCTCGCCCTTTGTATGCTCGATCTTCTCCCTATATTCGGTTAAAGAGGAGTAACTCCTCTCGCCCTTTATATGCTCCATCTTCTGCTTACATTCGGTTACAGAGGAGTAAATCCTCTCGCCCTTTATATGCTCCATCTTCTACTTACATTCGGTTACAGAGGAGTATGTCCTCTCGCCCTTTATTTGCTCCATCTTCTACTTACATTCGGTTACAAAGGAGTAACTCCTCTCGCCCTTTATATGCCCTATCCTTCTGCTTACCTTCGGTTACAGAAAAGTAACTCCTCTCGCCCTTTATATGCTCCATCTTCTACTTACATTTGGTTACAGAGGAGTAACTCCTCTCGCCCTTTATATGCTCTATCCTTCTACTTACATTCGGTTACAGTGGAGTATGTCTTCTCGCCCTTTATAGGCTCCATCTTCTACTTACATTCAGTTACAGAGGGGTGCGTCCTCTCGCCCTTTGTATGTTCGATCTTCTACCTATATTCGGTTACAGAGGAGTAACTCCTCTCGCCCTGTATATGCTCTATCCTTCTACTTACATTCGGTAACAGAGTAGTATGTCTTCTCACCCTTTATATGCTCCATCTTCTACTTAAATTCAGTTACAGAGGAGTAACTCTTCTCGCCCTTTATATGCCCTATCCTTCTGCTTACATTCGGTTACAGAGGAGTATGTCCTCTCGCCCTTTATATGCTCCATCTTCTACTTACATTCGGTTACAGAGGAGTATGTCCTCTCGCCCTTTATGTGCTCCATCTTCTACTTACATATGCCTATGCCTTTCTGTTCAAAGTACTCCAAGTTTCAAATGGCTGAACCTGTAGGTGAAATGAACAGGTCTATGAATACACCTAAGATGGGCCTAAGTTTTAAAAAATGGTTTGATTTTATGTCCTTGGTGCTTTCAAGAGAAAAGTCTTAGATCACTCTTCAAAACTAGACTATTAAATTTTGTTTTCAGGAATGAATCTTAGAAGGATATTCAATCATTTTACTATTTTAATTATATAGGATTTCATTTGTATAATTTGTGCTTGATAAAAAATAATAAAAATAATTTAGAAACCAGTTAACCAGAAACCAGTTAATTAAGAAACCAGAAGCCAAAAGCCATTTTCAGCCAGTGGGAAAGGAAGCGAGAAAAAAAAACAGATGTTTCGGCAAGGGTCTTCGCCAAGCCGTCCTCAGTACAAAAAAAAAAAAAAACCTTATGAAGTCAGTTCTATCGAGACAGAGACATTGAAACAAAACGCCAAGCCAAAAACAAATGATTTAATATTTTTCCAATATTAGCCAATAACAAATGATCAAATATTTAACTGGTGAAAAGTTTTGTCTCGAACAATGATTAATGCAGCCTGTGTACTGATTTAATTTTGTTAGTATGGTCATTTTTTCTTGGTTTAAAATGAAAATGAAAAATTAGTTAATATTAGTAACAATACACAATTAAATTGTTTATTTATAATTTTGCAGCCTTTCCAGTTTGAACAAATTGTTTCAAAAGCCTTTGAGAAAGTGGTTGATGTAAGCATAAGAGGTGATGAAGGAGAATCATCACTTTTAGATGAAAGTTTGAGTACAAATGGTCTTCGAAGTTCCTCTCGCCAAGCCCTTTTTGAATTTGCTTTCGTTTTAAAGAGCTTTTACAAAAGAGACAGTGACAATAGCTGTAGACGTGTCACTCATGAGCAGCGTGTACTAATCTCAAGAAACAATTGCCAGTACACACGTGATACCATTCTTCCTCTTCTTCAAGGTAAAGCTACTCACCTCGGATTAAGTAGCATAAACTTTGATGATGCACGGGATCAATACGAAGCAATATCAAATATGTTATATGAATGCTATTTGAGTAGTTTGTGTGACCCAGATAGGGAGGATACTTTAGTGAATTTGATTGAGCCTCATATGTACGCGGGAAATTTCAACTGGAGCAAATGTGACTTAGTCCCTAACGATGTCAGTCCTTATGTAAATGAGATCGTCTTGAGTGTTGTACAAGTAATTCAGGATGTAAGTAAGAATTTTAATGATTCCGTCTATATATTAAGATGAGTTCTCGCATCTTTCAGATGTAAGAACGCTTCCCATTCTGAGTGAAAAAATCTGATCTATTTCGATATAAACCAATAGAGGCAAAATTATGGAGCATATAATAAATTTACTTGTTGGCATTTTTCTGATGGTGCTTTAGACTAAAAATCTGTAATTTTAATTTTATATATAACTGGTATTAATCTTATTCCATGTATCAATTTGTCGCTGATTATCATTATCTGTGGCTGAATTTGTTGCTTAAATAATAATTTACTTTCTAGAAAAGGTAAACTTGGTGATTTTTCCCTTTTCCCCGAGCATCGGAAGAGACAGAAATAAGTTTGTTCTTTGTAGAATTATAAGACCACTAAACAAGATAGAATTAATGACATCTGTAAAAAAAATAAATAACATCTTGGAGAATGATCGAAACCGAATCTTCAGAACCTTAACTTAGTCGGCTATAAATTAATCAGCTGTAATTAGTTAGCCATAAATATCAGCTAATTAGTCTGCTATAATCATTGATTGTCACCTAATCAGTCAATTATCAGCTAATTAGTCAGCTATAAATAATCAGCTATAATTAGTCAGCTATAACTTAGTCAGCTGTAATTTGGATAAACTCTGACTGATTTGGATTCTGAAATTTTGTCTGAACTCTTCTGAAAAATGACGCTAGATTTAGCATAAATTTGATAAGATTTCTGACTTTATATTTGACATCTTTGAACTTTGGCACCTTAAATTTGACTTGGTCATGCATCCTATTCACTTATTTTCAAGAAACAATTTGCTTTCGTTTTAAAAAGCTTTTACAAAAGAGACAGTGACTATCTAAAATAATAATGACGCTATATTTAGAATAAATTTGATAAGATTTCTGACTTTATATTTGACATCTTTGAACTTTGGCACCTTAAATTTGACTTGGTCATGCATCCTATTCACTTATTTTCAAGAAACAATTTGCTTTCGTTTTAAAAAGCTTTTACAAAAGAGACAGTGACTATCTAAAATAATAATGACGCTATATTTAGAATAAATTTGATAAGATTTCTGACTTTATATTCGACATTTTGTAACTTTGGCACATTAAAATTGATTTGGTCATGCATCCTATCTACTTATGTGCTTGATTTATGCTTATTTTCCAACTAATAAAAAATCCATAATTTTTATACTATTTGAAAACTTCACGTGTGTGTGTGTGTGTGTGTGTGTGTCTAATATAAATACACAAAAGTATAATATTCTTTTAATATACACTTTTGTGTGTGTTTGTGGAGTTTGAATTCTGTAGATTCAAAGATATTTTATTATTATTGTTATTATTATTTTCAAGAAAGCTCCAGTATGGATATCGGATTTTTTTTTTATTCTGAATCAAATAAAGGTTCCAATAGGGATATGACCTTTTATTATATAGTGAAAAACATATTCAAAAATTCTGTAGATTTTGAAATTGGATATTTAGAAAAACTAAAGTTATTTAATTCTTTAGTTTCTCTGATGACGATTAGGACTGACTAGGTCTTCAAAATATCCTGAACTTTTGTTTATGTTTTTCACTGTCTAATGAAAGAACATATCCATATTGGAACCCTTATTTGATTCGGAATAAAAAATTCAATATCCCTATTGGAACTTTCGTTTTTTTAAATGATAATAATAAACAAAAAATCTTTAAATCTCCAGAATTCAAAATTCCCAAACACAAACAAAAGTTTATATTAAAAGAATATGATATTTTTGTGTATTTATATTTATGCGTATTTATATTATTTACTTTTGTAAATGTTTTCCACTGTCTAATAAAAGGACATATCTCTATTGGAACTCTTATTTGTTTTGTCATAGAAAGGCAGTGTGTTCTTAAAAAAAATACCAACTTTGTATTATGGGTTCTTTTCCTAGAAATTACTATAACAAAACCTGAAACAAAGCTTATTTAAATTACATTTATGATAAAATTTAATATTCTAAATTATCACTAAATTCATATTTAAAGACTAATATTGAATTAGATAATTAATATTAAGCACTAAATGTACCAAACATATTTATTTTAATAAAAAAATAATTAGAATAAAAAAAAATATTAAAAAAGTAAGTAAAATGTGTATTAAACTAATTCATGGCAGTAACGGTAGCTTTGAATCTGTTTTCCTAACAGTGACATCTAGTTCGTTTTGTCACCGAATAAATACATACTTAAAAAGCATTTACGTTGAGTTTTAAGAACATTCAGAGAAAGATTCAAATATCTCTTTAAAGACTTTTTTCAAAAAATGCTCTTCCACGCATTTAAATAACTTTACTGCAACTACTAAACCTAAATTTTCCTATACATATTATAGTTTCTTGCCTATGTTGATTTGAGCTTTTAAAGGCTGAACCATTCAGACGAATATTTGAAGACTCGAAATTATATTTTGTGATATGAATTTTGACAAGAAAGCCATCAGCCAATGAGTGATCAACGTCGTATTGGCTATTGATATTTAGTATCAAATCCTAATAAATTGAAATTGGACTTAATACAAGCAACGAGTAGAAACAGCAGGGAATATTTTTCTTAAGACAGTGGAACCTATTTAACTCTTAACTTTATTTAACTCTATTGGAACTCTTATTTGTTTGGTCATAGAAAGGTAGTGTTGTCTTGAGAAAATACTTACTTTGTACATGCGGGGTTTTTCCTAGAAATTTAAAATAACCAAAACCAGAAGTAAAGCTTATTTATATTGCACTTACGTTAAAATATAATCAAATGTATCAAACCATATTTATTTTAATAAAAAAAATAATTAGAATAATAAAATATCAAAAGAATAAGTAAACTGTATATTAAACTAATTCATGGCAGTAATGGTTGATTCGAATCTGTTTTCCTATCAGTGACATATAGTTTGTTTTGTCTCCGAATGAATAGATACTTAAAAGCATGTAGGCTGTGTCTTAAGAACACTTAGGGGAATAATTCAAATATATCTTTAAAGACTAAAAAAAAACCTATTTATAGTTTCTTTTCAAAGACTCGCACCTCAGGCTTTCCAATTCTTTAACAAATCGTTCCTTTGACAAGTGAAAATCATGAATAAACATTCCCCTCCAATTTAACAACCTGAAAAAAATCAGCCGACAGATTTTCAAATAAAAAATTTTCTAAAGATTTCTGAAATGTCTCAAGCAAAATCTTTTCTTTCCACTATCCTAAAAAAAATGCTCTGTTGTTTCTTCTTGTTGTTTGTATTTGTGATCGTAAGACAGCGTGGTCTTCGTCGTTATTTACACAAAAGTGGATTTTGTTTTTGTTCAACCACTCGCAAATTAATTAAGAAATTGTTTAAATAGTAGATAATAAAAGTTTACCTGGCCTGGGACAACTTCGGCCTGGGGAATAGCAAAATCTTCGGCTCTCTTCCTCATAAAATATATGTTTCTTTTTTCCGACTGAACTTAGTCCAAGGATTGGGAAATGTCCCCTTGTTGTCTAAATGGCCCCTTGTTGTCTAAGGATTGGGAAATATCCCCTCCATCTCTCTCCTGTTAGTAACAGTGCTCGAATGTAAATGACATTTGAATGGAAGTAAACTTGAAATAAAGATAGTGTGTGATTTAAATTCAGGTTGAATTCAACCTTGCTATTTTATTTTCCATTTTGAGTTTGATTTGCTAGTAAGTATGGCCACTAGTATTATCAGTATGAGGTACATTTGGAGATCAAGAAGGGTTCATTATTCCAGTTCTTGGTGTGACCTGATGCAAACTCCAAAAAATATTTGGATTAAAGAACAGCCATTGCCCATGACTATAGGGTGATTGGCTACATTTAGTCCAACATTCGTTGAACTTTTGTCCATCGAAAGTCCAGCGGCATTCGTAGGTTTTTCATCATTCTATTTTATCTCTTGTGTCTAGTGCTAATTGCTTGAAAATATTTCCAAAGTTGTTTGTTTTTGTTTTTTTACTATGAAAGGTACTTGAAATATTCATAAGCATTCGATTTGAAGATGCTTTCAAAGTCAATGAGAACTTGAATGATATTTTACCCTTAGCTGTATGGTGTAGAAAATACCATCAGCTTTTTTTGGGAAAGGGGGTCTATAGATATCCTGTAGGCAGGACTGGGGGTGTTTTACTCAAAGATTTTTTTCGAGGGTTGGGATTTACACAAAGAAAAACTCATGAAAAATTTGTTTTTACGAGTCAGACAAACATTTCGGGGGGAGAGGGAGGCTCAAGCTCCCTAACCTCCCTGGGCACGGCCTTGGCTGTAGCCATCAGTGGTCAAGTTTTACTGTGGCCAACGGTAGATAAAGTATCAGTTTTACCCTTAGTTATAATACTGACCAAGCCAAGAAACTTATCTACTTCTTCGACCAAGACCTTATCCAGAGAAGGTGGAGGTTTAGAAGATTTGGCCCCAACAAATGTATAATAACGAATTTTATATGTATTTTAAAGTTTTTTTGTGGTCTTTTCTTCGACCTTTTTCTGATTCACATGATTTAAGATGAGTATACACTTTGACCCTCTTCGTGTAAATGTAAAATAAGTTCTATAGAGATTTGTTCTTTTTGGCTATATAATGGCCAGAAAGGGCCCCTTCAATTGTTAGACATTACCCAGAAATGGATTTACCTTGTTTCTCGAAACCAAATTCTGAGCAAGGGGTAGTTTTTATCAGTATTTGTGTTTATATTAGACCTTGTGGCTTAGGTCTTAGCTATAGGTTTGTGTTTCATGTTTTAAAGAGAAAAGATTGTATTTTGTTTTTTGTTACAATCTTATGTATTACACCACTTTTTTCCAGACATATTCACTAAATAAGAACGTTGTACCTCATGTTGTAGAGTGCATAATGGAAAATGTATTCCATGAAATGCATCGCCTTATGATTGATGAAAAATTCTCCAGATTGGGTGCTGCTCAAGCAACAGCTGACCTTTCAGCTATGAAAACACTCTTTAGACCGTACCTAACAGAATCAGCCTTGTGAGTATGCTGCTTTCCTAGCCCTGTTTGATCTTTCTCTCCCCCTCTCTCTGTCTTTCTCTCTCTCCTCCCCCTACCTTTCTCCCTCTGTCTTTCTCTCCCTCATTCCCTGTCTATCTTTCCCTTCCTTTCTCTCTCTCTTTTTCTCCTCGCTTCCTATTTAAATCAGAGTTGACTTTGAGTGAACGAGGATGAGCGAGCTAAATTCTGCGCTTTTGAAGGATAGACATAATTTGCTTTTAATTATTTTAAATGAATATATACGCGAACGCTCACACTGCGAAATTTTCGACAAAAAAAAACCCTTTTTTCAGCAAAAAACCGTCATTTTCATCGCAAAAATTATCACTTCTAAATATTAGAAACCAGTGTGCAAACGCTTTAAAAATTAGGATGCTTTCTAAAAATTAGAACGCATTTCATGCTTTCTTTTAGGAACATAAAGTGACTTTTGCGCCTAGTTCTTAACCTTGTCATGAGCTTGAAAATATTCACCGCGTAGAGCCTCTCTAAGCCATCCAAACAAATGAAAGTTTGACCGGCGAGGTTATACCCATAGGTGGGATGGCTTATGAACTATTTCTTTAAAGCGTTTTTTTTTCATGCATTAAATGTATGGTTTTATTTTTGTCTATTAAATATGTGGTTTTATTTTCCACTGAACGAATTTAAATACAGCATAAAATAAGCTGCCGAGGAAAATTTTGACTTGAGATTCTGATTCAGCATCAACGAATTCCACCAGATGGGATGATTCTTCTCTAGGAATTATGTTAAAATTAATAGTTTCCAGCTGACATCTGGTAGTCAGTGAATCTCCAATTCTCGTGCTTTTCGTTGTGAATTTATTATAATATCTTTTCTAGAATTACTGTAGAATTACTAATTGTATGATGTTTGTAAGAGCTACTTGCCTTTACAATTACAATTTCAAAATTATGCGCACCTAAAGTTGAGAGTCCACGACGTTTATGACAACCCTTACTTTGTTTATTACTGTAATATTACTGTAATGCTAGCTGTTGATAGTTTGTCTGTCTTTAATATAGTTACATTTTCGGGATGTCCCCTGTGGATTCCAGGGTGCTGTAAGCACGACTTTCCCCGCAGGAGGCTGGGTCTTGAATTTCTTTTGGAAGCGAGAACCTGTATGCTTCCATTTCAAAATTGTGTATTCACGTTCCATTACAACCTACTAGAAAAATCGTCTTTTCGATCGGATTATGACCTTAAAGGGCTATTACCTTAATTGTTCAAAGTTGTGTAAATCCACGTTCCATCACATCCTACTAGAAAAATCATCTTTTTTGTCGGATTATGACCTTAAAGGAGAGCTAGGTGGGAAACATTTTCTGTCCATTGAAGAAGGTTAGGATTCAGATGCAAAAAATGACTTCTTGGTCCGAACAACAAATTTTATCCGAGAGGATACCGTCAGATTTAACTATATAGTTTTGCTTATTCTCACAGTCTAACGTGACAACTCTGACTAAAATGAGACACTGCCCTGAAACAAGCCAGAGAATCGACTTGGCTCCATCGTAAATAACTTTAAGTAACTAAATACGCGAACACGCACACTACGAAAATCGTTATTTTCAGCAAAAAACCGTTATTACATCTTAAACAGTCTATTCATATCTGAAAACCAGGATTTTCTGGGAGTTTTCTTTTGTTTCTTACCGGGGCCGTATCCATGATTTTTTTCTGGGGGGGAGGGAGGGCGTACAAAAGAATTTTTCGGGGGGGGGGGGGGGTAAAAATTTCAAAACACGCAAAAAATTTGTAACCACCTATCCTCCCTCCCTGGATACGGCCTTGGTACTATTGTAGTTTTGCTTATTTATTTTCAGAGTCTAACGTGACAACGCTGACTAAAATGAGACACTGCCCTGAAACAAGCCAGAGAATCGACTTGGCCCCATCGTAAATAACTTTAAGTAACTAAATGTGCGAACACGCACACTACGAAAATCGTTATTTTCACCAAAAAACCGTTATTATATCTTAAACAGTCTATTCATATCTGAAAACCAGGATTTTCTGTGAGTTTTCTTTTGGTTCTTACCGGGGCCGTATCCATAATTTTTTTTTTGGGGGGGGGGGGTGTAAAAAAGAATTTTTCGGAGGGGGGGGGGGTAAAAAAATTCAAAACACGCAAAAAATCTGTAACCACCTATCCTCCCTCCCTGGATACGGCCATGGTTGTTACCAAATATTAAAGGTCAGAATTGTAACGTGAAGTTTCGCCAGTATTTCTAAGTCAAAGCGAGCAACGACGGGATAAGTGTATAAATCTTGATAAGTGTATAAAGTGCATTGAAAAGTAGCTAAAGTTTAAAGCTAAAGAAGTTGAAAAGTAGCTAAAGTTGAAAACTTTAGCTAAAGCTTTCTACTTGGCAAATAAACCGTATGTGAGATAATAATAAAATCCAAAAAGACAACGAAACAACAAAATACTGATTCTAGTTGATTCTAGCCCATCTTAGCTTTTTTTTACTTTGAGTGTATCGTTAAAGGAAATAGAGAGATATAAATAAAGATAGGAGGAGGTTCATACTTGAGTGAATAAAGTATAAATACAAGAAAAAATCATTTCACGGAAAAACCGTAAAATACACAATCCGCGGTTTTTGTGGGTTTACAAATAGAAATAACAATGTAAAAATCAGAGCAGTGACGGGAGACATGTACAAATCATGCCGGGGAGTGTGTCGAAAAGTAGCTAAAGTTTTCTACTGCACTTCAAAATAAACTGTTTTTGAGCTACAATTATTTTTCTCGTTACTTATTGAACAAGTCATATAAAGCCAAGGATAGTAAAATAATAGAAATAGTATAAAAATAGGAATAGTATAAAGATAATAATAAATGCCAAAAAACGAAACAGTAAAATACAGCATAAACATTTTTTTTAGCTATAGCGATTTGTCTAGTTACTTACTAGATGAGTCACGTAAAGCCAATGATAATAAAATAATATAAATGATTATAGTAGAATCACAATAACATAAATGATAGTAAGATAATAATAAAAGCCAAAAAGAAAATGAAACAGTAAAATACGACACATACATGTTTTTGAGCTACAATGATTTGTCTAGTTACTTACAAAATGAATCATGTAAAGCCAATGATAATCAAATATAGAAATGGTTATAGTAGAATCACAATAACATAAATGATAGTAAGATGATAATGAATTCCAAAAAGAAAAGGAAACAGTAAAATACAGCACATACATGTTTTTAAGCTGCAGCCATTTGTCTAGTTTCTTACTAAATGAATCATGTAAAGCCAATGATAATGAAATAATATAAATGATTATAGTAGAATCATAATAACATAAATGATAGTAAGATAATAATAAAAGCCAAAAAGAAAAAGAAGCAGTAAAATAGAGCTCATACATGTTTTTTTGCTACAGCGATTTACTTACTAAGTGAGACAAGTAAAGCCAATGAAAATAAAGTAACATAAATGATTATAGTAGAATCCCAATAACATAAATAATAGTAAGATAATAATAAAAGCCAAAAAAAATGAAACTGTAAAATAGAGCTCATACATGTTTTTGTGCTACAGCGATTTGTCTAGTTACTCACTAATTGAGTCATGTAAAGCTAATGATAATATAGATAACTTCGAAGACCACACTGTCTTTCCATGACGAAAGTAAAACAGTTCAAAATAGGGATGAAACCTTTTTATTGACAGTGAACAGATATAAAATTTAACTGGATATTTCGAACACATATACAGTGTTCATCATCAGCAGTAAAAACTTCATCAGAGTTGAGCTATAGCGATTTGTCTAGTTACTTATGAGTCATGTAATGCCATTGATAATAAAATAATATACAGTAGAATCACAATAACATAAATGATAGGGAGATAATAATAAAAGCCAAAAAGATAATGAAATAGTAAAATACAGCGCTTACTTGTTTTTTAGCTAAAGCGATTTGTCTAGTTAATTACTAAATGAGTCATGTAAAGCCAATGATAGTAAAAGAACGATTATTGTAGAATTACAATAACGTAAATGATAGTAAGATAATAATAAATTCCAAAAAGAAAACAGAACAGTAAAATACAGCACATACATGTTTTTGAGCTACAGCGATTTGTCTATTTACTTACTAAATGAGTCATGTAAAGCCCACGATAATAAGATAATAGAAATGATTATGGTAGAATCACAATAACATAAATGATAGTAAGATAATAGTAAATGCCAAAAAGAAAAAGAAACACTAAAGTACAGCAGATAAATATTTTTGAGCTACAGTCATGTAAAGCCAACGATAATAAAATAATAAAAATGATGGTACTTGTATGATAAACCCCCTACCGCTCAAGTTGTTCATTCATTGACGCATTTTAGAACCGGTTTTTTTTAGTTCTTTTCAGCTTAATGTAAGACAAGGCAAAGAGAAGTGACGACATAGATGGAAAATATACTATTTGGGCTACACATTAGGGGGTTGGAGGTAAAGTATTTGGACTGTGTAAAGTTAGAAAACAAATCTTACTTCATAATATGCAAAATAATCCGCTGTACTTTAAACTAAATTTTTGAAACTAAATGCCTTAGATAAAAATTATGAGAACTATCCACGTTAACCGAGTTTCAAATGAAGACCTCCGAAAACTACTCCGTTGCCCCCCGAACCATCACAGACTAGATCAAAAGCCAACAGCCTCACTGGTTTCAGCCATGTTCAGTGAATGTTAGCCAACCAGCTTCCAAAAACCACCCTCGAAGAACGAATTCACGACACACGCCACCGAGGAAGACCATGTAGGAGATGGATCGATAACTTCCTTGCCCATAACTTCTCCCAGCTACTACATATAGCGATAGACAGGTGGAAATACCGTCGCTAAATTCATCGTCTGTCTAAAAGAGAGGTCGCAATACAGCCACAAAGCCTGGGCAGGTCTTAATCAAGTAAGATAGGAATGGAATTTGGAAGGTTTTGAACCGAAACCACCTGCATGATTTTTTTTCAAGACACACCTGGAAAGAGTTATAAAGGGGGGGGGCTTACCATCCTGCCCTTAAAGGTGGGAGTCCTTTCTCAGAGCCTGCCTCCAAGTTGGGAAGATCAAGCTTTTAATTTTGCTTCTAAAATTCTTTATAGAAAGACTTTTTCATTGTTCATCCTGTTCACGCGGCCTGAGTGGGGTCTGGTCATAACAAAGTGAGATCTAGTCATAATTGGACTCATAACTGAATGGAGTCTGGTCGTAAATGGAGTCATAACTGAGTGGGATCTGGTCATAATTGGAGTCATAACTGAATGGAGTCTGGTCGTAAATGGAGTCATAGCTGGGTGGGGTCTGGTCATGACTGGAGTCACAATGAGTGGGGTCTGGTCATAACTGAGTAGAGTCAGGTCATAAATGGAGCCATAACTGATTTGGGTCTGGCCATAACTGGAGTCATAACTGAATGAGGTCTGGTCATAATTGGAGTCATAACTGAATGGAGTCTGGTCGTAAATGGAGTTATAACTGAGTCGGGCTTGGTCACAACTGAGTAGGGTCTGGTCATAACTGAGTGGGGTCAGGTCATAACTGGAGTTATAGCTGAGTGGGGTCTGGTCATAACTGGAGTCATAACTGAGTGGGGTCAGGTCATAACAAAAGTCAAAACTGAGTTGGGTCTGGTCATAACTGGAACCATAACTGAGTGGAGTCTGATCATAACTGGGGTCATAACTGAGTGGGGTCTTGTCATAACTGGAGTCATAACTGAGCGGGGTCAGGTCATAACAAAAGTCATTACTGAGTGGGGTCTGGTCATGACTGGTGTCATAACTGAGTGGGGTCAGGCCATAAACTGGCATCATAACTGAGTGGGGTCTGGTCATAACTGGAGTCATAACTGAGTGGAGTCAGGTCATAACTGAAGTCATACCTGATTGGGTTCCGGTCATAACTCCCGAATAACTGGAATTTCATTCACGCGACGGTGTTTAATAGAACATTAGTTTGTACTACAGTCTGGGGTGGCATAAACATTTCGTTCTGTTTCACCTGTGGTTCATTTTGTAATTCCTCTTTTGGCTCAAATTATCCCACCTTCTTTTTTTGGATATATAGTATAGTCCTATGGGTCCAAAAATATTTTATGTAAGAAATATATATTAAAACAGGTTTTACTTGAGAATCAGTATGATAAGTGCTTATTTGTACAAGGTTCATTTCAAGTACCAATGACATCGATAATAAAAATAAAAAATTGTGCCTATGACCTATCTTAGGTCTTTTCTTGCCTGAAAACTGCAATTCTTTTTTAAAAAAAATCGTTTGGTTGTTTCAACATAACGAAGTTTTAGGCAGTATTGCCTAACACAGCCTATTGTAGGCAGTGTTGCCTAACACTGCCTATATCTCATTTTGTCAGTGTTGCCGCATTGAACCATTAAAATAAGTAAGTATAAATAACTAGTTAATTTTGACAACGCTTTTATCCTTAAAAATTTAGTCGTTAATAACATTTTCGTTCCCAACACAACTACACTTCAAATGAAAGCTACAGCTCCTTAAGTTGTTTTGTGCCATGTGTTTTAGCTTATTTTTTGTGATTTTTCAACCACTTTTTTTGTTCGACGTCCACAAGTACCAAAAAAGCAGATATATATGGTTGTATAAGATTCAATTTATCCAATTCAAACAAGTAAATTTCACTTAACTGTCCTTAGAACTTCAAATCTTCATTTAGCCTATCTAAATCCGTTCCTGACATTGGCAAATACCAAAATGACACATCTTTAATTTCAGGCGGTATTTTGAGGGTGCAGCTGCGAAGATCCAGCTTGAATCAAGGGACCAAGAGTAAGCATCTGGCTTTTTTCCTTTCTCCTATTCCCTATTCTCTGTTACTCCTCTTCTCCTTCCCTCCCTCTCTCACTTTCTTCCTACCTTTAACTTGATAAAGACTTTTTCAAACCTTAAGCTAACTGTACGGCAAAAGTAAAACAAGGGCAAACATAGTTGTATTGGTAGTATTCTGACCTCTTAAAACGTGCTTAAGTTCCCTCTGAATATAGATGTGGTGCTGTTTGCGTTCTTGATTCATTTTTTAGTTTCTTTTAAAATTGTAACATTCAGATTATAGAAGCATTTTGACATTTTTTTTTTGTGTTGCAAAATTTATTTACTTATGTTTGGAAAATCTTATTCTGGTTAAGACAACTAAAAATTTTGTAAGACGACATTTTTTACCGTTTTTTTTTTACTCCGTATATGAAATGGGTTGTCCCCTCCTCAACGCATCGCTCTTTACGCTAAAGTTTTTAATTGTTTTAAAAAGTAGAATTGTGGCAAAGAGTCAAACTTTAGCTTAAAGAGCGAGGGATTACGGAGGGGACAACCCATTTCATATACGTAGTAATTTCTGTTCGTTTTAAGTTTTAAT
This sequence comes from Artemia franciscana, assembly GCF_032884065.1. NCBI lineage: Eukaryota > Metazoa > Arthropoda > Branchiopoda > Anostraca > Artemiidae > Artemia > Artemia franciscana. Next base: position 1,053,425 of record NC_088874.1, read on the forward strand.
GTCGCTCCTTACTTTCAGTTAAAAAAACAAGTTTTTATTTAATTTCTAAACGTTTTTTAATTAATGCATGTTTGATTTTGGCTATCCACACATAAATTATTAAAATTAAATTTGCATATTAATTCTTTTTTTGGCTAAATGTTTTTATCAGACGATTTTGAGAAATAAGGGGTGGGGAAGGATGCCTAGTTGCCCTTCAATTTTTCGGTTACTTAACAAGGCAACTAGAATTTTTAATTTATAACGAACGTTTTTTTTTAGTAAAATATATACGTAACTTGAGAATTAACTTACGTAACAAACTTTCATATTTTTATATTTCTATTATGTATATGAGGGGGTTTGTCCCCTCGTTAATACCTCGCTCTTTACACTAAATCTTAAGTTTTGTCCCAATTCTTTAAGAATGACCCCTGACTCAGAAAGGCCGTAGAATTAATAGTTGAAATTACTAAAATTACTTTATCATAAAGAGCGAGATATTTATCTCCTCCTAAATATCTCGCTCTTTATGGTAAAGCATTTTTAGAACCCCTCATTTGCGTAATAATCTCAGTTCGTTTTAAGTTTTAATGCTACTCCTTACTTTCAATTGAAAAAACTTTTTCATGTTTATTTTTTCATTGTTTTTTTTAGTAATGCTAGAAAATCCTGCGATTTTTTTCATTGAATTTCTCTTCCCCCATGACATATTCCTCCAAGGAAATATCCTCCCACATAGCCCCCTCCCCCCAACACCACCCCCCAAACCAAAATAACCCCCCTAAAAACGTCTGTACACTTCCCAATAACCATTAATGTATGTAAACACTGGACAAAGTTTGTAACTTGCAGCCCCTCGCCCAGGGACTGTGGGGGAGTAAGTCATTCCCAAAGACATAGTTATTGTGGTTTTTGACTATGCGGAACAAAATGGCTATCTCAAAATTTTAATCCATTGGCTTTGGAAAAAAATGAGCGTGGGAGGGGGTCTAGGTGCCCTCCAATATTCTTGGTCACATAAAAAGGGCACTCTAACTTTTCATTTCCTTTATAACGAGCCCTTTTATGACATTCTAGGACCACTTGGTCGATACGATGACCCTGGAAAGAAAAAACAAAACAAATAAACACGCATTTTTGTAGATAGGAGCTTGAAATTTTCGCTGTACGGTTCTCTGATACGCTGAATGCGATGGTGGGATTTTCGTTAAAATTCTGTGACTTTTAGGGGGTTTTTCCCCTATTTGCCACAATAAGGCAAATTTTCTCAGGCTCGTAACTTTTGATAACAAAGACTAAACTTGATGAAACTTATATATTTAAAATCAGCATGAAAATTCAATTCTTTTGATGTATCGTTTAGCATCAAAATTACCACGTTACCACGAACTGTATGATCAAGGTGGTATGTAGGACAGGCCTACAATTAATACAACTAAACAAAAATGCATTTTCTTCGGACATTTAGGTTAACCTAGAAGACGTACATTTAGCTGTTAGTAAGATTAATAGATGACGAAATAATAGGGCCATATTTAATGCACAGGAATGGGAAAAATTTGATTCTCTAGATTCTCTGCTCTTTCCTCTTTCTATCATTTTTTCCGAAGCTACTGTATTCTTTTTCTTGTCTTTCTAGTGTGTTTTGTTTTCGTTTCCAGTTCGTTGTTTTCTGTTTCGTTTTTCTCTTTGTATTCTACCAGTGCATAATTGATGTAATAGATACGTTCTGAAATATATTATAATATTAATATATCATATTTATAAAATTACTACTTTTTTAATGAGCTGAATTGAAATTACTTTCACTTTGACGTCGTCTATTTGTATTTTTTTTTTTTTTATTTAATTTCCAAAGTTGAATGTTTGAATTAAATATTTTTGAAAATCACTGCGAGCTAAAAGAATAGTAATACAAATGTGGGTAATATTACTTTTGAGTTGTGTGGCTAAAATCAAAGCCGTAGTAAGTGAATATTATGATATTGGAATGCAAAATATTATGCCGAATGCTATGGCAATTGTTATGTCATTATGGCAAACGTTTTGGCAATATCATTGTCATAATAAGCAAATGTTATGGTTTTATCCACTGCATCATGGTTGTATAAATTTTAATAATAATAATTAAAATAATAATAAATAAGAAAATATCTAAAAGAGTAATTGAACAAAACTCCGGCAACGGCTACGCAATACTGAAGTTAAATATAGCACCATGAAAATGTATTTCATTGCACCATGCACCATTTTCACCATTGCACCATGAAAATGTTTTCAACAAACGTCAGGACACTCGGCAACTCTAGTAAAGCAGGATTAGCATAACTAAACGCCTTTATGCTAATTTTCATTTAAACTTTTTTTTTTTAAGAGAGAGAAGCTTTACTAATTTCAAAAAATTAGTAATAATTATTAGTAATTATTACTATTAGTAATTATTACTATTATTACTATTATTAGTAATTATTATTATAATATTATTATAATATTATTATTATTATAATTATTATTATAATAATAATAATTATTATTATTTATAATAATAATAATTATTATTTATAATAATAGTATTATTATTACTATTATTACTATATTAGTAATTATTAGTAACTATTACTATTAGTAATTATTACAAAAATTAGTAACAACAAAATCGATTAACAAACATAGCCACTACTAGAAGGTTAAATATCCTGTGTCGAGTGACTCAATTAATTAATTAATTGACATTATCAATAAGACATAAATAAATATACAAAAAAAGAAGAAGGAAGAGAGAGAGAAAAAATGACTAAGCCCTCACAAGGGAACCACTCTCACCCTGCATCTCAATCAAATAGGAACTTGTTGACTTGTGATTTAAATGAAGAAACTGATTTGGAGCCCCTAATGCTGTCCGGGAGGCTATTCAAGAGGCTTACACTCACATGGCAAAACACATGAGCTGATATCACTGTATTTCTTATCTCAGATACTAGCTTATCCACATTTCTAGTATGATAAGAATGATAATCAGAATTAGTAGAAAAAATATCCACAAAACAAGCTGGTGAAACACCATTTAAATATTGGTATACCAGTGTTAATAACTGGTATTCCCGTAACTGACCAACATTCAAAATTTTAAAATGGGAATAACAAATATGTGTATCACTAAAATTAGAACATTTTCCCAAAAGACGGGAAATGGGAATAACAAATATGGAATAACAATAAAATGGGAATAACAAATATGTGTATCACTAAAATTAGAACATTTTCCCAAAAGACGAACTGCTTTATTCTGAATTGTCTGGATTCTTCTACAATTAGCATAAAAATTGCTTGTCCAGAGGGCACACCCATATGCAATATAAGGTTGAGTAATCGCACCATAAATAATCTTCAAAACAGAAACTGGGAAAAAATTACGAAAACGACTAAGTAAACCTAGGACGATACAATTTCACTATATTGTTTCCAATTCGAATGACAGTCAACAAAACCCAAATACTTTGTTTCAAAAGCTTGATTAGTTATTGCATAACCAAAGTAAATACTATTCAAAGGATTTATAACAACACCAGTACGGCTTTTACATTTAGGTACTGCAGAACGTCATTTGCGCGAACTACGAGATCTAAAAGTTTGTCTCTGCAACTGTTATTGCTGTGTCGCCTGCAAATGTTGTAAGAACTGCACCAGGAAGATAAAATCTTAGCGTATCAACATATACTAGAAATAAAAGTGGTCCCAAAACAGATCCTCGTGGAACTCCACAATATACTTGTAATGCAGTACTTGTACTATCATTAATCACAACTCGCATTGATCTTCCATCCAAATAAGATCTAAACCACTGAAGGCAATTATCCCCGATACCCAAATCACTAAGTCTACGCAGCAGTAATTCAAAATTAACCGTGTTGAAAGCCTTTTTAAAATCAATAAAAATTGTTAACGGAATCTTTTCACTTTCAAATGCAATTTTGACATTATCAACCAGTTGTTGCATCACCTGACTCGCCGAGTGGCCCTTTCCAAATCCAAACTAATTATTGCATAACAATCCCAAGGACTCAAGATACTTATATAGTCGTCCATGCATGATTTTCTCAAAAGTTTTAGAAAACAGAGGTAGGATTAATACTGGTCTCCAATTAGTCATCTCTTGCTTATTTCCACCTTTGTGCAGTTGTATGACTCTTGCATGCTTTAGAGCATCCGGAAATTCGCCTTTCTCCATTGAAAGACTAATCAAAAATATCAGAGATGGTAATAAATAGATAATAAATATGTAATAAATAGAGATGGTAATAATAAATAGCATTCTACAGTTTTAAAAGCCTTAAGACTTAAGCTATTTATCCCAGCAGAATTCGACTTAATCGTCTGAATAATATTTTTAAGTTCCAGTGTAGTAAACAACCGTGGCTCAACAACCATTGCGTTGAGCCAACAACCATTGCGTTGAGCCTCAACAACCATTGTTGAGCCAACAACCGTGGCTCAACAACCATTGTAGTAAACAAGTGTGGGCTCAACAACCATTGCGTTTCCAGACCCTCTTTCATCAATGAAGCCTTCACCCACATTCATATCACTAGACTGAGCAATATCACTTTTAATTAAAGTCCCAATCTTTGAAAAATATTTACTAAACTCATCAGCAATATGCTTTGGCTCAGTCACTCGTCTTCCTTCCGTTAAAATTTCATCAATTCTGCAATTCTTACGTTCACCCTTCAATACGTTATTTATAGTTTGGAAGGTACCTTTCATATCACCAGCATTTTCTCTAAACTTTTCAGAATAATAATTTCTAGCAGACGATCTTCTTAGAGAATTCACTAAGTTCCTCGCTCGCTTGAAATTTTCCAAGTTTTCTTGCGTACTAAATTCCAGATACAAACGGTAAAGATTGATTTTTTCTTCAATACTTTCTATTATTGCAGCATTAATCCGTGGTTTTCTCGGCTCTTTTTTTACTTTCCTTCAAAATTTTTATCGGGCAACAAGAATCATAAACCGATAAGAGGACGTCTAAAAACTTACCAAAAGCAACTGAAACGTATTCTTTTTCTTCTAAAACTTCATCCCATGATATACAACTAATGGCCTCTTGAAATCCTCTCAAATTGGCCGACTTAAGTTGTCTTACCTTCACTTCCTCTTGACTCCCAGACTTTCCTCTACTCAAAGACTTGAATGAACAAATTATAGGGAGATGGTCAGATCCTGGTATAATCACAACATCGCAAACGCATTTAGAAATTAAACCACCTGGCACAAAAATATTGTCAGTTAAAGTTGCTGAATGATCAGTTATTCTAGTTGGAATTCCAGACGTGGGAAAATAGTTAGACGAAACCATCAAATTAAAAAAATCAAGATGCATCCCACTAAGATTTAATAGGCTAAAATTAAAATCACCCGCATAAATGCAATCTAAATTACTCGCTCTTATTCGTGACATAACACATTCAAAACCCTCAAAGAACTCCTCCGGAACAGCACCAGGATCCCGGTACACCAGACAAAATAGAGTCTTTTCTGGTTTCAAGTTCCACCTCTACCGTAGCAGTTTCAATCTTACCTTCCTTCCAACAAGTCAAATCATCCCTCTTCCTATACCTTAGTCGTTCCTTCAATATGAGAGCAAGTCCACCCCGCTGTATCACAGTTCTAGTTTTTGAAATCAAAGAATAACCTGGAAAAGAATATAAGGAGAGAAGACTATCCACGGTAAGATAAGATTCACAGACGCCAAGGATGTCAATTCGACCATTACAAGACTCTAGAAAACTCGATACCTCTAAATAGGATGCCGTAATATGGCAATTCCACTGTGCAAGACACAGTGATAAATCATCCAATAAATTTATGTCCCCACTCATAATATCCATATATTTACTATATCGCCATGGTTTGACATTTATATGTGCAACATCATTCGCAATATTCGATGCCAAAAACTTATCCGCTTGAAAAGGGTTACTTTCATACAGCCGAAGCTGTGAACGTTGATCTATATTATTACTATTTAATGACATTCAATGGCATAATTTGAACAAGAGATTAACAATAGAAAAAGGGTTTTCAAATCGTAATACACAACAATATGATAAAATAATTTATAAACGAGACTATTCAAATATAATGAAATTAACATAGACAGGAAAAAACGAGGAAAGAAAAAGAAAATAATAAATACTAAAATGAGGAAAAAACAGAGGAAGAAGAGTAAACAAAGAAAACAGATTCATCATGGGAATGGACATATACTTAACAAAAACAAAATAACTAAACAACAATAAACAATAATAATAATACAAAATAAAGGAGTTTTAATTTAGGAGATAAACCCACAGTCTTCGAAGAGATGAATCATTAGTGTCACGAACGAAGATCCGACCTTGATCGGACCACACGCATTTATTCCCAAATTTATCTCGTGCCGCGTTTAGTATATCACATTTCTTGCGCGTAAGATTTTCACATACAAAATTCCACTTTTTGCTAGTTTTGGTTTTGCTTTGAACACAGCCTTGGCAATCTCTTTGCTACGAAATTGCCTCAGAACCGGTGCTACTCTGTCATGTCTGTCTATTGGGCTATTATTCAGGCCTAGTCTGCGTACACTAATAATATCAAACTCAGTTATATTTACAAGACCCATTTTCTCACGTATTACACCCCGCATAGTATTGACTATGTCAACCGTGGCAGATGGCTTAACACCGTGAAATAGAAGTGAGTCTAGTTTCATCTCCTGTTCCAAATCATCCAGTTTATTTTCCATACTGCTAACTTTATCCTCGAATAAATCGATCTGGTGTTCGATTCATTTTAGGAATTTTTCCAGAAAAGCAACCTTGGGAGTATAATCCACAGTGATTGCATCAAGGATATCAGACACAATAACTTCGGTCTGAAAGTTGCCATTCCCTCGTTCTTTTGATTTTTCTTCTACCTTAAGCTGAATATCCTTGCCAATGTTTTCTTTCAAAAGTGCAATGTCATGTTTAGATGTGGCCAGTTGAGCTCGAAGCCCACTCAGATCAGCAGAAGCATTGCTAGGGGATCTTCCCTCAGGCCTACGATTTTCTTCTATGCTACTTAGAGATTTAGCTATTTTTAATACTTCTAGATGGATATCTGGGTCAATGTTCCTATTACCTGAACAATTGTTTAGAGTCATGAAACTATTGTTAATAGATGCATTTTGACTTTTGGAACATCTTTTGTCTCTTGCAAAACTACCGCAAACTCACCGTTATGGAGTTATTATATATTTGCACATTAGGGGGGAGGGTAAAGCATAGCACATATTAAATACAGCAATGGTTAGTTTACGTATTTAATATATGCTATGCTTTACCCCCACCCTCCTAATGTGCAAATATATAGCCCAAATTTGTTTATAAACTATTACAGATTCGCGATTTCAAATATCCAATCGACGAAAACGGAAATGATTGCAATTCTATATGTGTAAATACAAGAATATTTGGGCCCGAATAATTCCATAACGGTGAGTTTGCGGTAGTTTTGCAAGAGAGAAAAGATGTTCAAAAAGTCAAAATGCATCTGTTAACAATAGTTTCATGACCCTAAACAATTGTTCAGGTAATAGGAACATTGACCGATTTCTGGATACGAACACAGTTCTTTAAACGCTTTTTTTACTCCTTTCGTAATTTTCTTTGACGCCCCTCCTTTGTTAGACTCATAATCTAGTAGTTGCCTCTCACTAATGAGTTGTTGATCGTGTGATCCATAGCAGAAAGCCCGATACTTCATTATACCATTTGCAGTTTTCACCAACTCAAAAATCCTAACAGGCTAGAGAGGGTAACCCACGAACTTTGCTAAAGCAATGTTACCTGCCTTGAATTGATTAGATAGGGGGGGGGATGATAATATTCAATACGGCTACTAAAAAAGACTTACAAACAAGCATGGCTTTTTTATTCCCCCACTTTCCAATAAATGACTTCTATATATCCAAAATACAGCTTTGAATACACTTAATCACGGAACACCTCTGATTATATAAGCGGTATTTCACCTGACAAATATTCACAAGCATGCGCATGAACTATCCCATTCCAATTCCCATTCCAGTAGGGGATAAGCTGCAACGAACTTCTCACTTTTCTAATAGAATGGGAAGTGCGGGACCCGGTACACCTATCCCCAGCAGGTTAAGTACAAAAGTACGGCTGGTACTACGGCACTTCTGTACCGTTCCTGCTCCCTTCTGCAAAACTCGACGATTTTTATGCCTTTTTATCGCCAAAAAATAATAGGTTTCTTTTTTCTTAACACTATTTACTATTTTTCTTGTATATCACTAAGTCTCAGGGGATTTAATGTCAATAGCAGTTAAATAAGACAATCGGATTATAAGTGGCTCTAGGGAAACTCACGCAGGTAGAGCAAGCAGGCCTTACTTTATTGAGAGGTTATTATCCAGAAATAATGTGTTCACACAGCGAACTCTCAATCAAGACTCAAAATATATTTAACCGAAAGTGAATGTTGTTATATACGAGCGGTACTATAGTCACACATTCCGATGAAATAAGATTCTGCTCGACTAAAACGCCAAAAATATTTTCCGTGTGCCGTATTGTGAGTTACGTTTGTATAATTAACCAATCAGACTGGGAACAGACAGAAAGCTTGACAAAAAGGGTTGTTCAATCCCGCTTTCTGGGGCTATATGAGAGGAAGGTCGAGATGGGTAGGACACGTTCTGCGCATGAAGGATGCCAGATTGCCAAAGACTGTCCTTTCGGGACAACCATCTAGGGTTAAACGAAAAGCAGGTCGTCCCCGAATTGGGTGGGAGAAAATCTTAAGAAACCATTTAGTGTAAAAATATTGGGCTTTGAGTAGGCGGGGATAGAGGAGAAGCGTGCGTACTGTGTTGGCCTTAGGTGGCTTGGTGCTCAGTTAGTTGTTAGTAGTAGTAGTAGATGAAAATCCGCACGACAATATAAAAAAACGAATGAAAAAATTAAAAACTAAAATCTAAGCTCTTTAGTTACTGTGAAAACCTTTTGTTTTAGTTTTTAAGGTTTTTTTATTGCCTGGTGGACTCCTATTGCTATATTTTTTTTTCATATTTCTGCAATGAGTATAGTTGAAAAGAAGTTTCGATCGAAATATTTATTATTTCTTTTACTCTTATTTCAATGGCTTTGATTTACCTCATTCTTTCGTGTGTTTTTTTCTGCGTTTTCTTCTTTTGTCATGCTTAGTCAGAAAGGCCTTATCCAGGGGATTTACCTCTTTTGACCTCCCAGTCCCTGGAAAAAAAACATCTGCTGATCCGTCTCCAATCACAATTGGAAATCTAAAAAAGGACTAAAAATCTCAATTTCTGATGTAACGAGCACTCTCCAAAGTTTCTGCAACTATGAAGCGGAGGTGGGGATGAGGAGGGGGAAGTCCAGCTCCTATACCGAATAAATTCTCCCAGCTTCAAACATTCCAACTCGCATTGAGCCTTCAATTGATTACGAAATTAGTTCTAAGAGAGAGACGAGGGAAGGGTGAATTTAAGATTTTTAGTCCTTTTTTATATAGTCTTTTTTATATAGTGATTGGAGACCAGTCAGGCCTGGGGGGGGGGTATTTCCCAGGTAGTTTTTTTGCGGGAGTGGGGGACGGGGGGTCAACGCCTAGAATCAGATTATGCCCTTGTTATACCAAAAGCTTTACCAAGTCCAGAATTTTAACAAATTCTAAATTTGCTTCTTGTTTTGTTTTTTAGGATAGTTGATCGAATTCTACGTCGCTACTTGAATAAATCTCGAGTGATACAGATGTGCTTGCAGAGATAAGTTGGTCCGTTTTGCTGTTTTCTCCTATTATTTGTTATATTTAAATGCTTTACTGCCATTATTATTAAATTCTATTTTTGTTTGCGAAGTCATATGTTAACCGAATTCATGTTTAAGGGAACGCAACCAAGTTTGCATTTACTTTAGTTATACACCGTTTACACACCTTTAGTTATACACCGTTTACACCGTACACCGTTTACACCAGTTATACATAGTGATACACCGTTTCTACATTTATAGGGTGACTAGCTTACCCGGTACGCGTTGCTGCGATCTCAAAAGACAGGAAATTCAGGTAAATCCCTCCCAATAAAATTACTCCTTGGAAAATTTCCCCCTGCAAAAAACTTACCCTCCGTGGAAATTCCTCCCGGGAAAGTTCTTCCCCATGGAGAATTTCCCTGTGGAAAATCCCATTACGTATTAACAACAATCGTATTTTTAAATTTAAAAGTATTTGTAGAATTCCCCCCGCGGACAATTCTCACCCCGGGAAAGTGCTCCTCAGGAGAAAACTTCTACGCGAGAAATTTCCCTCCTCCGGAAAATCGCCCAAAAAAAATTTACCCCGGGAAGTCTCTCTCTCCCCCGTTGACAATTCCCTCGGGAAATTCTTTTCGCATAGAATATAACGATCGTATTTTTAAATTCAAAAGTATTTGAAAAATTAGGCTAGGAATGTTAACTTACGCGTCGAAAATTTTGAAGAATAATCTTTGGGGTATCGTTTGAACTTGTTATCTCCTACTATTATTGTCTAAACGGGTACACCGCCACTCAGAGTGTGCATCATGAAAGAGTGGCTTAAAGGGATTGGTCACAACCTTATGCTAGAAATAGAGCTCAAGAGGAAGGGGGGCAGATAGGTTGAACAAAATAGCTGAAACACTGAAGGTGGTTGAGTTGAAGTTGTTAAAACGGAATTGGATTGAGGAACATTACTAGATTATCAGCCTCAGGTGTCTATTCGCTGACATGTCTTAATAGTTGCTGCAGTAGTAAGTTAAGCAAAAATAAGCAAAGCAGGCGCTTGCACAGGGAGGAGGGGCCTGTGACTTTTCCCAATTTTAAAGATTGCTACAATTTCTGCCTTAATTTATTATATTTTCCATGCGATCCGCTGTTTTTGCTTTTTTTAGAATTTGTGTCTCCCTCCGAAATTGATTCATGCATACGTGGGTATATTCATGCCATAATATTCTCTATTTTCAGGCCGAGACTTTTCTAATCCTAAATTCTATCAAGTATCAAATTCTTTCCAATTCTTTAAATCAAATTCTATCAAATTTTTTATTCAATTCCTTAGTTTTTCTAATCTTAAATTCTATCAAGTATTAAATTCTTTCTATGAAATTTTATCAAATTTTCTATCAAAATCTATCAAATTCTTTTGTTTTCTAATTCTAAATTCTATCAAGTATCAAATTCTGTCAAATTCTTTCATTTTTCTAATCTTAAATTCTATCAAGTGTCAAAATCTACCTACTTTTTATCATTTTTTTTTAGCAAATTCTACTATTTTTTCTAATCCTAAATTCTATTAAGTATCAAGTTCTATGAAATTCTTTTTTTTTCTAATTCTAAATTCTATCAAGTATCGAATTCTATCTAATTCTTTCTATCATAATTCTGTTAAATTTTCTGTAAAATTCTATCGAATTGTTCTGTTTTTCTAATCCTATATTCCATCAAGTAAAAAAAAAAAACAAAGTAGTAAAGAATATGAAGAGGTAGCATAGGAATAGAATAATAAGTATAAGAGTATAAGTGTGAGAATAGAATAGGAAGTAGAGGTAGTAAAGAATAGGTAAGAGTTAAGTATAAGAATATATTCTTTACTTTACTTTTATAGATAAAATTTATCCAATATATTGGATAAATATGTTTTCTACACAGTGGCTGACCCAAACTGGAGCAGGGCCACTTTGTCCTCCTTCTTCGTCTTCGGTGAAGGTGCAGTTTAATACTATTTTCCAAATTTCCGCCTACAAATCTGCATGAAAAACAAGAAAAAGTGATCGAACTTTTAGGCTATGAAACTGCCGAGTAAAAATAAAGTGCCTCTAAAGGCTAGAGTGTTAATTGTCCTTTACCGAAGATTTGCTTAAATTTAATTGTAATTTGCAACGCTATAGACTTTAGCAAGGCTACGGTTGGGTTGGGGAGGGCAGTAGTGAAGCTCTAGTTAGTGGTAATTTGTGTTCGTTTTGATGTTTGACTCGAACGTTCGTTTTAACTTTATTTCTTGGGACTATATTTCTAATCCTCTTAAGTTTTAATATGGCCCTTTTACTTTTATTTCAAGAAATGTTTTTGGAAAGTTTTTTTTTATTAATTTTTGTTCGTTTTTTATTGCCGGGTTGGTTAATATAATGAATATTTGCCCAATGTTCAGGTTTTTGGCTTAATAGTTAGAATATCGACTTCCAGTTTAAGTTCTATGGTTGCATTAGGTGATTTTAATGTTATCTCTGATTGCAATCAATATAATTACTGCAGAATTTTCGTTTAATTTGAAATTGTTTGATTCTACCAATTTTTTTGTTTTTCTAATCCCAAATTCTATTAGATATCCAATCCTATCGAATTCTTTTGTTTTTCTATTTCTAAATTTTATCAAGTATCAAATTCTATCTAATTCTTTTTATCGTAATTCTATATACTCCAAAGAATCTTCCCGAGAAAATTTTCATAAGGTCACATATATTTATATATGTATGAAATAAGAAAATAAATCAGGCCTACTCTTTATTCATTTATTTATGACTTTTACGTGAGCGTTTGCTAAGTATGGTGCGGAAAAAATGTCATTTTGACAACTTGGGTGCACATAATGTCTCTTCAACATCGACCTCAAAATTCCCTGAAAGTTCAAACTTAATACCTTGTCCGTTTTTTAAGTATTTAACGTATTCCCTTTTGACAACCTGGATGCAAATAGTGTCCTTTAATTTATTTCAATATCCCCCTGAAAATTCTCTGAAAATTTTGATTTCATAATCTAACCGTTCTTGAGATATTGCACACACAATTTTGACAACCTGGATACAACTAGCATCTTTTGATTTAGTTTAACTTCCCCCTTAATATTTCTTGAAAGCTTCAACTAAATACCATAAGCCGTTGCTGAGATATTACACGTAGGCCCTATGGACAATATTGATGCACATAGTGCCTTTTGATGAAATTCAACGTTCCCCTTAGTATTCTATGAAAGTTTCAAGTTAATACTATTAATTTCTCCTGAAAATTGCAGATATGCCATTTTGACAACCTGGATGCAGAGGGTGTGTTTTGATTTAGATTGGCATTCCAATCAATATTTCCTGAATGGTACAACTTGATAATCTTACCCTTTCCTGAGATATTGCAGACGCACCCTTTTGGTAACTGGGATGCCGATACTGTCTTTAAGTTCAGCATCAGCTTCAACGTTCTTTTATAGTCTCAACTCAATAACCCTTAACTGTTTATCAGACATTGCAGATACGCCTTTTCACAACCTGGATGCATATAGGGTCTTTTGATTTAGTTTAACATCCCCTTAACATTCTATGAAAGTTTCAACTTAATACCTTTAATCGCTCCTGAGATATTGCATGACATTTTGACAACCTGATGCACAGGGTGTATTTTGGTTTACTTCAACACCCCAATCTGTATTTGCTGAAAGTTTCAACTTAATAATCTTAGCCTTTCCTGAGTTATTGCAGATACGCCCTATTGACAAATGGGATACCCATAGTATCTCTAAGCTCAGCACACCCTGAATATTCTCTTAAAGTTTCATCTTAATAAACTGTTTTTCAGACGAAGAAGATAAGCCGTTTCCACGACCTGGATGCATGTAGTGTTTTTTATTTAGTTCAACTTCCCCCTTAGAAATCCCTGAAAGGTTCCATTTAATACCTTTAGCCGTTCTTGAGATCAATATAGATACGCTCAGAGAAGCCCTGTTGACCACTTGGATGCACTTAGTCTTTTGATTTAGTACAATAATCCCCTCAACATTTTCTGAAAGTTTCAACTTTATGCCCTTAGCAGTTTCCGAGATATTATAGATACGTCCTTTGGATTAACTAAATGCAGATAGTCTTTTGATTTAGTTCAACATCTTCTTCAATATCTCCTAAAATTTTCAACTTAATAAGCTTAGCCATTTCCAAGATATTGCAGATAAAATCTTCTGACAACCTGGATGTGCCTAAACTATTTTAATTTAGTTCAATAGTGGTATTAGCAGTCAGAGTCGCAGTTGAAATTGGATTAATAATAGTAGTTGCTGGCACATGTAGTTGCAGTTGTGGTAACAAGAATTCGACATCGCAAGTCGTCACAGTCTTAAGTAGTGGCCATCACAAGCAGTCACATGTAGCCACAGTCGCGATCGCAAGTAGTTGTTGTCGGAAGTAGTCAAATTTGCAGTGGCAAGTAGGTGTAGTCATAGTCCCAAGTGTCGTTGTCGCAAGTAGTCATAATCGCAGTTGCAATTAGTCACAATAGCAGGCGAAGTCGCAAGTTGTAGAAGTCACAATAGTTGCATTGGCAAGTAGTCATAGTCGAAGTTGCGGTTGAAGACGTAGTAGTTCTTGTAGTAGCCCTGAAAGTTTCAAGTTAATACCCTAAGCCGTTCTTAAGACGCTGTAGAGACATCCTTTGATAGCCTGGATGCTCAAAGTGTCTTTTAATTTAGTTCAAGACACGCTGAAATTTTCGCTTAACGTCCTTGGCCTTTTCGGATCGACCCAAGATCAAGCATTCCTCCATTCCCTAAATTCTGTATATAAGCAATGGCTAATTGCATAAATTACAACCCTTGCCAGGGGGGGGGGTCATGTTATTCTCGGAGCCATAGTTATTGGACTTTTTGACTATTCTGAATAAAATTGCTATTTCTAAATTTGGGTCAGTGTTGAGAATGGAAATATTAAAAGGGGACGGGGGCTAGTTGCCCTCTGATCGCTTTTCAATATTTTTCTCAACATGCCCCAAAAGTTTCAAAATAATATCCTCAGCCATTCCTGAGATATTGCACATGCGCCTTTTTGATAACCTGGACGTATATTGTGTCTCTTGGTTTATTTCAAGATTTCCTGGAATTTTTACCTAAATATCCTTAGCCTTATTGAATCCACTCATGATCAAACGTTGACCCCTTTCCCAATAATAAATCATATACACAATGAATGGGAAAATTCTGATAATTTAGAGTCCTTAACCCTAGGGTTGTTGAGGGTCATCTCATTCCTCCAGGCATGGTTATGGACCTTTTGACTGTTGTGAAAAAATCTATCTTATGGTGTCGATCAGTGTTGAGGGGATCTAAATAGGGCCTAGAGAAGGCTAGTTGCCCTGTGATCACATTTTAATGTCCCCGATAAGATGCTCTGAAATTTTTCATTTAATATCCACTGCCGTTTCTAAGATATTACTGACACGTCCTTTTTACAACCGGCATGTACTTAATGTTCAGATTTTGTTCAACATTCCCTTCAACATTTCCAGAAAGTTTCACCTTAATACGTTAAGTTATTTTGGAGATCCAGGATCAAAGAATTCACCCTTCCCTATAAAACAACCCTTGATGTGAATAATAGGTAACTTCTGTACCTTACAGCCCTTGCTTTAGGGACTATAGAGGGGAGTCATTTCATCCTGGGGTCATATCTACTTGACCTAAAATAATTTGAACAAAATGGCTATCTCAGAATTTTGATTTAATATGTTTGGGAGAAGGCAGGCAGCTAATAAGGCCATGGTAGGGTAGTGGTGGTTGCTCCCTGATCCCTTTTCAGTATCCTCTTTAACAAACCCTGGAACTTAGTTTCCTCTGACGTTTCTGAAGTATATTAGATACTCTCTTTTGGTAATCTGGATGCACATACTGTGTTTTGATTTAGTTCAACGTTTTTCTCAACATTCCCTGAAGTTTGATGATAATAGTAAAACGGTGGATTCAGTGAAGATTTAAAAATTAGAATAGCCAAGGTCCACTTTTTTTCACAGTTGAAAAAAGTTTGGAAGAACAGGAAGATAATGTTGTGAACCAAGATTAGAATATTGGAAGCTACAGTGATGGCAGAGGTCAAGTATGTTTCTGAAGCGTGGGTGCTTTAGAAGACGTCGGAGGATTGTTAGATATCCAGAAGTATAGTCTATGGACCGTTTTGGGCATCAGTTTGACTGATCGTACGTCAAACGACAAGCTGAACGAAACAACAACAAGGTGTATGGTTCTATGCCACTTCCTAAGGCTATAATGAGAGAACGTTTGAGATGGCTAGGACACGTTTTGCAGATGAAGAATGCCAGATACCCTAAGATCGTTTTTGGCCATTCATCTAGGGCCAAAGCAAAAGTAGAACATTTCCCAATGTGGTTGTAAGAGATCTTAAGGAAGAATTTAAAGGAAATTGGAACCTCTTAACAAGTGATAAAGAGAGAACTTTAACAGATTGTTATGGACTACAGAGCGTGTTAACAAAATGAACAAATGAGTAATTCGTTTTAACAAAATGAATGGTTAAAAGTAATAGCACGAATGTTTGCATATGAGCAATGCAGACTGCCGTAGGTTTTATGTTCGTATCTCTTGTTTTGTATTATGTTTCGATGAGATTATTATAGCCTAAATAAAAACCCATGTGGTTACCCTACTAATAATTCTTTCTATATTGTCATTTACATATTTTAGCGCCAATGCATTTGGGTATTTAAACACGTGTTTCTGTAATTAAATACAAAAAAAACCTTCCAGGTCACGTATTTAGAGATACTATTTAAATATACTTACAGCCAACTATTTTGTGTTTGTATTTAGATGCTTTTAAAAGTGTGTTACCCATCGCTTGGTAAAATACAATGGGTAGTTAATAAATGACATCGTCATGTAAATAATTAATGACGATACGTAGCTTCTTGAACAACTTCAAGTTAAGATTTAATGTACAACAAGCTACTTTTATCTAAACAGAAAGTAACAAAATAAACCGAAAATGTATGCAATTGATTCGTCTTGCCAGCTCCAGAACATAATTGAAACTCAACCAAAAATAATAATAGTAATAAATATCAAAAACAGGAATACACGAGGATGAAGGGGTGGATTTTTTTCCAATGTAGGGGAAAAAGGTTTTTTTTCAAAATCTAGGGGGGGACATAAAATATAGGGGTATTGTTCGAAAAATCCTTCCCCTCCATTCCAATTATTGCCTCTGAGAAAATAGCTTATTAGTTTCGTTTTGAAAATAATTCTCTTATTTGTAATTATTGTAAGCAATTGAGTTTTCCACCCAGCATGGGTGTTATTTATAATATAGTGAGTGTTAATATAAAACTACGTTACTCTATTGCAGAATCTCGTCTACCTACTGTTTTTATTCACCCGTGGGTTTCGTGTAACCGAGTTTCCTGTTTTAATAAAAGACTCAATTTTCAAAATGTCAGTTTGAAAGAATTTATTCCCGAAGACAAAATATATCAACTTACATAGAAGAAATAGTTATAAACGTACAAGTAAAACTTATTCCTGTGTCGATAGAATGTCAGTGTCTAATTAAGTCACAGGGGTGGTCCGACGGGGGTAAGAGTGGCTGTGAGAGGGAAGTTGTTTCCTCCTACCATTTTTAAAATTGTATCAGTCGTTTGATCTTACATCAACTAGGTCCTGGACGATTAAATCAATCAGACCTGGTCCAAGTCGTATCTTCGTTCTCCTGGAAAGACCATATAAGCTTTTTGGGACAAAACAGCCTTTTTAGACTACTTCAGTGGTTTGACTTTAGCTCAAGTCATGGAGCTAATCAAAACAAGCCAAGAGTTTAATTAAACAAAGTTCAACAAATTAAACTGGATTGGCAGCCACTCACCTTGTTTCAAAAGTATGTAGCTTGCGTTTCAAAAGCACTTGCGTATAATTGTGCTCTGGGAGCAATACTTCATTTTTTTTCTATTTTATGTATCGATTTCATTTTCATAGCGAGAAAATAGTAAGGGTCTAATCATTATGGAAGATTTGGGCCCCAGGCCGGATTGATGAATATGGTGTTACATTTTTGAAAGCTGTGCATAATTCTTGTCTGGGGCCACAAAGGATGGTTTCGCTTGTTTTGAAGTTGTTCCGCCAAGCTTTGGGTTTTTCAGAACCATAATTCTGCTTTCGGGTGGAAAGTTCTATACAAGGTGGCAAGAAAGAAGGACCAACTTCATATTGAAGTGGACTAAAATCTGAAAGTGGTTCAGATGTCTGGTCTGCCTGTATTGGCCAAAAGTTTTGCTAGAAAAATATAGGGTTAAAAAAAAGGAATTTTCCCGGGTCGAGAAGTGACCCCATCTATATTGCTGTTTGTGATTTCGGTTCAATTTTGTTATTTCATTGTCTACGTTTAAGAATGAGACTTTTGCCTTGTAGACTTTAATAGCTCTGTTACCACTTGAGTAGAAGTTTTTCTTTTTCTCCTTCTTCTTCTGTTAAACACTGCAATTTTCTTCTTCTTTTTCTTTTTGTTTTTATCCTTTTTTCTGCATCGTTTTTCTTCAATTTTCTGCTTCTTCTTTTAAATCTCTTGTATCGCTAGATTAACAGTTCTTCTTCTCTTTCTTTCTTTTTCTTATTTTCTTCTCTTGTTCTTCTTCTTTTCAATAGTTAAAATTATTTAAAACTAGAATTTTGGCCAAAGTTAGGACTCTTTTTCTGATAATGTTCTGAACCTTTGAAAAAACTTCTGAAAAGGTTTTAATTTAGTTTACTCACAAATGGACCTATGGAATTTATATATGTACTTATTCTTATCGGTACTCATTAGGGCTGATCGCAGAAGGTACTAAATGTCCAATGTTCCGTTCATTATAAAAAAAAAAATTGTTTACCTCTTTTAAACGATACAATTTTTTGATTGTAGACATGATCCTTCTTATATGTTAATATATTTTTGTAAAATAGACTTGGTATTCATCTAGAAAAATCCATGGCTATCCTTTGAGGTTTACAATTTTAGTAGCAATATACAGGACGAAAGTCTGTTTTCATATTATCGTAATTTAGTAATGAATGACGTTTTCATAACCTTACAGGGCCCAACATGTAACTGGAATCAAGGTTTTTGAGCTTTTTGTTGGATGATTTCATATCAGAGAATTAAACGAAAAAATAGACATTAAATATATACAAATTACCAACAACAATAATCAAAGCTGTTAAAAAATGTATTTTACTGCAAACAATTACTGCCAAATATTCATTAGAGAAATCTTTGGCAACAATATGCAAGTAAAGAGTAACTTATGCCAATAATAACTGAAACTCTGAAGAAAAAAAAAATCAAAAACAACGTATATGGAACACGAATCAATATTTATGGTGGCCGCAAACATAGATATTCATCGAGTATAAAGTTACCCATTAAAAGCTAATAGTATAAGATTTTTTTTTATTTTAGAAAATGGGAAAAACCATCCCCTAAAAGAAAATCAATCATTATGAAATGAAATTACACCATTAAATTCAGCATATCTGAGAACTCCATAAAAGAGGATTTAAAGTTCCTCTTTACAAAAACACGAAATTTCATATTTCTTTTTTTTAGTAAAGATAACATACCATTGTAAAATAGCAATTTTCGCCATATTTGACGTAACGCAACAACTTTGGCCGGAAGTCCAAAAGGCTTTCAAGTGAAGATTCTAAGATAGCCAATCTATTTAAGATAATCAAATCAGGGGGTCAGAATGCCATGCGGTGGTGCGTTCATCCCTTAAGATACATTTATTCCTTGAAAGTATACGATATTTATTGACTATTTTTTGAAGTTTCGTATGACGGAGTTGAATCATTTCAGGCTTCATCAATATATGTACAGTAGTGTGTAACTCCACAGCGGCCTTGTAGGGGGGGGGACTAATTTTAAGGCCAGCAGGATGATAATTGAAGCTTTAAAAGTGAACTTTTAGACCCAAATTCCCCAACTATCCTTGAGATTCAGACATATATATCTATATAGATGGGGTAAGTGTGAATAGAATTAACCTTCCTCCCCCTCTAGCCCTCAATTATTTCGAGGAATTTATTTCGACTAAGAGGTTGCAACGTGACGTTTCCGTTGTTATAGCAGAAATATTTAAAGTGTAACAAAAATTATTCAATGCAAATATTTACCTGCTTTGAAAGGAAAGGAGAGGGGGGTCTTGTAAAAATAGGATTTGTCCAAGGAAACCCCCTTTGAAAAAATGTGAACATTAGAACCTTAAAATTCATTTTGATACCTAAGACTTTTTTTATCCAGATTAATATTTTAGGGTGTGCTTTTTCACCGGTGATTATCATTCTCGGTGAGCTGTTATTCAGATATTAAAGTTGAACTTAAACAACATGAATTCAAGGGGTCTGCAGACCCTCTCATATTCTTAAGTGCCCTGGATCACAATTTTCACAACAGTTAGGTGTAAATAAGTTGTGACGCTTCTCAATAGAAGCCGATTTTGAATATATTCTCGGAAAGCTTTTGTGTCAATTTTAATTTCAAATCTTTAAGCCCACGCCCAAGACAAATATTTCTGAGGTCGTTGGAGACCTTGTATCAATTTTCTTCTTTTTTTTTCTTTTTTTAAGTAGAAATGGTGATTTTGCTGGCCCCTATTAAATACTAAAAACTCTTCTAAAAACATATTCTAAAAACTTTGCCCGGTTTTTAAAGGAATACCTGGCCTGCTGATTTCAGGCCTGATGATTTTTTTTGAATAGCATATTTACATTTTTGTGCAACGCGTGTTTCTGTTGCGAAACAATGAAAAAGAGCATTTCGTTATTGGCTCCCATCCTTAAAGATGAGCCCTCCCCGTAATAAAATTTTCGATATACTATGTAGGTATACATAGTTGGTTGCAACTGTACATAACTCTGTGATCGACGCACTTAGTTGTCGAAAGCTAAGCTCCTTGTTCCTTTGGAGCAGAGCTTAATGCTCTGCTCCACCATTTTAGTCTGTTTGAAAAGAGCTAGTCTATTCTGAATTCCACCTGAAATAATGTGACTCCTCCTCATAGCTGTTATGTCTCGTTTTTCCTTTGTGACTCCCTTCCTGTTTCTGTATCTGGAGCCATGGTCTCTAGGATTTTTTCAGGGGAAGGGGATTACATGTAAGCTATGAGTTGTGTATCAAAATTCTATTTGCCTTCGCGTTTGTTACGTTTTTATGATTCGGACAAACATTTCGGGGTGGGGAATTCAAACCCCCTAATCATCCCCTTTAAATGGCCATCCCTGGAGCAAATAAAAAGTGGCCTAAAAACTTTGGTCCTTCTGTTACAAGAGCTCTGTGCACTTGCTAACGACTCGCAACTAAAAGAAAACTCATTCACTCAAACATTAATTCCCCACATTTTATTTTTTTATTTTTCTTTTTTGATGTTTTCTTAAATACATATATATTTTTTGGTTCAAGCTAAAGAAGGAGAGATGGTTGTCCTTGCGAAATATTCGCTTTGTTTTTTTTTCAGTATTTTTGTTTAACCTTAAAAAACCCTTTTTTTCATTTTTACTTATATTATGGTAAGGAAATGTGGTTTAAGTAATTATATATGTTTGAGAAGGGAGTTTCACCCCCTCAAACAGTAAGTTTCACCTTGGTAAAAAAAAAATGTCATTGTAAATACTGAAGTGTCCAAGTAAATAAGTTGAAAAAATGATATTTACCGGACGTAACACTTGAATGTTTCCTCTGGCTGCGGCCGCATATGATATTTATTTTGCCTCCGGAATAAAATACCCCTTTATATCTAAAGCCGAAAATCACCAACAGATTATGCACTGTAAAAAAGAATCTAAAAGCCCAAATTCTAAGGTCAAAACTTGAACTTTTTTCAGAGGAAAACAATAAGGATAAATACTTAACCTTTGAAGAAATAAAATTTTAAGAAAATAAATGTAAACATATTCATGACGTAAATAATTTCCCAGTTAAATGTTTGCTTGCTCGAAGACTGCTCAATTAAATTATGCCATGAATACCAAACGAAGATGCATAAATTATTAGTCTTCTTTAATTTTGCTACACTTTGATATCTATATATATTTTTCTGTTTTTAATCTCTTGAACGAAAAACCGTTTCCATGAAAGTTTAAAATCCTTAATTTTGCTTCCCTTCTAGATTATCAAAACAGAACTGCTAAATTCATACACATTTTTTCTGATTTAAATCTCTTCAACGAGAAGCTGTTTGCAAGGAAGTTTAAAATCCTTAATTTTCCTTTTTTGCTAAACTATCAAAATTTCAGAAATATACAATCATCTTAAATAAGGGGATATGAGGTAAAAACCAAAGGTGTTTCGGAAACTTATAAGGTCAGCAACTGGCGACAGTGTAAAAAAAATCATTAACGCCATCTAGCATTTGGAGACTTTGATTCACCCAAAACTGCTGCCTAGCATTCTTTTCAGGTATCTCAAAATGCAGGGAGGTTAAATAAAAAAGAATTCTGTTTCCAGTAGGTCTGGAAACAGATCGCCTTTGCCAGATTGGAAAGGGCAACCTGGCGGTCAATTGAAGAATAGGTGGACAATGGTCAAAATGATCCATTGGTGGATTCCGAAAGTTTTGCAGAAAGTGGAGAGCTGCTGAATCTGGTTTGCTGAAGAGCTGACACAACATCACGACAAACGGGAGTCAACCGTAAAGAGTCTTCTAGATACCGGGGAGGCATCTGCGTCTGGTTCCGCAACAAGTACAAGTAAGTAACTAACTAGCTTAACCTGTCAGAATTAAGCCAAGCTAATTTGGGACTACTTTGTGTACACTGGATGTTGACTTAATAATTCTTGAATCTAAGAAAAAGCTGATTAATCATTCCTTTCAGAGAAATTTCAGCTTTAATCCTATAATATTGCTGATGTGTTGTATCAAATATTCAATTTTCTTCTTTTTTACTACTTTTCTACTTTTTAATCAGGTAAAATCAGGTTTAGTCAGGTATAAAGTAGAAGACGCTACACTTCTTCTTTTTTATAAATTGGGAGGTCCTTGGACACAAAAGGCAGGTTCTTTCATCTTTTATTGTACTGGCCATAGCATTGGCATATACATGGGACCAGTTAGAGAAATGTGTTACCTGCAATAACCAATTACACCACTAGTAGATTAGTCTGTTCTTTAGGATCTCAATGGACACCATAAATGTCTTCTATCATCAAGAGGAGGGAGGTTAGAATTCAGGATTGCAATGGAATCATTTGGGGCTTTAGCCGTGGAATAAATTCGTTTGAGAGTAATAGTCTCCTCATACTGTGGCTGGCAATAAAATAAGTCATGCTGGATTGTTTCATCTGTTCAGTAGGACACACGGCGTAGGGGGGTATGATGTAACTTTCATCTAGATGACAAACTGGTGAGAAGAAGGGCACCTGATCTCAGGCGGTATAATTGCAAAGTATGCACCATAGTATGGAAGCGTGATGAAATCAATTTATTGTGATTCTCTTTAGATCTTTTATATTGAGGTCAAAGGAAGGGCTTGGGCTTAAAAAGGAAGCCTTGGATGCTAGTAAATCAGAAATATCATTTTATTTGATACCTTTATGGATTGGAATATGTTGAAAATGTATCTGAATGCCTTTGGTCTGAAGGTTCTAAAGCTGTTTTCTAATATTTTTTAAGTCATTATCATTAGAAAATCTATTAATGTTTTTGAATAAAAGTATTGCCGATTTGGAGTCAGAAAGCCAAATAGCATTTTTAGCTTATATGCAATAGTCTATGAGTACATATATGGCTAGACGAATGGCATATTGTTTGACCAACAAAATGGAAGATCCCAATGGAATGGGAGAATAAAGGTCTAGGGATGGGGTGTATGCTACTGCTCCAGCTCTCTCACCCTGGGGAGACCCATCTGAATAAATTTTTCTATGATTAGGGTACAGTTTTGCAATCTGTTTAGTAAAAATGGTCTGGACCCCATACTCGGGAGTCTGGTTTGTATTTATCGGAATAAGTTCTGCTTGGCAAATCGGCTCATTTTCCAAGGCGAGGTCGAAAAATGACTTCTACGCAAAAGTATATTTATATACAACATGCTTGTTGCCATATGTCTGGATTCTAGAGAAATTTTTGTTCCTTTGACCGAAGCCTCTTTCACTTAGGGAAACCAGTCCAGACACTTGTCTTAATTTCGAAAGCGGACTGTGTTTATGCAGTCCCGAAGATATTCGAATAGCAGAATTTTGTAGACTACACTTTCAGTGGCGCTAGTAGGTTTTAATATATGTCTTCCTATGTTAAATTGGCGGAGATCCAACTTCTAGTTTTAAATTTTCTTTGGTAGAAATCACGAATATTGCGAAGCTCTCGCTACTGGGTAGATTTCTTTCCAATTGACTGACATCCTTGTCAACTTCGTTCTTATCAAGAGGGGATACGGAATGCTGAGGGGGTGGGGTACTTTTTATGTTCGTCATCTAAACGTCTTCCGGAAGCAGTGTTTGGGCTTGCACCGAAGTTGGTGAAAAATAATAGTAGGGTAATTGTCCTAGTTTTTGGGGTGTGCTTACCTAACTTCACTTTTGTTGGAGTTACAAGCCCCTTCATCCTTATGAGACTCCTTAAGGCCTTTGCGAGAACGGATTTACATGAAGAAGTGTTAATCTTGAGATTAGGTGGGGGAGGGGGTAATTGCCCATCCCGATTACGTACCTGATTTTAATTAACAAATGCATTTTAGACTCACTAAACATAGCAGAGAACCCGTAAGAGCTACTGAAGACATTTATGTCAGGTCAATGTTTTTTAAAAATAAAATAAGGGGTTTATTCCAATAAAAGGAAGCAAAAATATAACCCTTAACCCTCCTTAAGCTTATTGATGAATTAATTGGCTCCATAAGTATTCTTAGTCTTTGAAAAACTGGAAATAACTTCCGATTTCATCTTCATTGCTTTTTAAAAGATTTTTTTTGGAATAGTCAATACTTATGTCGAAGTTTCGTCAGAAAAATTTCATCCATATAACCTCCCCGTCTGGATACGGTCTTGGGGTCAACAAAGTTGTTAAATTAAAATTGTGTTTATTCGAATTAACCATTAGACAAGAATTTTCACTGAAAAGCTTGTCAGAGTGACACAATTCTAATAAATAATCGTTAAAATATTTAGGTATTTTCCCAAGACAAGATAATTACAGTAGTTCATTCCTTATCTTATGGAACATCGTCCTCAAAATAATTGTTTTCTTGATTATCTTTTAGTTTGGTCTGTGCCTGACTTCTGTCAAAAAACATGTCAAAAAGGTCATCTTTGTCTTCGAGCTCGGAGTCGGAGACGAAAGTTGGCAAACCACCTCCATATAATACTGGCCAGACTGATGATGGTAAGTGTAGTTTATGCAAGGTCGTATCTAGGGGGGTGGGAATTCGGGTGCCCCCTTCCTCTGAAATTTATTTCGACTTGTGAAAACGTTACAAAAATGCATGTGAACATATTTTTGATGTGTTTCAAAAATTTTTATCCCCCCCCCCCGTCTCCTCCTTCCTGAAAAAATCCCCCCACCGAACAAAAATCGTGGATATGGCATTGAGTTAGTGTTTTATTTTCTGTTATATTTTTGTCTATGCACTTAAAATACTAAATTTATTAGGTGACCTATACGATTAATAAATGTTGTCACTAATATTCTTTGACGGTCAAGATTTGTATCTGTCGATTGTAATGAAATAAAAAAGGAAATATTTGTGGTCTGAAGGACCAAAATTGGGAGGAGCATGGTGCCTTTTCAATCGCTTCCTTATCAGATGTTCATAGTTAAGTTCGGATTACAGAGTCAGGTGTGATCACTGTGCTCCGTTTTTGTGCATTGTGATCATTCCATTTTTTCTGTAAGATTGATTTAACAAACTTTTACACAAAATAAGCTTGTCAAAGAAAAGTAAGGGCCTACATTAAACCAAACATGAGCAGAAATAAAGTCAAATAATGTTTCAAGCGTAAAACTACCATAAATCACCACTAATGAATACATGAAATCCCGATATGAGCAGAATTTAGTACTTTCAACGGTAAGAGTAATAGTAGTAGTAGTAATGGTAGCAATAATAGTATTAGTAGTTATAGCAGTATTAGTAGTAGTAGTAGTAGAACAATTTTATTGAAAATATTCATTTGTACAAAATTACTATTAGAAGTAATAGTAGTAGTGTGCAAATATTGTCTTTTTGTTCAATTAATCGTCTTCCTTGTCATTTTCAGCAAGTTCCAAATTAAAAACTCGGTCGTTTTCGAGTTACACCTTTTGGACAGCCCATATGCAACTATCGTGTTTTGATTTAGTTCAACACTCCCCACAATGTTCTCTGAAAGGCTTACGTGAGTGACCGAGGTCTTTTTGGAAATTAAAGGTCAAACATGCTCAAATTTTTCAATAGTAGTAGTAGTATTGGTAAAATTCTAGTTAATTGACTTCTTGCTATCTTGGAAAGGGTTTAGGTTAGGAAAATGAAACTTTCAGGGATGAAGCTATAGACTAAAGTATGTCCCGGGAAGGTATTTTGAAGTAACTACCTCCGCTCCTTCTCCCTCTAGAGGCCCCTGACCTTTGATGACCTTTAAAAATATGTGTGTTATAAAAGTGAAACCTTGCAAAATAGATCTTCTGCTTAATTAAAGTACAACAAAATTGTTTTCAGCTTCATGACTTTGCTTAATTCCATTTTATAAGGTTTTAAATATATGCAAATACATTTCCTAAATTTTGAAAAAAAAAAACATTGATATGGCTCAAAATTCTACTCAAATAACAGGAATTGTATTTTCATAACCAAAGGCAGAGAAAAAGCAACTAGTAACTGAAAATTAAGGTAAAATGTTGTTTTGTCAAAATTTCAATAGGTATAGACCTGTCATGTAGATAAATTTCAGGGCCCTCTAGAGGGAGAAGGAGTAGAGGTGGGTACTTCAAAATACCTTCCCGGGACATACTTTAGCCTGTAGACCCATCCCTGAAAGTTTCATTTTCCTAACCTAAACCATTTCTGAGATAGCGAGAAGTCAATTAACTAGAATTTTACCGTAGTATTAACTTATTAACCAAAGGAAATAACACAGACAAAATCAATCGGTAGCACACCAAAAGCGTTGCTTGCGAGGGTGTGTTACTAACAAAAAAGAACAAAAAATAGAAGAAAAAAAACAAAAACAAAAAAACAATGAGTTAATCTAAAATGAGCAGAAAAGTGAGATCGTGCACCGAGAAAAAAATTCACATAAATAATTCATACACAATCAAACAACATAATATCAAGATCCCGAAGCAAAAAAAAAAGAAAAAAAAACAATATACAATTATTTCCAATACTAAATCAATCAATCTCAATCTTTTTCAAAGGTATACCTACCAAGAAACCACACACGCAGCACGGCTTTAAATTGATTAATGGGCAATTCTTTGATACTTGGAACAAGCTTATTCCATAGCTTAGCCCCTCTATCAATAATTGAAAAAGCAGTCCTACTTGAAACTAGGAGAGGAACCTCAATATCTCCACTTGTTCGATGTCTATATACTATACACTATATAGCATATACTATATGTAAACAGCTGACGAGTTCCATAGCTTACAGCCCTTACCCTGAGGGCATCCGAGGCGGGGAGGGGGGGTTGTTGTTGACATCCGCAAAGATTTAGTTACTGGACCGTTCACCTCTGTTGAACAAAATTAATATTTCAAAATTTTGATTGGGTGTGTTTGGAGAGTTAATGAGAATGGGAGGACGCCTGCTTTCCCTCAAATCACTTTTGACTCAGGGCACTAGAACTTTTAATTTTCAGTCGAATGAGTTCCTTGCAAAGTCTTTACTACAACTCCTTCTATATGAAATATCCTGATAAAAAAAATATATATATATTACATTGTGCCTACATATTAGCGTATCTACAGAATTGATTTGTGTATTAAGTTGGAACTCTCGGAATAATAAATGAATAATGAATATAAGCAGTAAAAATTCCATGAGAGGTGAAACTTAAAAGAATTTACTTATAAAAATGGAAAACGGCGCTAGTGTTGGGAAAAACATGCAATGATATCTAGCGTGTGTCCTTTTAGCTCATTTTCTTGGCTCAGTTCCTTGCCATTCCAGGTAATCTAAAATATGGGGTAGCTGACAATTTTGAGTTTTTAGACAATAATGTTTTTACCTTCTTTATTTAATAAGAGTGACGATAGTTATTCAAGAGCATACTCAATACTGAAGACCCACCTACTTCCGAGTAACTCTACCCAGGTATTGTAATGGTATTATCAAATCCGTACTCTACTTTATTCCGCTCGTTTCTAAATGCTAGTTTCTATATTGCGGGATATGGGTTTTGTATTTCTGTTATTGTAAACATTTAGTCTATCTTCCCGGGTTATACAAAACCGTAAGATTATGATTATTTGCGTAAGATATCGTGTCTGGTAATAAGACTACTGCTTTTGTACTATTGGTATAAGAGTCGCATGTATCGACTTCGCATCAAAAATTGCATTCAAATTTGAAGTAAATTCCTATAAACGGAATTCCCTGTTATATTGTTCTTAGGAGGCCGGGCACTGAGACTTTTGTTTTGTATGTTTGCATTTCAGTAATCATTTTAGTGTTATTTCTTCCGTTTTTTTTTGCGTTTCTCTCGGACATTTAAGTTTTTTGTGTATTTTTCTTTTCCTTTTTAGTAATTTACTCATTTGCTTTATTTTAAAACTGGGTTAAAAGTATTTTTTTTTGTGTTATTATTATAATGCATATTAAAATCTTAAAGGCTCCATTTAGCTAAACTGACAAGACAACTGACTGAAATATTTTTTCCAAGCTCTTACCTCAAGCTTGAGCTTAGGGGCTTGGGATCTACGGAACATCATACTTCATTATATTATCCCTTTTTTATATTTTATATTATCCCTTTTAATTTATAGATTATTTCAAAAGCTCAAGGGTCAAATACACAAAAACAATGTATTCAAATGAGGAAATCACTTGCGAAACAAATTACATAGTGAAAAATGCCTAGTCTAGACACAAAATAACTTAATTGCATAAACTTTCCCTTCTTCCAAGTCTTTACCTATATTTACCAATAACTAGAGTTACTGTTGTTAATTTTCTATTTTTAATAATGTCAGAATCAGCAAATCTTCCTAGGTAAATATTTTCCCCAGAAATCAGAAAATACCAGGAACTCTTGGGGAAAACTGTCCAAATCTTCTTTGTCCTTTTTAAAGACGGGACAAGCCTACCACCCTTCAGGAATCACACTTTTTTATCAAATACCTATTGCCTTCTCTTGAATGGAATATTCCCTGATTTGCCCTGCTCTTGGCTGGATTTTACCCTTAGCTGTATCCCTCGACACGAAACCTCAAGTGGTAAATTACATTTGAATTAAACTTCCTCCCCAAAACTATATGGTTCCTCATGCTTTGCCAGTTTGATCCTGTTTTGATGGATTTATTCCCTCTTTCAGAAAACCCCCTCCCGCACAAGGAACGACTTCCTATGTGCGCACTTGAGCTACATTAATAAGATATCCTTTTGTTTTTTGTAAGCGAGGGTGTCTGCAGATCATGTCCTGCTTTCTATTAGATTCTAACCTAAATAAAGTTTTATTTTTCAGAAAAAACGGTGGCCAGAATGGATTCGGAAGATCCCAATAAGGAAAAGGTTAGTTTTTTTTTTTTTTTTTATTTAGTGATGTGTGCTCAGATTTACGTTTTTTTAAACTGAGTTTATTTTTAGCGAGAAAGTAAACATTGACATTAAAACTTAAAGTGAATCTGTTTAATCAGGCAAAAAATTACAAATTAGTTACTTTGCAATGTGTGTTTGTTGCAGCTATTACGAATTTTTCTTTCAGATATGGAACTGAAATCAAACAGTTCGTGGTAACGAACTGTAGTAAGGAGCGACCCGGCTCAATAGTAACCAAAACTCTAAAAAATGGAATTTTGATACCAATACCTACATCAAATGAATCGTATTTTAATGCTGATTTTAAATATATAAGTTTCATCAAGTTTTGTCTTACCCATCAAAAGTTACGAGCCTGAGAAAATTTGCGTTATTTTAGAAAATATGGGGAAACGCCCCCTAGAAGTCATAGAATCTTAACGAAAATTACACCTTTAGATTCAGCGTATCAGAGAACCCTACTGTAGAAGTTTCAAGCTCCTATCCACAAAAACGTGGAATTTTGTATTTTTTGCCAGAAGGCGGATCACAGATGCGTGTTTATTTGTTGTTTTTTTTCCCAGGGGTGATCGTATCGACCCAGTTGTCCTAGGTTGTTGCAAGAGGGCTCATTCTAACGGAGATAAAAAGTTCTACTGCCCTTTTTAAGTGACCAAAAACTTGGAGGGCACCTAGGCCCCCTCCCACGCTAATTATTTTACCAAAGTCAATGGATCAAAATTCTGAGATAGCCATTTTATTCAGCGTAGTTGAAAAACCTTATAACTACGTCTTTGGGGACGACTTACTCCCCCACAGTCCCCATGGGAGGGGCAACAAGTTACAAACTTTGACCAATGCTTACATATAGTAATGGTTATTGGGATGTGTACAGGCGTTTTCAGGAGGATTTTTTTGGTTGGGGGAGGCGTTGAGAAGAGGGGGATATGCTGGGGGAACTTTTCATCGATAATCTGTCATGGGGGAAGAAAATCTCCATGAAGGGAGTGCAGAATTTACTAGCATTATTGAAAAAAAAACAATGAAAAAATAAATATGAAAAAGTTCTTTCAGCTGGAAGTAAGGAACAGCATTAAAACTTAAAACCAACAGAAATTATTACGCATATGAGGGGCTCACCTCCTCCTAATACCTCGCTCTTTACGCTAAAGTATTTTTAGTAATTTCAACTATTTATTCTACGGCTTTTGTGATTCTGGAGTCATTCTTAATGAATTGGGACAAAATTTAAGGTTTAGTGTAAAGAGCGAGGATCTGACAAGGGGACGAACCCCATCATATATGTAATAAAAATATGAGAATGCAAAAGTTCTTTACGTAAGCTAATTTATAAGTTACGTAAATCTTTTACTAATAAAAATATTCGTAAAAAATTTAAAGTTCTAGTTGCCTTTTTAATTAACCAAAAAATCGGAGGGCAACTAGGCTTCCTCCCCCGCTCTTTTTTTCTCAAAATCATTCGATCAAAATTATGAGAAAGCCATTTAGCCAAAAAAAAAAATTAATTGTTAAAATAATTAAAACTAAATTAGTTTTAATTATTCCTCTGCGGAGAGCCAAAATCAAAACACGCATTGATTCAAAAACGTTCAGAAATTAAATAAAAAAAAACAAGTTTTTTTAACTGAAAGTAAGGAGCGACATTAAAACTTAAAACGAACAGAAATTACTTCGTACATGAAAGAGGCTGCTTCCTCATCAACGCCCCGCTCTTTACGCTAAATTTTTTTACTTTTTTAAAAAGAAGAATTGAGAGAAAGAGTCAAACTTTAGCGTAAAGAGCGGGGCGTTGATGAGGAGGCAGCCTCTTTCATATACGAAGTAATTTCTGTTCGTTTTAAGTTTTAATGTCGCTCCTTACTTTCAGTTAAAAAAAAAACTTGTTTTTTTTATTTAATCTACAAAAAGGAGTCGCACTCTCCTTTTAAGATAAATAAAAACCAAACCGATGCGTGCTCAGGGTTCATGTTTTCAGACAATAAGTTATTCTGCATGAAAGCGAACAGTGATAGTAGAACATAAGATACTTACGTATTATATTGACCACACCCAAGAAGTGAAGTTAGGTTAAACCCAATGAAATATTCCAAACTATGATGAAAATGTAATACTTTCTTAACAAAATTATGGAAAGTACAACAGAGAATTATAGAAAGTAGGCCGCCCAGAATTAAGTATATTAAATACCTAACCAATTCAATATACTATATATTTAACTAACATATACCTTTATAGTAGTTTATCTCACTGAGACTAGACTAATTGTCTCCGAATGAAGACAGAGAAACCGGTTTTACTCAGATCAAGAACAACAGTGTGGTAATAACACGTAAGTACCGAACTAAAGATGACATAAAATTACCCTAAAAATCATTGCGCTAATATTTCTGCACACCCTCAGCCTTGTTCTCTGTACTAAAGTTTAGTTCAGTACATTTCCAAGCAACACACGGGTGCTGGAAATGCGTTTTTACTTAGAATATTCGATCGATGTGTTGCCAAAACCTGCATTTTTTCTTACGCGACACGAAGTGAATCGGGGTGGTGGCAGATGGAGTTCATGCCCACCCCAAGATTTGACCCAAATGGCGCCTCTATATATTGTCCGTTATAGCAAGGGAAATTATTTTAACTTTGAGTAGAGCAAACCATGGCACATACAAACCAAAAGTCTGAACATGCGTTTTCGAACAAACTGCCTTGTTAAGACACAATTACATTTCCACCTGATTTAGGAATGATAACCATTATTTCGGTTAATCCTAACAATAACATTTTAATTTGAAAATAAATTAACATAAATCTTGAAAAAAAAGCCATAGGCCCATTGACAATGGTGTCAGATTGGCGACTTGTAACATTTCCCAAAGTAGGATATTTACAAAACAAGGACTTTACTGAAAACTGATCTTACGTGAGGTTTGAGAGAAAAAAACATGACACGATGTTTCGCCTCTGACTATATACAGGACTAGTGGCATATTATTGGTATTGCTGGTGCCACGAGTTCTAGTGTAAAACAAAAAGTTTCGTGTTTTGGGGTTATTCATTCAAAATTACTCCCCCATCTATGTAACCTTTGCAAAGATGGGAGAGTAATTTTAGGTAGGTGTGACGACACCCTCCTTTGTGTGTGTTTGCCCTGGTACCTTTTGAACGCTATAGTCTAGTTACAATACTGATAATACAGGGTAGCTTTGAAGATTCTAATCTCAAATTGAACTACGAAGGGAGGCTTTGTTGTTTGTAGCCTTTAACAAGAAATATAACACACAAACATAGAAATAACACTTAGACATAAAAATAACACACAAAAAACTTCTTCGGAAGGGGGAGGGCATTTCACGGAAATATAGGGTGTAAACACTTTTTTCATTTTTTTAACGAAGATACAAACAAACGATTTTTCAAAAACCAGTAGGAGGAGAGGGGCAAATTTTTTGAATATTCCCAAATCAGCGTTTTTCGAATCTAGGCGGGGGAAGTAAAATCTGATTCTCCCCTCTTTTTTGTATTACATAGTAATTTACAAGATTTTCCATTTTGATGGAGGGGAAAGTCTGTACCCCCTAGTTTTCCATTTTGACTCTACTTATAATTTTGGTGTAATTATGCTTTAGCGATGATTTAATTACAACTTAAAACTTGACTTGGCTCTGAAGCAATAAATATTCATAGCAAAAAAGAATAGTCAATACCAGGTCAATTATGCAACTGAACTTTCAATTAACAAGCATAATCAACTAGTTACAAATTATGCTAATGCATGGACCGATATGCCAATCAACTAGAATGAATGAAATTCACATCGGGTTACAGCTACAAATCGACCTTTAGTTAAAATCCAGAAGCCAAACCTGAAGCATCAATTTTGTGTATAAGCTTGTGTGATAATTATGAGGCATTCATGGACTTTAGATAGGGAGAGAGATGAAGAAGATCCCCAAAAGGTATTAGATACAAAGCCGTATTCAGGGGAGGGATTAGGGGGTTTTACCCCCTAATTATTTGTCCAACTCGTAAAAATTTAATAAAAACGCCTTTATATGCGTTTTTAAAGTTTTTTTGGGTAAAATTGGTGCAAACAGTATTACTGTCTTTCATATAAAGTGAATATACCACTCGATACCTTTTTTTTATGTTCTTTACAAATATAATAATCGCTTCTACCGCAAATTCAGATTTAAGCACTTTTTGACCTCTTAAAAATGACCTATATATGGGTCATTACAAATCTGTAATAGTTTAGAAACAAATTTGGGCTATATATTTGCACATCAGGGGGGTGGGGGTAAAGCATAGCATATATTAAATACGTAAACTAACCATTGCTGTATTTAATATGTGCTATGCTTTATCCTCCCCCCCCCCCTAATGTGCAAATGTATAATAACTCCATAACGGTGAGTTTGCGGTAGTTTTGCAAGAGAGAAAAAATGTTCCAAAAGTCAAAATGCATCTATTAACAATAGTTTCATGACCCTAAACAATTGTTCAGGTAATAGGAACATTGACCCAGATATCTATCTAGAAGTATTAAAAATAGCTAAATCTCTCTAAATCCAAAACAAATTTGGGTTATATATTTGCACATCAGGGTGGTGGGGGTAAAGCATAGCATATATTAAATACGTAAACTAACCATTGCTGTATTTTTTATGTGTTTGGGCTGCTGCACTGGTGATTTCTCTTCTCATTAAAATTCAATATGCACAAACACATGAAAAAAAAACAGTAATGGTTAGTTTACGGCTTTAATATATGCTATGCTTTACCCCCCCCTTCTAATGTGCAAATATATAGCCCAAATTTGTTTCTAAACTATTACAGATCTTTTATACCCCATATTTAGGTCATTTTTAAGAGGTCAAAAAGTGCTTAAATCTGAATTTGCGGTAGTAGCGATTAGGCTATTATATTTGTAAACAGCATTAAAAAAGGCATCGAGTGGTATATTCACTTTATATGAAAGACAGTAATACTGTTTGCACCAATTTTACCTTTTTTGTCCCCCTCCCGAATATAAATTGATGGATGCTGTCTTGACTAGATACTTCATTATTTACTATTGAAAATGTTATTTTTGTTTTGTCTCTTTAAAAGGAAATAGCCTTTTCAAAACAAGCTGGCAAAATGCCTTGGCAAACAAGCTGGCAAAAAGGCCGTCAAAAAGACGAGTGCTCTTTGAAGTGGGAAGGAGTGGAGTTCGGCACTTCAGAATGCCTTGCCAGGGGATCTCTGGATACATTCCTGAAACCCTTTCTGCAACTCGTGAATTAGCCGTAAAAATGCAGTCGAAAATCCTTATTTGAGAGTGTTAGATAAAGTCCACGGGAGGTAAATCCGTTCTTCTTCTTTTTTCTGGTACCCCCACCAAACGACAATTCCATTCGTAACCCTCCCTTACCATAATAAAGATCCTGCATACAGCTCTGGATTTTTCTGTGGCTTGAGTGTCGTTGAAGTCAAAATTAACCAAATTTGGCCTATTTGTAAAAATCGCCTTATCTAACCACAGAATTGAGTGAAAGTATAATAATCAGCAGAAAAAAAATCATGGCTGTGGGAACAACGGATAAAACGTAAGCGTGCGCATTAAAATTTCTAGAAAAAGTCAAAATAAAAGCGCCAGTAAACCACGAGTAGTTGCCTTGAGGATACTCATGATTACCAGCAACAGGGCACTATTTAAACAAGACATATCAAAAATGAATAAAAATGAGTACCAAATTTTAACAACATGTGGATCGTACCCTGTCCCAAGGGAATGTCGAGTTTTAAGATATTACTGTAATTTATGGCTGCCAAATTTTGACGTCATTCTTATCATCATTTATTTATAGAAGCTTTTATTTATGAATATTTATAGACACATTTGATTTAACCCAAGTTTAATTGGTTTTGGTGAAATTCTGAAATTCTTGGTAAAATTGTCACTTATTTTTTAACAACGTCAGCAAAATTCTTTTAAAAGACGAATCGAAAATGAAAAAATTGAGCGAAATTTCAAAAGCTCTTTTATAGCAATATTAGCGAAGTTTTAATGGTAAGTTTTATGATAAGAATTTGTTTGTATTAGTGGCTATTATGGATTGGGAGTGACAAATTCCTACTACCAATTTTTATAATTTCCATGTAATTCACCTATTTTGACGTTATCGAATTTGTGCCCCCTCCCTTATTTAATAATTGCATACATATTATCTACCAAGGTTATATCCAGAAGCTATCGGTTTTGATTACTCTCCTTCCCAAAACATTTTTTCCAATTGCAGAAAAGAAATAAGTAAATAAATTTTTGATGCGTTTTTTAAAGCACCCATCGAAAAGAACCCCCCCCCCCCGCTATTCTGAACAAAAAGGGTATTTTCTGCCATTAGAATTGAAGTAGGACCATGATTAGAACACACCAAAATCATGACTACTTTTAATATTAAATTCACTAATTCTTTTTCCTCTTGCAGAAACTCAAATACCCCCGGTCAGTGTTTTTTATCGTCGTCAATGAATTCTGCGAGCGGTTTTCTTACTATGGAATGCGAAGTAAGTGTTTATTTTTCTCTTTCGCTTGTGACCATATTAAACCGTCGCATGGAAGGGCTGTTTGAATTCTTTGCCAAAAAGCCAAGGACACATTCAAATGCTTCCTAAAACTAACTGGTTTATTTGAATGTGTCATTACGGCTTGATGATAAGAACTGTGCATTAATTCATCCTTATTTAGGAAGTCTAAATTATGGAGCTTCAAGGGGCTTTGATTTCCCCCTAAAACAGCTTTTGAAAGAAACATGAGGTTTGTTTCTTCTGACCTAAATAGAAATTGTAACAATTTTACTAGCAATCGTAGTTCCGCAAGCCAGCAGGAAATACTCGCTAACAATTTGTGAATATGTCTTATAATTAATTAAAAAAGACTCCAAGACGTGTTTCAAATAGAAGTAAAGGCCATATTAAAATTAGCAGAAATAAAAATCGGTAATCATTAAAACTCCAAACGACCAGAAATTACTATTAAATATTAAATGAAACCCAGAACGAACAGAAATTAAATAAACAATCATAGCAAACAAACGTATAACAGGCAATTTGAATATGCAAGTCAAACTTAAACGAACAAAGATCACTAAAAACAAGAGTTTGCACTGCTTCCTTCCCCAATGGTAAAAGTATAAAGCCTATTGCGTCATTAGCGCTTTACTGAACACAAAGTGTAGTACAAATATTTTCTCTTGCACTTATTACAACACTGAAAGTAAAATGAAAATTACAGTGAAATAAAATTTTGAATTGATGATCTTTCAGCAATTAATTTCATTATATATCAAATATTCAGTATAATCTATTAGTTCTTTCCAAGACTGTCTAAAACACAGTTTTTAGTAAAGTGCCAATGACCCAATAAGCTTTATACTTTTACTGTTAAGGAAGGGGACCGTATCCGAACGCTTGTTTGTAGCGATTTATGTTCCTTATCTAAATTTCCTTATTTAAGAATAAGTTTGGACATATTTTGTATTTAAAAGTTTTGAATTGTATTTTTGTTCTTCTTTTGAAGTTTGAAATTATCCTTCAAGTCTATTGAAGACTTACAGGAGCCTTTTCAATTTAAAGTTTTTGCCAAACTAAAAACGGTTCTGGGCATTGTTAGGAACAAGGATTTATTTGTTATCATATCTGCTACGTTTGATTACCACTAACAGTTTACTAAGAAGTTGGGCTAACAGTTTAAGAAGTTGGGGCTAACAATTTACTAAGAAGTTGGGGCTTACAGTTGACTAAGAAGTTAGAACTATGAAGCTAGGACTAACAGTTGATTAAGAAGTTGGGACTAACAGTTGACTAAGAAGTTGGGGAGGCAGAAGCATACCTATATTCATTTGTTACAGGTACGTACGTATGAGGAGGGGCTTTGAAGCCTGGCCTGTCCCCTAAATCTCGAATTTTCCTGAATTTATATAAACTTTTTATTCAAACTATCAAATAGAAACTGTTTATTATGCTCCCCCCCAAAAAAAATGCTACATTCTTGACTTAGCTCATGCTTCACCATTTTTGTTGTCTCACTTTGTCTTTGGTTTTAGGAATAAAAAAGGCGTTCGAGCGTTTTTAAAAAAAGAGGAGCAACTTTTCTTTATTAATATCCTTGATTTGTTTGTTTAAATCAAGCAGAAAAAAGTACGCTTTAATACTGTTGTTTCAATTTTGTAACGTATTTTCGTAAGTGTTTGTTATGATTCCATAAACATGTCCTCAGAGCGGGAAGTCAAATAAACCGGCTGTTTAATCGTCGTTATATTTATCCGTTGTCTCTTAGCCAAATTTTGAGCCACATCACGATCCTAATTTCGTGTTGAATTGGTGCCAAATTTTGAGCCAGAACACGATCCGTAAACATGTCCTCAGAGCGGGAAGTCAAATAAACCGGCTGTTTAATCGTCGTTGTATTTATCCGTTGTCTCTTAGCCAAATTTTGAGCCAGATCACGATCCTAATTTCGTGTTGAATTGGTGCCAAATTTTGAGCCAGAACACGATCCATAAACATGTCCTCAGAGCGGGAAGTCAAATAAACCGGCTGTTTAATCGTCGTTGTATTTATCCGTTGTCTCTTAGCCAAATTTTGAGCCAGAACACGATCCTAATTTCGTGTTGAATTGGTGCCAAATTTTGAGCCAGAACACGATCCATAAACATGTCCTCAGAGCGGGAAGTCAAATAAACCGGCTGTTTAATCGTCGTTGTATTTATCCGTTGTCTCTTAGCCAAATTTTGAGCCAGAACACGATCCTAATTTGCTGTTTTGTATAAAATTTTAATCCGATACAAAGTTTTTGAGGCGCATAAAAAAACTTTCCTGAGTTAAAAAGTAAACTTCCCCCTCTGTTAAAAGATTTTAATCCCCATGGATTTAAAAAATGCTCTTAAATGTACCTAAAGAAATTCAAAACAAGAGCTTTTCGATACTAAGTCTCTTTCAAAATGCTGCTCAATTCGCTTTTTCATGTATAAAATTGCCGTGCAAAAAAAAATGTACTTTATGGATTCTTGTCTATGATTAACTGAACAGAAAAAAGGCCGAATAAAAGAAAAGCTTTTTTTCTGTTCAGGTTACTTCACAGGAGCGGATCTGGAGCAAAATCTTGGGGGAGGCCCGATGTGACAAGGGCGCCAACGAGAAAAATCTTGAAGGAGGGATGTGACAAAGGAGCCATTATTTGAACAAATTGACAAGTTCATTCTAAAAAAGAGTAAAAAAGGATAATAGGGTGCCAGAAAAAATCTTGGTGGAAAATGGGGTCCTCCAGCCCCCTTGGATCCGCCAGTGTTACTTCAAAGGGCAATTTTTCCTTTGGCACTAAGCC
Organism: Artemia franciscana; assembly: GCF_032884065.1. NCBI lineage: Eukaryota > Metazoa > Arthropoda > Branchiopoda > Anostraca > Artemiidae > Artemia > Artemia franciscana. Next base: position 1,092,313 of record NC_088874.1, read on the forward strand.
GAAGGAAAAAGACTTAGCATTTGCCAAAATATCTGCTTTGTGTTTCCATTTTGTTCGCTACTGAAAATCTCCCTTGCTTGAATTGGCGTTTTTAATGTATTTCTTTTTTTTTCTTATCTTCAATTATTTTGATATATTATTATATTTTATTTTTTGTACATCCTCTTTTCATTTAAAATTTAAGTGGATATTTGATTTATAGAGGTTTATCTGAAATTAGAAAAAAATTTTCTCATTTAAGATTATGTTTGATTTAATAACAATGGCTTTTGATTCCAAATTAGAGGTAAGAGGTGGTGATCATTATTACAATTATTAGAGGTAAGAGGTGGTGGATACTCCCATAGTCGCTTTAAGATCAACAGCCAAAACTAAAAATACATCTTAAAAGAGGCTTAAAAGAGAGAGACTATGGGAATATATATATATATATATATATATATATATATATATATATATATATATATATATATATATATATATATATATATATATATATATATATATATATATATATATATATATATATATATATATATATATATATATATATATATATATATATATATATATATATATATATATATATATATATATATATATTACTTGTATTGCAGAAATTATTCATTTTTCATTTGTTCTCTATTTCCAATTTTTAGCTATTTTATCCTTATACCTGAACAAGGCACTTGGATTCCCCGAGGATACGGCAACCGTCCTCTACCACGTGTTCATTATGTTGTGCTACTTCACGCCAATTCTGGGCGCTATTGTTGCAGATACATTCCTTGGAAAATACAAGTAAGATTACTTTGTGTTATGGTTTGGAATTTGGAAAGATAATTGAAGAGCCACCTTTCATTGGTACCAATTCACAAAGATGTAAGGGGGGGGGGCAAGGTTTCCCTTCGTGAAGCTACAAAAATAACGCATTTTGAAACTATGGGGTTTTCTGTGTTCTTTTCATTTTACAAAATGAAACTGCCAAAAAAGTGTTTTACTATTGATATCAGGGGGGGGGTCGTGGTCAAAATTACCCCTTCTTGAGCCATCGCCTTCTAGGTATATTGTCACTTTTCCAAATGAAAATCTCTTTCTTAAGAAACTAAATTAGTTTTTTTGAAAGTGGACGAGGAACGTTATATAACTTTCGTTGAAACGGCAATAATATACGCACGGTAAATAACGGTAATAAAAAAAGAGACAGATTATAATTTATAGCTTTTTTTATCACCAAAGCTCTAAATTCTAATACTGCTTCTGTCTTTTTTGATTCTGCATTAAGCAGCCATGTTTTTGAAAATCCTTGCCACAACATACTTTTTCAAGAATCCGACCTTATTAGCAATGACCTAGACATTAAACATGTAGTTCGAGAAGCAATTGAAATCAGACTTAGGATTAATAATATTTCCTTAAATAGGGTCTTGGGAGATACACAAATTTAATTATAAATGACCTTACGAAATATTATAAAAAACCATTATATATTAACACAGAACCTTTCACAAATAGACCTATGAGATCAGCAGCCAAAAAAGCAAGATTGGCGCTAAAAATGTGTTTTCAAATCACTCTTTTTGATTTCAATAAATAGCCTCGTTTCATCACAATTTATTTATCAGTCCTGGTTGAACTTTGCTGAAGTAAGGATGCTGGGACTGTTCTATAATTTTTCATTTTAGTTTTATTGATTTTATCCTGTTGTAAGATTTTTCTTCTTATATATTTTTGCATTGCTGAGGACGGCCCTTGGACATAGAGCCGAAATATTCATTCTAATTTGTTTTCCACGGTCTTGAGAAATTCCCTATTGTTCGTCTTGTTTTTGGTGATTGTAATATTAAAAAAGTACTTTTTACCAAAATTACTATTCACCACCATTTTTTGTGTATATTCAAATTTTGTCCAAAATTGAAATAGAAAATTTAAACGTACTACTAATCAACGGACGGTACTAATCAACGTACAATTATGGATTTACACACAAACCAGGGACTGAATTTACCGGTACCTTAAATTGTTAGGCCTGGGTATGATTTGGTAAACAATCGGAAGTTAAATAAAAAAAGTTTTCCAACTGAAAGCAAGAAACAGATTTGAAACCTATTTGAATATTGTATTCTTCATGAAGGGAGCTATCTCCTCCTTAGCTCCTTTCTCTTTACTGAAGTTTGACTTGTGTCCAAGTTTTAAAAGAAAATTTTCAACTAGATATTTTTTTAAGACTCTTCTTATTTACGGAGTATTTATGTTTTTTTAAGTTTTAAAATTGCTCCTTACTTTAATGAAATTTAAATTATCTTTTAGTTAAATAGAAATTACCTTTTCTATTTGTTTAATTACATTTCAGGAAATAGTAGTTTTCTGAATATATTACTTTTGGTAACGCAGAAAAAAACATCAATATTTCAATGATTTCTGTTTGGATTTTGATGTGTAATCAGACAGTTCATGGTAAGCGAACTGTAAGTAAGGAGCTACCCGGCTCAATAGTAACCGAAAGTTTAAAAAACAGAATCTTGATACCAATAGATATATCAAAAGAATTGGCTTACTATGCTGATGCCAAATATATAAGTTCCATTAACTTTAGTCACACCTGGGAAAATTTTAGAGATTTTTTGAAAAAAAAATGTGATTTTTGAAAGAAAGGGGAAAGACCCCTCGAAGTTATAAAATTTTAATAAAAATCATACCATCAGATTTATTTTATCAAAGAGCCTACTGTAGGGGTTTCAAGCTCCCATCTCCAAAAATGTGGAATTCTGTAATCTTTTATAGAAGAAAGATCACGGATGCGCGTATATTTATTTTTTTCCCAGGTGTGATCGCATTGAACCAGTGGGCCTATTGAACATAATCCTCTAGATCCTCCGAAGTTTCATTCCAATACACACAGCCTTTCCCTTAGCCTTGTGAGAAAAAAAAATTGTGAAAAAACTGTTTTCGTCCATAGCAAGACCTAACTTAGTTGAGGTATACCTTTAGTTTTGGTCCCTCTCAAGATTTTTTTTCTTTAATGCAATTTTTTTAAATAGTCGCTGCATGGGAATTTTTTTTTATGGTTTCTTCCGTATACCGATTTTTTTAAACGTTAAAATTTCTCCTTAATTCTCATCACCAGCGCACTTTAAAATTAAATTATCATTTAGGTTTACATTGAATTCGTGAAGCTACAACGTTCAACACCAATGGTATCACGAGACTAAAAAAACATTTGTTTAGATAAGTGCTGCCGTAGTTTATTTGCATAATGTATGTTTGTTTCCTTTATCTGAGTATTTTCTTACGGTTTGTTGGCGTTCATTATTTTGAAAAAATACATCAAACTTACTCCGCTTGTGTTTTAAAAAATAATGCGTCTATATTGTGACCCTTAGTTTCAATTAATAGAGATTTATATTAATAGATTAATGAATTGATAAAAAGAAAAATTATATTAATAATTTAGATATCAGAAAGATATTAGTTAATATAGAAATATAAAAATAGATTTGTATTATTTGTATTATTTATATATAAATTATATAAATATAATCAGGTACTCATGCATGTAGGTAATCATGATTAAGGGAGGCTGACAGAGCTAAATACTAAATTAATGGAGAGTGCAGAACTCTTTTCTCTCTTTCTTTCTGTTCTTTCTTAAATTTTACTCCTATGTTTAAGGGGTTACTGTAACCAAGGGAAAGTGCAAGTTAAGTGTTTGGCTGTATAATTCATTTTTGTTTAGCAAACTCCTTATCTCTCTTTCTCTCCCCCTCTCTCTCTCTCTCCCACTCCCTGTGTTGGACTCAGGTAGTTGTTGCTATGATGGCTTCTCAAAAGGAGCAATAAAAATCTACATTGTTTATGGTACGTAACTTACAATAAAATGCATCAAATTGAATCTTTCTTTTCAGGACCATTCTCTATGTCAGTATTCTTTATGCAGTTGGCAATGTTGTGTTAAGTGTTGGCGCAATTCCAAACACAGAATGGATTGGAGCACCAGTAGAAGACGCTTATGGAGTGCCTCAGACGTATGTGTCTACTGCTTTCTTATGACTAAAAGTCGGATTTATTTTAGTGACTATAAATTGTATTATTTATATAAGTTATATATTATTAATAATTATATATTAATTATAAATTAATATATAAGTTATATATCACATATAAATTATATTTTAGTAACTATTAATTGTAGTTGCTTCAAACTCCTAATCCTCCTTTAAATGCGATTCTCAATAATGTAATAGGTATCCAAGTCGTTGCAACTACTTATTCTGCATATCTACTTGCATATGTACTCTGCATATGTACATTTACTTTTGGAAGAGGGTTGTTCAAAGCCCTCAAGGATTCAAAGGGAAATATGGCACAGAGCCCTCCATACTTTTCTATGTAAAATTTCGACTAAGTCTGAAGTTTGGAAAAAAAGTCAAGGTTCATAAAGATAAAAAAGAATATAAAATTCCGTCCACATTTAGTTCCTTACTAATAAAGAGCCTACCAGGTGGCCGTGTTTTCTCAGTTTTTTAAACTTTTTCTGAAAACAATTTTATTTTTGTTCTGTTTTCAATTGTACTTTCTTTATTTTAATTCAAGGGGTTTCAAATCAGCAATTTTAATTGGAATAATTGGAATAATTCAATGCGTCCTTCCTGTTTATTCTTCACAGAATCATCACTTTCATTCGTTTTTGTATTCTCCTTGGGGATTATTGACGATCTCAGAATTAATATTACCGACTAAACAAAGAAAGAAAGATATCAAAATAAAGAAAAAAAAACAAGGGTTATACGGCCAGTAGAAGGAAAAGAAAATGACAAACTCTACAACAGATACATCGCCTGTATGCTATATATCCCCAGATATAAACGCCTCAACATCACGGAACATCAAAAGCCCACCCCTCACCAAAACCATACAAAGACACAGATGGAGCTACCCAGGGCACGTACTACGCATGGACGACACCAGAATCCCCAAGCAAGCATTCTTTTGACTGCCCGAAAGCACCCGCCGTATAGGACGACTCCGTCGTACCTTCAACAGCGACCTGCGTCAATATAGGAGGTGGCCTGCCTCCTTATAACCAGAGTGGGAAGACATTATCGCTGCTACCAGTTACAGAGACAATTGGAGACTCTTATTAGACACCTTGGGTACCTCTGGAGGCACAGGAAGATCTAAGGATAAGGGTAAGGTATACGCCTTCCGGGCGTAAGGGTAAGGTAGTTCTGAATATGCCTAGTTTTATATAGGTGAAATGTCTGTTGTTCAGTTTGTCTTTTCTTTTCCTTCTTCTGGCCAGGGACCCCTTCCTTTCTTCTTTTGAGATCTTTCTGTCTTTGTTTTGTCATGGCTGGCGATCTCGGCTTTATATCTTTCATATTACTAACTACTTTGCTCAGTGGCACGAGCATAACACATTCCTTCATCCCATCGTAATTTCCGTTCACAAAGTCATTTCCTACTAGTTCTTTGATTAAACTACTACCGGACATTAATTCCTCAGGTCCTTCCATTTCAGCAAGAAGATATTAATTTTCATTCTTATTCAAGTGTTTCTGGTGTCTGGCTAATTACTTCCCCGTGGAAATCCCCCCTCTCTGTAGTCCCCGTGGAAATCCCCCCTCTCTGTAGTCAACCCCCCACGTTCAAAATAAATTTTAATGTGCTTTTAAAATATTTAGCACAGAGCCTTGTCTTCAGTAAAATTTATTGTAACTATTTTGAGTATTTATCAACAGTGGTCATAAAAACAAATAAGAAAAGTCCCTCGAATCGAAAACTCTAGAAAATTTTAGTTACCATGTTTTTTAGCCTAACAATTGAATTTGTTTTTGCATAGCACGTATTTAATATGCTTTTAGTCCAGCTAAAGTTCTACTTTAGTGTAATGCCTATGGTAACTTAGAATTATTTTTTCGTTTTTAATTTTAGCTTCACTCTTACTTTTCTTTAAAAAAAAAAAAATTAAGAAGACAATAATAATTTTTTCAGTGTGGTATCCCTAATTGGCCTTTTCATCATCGCAGTAGGAACGGGTGGTATCAAGCCTTGTGTTGCAGCATTTGGAGGGGACCAGTTTATTCGACCACAGCAAGATCGGCAGTTGGAGACTTTCTTTTCCATTTTTTACTTCTCAATCAACGCTGGTAGTTTACTATCAACAGTGGTGACCCCAATTCTTAGGGATGAAGTGGAATGCGCTGGCGTAGAAACCTGCTATCCTTTGGCATTTGGGGTACCAGCTATTCTCTTTGCCGTTGCTCTGGGTAAGCAAATTTGTACAGCTTGCTATAAAGAGTAGGATATAAGTTTTTGGTAACAGCTCTAAAATTAAGAATTTTTGTTTAGAAAATTTAGAATTCTTTGTCAAGTTTTATTATAATGTAGTTTTGGTCAGAATTTGTATTTTATTTTTAATTATAATGTTTCGTTACTGGCAAAAAGCACGTAGATGTAGCAATTTCCTGGTAAATGACCAACTTTCTATGATGTCATTGCTAGCAATTTCCTGGTAAATGACCAACTTTCTATGATGTCACTGCTAGCAATTTCCTGGTAAATGACCAACTTTCTATGATGTCACTGCTAGCAATTTCCTGGTAAATGACCAACTTTCTATGATGTCACTGCTAGCAATTTCCTGGTAAATGGCCAACTTTCTATGATGTCACTGCTACCAATTTCCTAGTAAATGACCAACTTTCTATGATGTCACTGCTACCAATTTCCTGGTAAATGACCAACTTTCTAAGATATCACTGCTAGAAATTTTCTGGTAAATGACCAACTTTCTATGATGTCACTGCTAGCAATTCCCTGGTAAATGACCAACTTTCTATGATGTCACTGCTACCAATTTCCTGGTAAATGGCCAACTTTCTATGATGTCACTGCGCCCCGCTAGCGGTGAAGAAACAAGGAAAAAGATAGAGGACACACTAGTGCTAATTGTGCAAAACCTTCCTTGTTGTTCGGGATGGGGAGGGAGCTGTAACTTCTCTGTGAAGGATTCTAGACAATGGAGATTCTAATGATTCAATTTACATTTTGATCCGACACCGATTTGATGTTCCCGTAAGTTCATTTTCTTAATAAACTTTTACTCTTCCGCTTAATTACTGTTTTTGAATCAGCTTCAAGAGATTGTTTGTTTGTAGCTTAGCATTATCTCTTTGAAGAAATTTTTAACTTTCGGCTGTTATGGGCCGAACTTTGTTCTGTAACCATGACTAACTAAGATGGAGAACTGGATGAATGTGACAACTTGAAACAAATTTGAGTAGAGAAAAAAAATCATTTTTTTAATCGCAAAGATAATAACACACATGTCTTCATTGCCTTTACATTTGGTTGTGATGATAGATGGCAATGTCTTATTTGACAACCTGTCAATACTTGCATTGATGGATGACGGTGAACAGCAAGTATTTTAAAACTGGAAAAATACTGTAAATTCACGTGGGTTTCCTTCACTGTTGCCCTAATAAAAGTCAGGAAATTTTAGAGATCTTAAGCAATTACTGATCCACTAAACTCCTATCCAGTATTGCAGTATTTAACACTATAATAAAAAAAAATCAACAAGATTCAATGAAATCAAAATCCAATTAAAACAATAATAATAAAAAAATTAAATAAATTATAATGTGCGACCAAATAAGGTTCATCAAAAACATAATAGAAAATGAACTACAGTACATTTTTTGGGGGGGCCATCATCAAGTTTGTTTCCTTAAATAGAAAAAAAATCTGTTTTAAAATGGAATCAAGTACCAACAATATGATTTAACATAAAACAAACTTACTACCCTATATATGGGCTAGCGCTCTCACCAGTCTCCCGTTCTCTAACCTAAATTTTAACAAGTGTTTTTCTGAATGTATTTTAGAATGCAAAATATTCACTCATTTGGTGACTACTTATGTGTTATTTACTGATTAAATTTCAAAAGATATGAAAAAGCATTTTATTTTTAATTTTTGTACAATCTACTGAGCCCTCCTTTGTCCTCTATTATGTTTATAAAGAACTATTACTGCTCTTACATAATAGTATATATTAAAGGATTTTATCAAGGATATACTAGTTTGACCCCCCCTCTCAAGAAAACAGCCACTTTCATTAATGCTTGAGCAACGATTTAAGGTTATAGCTAGGAATCAGGGCGTTACACCTTTTACAACAGCCATTGTCAGATAGCGATCAGAAAATGGGCTATTTTTTTTTTTATTTCTTGCATGACACAAATAATTTATGCAGAAAAACGGCCAAAATACCGAAAAAATTATTACAATACGTTGTAATATACTCAAATTTTACAACAATGGGGAACATTTTCCTTTCCCATGTGACTGGTGTATTATGGTGTAATATGCACGATGTAACTGGTGCATCAAACACTCAAATACTACGTCATCATCTTTGCTCATTCTTTCCATTATTAAACAGTTCGTGGTAACGAACTGTAGTAAGGAGCGACCCGGCTCAATAGTAAACGAAACTCTAAAAAACGGAATTATGATACTAATAGATACATCAAAAGGATCGCATTTTTATGCTGATTTTAAATATATAAGTCTCAAAATTTAGTCTTACTATCAAAAGTTACAAGCCTGAGAAAATTTGCCCTATTTTGGAAAATAGGGGGAAACACCCCCTAAAAGTCATCACGTTCGACGTATCAGAGAACTTTAGCGTAAAGAGCTGATTCTTGAGGAGGGAACAGCCCCTTTCATACACGGAATTATTTCTGTTCGTTTTTTTAACTGAAAGTAAGGAGCGACATTAAAACTTAAAACGAACAGAAATTACTCCGTATATGAAAGGGGCTGTTCCCTTCTCAACACCCCGCTCTTTACGCTAGAGTTTGAATCCTTATCTCAATTCTACTTTATTAAACAGTAAATCTTTCTCTCAATTCTACTTTATTAAACAGTGAAACTTTAGCGTAAAGAGCGGGGTGTTGAGAAGGGAACAGCCCCTTTCATATACGGAGTAATTTCTGTTCGCTTTAAGTTTTAATGTCGCTCCTTACTTTCAGTTAAAAAACTTGTTTTTTTATTTAATTTGCTTTATGGAGCCAGTTAAATTGGCAATTGAACTACCCATGCATGAAACTTTAAAAACTGATTTCCCAGAATTTAGAGACAATGCTTAGCCTACAGCATTGCTATTTAGACAACTAAATTGAAATATATTTTTAAAATGAAATATGAAGATTAGGTTTGTTTGTTATATCATGTTTTATTAAGCAGCAAAATCGTGTTGTTTGGATAACTGAAATACGTCAATGCTATTTGTTATCTCTTTCAAATAAACTAATATCTCATTTTTAGTTTTTGTTTTTGAAATGTGGTCTTGTGATTCGGCAAAAAATCAAATTCAAATAACTGATTTCCACATAAAGTCTACGTGTAAAGTTTAAAGTCCATAACGTATTCTAATCCTTAGTCATTTCTGAAAATGTTATTTTCTCTGTCAATTTAGCTATAAAAAATATTTAAAAGGAACAATCACAGTTGTTCTACAAGTCTTGATTATTTAGGGGTAATTCAGGGATTAGTTTTTGTAATTTACCAGGTCCCCTAAACCCAAAGGTGTTAAAAATACTTTGTACTTGGTGTTTGTTTTCCAATGATATAGCTGACCACATATTCTTGGAGTTTCTAATCGAATTTTAATCAAACTGTACTCAAATTACAAATACAGTAATCAAATTACATATACAGTAATCAAATGGTAACGTGGACGGTCCAAAAAATAAGTTACCTACTGCAAACGTAGGGTGTCATCTGATTCTATCCTAGTCTGTATCCAAGAGGTTCTGAATTAAGTCTTTTTGCCTCAGAAGGACTACATTATTATTATTTTTTTTATTCTAATGAACATATGCGAACCTTGTATCAAATCAAAGTTATATTGATTTGATATATGCATGTATTGGATTCACAAAGCTTCTTGATCACTAAGGTCCTTGCGTTGGCCCTGCAGTGTGTTGTTACAGCTGTACTCGAACCCTGGGGCCCCAATTATCAAGCTGAGATCATATCTACCATACCATCAGGGTACTTCTCTTTTGTGTTAGTTTGGTAATAAGGAATTGACCACAAAATTGATTTCAGTTTTAATTACTGTTCCAGTGTCTAGCCTACATATAGTTCATGGCTCATTCTAAAACTGAGTCTTTCCTAAAGAAATTGTTTTCTTATGCGGCAATACGGCAATTGTTTTCTAGTAGCTGGACTCGTACCCTGGGCCCCCTATTACCAAACTGAGATCAAACCTATTGTGCCATCAGGCTACTTCTCTTTTGTGTTAGTTTGGTAATTAGAGTTTGGCCAAAAAATTGATTTCAGTTTCTAAAACTGAGCCTTCCCTAAAGAAATTGTTTTCTTATGCGGCAATTGTTTTCTAGTAGCTGGACTCGTACCCTGGACCCCCTATTACCAAACTGAGATCAAACCTATTGTGCCATCAGGCTACTTCTCTTTTGTGTTAGTTTGGTAATTAGAGTTTGGCCAAAAAATTGATCTCAGTTTTAATGAATGTTCCAGTGTCTAGCCTACGTATAAAGTTTAAAGTTCGTGGCTCGTTCTAAAACTGAGTCATTCCTAAAGAAATTGTTTTCTTGTACGGCAATTTGGCACAATTCAACAAGACTTGAAAAAAATGAGATATATTTATAATTTCTCACTTCTATTACATGGCAGGTGTGACAAATCAAAGAAGTTATTTTTGAGTGAAAGCACTGTTTCCAGATATTTTGGAATATTGACATAAAAAGTAAAAAACTTTTTAACCATTTTCTACTTCCTTGTAACGAAAAATAGTTACGATTAAGCAATTTTATGAAAGTTTAACATACTGTGAGGAAAATATTTCCATTGCCAGACGAAGAAAAAGATTCTTTTAGGCATTTTCTACTTTACTATAGTAAAAATTGATTACAGCTATGGCTGTATTTGAATGGGCCACATACTGTGAAGAAATTATGTCCATTACCAGATGAAGGCGAAGATTTTTTTGGGTTTTTTTACTTTACTTTAACGTTTATAGTAACTTTATAGTAACTATAGCCGTTACAGCGATAGCAACGGCTATACTTTTATAGGGCTAACGGTTTTATTATATATTTAACGGTTTTATTTTATTATAGCAACGGCTATATTTTTATACTGTCTCTGCTTTTGATCAAAATTTTCGTTTTTGAACACTAGTGACTCTAGATCTTAAGACTGGTCGAAATTTAAAATTATCGAAACTCCGGCCGTGTTTTGGACATTTCTTCGTTTCTTTATACTTTTCTATTTTATATTGCTCTTTTTTTTAGAAATATGTTTTTTCTACATTAGCCTTTACAAAATAAGATTAATTTTTGTATAATTTTGTGCTGGAACAGACTTACAGAGCCAATTGTGGTCGAATATTGACTTTATAAAAAGTGAACAGTAGCTTCTTTTATCTTTAATTTGAATCCTAGCTGTTTTTCTGATCCATCCATCGTTTTCCAAAATAACCTACCTAGTTGTCAAATTTTGTTGTAGTGTACTAAAAAAAAAACGAACAGTAGTTTTTATACTTAATTTTGATCTCAGCTGTTTTTCTACCCGCTATAATTTACCCCCCCCCTCTAATGTGCAAATATATTACCCAAATTTGTATTTAAAATGTTCTTTGGTCTAGTAAAAAATAGACAACAGCTTTTATGTGTTTAATCTAAGCTTTAGATTTTTTTTTTTTAATCTGGCCTTTTTCATAATCTGTTCATCGTTGCATAAAATAACTCACCTATTAATATTGGTCTACTAAAAAACTGAACAGAATATTTTATCTTTAGCTTGAATTCTAGATTTTTCTGATCTGTTTGTCACTGTAAAACAGAACTGATCAAAAACTGATCTTCGTACACAAAAACACCACCAAGTAGTCACAACGTTATTGCACAATCAACTATTACCAAAAAACTATATATTAAGATTCCCAGTTTCAGAGACACTAATGACGCGGTATGGCACATTCGTTTCCAAAAATGCACGCTTTAACCCATAGCTGATCAAGATTTATGATCCACAAATAAATTTGAAGAGCGGCTTTAACCCATTTACTTTCAATTTCAGCGGTTTTTCTAATCGATTTATCTTCGTACACAAAAACACCACCAAGTAGTCACAACGTTATTGCACAATCAACAATTACCAAAAACTAAATATTAAGATTCTTTGTGATCCACAAATAGTTTTGCAACATAGCTTTGTGATCCAAAAATAAATGTGAAGAGCAGCTATAACCCATACTTACTTTACATTTCAGCGGTTTTTCTAATCGGTTCATCTTCGTACACAAAAACACCACCAAGTAGTCACAACGTTATTGCACAATCAACAATTACCAAAAACTAAATATTAAGATTCTTTGTGATCCACAAATAGTTTTGCAACATAGCTTTGTGATCCAAAAATAAATGTGAAGAGCAGCTATAACCCATACTTACTTTACATTTCAGCGGTTTTTCTAATCGGTTCATCTTCGTACACAAAAACACCACCAAGTAGTCACAACGTTATTGCACAATCAACAATTACCAAAAACTAAATATTAAGATTCTTTGTGATCCACAAATAGTTTTGCAACATAGCTTTGTGATCCAAAAATAAATGTGAAGAGCAGCTATAACCCATACTTACTTTACATTTCAGCGGTTTTTCTAATCGGTTCATCTTCGTACACAAAAGCACCACCAAGTAGTCACAACGTTATTGCACAATCAACAATTACCAAAAACTAAATATTAAGATTCTTTGTGATCCACAAATAGTTTTGCAACATAGCTTTGTGATCCAAAAATAAATGTGAAGAGCAGCTATAACCCATACTTACTTTACATTTCAGCGGTTTTTCTAATCGGTTCATCTTCGTACACAAAAACACCACCAAGTAGTCACAACGTTATTGCACAATCAACAATTACCAAAAACTAAATATTAAGATTCTTTGTGATCCACAAATAGTTTTGCAACATAGCTTTGTGATCCAAAAATAAATGTGAAGAGCAGCTATAACCCATACTTACTTTACATTTCAGCGATTTTTCTAATCGGTTCATCTTCGTACACAAAAACACCACCAAGTAGTCACAACGTTATTGCACAATCAACAATTACCAAAAACTAAATATTAAGATTCTTTGTGATCCACAAATAGTTTTGCAACATAGCTTTGTGATCCAAAAATAAATGTGAAGAGCAGCTATAACCCATACTTACTTTACATTTCAGCGGTTTTTCTAATCGATTCATCTTCGTACACAAAAACACCACCAAGTAGTCACAACGTTATTGCACAATCAACAATTACCAAAAACTAAATATTAAGATTCTTTGTGATCCACAAATAGTTTTGCAACATAGCTTTGTGATCCAAAAATAAATGTGAAGAGCAGCTATAACCCATACTTACTTTACATTTCAGCGGTTTTTCTAATCGGTTCATCTTCGTACACAAAAACGCCACCAAGTAGTCACAACGTTATTGCACAATCAACAAGTTGTATTACAGTAAGTTTTTTCCAGAGGAATGATCCTGCTTATTAATTAGTTATTACTAATTAACTAATTACTATCAATTACACTTATTAGTTTAGTATTTGGTTTTGGTGACTTGATTAAATGGTTTTGGGTAGTCTAATTTTGCAATTAACTCTTGGTTTAAAGGTCTAACTGATTTACTCTGATTCACGCGTCCTAGTTTTGCTTTTAGGATGTCATCTTCTGTAGAATTCAAGAAATGGTATCATAGTCTAGAAAACGACACCCATCTGGTAGGTAAGGGGGTCTTGGTTTGAGTCTAGTTCTTGGTAGCTAGCGATTAATATGTGTTAATTTTAGAAACTAATCACCAAAAATTGTCTTAAAGTGGAGTTAGTTTAATTAAGGCTGATTTATTCATTAAATTTATTCATTAAGATTTTCATTAAGATTTCCTAAAGTAAAAGTGTATTTCAATTAAAAAATGGAATTAATTTAATCAATACGAATCTATTCGGTCAAAAATAAAATTAACATTTTGTTTTCTTTATGAAAAGTAGTTGTCAAAAATTGTCCTAAAATAAGAACATATTTCACTCAAAATAGAATTAGTTAAATTAATGCTATTCTGTTCAACGTGCTAGTCATTCTGTTTCTCTGCTAGTCAAAAATAAAAATGATTTTATTTATTTTTACAAAGACTAGGGTATTTAAAAAAGTTGGTCCTAAAATAAAACAATATTTAACTAAAAATTTAATTAATTTGACTAATGCTAATCTTTTCAGTCATAAATGAAAATTGACATTTTATTTATTTTTGTGGACTCTAGTCGAAAAACTTGCCCTAAAATAAAAGCGTAATTCACTTAGAAATGAATTAAGTTTAATTAAAATAGAAAATACGCATTTATTTCGTATTATTTTTACATTATTTAGTAAATATGGATACTAATACTATTGAATCTATTAAGTTGTTCTTTGAAATAAAATAAAATTTTGTGAAATTGGTAAACATAAGAAACCAATTTGTAAATTTAACATTTACTATAAGTAAAATTGGTGAATTCACTGCAAACTGTTTCTAATTAGAACAAGAAAATGACTATATTTTTGTATTTTTATAAAATGTGAATTTACTGATTAGGTTAAAAATCACATAAAGTATTAACTCTCTCGAAATATGTTTTTTATAGACGATATTAGTTATCATATAAGTATAAAAAATAAAAATTTATAAATACGCTTCTACTAAAGTTTTATAAATACTGCTGAATGGCAGAATAGCCATTTTCTGCCAGAATGGCCGAAAAAATATCAAATAGTATTTTTTAAATAGCATAAATTTTTAATAGGACCTAATTAAAATTGGAAAGTTACAGCATTTTTCTGTTTTTAATTACTGATTTTGCGAAAAATCATATAATGTAAGTCTCCCAATTTTTTTTTATTGTGTAATAACAATTAGTTAATACAAATTACAAATATGTTATTTTGCAATAAAAATTATTTAATATAAATATAAATAAGTACAAATTTATATTCTTATCTATGAAAATTTATAAATTTACTTCTACTATTATCTGTAAATTCTGCTAAATTGCAGAATGGCAGAATGACCGTTTTCTTGCGACCGGCGGAAAAATATTGGTTTCTAACGGTATAGGACAATTCCGGTCTTAGGCAACAAAGTATAAAAACGCATCCTGATTGCATCTTATTATTTTACTTTTTATAGCGGTTTTTGTTGCTGGAAAAAGCTTGTATATTATCAAACCACCTGAAGGCAATGTGATTGTAGATACGATGAAATGCATGGGGGTTAGTATAACTATTTTCGTTTCTATGCTTTTGTCTTTTCTTGCTTGACTTTAGGGTCTGGTTATACATTTAGTGTCTTGTGTTTTAAACTAGCTTGACAAACAAACACAAAGTAGAAACGACAGGACAAAGAAGACGGCCCTTGGACATAGAACCGAAATATCCATTGAATTGAATTCTAGTGTCTTGGAAAAAAAATTCCTTATTTTTTCTACTTTGTTTTTGTTTAATATGGAAAGGCAGTGTGGTCTTCGTCGCTATTTTAGACTAGTTTAACCTTTGCAATGGTTCTTTATCATTAATGCACTATAGACATGGCTCTGGGACAGCAGCGAGAGAAAAAAAAAGCCGAGAATTCTCCTTGTAAGAAACAAAAAAGACTAAGCTATAAGCGTAGAGAAGTAAATGTGGAGAAGGAAAAACATGTTAAGAAAGCAACTTCTTAATAAGCAGAATAACTGTAGCTGGCATAATTTGCGTGCAGCCCCACTATACTCCCCCCTTATTTCTATTCTCCCAATGTGTGTCTTGTTTCAACCCATGCACCTGGAAATTGAACTGTGACGGAACAAGAGCTGGAAGAACAATTGAAGGAGTTAACTGCATGATTAATCTTTAGCTTGAGGACTAAAATATAGCTAAATGTTGAAGCAGAATGCATTGGAAATATATAATTTGGGCTTTATATTTACACATTAGGTGAGGGTGGGATTAAAGTATGACGGGGCTGCATGGAAAATGTGTTAGCCACAATTATTCTGCTCATTATAAAGTATGAATCTATACTTGTTTATTCGCAACTTGGCGTTTTTACCTTTTAGCAAAAAACAATGAAAAGGTATTAACTTGCTTTAAAAAAAAATTGGAAACGTGTTTGAAAGCTCCTAATCGATGAAACAAAAATCTTTATCTAGAAAATGCATCTGTGTACCTCCACGTTTTTTCTGTCTATAATTTCTAGCTATATATATTTACTCATCTATCTATATGTATATACTATAAAAGTGTTAATGCAATCTTTTTAATAGAAAATTTAAATCAAATCCTGCTTCAAAGTTGCTAAGCAATTTATATGAATACTTTCATCTAAAATAGACAATCATATATTTTGACTTGGTTTTCTTTCTATAATCTCTTTCAATATTTTTTTTTATTATTGCGCAATTAAGTCTCGGGCTAATTTTAATATAAAATAACAAAAAGGCATTGATTTGTTTTTCATTAAAAATTAAATCGGAAGCATATTTGTCCTTGCTATTCTTGTCCTTGCTAAACTTTAAAAAAATATTAATACAATCTCTTGAGAAAAGATTAAAATTGAAAACTTATTTGAAACTTGCTAATGGATGTGAACAAAAATGTCGTCTAAAATACAGGTCTATGTATTTCCACGTGTTTTCTGTCTATATGCTTATTCAATCGCACGTTCTTTGCCTTGAGCTACTTTTAATTAAATAAAAAAAAACTAATTTTTTTTAGCTGAAAGTAAGGAGCGACATTAAAACTTAAAGGTAAAGGTAAAGGTAAAGGATACGGCATTAGACTTTACAGTCCCTACCGGCGGTGCTGATCTCCGTTTCTTGGCCCTTCAGCCAGGAAGTGCAATGGGGGGTTGGGGGCCAGCCATCCTGTGCTTTCACACACCCTTCCTGTTTACCTTCCCCAGATTTCTCCAGGAACGAACAGAAATTACTCCGCATATGAAATGAGTTGTCCCCTCCGCAATCCCTCGCTCTTTACGCTAAAGCTTTTAATTGTTTTAAAAAGTAGAATTGTAGCAAAGAGTCAAACTTTAGCGTAAAGAGCGAGGGATTGCGGAGGGGACAACTCATTTCATATACGGAGTAATTTCTGTTCGTTTTAAGTTTTAATGTCGCTCTTTAATTTCAGCTAAAAAAATTAATTTTTTTAAATTTAATTTCTGAACGTTTTTGAATTAATGCATGTTTGGTTTTGGCTCTCCGCACATAAATTATTAGGGCTTTTACTAGGACTTTTTAACGAACGTTTTTATTAGTAAAAAATATTGTAACTTAAGAATTTTTAAACGAACGTTTTTATTAGTAAAAAATATTGTAACTTAAGAATTAACTTACGTAACTAGGACTATGACTAGATTTTACGCATATGAGGGGTTCTAAAAATACTTTAGCATAAAGAGCAAGATATTTATCTCCTCCTAAATACCTCGCTCTTTATGCTAAAGTATTTTTAGAACCCCTCATATGCGTAATAATCTCTGTTCGTTTTAAGTTTCATTGCTACTTCTTCCTTTCGGAAGAAAGGACTGTGGGGAGTAAGTCATCCCCAAAGACATAGTTATTATCATTTTTGACTATGCTGAACAAAATGGCTATCTCAAAATTTTGATCCGTTGTTTTTGGGAAAAAGTGAGCGTGGGAGGGGGCCTAGATGCCCTCCAATTTTTTGGTCACTTAAAAATGGCACTAGAACTTTTCATTTCCGTTAGAATGAGCCCTCTTGCGACATTCTAGGACCACTTGGTCGATAAGATGACCCCTGGGGAAAAGAAAAAAACAAAAAAACAAATGAACATTACAGTAGAAAAACAAACAAATAAACATATATACAGCAGGGTTCTCTGATGCGCTGAATCTGATGGTGTCATTTTCGTTAAGATCCTACGACTTTTAGGGGGTGTTTCCCCCTATTTTCCTAAATAAGGCAAATTTTCACAGGCTCGTAATTTTTGATGGGTAAGACTAAACTTGATGAAACTTATATATTTAAAATCAGCATTGAAATGCGATTCTTTTGATGTAGCTATTGATATAAAAATTCAATTTTTTAGAGTTTTGGTTACAATTGAGCCGGGTTGCTCAATACAGTTCGTTACCACGAACTGTTTGATAAAAGAGTATTAACGCAATATATTTAATTAAAATTTTCAAATTGACACCGGATTAGAACTTGATGATCGATGCATGTTTAAGCGTATCTCGCTTAGTTTTTATGGCACTTGGTATTAACCAAGTGGCATTTAACGATCACACATTCTTTTGGTCTGTCGGTCGATCTGTCTGTCTCGGTTTTGCTAGTTCAGGCACTTCCAGATAAGCTAGGACGATGAAATTTGGCTGGCATATCAGGGACCAGACCCGAATAATTTAGAAATTTGGGGGGATTGCGGGGACGGTTAATTCGGAAAAATTAGAAAAAATTAGGTATTTTTAACTTAAGAACGGGTGACCAGATCTTAATGAAATTTGATGTTTATAAACATATCATGTTTCAGAGCTGTTATTTTAAATCACGACCGGATCCGGTGACATTAGGGGGAGTTGGATGGGGAAAAATAAAATCTTGGATAACGATTAGAGTGGAGGGATCGGGCTGAAACTTGGTGGGAAAAATAAGCACAAGTCCTAGATATGTGATTGACATAACCGGAACGGATATGCTGTCTTTGGGGGAGTTGGGGGGAGGTTAATTCTGAAAAATTAGAAAAAATGAGGTATTTTTAACTTACGAAGGAGTGATCGGATCTTAATGAAATTTCATATTTAGAAGGATTTCGTAATTCAGATCTCTTATTTTAAATCCCGACCGGATCCAGCATCATTGGGGGGAGTTGGGGTGGGGGAACCGGATATCTCGGGAAATGCTTAGAGTGGAGAAATCAGGATGAAACTACGTGGGAAGAATAAGCACAAGTCCAAGATGCGTGGCTGACGTAACCGGACTGGACCCGCTCTCTTTGGGGGAGCTGGGGGGATAATACGGAAAAAAAATTAGACAAAATGAAGTATTTTTAACTTGCGAACGGGTGATCGGATCATAATGAAATTTGATATTTAGAAGGATGTTGTGCTTCGGAGCTCTTTTTCTAAATCCTGACCAGATCTGGTGACATTGGGGGGAGTTGGAAGGGAAAACCGGAAGCCTTGGAAAACGTAAAAATTGAGGTATCTTATCTTACGAATGGTTGATCGGATCTTAATGAAACGTGATATATAGAAAGATTTTATGTCTCAGATGTTCCATTTTTAATTTGAATTGGATCCGGGAACATAGGGGGTTGGAGGGGGAAACAGAAATCTTGGAAACCGGAAATCTTGGAAAACGCTTAGAGTAGAGAGATCGGGATGAAACTTAATGGGAAGGATAATCACAAGTTCTAGATACCTGATTGACATAATTCAAACGGATCCGCTCTCTTTGGGGAGTGGCGCTAATTCAGAAAAAATAGAAAAAATTAGGTATTTTTAACTTAACAACGGGTGGGATCCTAATGAAATTTGATATTTAGAAGGAACTCATGTCTCAACTCTTATTTTAAATCCCGACTAGATCTGGTGACACTGGGGGGAGTTGGAGGGAGAAACCAAAAATCTTGGAAAACGCTTAGAGTAGAGGGATCGGGTTGTCGTAGATACGTGATTGACGTAACAGGACTGGATCCGCTCTCTTTGGGGGAGCTAGGGGGGTTCATTGCTTTGACGAATTTGGTGCTTCTGGACGTGCTAGGACGATGAAAATTGGTAGGCGAGTCAGGGACCTGCACAAATTGACTTGATAAAGTCGTTTTCCCCGATTAGACCATCGGGGGGGGGCTGAAGGGAGAGGAAAAATTAGAAAAAATGAGATATTTTTAACTTACGAGTGGGTGATTGGATTTCAATGAATTTTTATTTAAATCCGTGCGATTGTGATTAAAGGATTAAAATCTGAGATAAAACTCGTGATTAAAATCCGAGTGGGTGATCGGATTAAAGGACCTCGTATCTCAGAGCTCTTATTTTAAATCGCGACCGGCATTAAGCCTCTGATTTTCCTTTTAAGTCAATCCATTGATTCTTAGAGTTTTGCTAGAGCTCATGCCATATGAGCTCTTGGGTCTTCCGGTCTCGTCACAAGTGCCAAATAATCTCTTTTTATGGAAGTGTAATGGTTTTAGACACTACATTGGTTGTAAAACCAATTTATGTCTGTATTAGTCAAGGGTAATATCTATATTAGTCGGGAGTAATGTCTATATAAGTTGGCGGTAAAATATATATTAGTCGGGGGTAATGTCTATATTAGTCGGGGGTAATGTCTATATTAGTCGGGAATAATGTCTATATTAGACGGTGGTAATGTCTATATTCGTCGGGGGAAATGTCTATATTAGTCGGGGGAAATGTCTATATTAGTCGGGGGTAACGTCAATATTATTCGGGGGTAATGTCTATATTAGTCCGGGGTAATGTCTATATTAGTCAGGAGTAATGCCTATATTAGTCGGGGGTAACGTCTATATTGGTTGGGAGTAAATACCTAAAAACCAATGTTTTTAGGTAAGGGTTCTTATGGTTTTATGGAAGCCCTTCTTTTTTTGTAACTTTGTGTCTATATTAGACGTCCAAATTGAGTAGTGAGCGCGCTAAATTTTTAATACACGAGACCAGTTTGAGTCTTGGTGTCGCTGACTGGTAATGGCAGACAGCGGTGTGACTCTGTAAGCCCAGACACAGTCGACCCATCTCTAAACGGCTATCTTGAAAAATTCTGGGGCAAAATACGGGAAGCATCAGGTAATATGCCCCCAACCACTCATGGCGCTCCCGGCCGAAGGCAGATAATCAGGAGATCGGTGCTTGCGCTATGCAGACCATTAGTCAGCATGCCAAAAAAAAAGTTGTATTAGACATGGTATGAGATGCTCTTGAATACTCTTCATCTAGAATTTAACCATATATAAAGTATAAAATCAAATATAAAGATTGCTACCATGACAACTTGCAAATTCATAATGTGACATCGATGTCCGCTTTTTGTGCAATTAAATAAAAAAACTAGTTTTTTAAACTGAAAGTAAGGAGCGATATTAAAACTTAAAACGGACAGAAATTATTCCGTATATGAAATGGGTTGTCCCCTCCGCAATCCCTCGCTCTTTACGCTAAAGTTTTTAATTGTTTTAAAAAGTAGAATTGTGGCAAAGAATCAAACTTTAGCGTAAAGAGCAAGGGATTGCGGAGGGGACAACCCATTTCATATACGGAGTAATTTCTGTCCGTTTTAAGTTTTCATATCGCTCCTTACTTTCAGTTTAAAAAACTAATTTTTTATTTAATTTCTGAACGTTTTTGAATTAATACATTTTTGATTTTGGCTCTCCGCACATTAATTAGTAAAATGAAATTTGCATATTTTTTTTTTTTTTTTGGCTAAACGGCTTTCTCTTAGTTTTGATTAGACGATTTTGAGAAATAAGGGGTGGGGAAGGAGGCCTAGTTGCCCTCCAATTTTTCGGTTACTTAAAAAGGCAACTAGAACTTTTAATTTTTAACGAAAGTTTTTATTAGTAAAAAATATACGTAACTTAAAAATTAACTTACGTAACAAACTTGTATGCTCTTATATTTTTTATTATGTATATGAGGGGGTTTGTCCCCTCGTTAGTACCTCGCCTTTTACACTAAATCTTAAGTTTTGTCCCAATTCTTTAAGAATGACCCCTGAATCAGAAAGGCCGTGGAATAAATAGTTGAAATTACTAAAAACACTTAGCATAAAGAGCATAAGGCCCCCTGGGAGGGGGCCTAGGTGCCCTCCAATTTTTTTGGTCACTTAAAAAGGGCACTAGAACTTTTCATTTCCGTTAGAATGAGCCCTCTTGCGAGATTCTAGGACCACTTGGTCGATACGATGACCCCTGGGAAAAAAACAACAACAAATAAACACGCACCCGTGATCTGTCTTCTGGCAAAAAATACGAAATACCACATTTTTGTAGATAGGGGCTTTAATTTTTGGCTATAGGGTTCTCTTTTACGCTGAACACGATGGTGTGATTTTCGTTAAGATTCTATAACTTTTAGGGGGTGTTTCTCCCTATAAATACAAAATTCCACATTTTTGTAAATAGAAGCTTGTAACTTCTGTAGTAAGGTTCTCTGATACGCTGAATCTGATGGTGTGATTTTCGTTAAGATTCAATGACTTTTAGGGGGTTTTCCCCTATTTTCTAAAATAAGGCAAATTTTCTCAGGCTCGTAACTTTTGATGACAAAGATTAAATTTGATGAAACTTATATATCTAGAATCAGCATAAAAATTCGATTCTTTTGGTGTATCTTTTAGCATGAAAATTCCGTTTTTTAGAGTTTCGTTTACTATTGAGCCGGGTCGCTCCTTACTACAGTTCGTTACCACGAGCTGTTAGATACTATTTGTTATTTATAAGCTAAATTCTAGCCAGTGGCACTGATTGGGCAGTTGAGGGGCATTTGCTCCTCTCCTTAAAAAAGAAAAACTGTTTGAAGTAGGGTGATATCCTGGATTTTTTTGGAGGGGGACAAAAATAATTTTTTGGGAGGAGGGATACAAAAACACCTTGAAAACAACACATCGAAAATTTGTTTATATACATTTTTGTTACGTTTTTACGAGCTGAAAAATGTTTCTTTTTTTGAGGGGGAGGGGGCAAACCTCCTAACCGCTGGATACGGCCTTGATTTGAAAGTTAAATTTTCTTTGCTTAATTTAATTTTGTGCTCTCAAACTTTTGGTTATTTTTTTGTAAAAAAAAAGTACAAAAGGTGATACATGGAAAATGTAGAAACATCACGAATTTTTATTCTTTTCGGATGGGCACGGACTCAGGGCCCGATATCTCCTTATTACAGCATATCGTTAAACATTTAGTATTTGCATAAGCCTTTATGTGGATAAAGGATGATCCTTTTTGGTCAACCATCTTAGGTTAAATGGAAAGCAAGTCGTCCTGGGCTGGGGTGAGAGGATGTCGTAAGGAAATATTTAAGGGAAATGAGAACTTCCTGAAAAGGTTTAAAGAGGGAGGCTTCGGATAGATTGGAACGGAGGAGGAGTGTGTGTAGCTATGTTGGTCTCCGGTGGCTTGGTGCTACAGAAAGTCGTTAGTAGTTGCAGTATTGGTGGTAGTAGTTGTACAAATTCCATCAAAAATATTTAAAAATCAATATATCTTATATTTAGTACGTTAAGTGGCTTTAGAGCGATCATAAGGCTGCCTCAAAATTTTTTTACAGCATATAATTTTTACCAACTCGATTTTCAACCCTGATATATCATTCAATTCTGATGTCAAAGAGAAATGGACTGAGTATTCGCAGGAAAGACATTTATTGGTCGGTTGTCAAGTCAAGCTGCCGAAAACCTGCTGCAAAACAATTCAGCTCCTGTTAGGATCTACCTTGTGACTGCACTAGGTGAAATAACTTAAACACTAATATCCTATTTATACCTAATATCCTGTTTTCTTAATTTTTTCTTATTATTTATTATTGTTATAGTATTCATTATCATTATTATATGGTTATTATTATAATTATTAGCATTATTATTATTACCAATTATTATTATTATCCATTATTTAATTTATTGAAAATAATTTGTTAATATATTATATGTACTATTTTAGCACGCAATATCGCGCAAGTTTAAGGCGAAAAAAGGTGAAAAGAAAAGAGATCATTGGCTGGACTACGCAGACGATAAATACGACACTTCTCTAATTCAGGACTTGAAAGGTGTCCTTACTATTGTTCTTCTATACCTTCCAATGCCTTTCTTCTGGGCTTTGTTTGATCAACAGGTAAGCACCTTTTCTACTTGATATCTATATATTCGTCTTATTCCTTATTTCTCTATCCTTTATATTTTCCTTTGCCTTTATTCTGGGCTTTGTTTGATCAATAGGTAAGCTCCTTTTCTGCTTGATATCTATATATTATTCTTATTCCTTATTTCTCTATCCTTTATATTTCCCATTGCCTTTATTCTGGGCTTTGTTTGATCAATAGGTAAGCACCTTTTCTACTTGATATCTATATATTCTTCTTATTCCTTATTTCTCTATCCTTTATATTTCCCATTGCCTTTATTCTGGGCTTTGTTTGAGCAAAAGGCAAGCACCTTTTCTACTTGATATCTATATATTCGTCTTATTCCTTATTTCTCTATCCTTTATATTTTCCTTTGCCTTTATTCTGGGCTTTGTTTGATCAATAGGTAAGCACCTTTTCTACTTGATATCTATATATTCGTCTTATTCCTTATTTCTCTATCCTTTATATTTCCCATTGCCTTTATTCTGGGCTTTGTTTGAGCAAAAGGCAAGCACCTTTTCTACTTGACATCTATATATTCTTCTTATTCCTTATTTCTCTATCCTTTATATTTTCCTTTGCCTTTATTCTGGGCTTTGTTTGATCAATAGGTAAGCACCTTTTCTACTTGATATCTATATATTCTTCTTATTCCTTATTTCTCTATCCTCTATCTTTCCCATTGCCTTTATTCTGGACTTAGTTTGGCCAACAGGAAGTAGCTTCTGTACTCTGTGTAGTTAAATCTCCCTCATATTCTGTATCTGTCAATCCTACATCTGTAATGACTTCCTTATTTTAAATATTCATGTAATATAGCTTCAAAAAATATGTTTTATCGTTCACAATCACAGAAAATTTAAATTCAGTAAATATTTTAATTTTATTTGCCAAAATTATGAATGTTAATTAAAATAAGTGCATATAGGTCAAATTGACAAATAAATTGAAGGCTAAACATGAAAGTTAGCTAACTACAAAATAATTTTTACAGAACTTTCATGTTCAGTTCTGCATCGTCTATGATGCTCTTGACAGCTGTGAATGTCATCCACATGCGAGAGGTCACCCTTATAATTTTTATTTTGCTGTTTTAATTTTAAAGATTCAGCATTCTTGGTTTTTAGTTTTTCGTATTTTTTTCATGATGGTCTTTTTCTGTACGTTTTCTTGCACTGAGCCCAACTTTACTTCAAGTTTTAGTTCAAATAGGTTTTAGGTGATGTGTGGCCGGCTATTGTAATTTAAGTGAATTTTGCTCAATGTGAATTAAAGGCGCTTATTGCTCGTTTTCAATTAAACATAAAATGTTTTTCAAAAAGTGTAAATTAATAGATTGCTTAAATTTGTTTTGTCAATATTGGTGCTGAAATTATTGTGACCTTATAATAATTATGATTATATTTTAATTGTAATTATCTTTATAATTATAATATGATCATTCCTTTAGTCGTTTCGATTCTTTCTTCATCCTTCTGTCAGATAATTGGGATACGTATTTCCAAACTTAATAAAAACTAAACTTTCAACTGCTTTGAATTTTTCTAGAACGTAATACGAATTTGTTCTGTTACAACAAAACGCGGTCTCATTATCACAATGTTTTTTCTTTCCAGTCTTTTATTGGGGATAAGTTGCATTTTGCTATACCCTCTGTGTATATCTGTGTAACTGATACAAACCTTTCAGGTTACAATTTAGGGAAGGCTTTATTTTAACAGCTTCTATATATATTTTTAGGGACAATCACGAGGTAGGGTTCTATCATGGTAGGATTTTGCCAAGATTGTGAGATACCGTATAGCTTATACAAAAGAAATGTTTTATCCTTGTAAATGCTATATCCTTCAACAATATATTTGCCATTTTGTTTGTTTTTTCGTTTGTTATATCTGTTTCATTTTTTTTAGTCTTTATTGTCTCTGATTCTCATGTTTTCTTCCGATTCTTTGAGATTCTCTTCAATAGGCCTACACTGCCACCCTATTTGTTTACTAACTGTAAATTTCTCTTTAACAAAACACACAAAAAAAAATGCTAGACATCAAATGCTTACTTGAATTGAACAGCTAATATGAGCATTATCAAAATGATAATTTGAGTACTATATTGTTTGTAAGTAAATCAGTATGAAATTAAATATTATATAAAGTTTGTCTACTTCACTCACCGCATGTCAAAACGAGTATGCCAAAAATATATGACAATGAAGTAAATCACGGCCAGTGAAAAGGTTTGTCATTTTTACATTTGTCCCTAATAATTATGTATAATTCTTTATTCTTCTTCCTGCGCTGAGGACGACTGAGTGGCGATCTCATCTAGAGTATTTGTGTTTTTTCTTTTTTCACTGGCTGTGATTCACTCGTTTTTTCATATGCTTTCTTGTTTCGTAATGCCTAGCCTGTCTTAATTTCATAACGTCTTTCTTATTAATGGGACATCTGTCTTGTTATGACGTCTGTCTTATTAATATTATGAAGTGTTTGTGATAGTATATAATCTTTTTATCAGCCTTCGCCCTGGGTATATTATTTTCACTTTGGGATATTATTTCAAAATGATTGACTTTGCAGGGTTCTCGCTGGACGTTTCAGGCAACACGTATGGACGGAAATCTTGGAGGAGGTGTTGCAATAAAACCTGACCAGATGCAAGTTGTCAATCCATTACTTATTCTCCTTTTCGTCCCAATTTTTGAAGCATTTTTTTACCCTCTTTTCAATAAAATCGGAGTCCTACATCGTCCACTTCAGAAGATGGTGTTCGGTGGTACATTGGCTGGGGTTGCCTTTGTCGTTTCTGGACTTGTTGAGTTACAGCTTGAGGTTTGTTTACAACTTTATTTCGTTGCTAAGTTTATATAATTGTTCTATAAATAATATCAACTAGAAATACCATGCAATACCCCATACCCAGAAATACCAAATACCCCATGCAATTAGAAATAATTTTAATTGCAAAGAGTGTTTACAAAACTTTTATTAAGACAAAGAAAAAAGGACATATCTATGCTACACATACAATAAAGTAATTTTCCTTGTTATTGAAGATGAGTATTTTCGAAGGTTTTTTGGCTTTGTTTTGAAACTTCCATGAATGTGTTCATCGTTACAATTCCTGAATCAATTGATATATATTTTTTTTCAGAGATATTTTAAACTGTTGGGTACTATGGGCTAAACTTCGTTCTTTACTAGACAGATAATTTCCTTTAAAATGAGCCCTTAAATAGTTCTCTATGATGCTCCAGCTCCCCTGTAGCAGAGGAGAAGGAAAAAACAAGAAAAAGTGGATAAGTCAGTGCCACCCATACAAAAAAAGGTCTGAGGGTGTTTTCTCACAGTTGAAAAATTTTGGAATACTTATCTTCGAAAAGTAATTGTTTACTCTATGTAATGATCAAGTACGTCCTGTAACTTTGGATACGGGTGCTCATACGCACAAGTGAGGCTTTTTTAATGGTTCTAAATATGTTTATTTTTGAGATAAATAGAGCGATAATTTATTCAAGGTACTTTTAAAATGAATACAACTATATTAAATATAAAATCTATATTCTTATTACTCAAGTTCTTGAGAACTAATAGCGATGGAGAAAAAAAAATAAGAAAAAAAGGTCACAGCAGTGCCACCCATGCAAAGAAAAAGATTTTTCTTGTTGTTCAATGTGGGGGACTGTACCTTTCCTGTATTGGGTTTTCAACAATGGTGATTCCGGTGGTACAATTTTTGTTTCGATCGACACGATTTTTAGGGGTTTTTAGGCTATCTATTGGAATGCCTATAAATTTGTTTTGTAATAGCCTTTTAGCATTATGAGTATTCAAAGTTTAGTTACCATTTCTGAACCAGCTTCAATTAGCAAGTTTTTCCCACTTAAAGATGTGTCAAAGATATAATATACAACCTTTTCCTATGTTATATCTACGAGAAATAACATTTTGTCTGGAAAATATTAGAGCCGACCTCCCTAAAAATTTATACTGAAAGAAATAATTAACCTATTTAACAGTTCGTGGTAACGAACTGTAAGCAAGGAGCAATGCGGCTCAATAGAAACAGAAACTCTAAAATGTCTAAAAACTCTAAAAAACAAAACTAGAAAAATTTTTGATATCATTAGATTTTTCAAAAAAAATCGGGTTGTTGTGCTGATTCCAAATTTGAGATTCACTAAGTTTAGTGTTACCCATGAACGGCAACGAGCCTGAGAA
The DNA here is from genome assembly GCF_032884065.1 of Artemia franciscana. Taxonomy (NCBI): domain Eukaryota; kingdom Metazoa; phylum Arthropoda; class Branchiopoda; order Anostraca; family Artemiidae; genus Artemia; species Artemia franciscana. The sequence goes on from NC_088874.1 coordinate 1,120,472, forward strand.
TATATGCCTGATTTTTGAAAAAGGGGGGAACATCCCCTAAAAGTCAAATAATCTGAATGAACATCACACCATCAGATTAAGCGTAGGAAAGAACCATAGTGATCAAGCTCTATCTGTAAAAGTGCGGAATTTTGCATTTTTTTTTTTTTGCCAGGAGAGGAATCACAAATTCGTGTCTTTTTTTTTCGTTTTTCATTTTTTCCCCAGGGATGATCTAGAACAAAGGGTACTAGAGCATTGGGAGAAGAGTCATTTGAACGGAAATTTAAAGTTCTAGTGTTCATTTTAAGTGACCATAAATATCACACGCCCCTTTTTCCCAAATAGTCGTCTGATCAGAATTTCTAGGTAGCCATTTTGTCCAGTATAGTTGAGCGGTGCAATAACTATGTCTTTGGAGATGAACACCCAAACCCACTGGAGGAAGGGCCACAAGCTATGATATTTGCCCATTTTTTATATATAGAATTTTTTATGGGGAAGTGTACCGCCATGTTTCAGGGGAGGGGAGATTTTCTGAGGATGGATTTTCTCATATATGGAACAATTAGTCCAATAGGCTAACGACGTAGCATATTGGACATCATGATTATAAGACGACTTAAGAAGAAACACTTTTGTGAGAGCTAAAGAGAAAAAAAATACTCCCTCACAAACGCACAATTACAAGTATTTTTACGATACCCCATTTCAGGAGGATAAGCAGTTTTTTTTTTTGGGGGGGGGGAGTGAATAATAAATAAAAAAACGTATTTGACAGTTTCAATAAGAAGTGGCAAGAAATTTGGAAAAAATTGAATTACAGGGGAGGATGTAGGGGTAGCTCCCAATTATGTATGTCCTCTTAAAAAGTTGAACTTTTCCTTAAATTTTTAAGTGTCTAGAAACAACTAGCACACTCACCAAATCTATATAAGAAATTTGTCATCATTCTAATTAAACCTATTAACTGAATGTACAATGACACATACTCGGTTGGCTTCAGATAGCGGTTGCATAACATCAGACGATTGCTTTTGGGATAGAGGTTAGTTGCATAGCAGGTAACCCTGCTCCCTGATCATGACGTTATAAATAGGGTGCTATTATATATATATGGATTGTGCTAGATTTGTGTTTAGAATTATTTGATTGCTTGTGATTTGTGTTATCAATTATTTGAAAATTGTTATTGCTCTAAATCTTTGGGTTAAACTCCGATTTCTTCCAACGTGTAATTAATTTAAATTTAACTCTAATTTAAATGTATAATTAATTGATTAACTTAAGTTTAATATTGTGGCAAGGAGTATAATGCTAATAAAAAAATATGTTTTCTTTTAAATTTAAAGAAAGAAATTAAATGAAATTAAAAAAGAATTTAAAGAAATATTAATGAGTCTGGAGGATTTTTTGTATTAATTCTGGAAAAATTTCCTACGGATCGCTTTGTGTACCCAGCTGACTGACCTTATTTCAAACAGTAGACTTTGCGAAAAGTGTGGTTTAGTCCCACTTTCTAGGGCTATAATGAGAGAAGGGATGACAGATTGCCGAAGATTGTCTTTTTCGGCCAACCGTCTAGGACTAAACAGAAAGCAGACTGTCCGAGGTTGAGGATGTCGGTAAGGAAGATTTAAAGCAAAATGGGGATGCTTGTATGATATATCCCCTACCTAATGTTCTTCTAATATGTTTCTCCGACCCTCAGTCCTAATGAAATATACCAAATTATGATGCAAATATAATACTTTAGAAACAAATTTGGGCTATATATTTGCATATTGGGGGGGGGGTGGTAAAGTACAGCGGGTCTGCATGCCTAATGTGTTAGGTACAATTCTACATATTATGAAGTAAGAATTGTTTTCTAGCTTCACAATGTCCAAATAATTTACCCCCCCCCCCCGCCTAATGTGTAAATATATGGCACAAATTGAATATTTTCCATCTACTCTGTCACTTCTTTGTCTCGTTTCACGCTAAGCTAAAACAAACTAGAGAGAAAAGAATTGTATAATAATTGCATAAGAAGAATTCTATAATGCGTCAATAAATGAACTACTTGAGCGGTAGGGGTTTTATCATACAAGTACCGAAATGGGTACTTCCTGGGGGGACATAAAGAGGCATATCTTGAATAGACTACGATGGAGGAGGAGCGTGCGTAGCTGTGTCACCTTCAGGTGGCTTGGTGCGTTTTTTATTATTATTTTATTATTATATTATATTATATTATTTATTATTATATTATATTATTTATTATTATATTATATTATCTTATTATTAGGTGAGTTTTTTATTATTAGTAGTAGTTCTTTCAATATAAAATTTTCAAAATTGCGTAAACTTTTGGATAATCTTGGTTTAGAAATGGATCATCGTGGAACTTTTTATCTAAATTAAGAAATATGTGAGTTAAGATTTATTTAGATTTGCTTTTTTCTTTTTTTTTAATAAACAGTTCCGGCAATAAAATTTTTAGAAGATTAAATTATAAAGGTATAATGTGGTTATAGAAATTATTAATGTTTAATATAATCTAGTATTAAGATCAAATATGGCTAAGAAACACTTATTTTCGCTACAAAACTTTGGATATCGCTCAATATCATCAGAAAATCTGACTTTAACTCACCATTTGTCCTTAAGAACTTACCATTTCTACTTATCAATCTTTTCTAGCCAACATATGCGAAGATTCCTCCTACGAACTCTCTCCAGTTGAACATATACAACACGCTTGATTGTAATCTAACCATTAACTTTAACAACACTCAGTATGAGGTCCCACGTTTAAGTGCCTTACCGCTGGATGACAGTAGTGAATATTTCAAGAATGGAGTATATGACCTTGTGGCAACATCAATGAATTGCCCTGATCTCGTTAACGACACTCTAATGAAGACATTGAATATGACACAATACCCAGTAAGTTATTTAATTGTACTTATTAATTATAATTATATTTGACATATTATAATTATACATAAATTTGATTAAATGTGGTTATAACTACGATAATCATAATTGCTCAATATTCATCAAGAACAATCATGGAAATTTCTGCCAAGAGCAAAAAATTACTGGTATCCATACCTTCGACATTCCGCATACCGATTTTAGGCGGATGTTTTGACAACCTTCCCTCACCCCAATATTTTAAACTTTTATTGGTACTAAAAACTAAACTTATTAAACCACACTATCAATAAGTATCTTAAGCCAGAATGGATGACCTTCAACTTACGTAGCAAGTGTTGTCACTTCAATTCAATTCAATTCAATTTATTCAAAAAGAAAAGAAAACACATAACAACAATAATAATAAAGATCCTAGAAGCGAACTTATGAACTATTTTATGCATTCACTTAACAATATTCATTTATTAACTGCACTCCCTACTTTATTTTAATAAAAATAAAATTGCAAAATGATTTTAACTTTAAATTATTTATTTGATATTTTGCGCCCCTAAAATTTCTGTCGCTCCCCAAAAGTCGCCTCTGTGCAGGATATTATTTCCAGTCATACGTTTATTTGAGTTAATTTTGATGTACGACAAAAAAAAACAAGGACACAAATTTAATAAAAAGACAAAACCCGACGAGGGTATTTTTCACTCAGTGAATGAAAGAAGAAGACAGTGGCATTCACTAAGCCGTCCTCAGTACAAAAGAAAAAGACTAACCGTTTGAAGTAACCTATACAGAAGGAAAAAACTACATGGAAGGACACTCATTTAAATTTTGTCTTGTTCTTTATCTTTTTTTTTTTGCTTTTTATCGTGCGTCAGGTATACCCATTATGGTTTCAACGTATTTAATGTGCATTTAAACGTATTTAACGTATTTAAATTTGTGTTCTTTTCTTGTGTTTTTGTATTTCTGGCCATCTTCTTATTTAAGCTCCTTTGATAACTTTGTATTTATTTGTTTAAGTAAAATTAGAACATCTTTCTTTTGCTGATTAATTTTATAAATGAAACTAGAACTCTTTGTGGTATATCAAAAATACAATCAGAGTAACTTGTGCTCAACAATTTTGGAAGTTTTCTTAGGGGGGTTTCTCGTATTTCGTATTTTAACAAGTTGAATGTTAGATCGAAAAATATAGAATAAAAATAATTAAATTTCCTTTGGCCAGAAGTTTGAATATCATGTTAACTGATAAAAACCTATTCAGCAACAAGTCTAGATTAATGTGTAGAATTAGTTTTCTTTCTAGCCCCAGAAAGTTCAAGTTTTCGAAAAGTTCAAGTTCGAGTTATTTTTTGAGTACCAGCTTGAGTTTTTTTTCAAGTCCAAGCTTTAAATTTATACTTCAACTTCTAATTTAAGTTTTATCTCTAGCAGGGATGTGCTTTTCAGAGACCACTGGAAATTCTCAACTCAGCAATCAAACTTGTTGTTTTCAAGCACATACAATTCAGTTATTGGTAATCCTGATTTTTTAGCAATTAATATTCAATTACAAGTATATTTAAGTTCAAGACCAGAAACAAACGCTAACATATGTAGCAAACGTGTCGGAGATTGAACTTAACAACAAAAGTTTGGAAAAAATTTTGTCTGCAGAGAAATTGTATAATCAGACAGTTAAATAGATTAATTTATTTATTGTATAGACAGTTAATTTTTATGTAGACAATTACGGCTCCATTACGATAACTAAATAAATCGATGACGATTCGATTAGAATTTAATTGAAAAACGCAAAATTAATTGCAATCATTTTCCAATTAATTAAGCGTAATACTGAGCTCTAGTTTCTTTCAATTTAAATTTTTTATTTTTTGTTAGAAAATTAGTAAATTTACTATTTTAATTTTAGAGTGCATCCTTGCTGTTTAGCTATTCTTCAGATAGTCAGGGTTTTGATGCCCTTGACCTAGCGGAAATAGAACTAGAAAAATCCGATAACGCAAACCCAAGAATAAGGTAAGAAAACCGTCGTTTTAACAACTTTTATCTTGCAATAAAACTGAGAGATAGATTTCAAGCCTGTACATCTTACTTGCTTTATTATTGTCGTCCAGGATCTCACCCAAAGAGTATGGGTAACTTGCAAGAGTAGGAATTGGCGGTGGTGTCGACAAAAAACCTCAACATCATCTAGTTTGGTGACGCTTGGCATTTTTTTAAACAAAATAATAGGAATAATTAATTTATTTTTTTGTAGTTGGTAAAATTATTGTAGTAATAAGAGTCTGGTAGAAGTTCCTGACAGAAAAACGGTTACAATGAAAAATGCCAAGTATCGCGAAACGTTAGATGCCGTTGATGTTTATTTCCCAACGCTAGCGCCAGTTTCCAGTCTTATGTTACCAATACTCTTTGACATCAACCTTAAAATTTTTGAGGAAGGAAGGTATGTTTCAGGGAGTGAAGGGTACTAAACGAGATTGAAACATTAAAAGAATAATAAATACTTATTTCATACGTAAAGGCCCTTTGCTTCAATCCCCCGATCCCCCAAAAGGAGTAATATATGCCCAAGTTCATATATAGCCATTGTATTTTACAATAACGCTACTGTTTTCTTCTCTACTATTAAATAGTAAAAAAAAAGTTTTTTCAACTGAAAGTAAGGAGTAATATTAAAACTTAAAACGAACAAAAATTATTACATATATGGGGGGTGAGGGTTGCCTGCTCCTCAACACCTCGCTCTTCATGCTAAAATTTCTTACCATTTTAAGAAAAGCTACTTAACAACCCTTGTGTTTCAGGAGTCGTTTTTAAAGAATTGGGAAAAAGTTTACACTTTAGCGTAAAGTTTGCTAAGCCTCAGCGTAATGTTCCATTGGCGGGGGGGGGGGGGGTTTGAAACAAAGCAACCTTAGGAATGGCATAAGTATTTATGATTGTTTTTCAAGTTGTTTTCAGAATTTTTTTGGGTTTCCTTCAATTGGTTCTTTCTTTCCAAACCTTAACCCCGGTCCCAGGTTTGTCACAATTCTAACAAGAGTCGACAAAAAGCCTAACCTGTAAAATGGAATATATCACAAAAAGAACACTCACAATTCTATAGAATATTTTCTTACTCCTCCATTCAATGAAATATCTTTGACAATTTTGCCTTTAATCTAAGTTTTGTGTTGTATTGAAACAAATTTAGGCTCATAAATTCCCTTGGATTGAACCCTGTTGTATATTTGATAATTTACAGAATTCTGTTAATCCTAATTTTACTGTGGAAAATTGTACAATTAGGTACATTTTTGCAAAAATAGAGGTTTATTTTATGGCCTGCAGCTTATTGGAATAACTATGAAAAGAGATTTCCTTTGGCTAAGCCCCTTACCCTTAACACAATGTACATCTCTCTAAAATATGAGTGTGGAAGCTGTTTTTAACTTTTTTTGAAACTGTACCATTTTAGTAGAAATTTAATTACGTATTGTTGTATGCACTACTATTGTTTGTAAAGCTTCTTTTTCCTTCCAAAAAGCGGGATAAAATGCGGGCATGCAACAATCCTAACTTATAAAACTATTTTATTATGATTAAAAATATGTCTGGAATTATTTCGTTGAGATTAGGGACCAGACATTGTTTGCAATTTAGCTAGGATTTTTTCAGGAAAATTTTGAGTTTTTCAAAAAGTAAAGGCTTTTGTCAAATCATTTCTTTTAAGTCAAAGTAAATTTATTATAAGCCTTTTTTCAAGTTAAATCTTTCCAAAAATCGGATATATTTCAGCCAAAAATTGTTCAGCAAGCAACACTTTTCGTTGTTGTTGTTGTTTCGTTTCGTTGTTGTTAAAATTTTTCATTTAAAAAACAACACATGTTTTTCTTAAAGGCTCTTTTTATTTCATTTCCATTGAAAACTAGTTGAAATTTGTTCTTTTTTTTATGAAAAAAGTGACTAGGCCGTTTATTTTTCCTCGTGATTTATCTATGGCCCTGTTAAACAGCTTAATTCAAATTTATTTACTCATGTTGATCATTCTGTTCATAAAATGTATATAAATATTGCTTTCTATTTTCAGAATATTATATGATCTGGCTACAGAAAGTAATGGTGAGAATGTTACCTTCATGATTGGTGGATTTGAGTGGACTGGCCTGCCAGATCAAGGGAGTACCGAAAGCATGGACAGATTGAGTCCTGGCAGCTATGAAATTAAATACAGCATAGGAGGGGGAGATCCAGTTTTAATAAGAAGTGTATGTTTTTTTAATTACTTTTGTTTAATATTTTTATTTTTTAATCCCAAATTTCTAATTTTTAAGTAAAACCATAAGGGAAAATGAATGTTAGTGACATCATGTTTTAAGAACACGTGGTAACGTGTGGGACGTGGGAAACACACCAGCAACAGTCATATTTATTAAATAATATCAAGCCGTAGGGAATTTTATAAAATACCTTGTATATTAAATATTTAATTTCTTCGTAAATCCCCCCCCCCCCAGATACGTTTCAATATTAAAATCCCTTGTAACTCAGACGTTTTCTAAACATTCCATTATATCTAGCAAATTTTTACACTCATTTCTCTGAATTATAGGTTAAACACGAGAAATCTTTTCTGTAAAAACATAGCCAATAATTCCTTCGTATTTAACTTTAATTACTATGTTCTTTCATTTCTTTTTTCATAATTACTGGGTTCTCTCTCTGCCATACCAGTGGCTGTGTTGTATGCTTTTAGATAAATGTTTTGTATTTTGTTTTTCTTCTTTGTGTTTCTTTTTGATCTTTTTTAAATGATTGTTTTCTTTTCATATTTTGTTGCGAGGGTTGAGAGCGTACGTTTAGTTGTGATTGGTACAAGCCCTATTCGACGTTATATAGTTAGAAGACTAAAAAAATAAAACGTAAGGTTTCATTTCAACTCGAACATTGACAATAAATGTTTGGTACTAAGAACTATGGATATGCGGGCCCTTGACACTCCCTCCCCTCCGAAGGTCTCTAGTGTACCCCAAACATTTGGTAATTTTTCATCAAGGCTTGCCCTTATATAAAGTATCTAAATTAGCTAAGGGAGTTGGGTTATAATTAGAACAGACACGTGCACAAGCTTTAATTTTCTAAGGTTTCTTTAAACTATATTGGTTTCTTTAAACCAATCTAAGGTCCACCTCTAGCACCAAGTTCTTTGTACAGAAGTGAGGATTTTGTTTTAGTGTGTTTTCGGAATTTATAAATATATGTTTCGTTATGTTTAATGTTATATGTTTCGTTATATTTACGTTATGTATATGTTTCGCTAATTTAAAGTCCAATAGAAATTGAATAACTCAAACACTGCGTAAAGAATTCGTTCCTGACTGAATGCATGATAGGATCTCTTGTTTGTTTTTTACATTTAGTGGCATTTTTGCATTTCTAATTAAGGTTTTTATTATTCTGTTTTCTTAATTTAAATCTTTAGCATTTTTAATTGAATGTTTTAATTGAAGGTTGATGGTTAGCTTCAAGAAGCAGCAGATAATGAACCAGCTATGTAAAATTTTAATATTTGAAGAGAGACATCGTGTCAAAATATTTATCTCTGCTTATTATTTACACTGAGGGTATTCCTATAAAGAACTGAAATTATTTGGTATTTTCGACAAAATCTTAAAAGTAAAAGAAGGAAATAAGGGAACGGAAAGTAAAATATAAAAAAGTAAAAGTAACAAAAGGGAAAGGGAAAATAAAAAAAAGCTTGTAATTTTTTTTGGAAGGGCTCTCTTCTAGAAATCACTTTCTTCTAATAATTGTCCTAAAAAAATCTTCTAAAAAACAATTCAAAAATAATCTTCTATTAAGGGGATATTCTAAAAAAGAACTGTTTTCTTAAGTAATTTAGACGGGATCTTGAAAGTTAAATATTAATGCTTATAAAAGGGATAAAGGAATGTGCAAAAAGGAAATAAGGAAAGGGAAAATAAAATATTTGAAAAGGGAAAGTAACGAAAGGGAAGAGAAAGTAAAAAAAAGTTGCTATTTTTTGTAAGAACGTTATTGGAGATACCTTCTAGAAATTATTCTCTTTTAAAAACCATCACAATCATAATTATTCACTAGCACTTTTCTTCTTTTTTGTTCTTTTTAACACTTTTTTTTTTGTTTTACGATTTTCTTTTACATCATCTACTTTTATTACCATTTTTTTTTTGCTTCCTTTTTAGGAGGAGTTCTTAACTGGTGCTGTATATGAAGTAGTTGTTGCATCTGACAATCCTGGTGAACCATTCATGTTGGTTCAAGAGCTGACCAAACCAAATTCAGTTTCAATTCTATTACTGATACCACAGTATGTCTTGATAACAATGGGGGAAGTTATGTTCTCGCCCATTGGACTTCAGTTTTCCTTCACACAGGTAATTTATTTCACTTAGAAACACACCTTCAGTCTGATTGTGACGTCATCTATCTTTCATTAAAAATCTGATAGGCAGTGTTATAAATAGACTAGTAAATATAAAAATAAAAATACACAGGTATTTATTTCACTCGGGAAACACACCTTCAGTAAGATTGTGACGTCATCAATCTTTCATTTAAAATCTGACAGGCAGTGTTACAAATAGAATAGTAAATATAAAAGTAATAAATACACAGGTATTTATTTTCAATTGGGAAACACACCTTCAGTCTGATTGTGACGTCATCTATCTTTCATTTAAAATCTTATAGGCAGTGTTACAAATAGAATAGTAAATATAAAAGTAAAAAATACACATGTATTTATTTCAATTGAGAAACACACCTTCAGTCTGATTGTGACGTCATCTATCTTTCATTTAAAATCTTATAGGCAGTGTTACAAATAGAATAGTAAATATAAAAGTAAAAAATACACATGTATTTATTTCAATTGGGAAACACACCTTCAGTCTGATTGTGACGTCATCTATCTTTCATTTAAAATCTGATAGGCAGTGTTGCAAATAGAATAGTAAATATAAAAGGAAGAATTCGCAGGAAAAACACGCTATTGACAAATTTTGGATAATTTAAGCTCTTCTTGCATTTACTCCATTGTTCTTTTTTTCCTTCCGTGGTATTTTTCCGACAATTTGTTAAATTTGGTCGGCAAGATAAATAAATTAATTTTCTAAGGTTTATCTTCCCTGTGAAACATCGAATTTTGCCTGCAGCTGTAAATTGCTTTAAAGGACAAGATACTTATATTATTCTAATATTATATTATTTGATCCGTTAGTTTCAAATCTATTTATTTACCGAGTCATCATTGATATATTACTTGGGCTGTTAATTTGAGAATGATTTAAACTTACTAATAAAAATTAAAAAACATTCGCAGTTGTTCACATGGTGGGTATTAGATACCGGTTGGAGGCACTCCATAAACTGGATGTTAAGTGGGAGGATACGGTAAGGGGAGTACTGTCAGATAAGGAGGGCAATGCTAACAAAATATGTATGGTTAAGATGAGTAAAGTACATATTAGTCTCCCTGGCACTAATTAGCTTTTTTTAGGTATTCAGGATGTGACTATATTCAGTAAATGGGCCTTTGTGACCTGAGCATTGATTCAGTTTTAGAATTCCACAAACAATGATAATAACAGTAACCCCTTTTTCAATCTAAACCAAACTTAAACAAAAAATTTTCAACTACTACAAAAATTTTAAGTAAATTCTGACAATGTAGTCTAATAAACGAATCAAGCTGAATCGCAGCATCCAAATGATCTCAAAATTGTCATCTTATGTTGAAACAAAAAACCCTAGGGCTTGATAAAATGAACATACCAAAAGAGCATACCAAAAAATTGCAGAAGGAACATTTACCCTAGCAGACTAGCCGAGGAAATTCCAAGAGAAAAACTTGAGGAGAAAAATTTTGAACAAAAATTCAACAAGACTAAATATTTCAAGTAAACATCAACAATGCAATCTAGTTAATGAATCAAGCTGAATCACTGCTTTTGAATGATAACAAAATTGTCATCTTACGTTGAAAGATAAACAATATTGTACAAAAATATTGAGTAAAAGAACATACCGAATTGTAGAAAAAGAACATACCAAAAACTTGCAGATGGAACATTTCCCCTTGCAGACTTGCAAAGAAAATTGCAAGACAAAAACTTACGGAAGGAAATTTTGAACAAAAATTCAACAACAACAAAAATTTCAAGTATCAAGTAAAGTTCAATGCAATCCAGTAAATGAATCAAGCTGAATCACTGCTTTTGAATGATAACAAAATTGTCATCTTACGTTGAAAGATAAACAGTATTGTACAAAAATATTGTGGAAAAAGAACATACCGAATTGTAGAAAAAGAACATACCAAAAACTTGCAGATGGAACATTTCCCCTTGCAGACTTGCAAAGAAAATTGCAAGACAAAAACTTACGGAAGGAAATTTCGAACAAAAATTCAACAACAACAAAAATTTCAAGTATCAAGTAAAGTTCAATGCAATCCAGTAAATGAATCAAGCTGAATTACAGCTATTGAATGATATCAAAATTTTTATTTTGAAACATAAAAATCCTAGGGTTGCAGAAAAAGAACATCCGAAAAGCTTTTAGAGGGAACATTAGCTTTAAAACTATTTACTCGCCGACCCCCTATTAAATGGAAATCTGCCCACAGCCAAAAGTAGCAGACAAGGAGTGGATAGTAATAATATTTTCTTTTTATTATATTAAATTCTTATCTTATTGCTGTATCTATTTCTTATTATATTATTATATCTTATTGTATTATGTTCTTATTATAATATATTTTTAGGCTCCTGAGAGTATGAAGTCTTTGATTCAAGGCCTGTGGCAACTTACTGTTGCTTTTGGAAATTTGATCGTGATTATTATTGCCGAGGCGAAGATTTTCCCTAAACAGGTAATTTGTTTATTTATTTTGTATATTAACTGCTGTATAACTTAAGGCCTAGCCGAAGTCCAAGTATTTTACTCCCTGGTCAATTCCTTTTCTGAGGCGGCAACTTTGTGTAAGACAAAGATGTCAGTTTTCTTCATTGCTTCAACTAAACAAACATGAGAGGGTTGAAATTGAGGGGTTTCTCACTCAAAATTACGATTATTGCATAGTTATTCTTCGAAATTGACAAGTAGATAGGAAGATTTATTTGCAAAAGAAAAATTATTCGAGGAGAAATTTTTTCGGGGGGAGGGGGGTGAAACTCTTACGCTCCTGAACAATCCGACTGTTTAGTCCCTTGGTCTAATTTATGCATTCTCACGCGCTCTGATTACAGCTGAATCTAGTCTATTGAGGGGAATTTTTTACTTTGAAACAGAAATATGTAAAGTTTGATTGTAATTGACAAATCGAAGATTTATTTGCAAAAGAAAAATTATTCGAGAATAAATTTTTCGGGGGGAGGGGGGTGAAACTCTTACGCTCCTGAACAATCCGAGTGTTTAGTCCCTTGGTCTAATTTATGCATTCTCACGCGCTCTGATTACAGCTGAATCTAGTCTATTGAGGGGAATTTTTGACTTTGAAACAGAAATATGTAAAGTTTGATTGTAATTGACAAGTCGAAGATTTATTTGCAAAAGAAAAATTATTCGAGGAGAAATTTTTTCGGGGGGGAGGAAGATGAAACTCTTACGCTCCTGAACAATCCGAGTGTTTAGTCCCTTGGTCTAATTTATGCATTCTCACGCGCTCTGACTACAGCTGAATCTAGTCTATTGAGGGGAATTTTTGACTTTGAAACAGAAATATGTAAAGTTTTTTAAGGGACTGCAGCCAGCAAGTATATGCTATAGAAATAAGTCTCTGATCGTTGAATATAATATTTTCTGCTCTATTTTTTGATACCCCACAACAATAGTGTCAAGTGTAGAAATCTAGAATGCAAAACCGAAACAGGTTTTATAATTACTCGGGAATTATAAAAAAAAAATAATTGTCGGCTTTAAGATTTGATTAGATCAAAATATTCACCAGATTTTTTTCTATCTGTTAAAATAAAAACAGCCGAAATCACTAATTCAGGAACGTCATGCAAACTCCAAATGTTTAACATGGGAGGTATAGGAAGATTCCTTGAGAGCCCGTCCTGCCTTAAACACATCGCATATATCATAGGACTTGCGTTGCGTATTAAAAGATCATTAACTCATATCTCAAAATGTTGGATTATACAATGTTACTTGGTAAGGTAAAAAGGTAAAGGATTAGACTTTACAGTCCGTACCGGCGGTGCTGATCTCCGTTTCTTGGCCCTTCAGCCAGGAAGTGCAATGGGGGGTTGGGGGCCAGACATCCTGTGCTTTTGCACACCCTTCCTGTTTACCTTCCCCAGATTTCTCCAGGTACCCATTTAGAGCTGGGTCGACTCTGGCTAAGCTTACAGAGTCACACCACTGACCCCTGTCCCAAACCGAGGAATAGGGTACACTGGGATTCGAACCCGCGCCCTCTCAGACGAAGGATCCCGGATCCAGCGCACCAACCCACTCGGCCAGGACGGCTTACTTGGGTAGTAAAATAACTTATTGGGTAGACGAATGTTACTTGGGTAGCAAAATAACGAATAATGTTAGTAAATAAAAAACTAATAAGCTAAAAAAATATTTATTTAATAATTAACAACTAATAATTAGCTAATGCCGAAATTAGATAATAAATGCAAAAAAATTACACATTCTTTAGCAATATATGTTCTACATTTTATTCGATAATTAATAAATTAGGCAGTAGCCTGTTGGTCGAGAAAAAAATTCGTCGTAACAGTTATGTGGTCTCGTACCAGATGCTTTTTGGATTGAAAAAGTATAAAAAATAGTCCCTTTTCACAATTACCCAAAATTTACAACAATCCTTAGGAATCACTCCTTTTTTCCAAAGATTATTTCTAAGAGATATTTTTCTTAGCCAATGAAATTCCCTTTTACTCTGGCCCGATAATTTTGTTCTCGGGCTCACAGCAAAAAAAAAAAATCGAAAATTCGCCTTAAGGCTAATGTTCCCTCAGGAACAAGTAATTTTGCGACAAACCTCTAGGCATGTCGATTTTTTGGTTGTCGCCTGTTGATTTTGCGACTTGCACCAAAGGATATGATACTTATATCATTGGAACCATCAGTCTCAATTCTATTTATTCAAAGAGCCAGAATTATGGTTCTACTCAGATTTTTTCTAGGATCAAAACTTGCCTAAAAAATAAGGAAATTGTTCCTTTTTCAATAATTTTCAACTAATACTTAATGTATTTTCAGTCTAAAACTCCATGTAAACCAAACTTAAAAAATGTAGTTAGATAGATTAAAAATTTAATTCGCTGTGAATAATGGCATAGTTGTTGAAAAACAACAAAATTGTGGTTTTGTTAAAATGGTTAAATTTGTTAAGCGTTATACTATTAAATTAAAAAGTGTTAAATTCTGTTAAAATTGTTAAATCTGTTAAATATGCACTAGATCGCTATATTAAAAAATATTAAATTTTGTTAAATTCGTTAGATTTATTAAACGTTAAATTGCTACATTAAAAACGTTGGATTTTGATGAAATATTTAAATTTCTTAAACGTTATATTAAAAAATATTAAATGTCGCTTAATTTGTTAAATCTTTTTAACGTTAAATCATCAAATTATAAAATGTCAATTTAAAAAAAAAAAAAATTGTTAAAATCATAGGAGAGCAGGAAAACAAAACACAAAAATTGCACAGGAAACATAAACGTTAATATAGACATTTTGTTTTCATCTGGCGACAAATGTTAAAATTAGAAAACTTTAAATTTCGTTAAATCCATCAAATTTGTTTGGCGTTAAATCGTTAAATAGAACAAAAATATTAATTTTTTTTTAATCATAGGAGAGCAGAAAAACAAAATACAAAAAATTACACACGAAACATTAAACCTAATAAAAAACTTTTTGTTTTCATCAGGTGACGTAAAATCAAGCGGACAAAAGGAAGGTAGCAATCCTCATAAGAATTATCAAATCACTAAATTAAGTCAGTTTTCATAAGAATACACTTACTAAATTCTTTATTAAAAATGTTAAGTTCCCCGACATAAATAGCGGGTAGTTTAGCAATAACAGAACGTATATTACTTTCATGTTATTACTTTCATATATTTTTTCAAATATATTTCATATATTACTTTCATATACATTCATAACTTTTGAACATTTTACTTGTATATTACTGTATTAATAAGTTCATCCTCTTTGTGTGTATATATTGTATATATTGTGCCACATACTCTCTATTTTGTGCATAGACATTCAAGAATTTGATCTAGTGCACCCGCTCCATATAAGTCAAACAGAGGATAGAAACTATGCTGTAGCTCTTTATTTGCCAACTTCCTTTCCGTCCTTAGAACATGGAAAAGATTAGAAAGGCAGAAAGAAAGATCTTTTTGGCCAATTTAATGAACCGCTCTAGCCAAGTAAGCCGTCCTAGCCGAGTGGTTAGCGCACTAGACTTGAATTCTTTTGTCTGTGAGGACAGGGGTTCGAGTCCTGGTGTTGCACGATATTTGTTCTGGAACAGGGGTCATTGGCATAACTGTGTAAGCGCAGCCAGAGTCAACCCAGCTCAAAATTGATACCTAACGAAATCGGGAGAAGGTAAACAGGAGGGGTGTGCGAAAATACAGGACGACTGGTCCCCAGTGCCCTATTGCAATTCGTGGCTTAAGTGCCATGAAATGGATATTAGAACCACTAGTAAGGACTGCTAAGTCCATCGCCGTATTATTCACTTTTTAGCTTCTTTTTTTACCAATGTAATGGCCAAAAATAAATGTAAAATGTAAAAATACCAAAAATAAATCCTCTGGTAGGCATAAAAAGATCGTGCCAATATTTTTGGCCATTTTAAACCGGTTGATCAATTAAAGTGTTCGTTATAATTTGTTTTATTTTTTTGACTGGCCCCCCAGTGCCCTTTTGCAATTCATGGCTTAATTGCCATGAAACGGAGATCAGCACCACTAGTAGGGACTGCTAAGTCAATCGCCGTATTAGTCACTTTTTAGCTTTTTTTATGTAATGAATGACCAATGCAATGACAATGTAATAACCGTATCACCTTTTTCAGTCAGATGAATTTTTCTTATTTGCTGGTTTGATGTTTGTCGACATGATTATCTTGGCTATACTCGCTTGGCGCTATAAGTACAAAGAAACGCCTGACAGCAGCAACAAAGAAAAGAAGAAATCCATATCCGACTCGAGCGACAGCGAAAGTATAGGAGACGAAGGTCGTGAACAAGACACTGGAATGTAAGAAACAACAGTTGCGCAGTTGAACAGGTTCTACTGAGTAGTGCTCTATTTTTATACGGAATTTTAATTTTATGACATTCAATAAAAAATTTATTAATTAAATACAAACGCTGCCGCGAATTTTTTTCAGGCATATATTATTAGATATAATCTTAAAATACCAAAAATAAATCCTCTGGTAGGTATAAAAAGATCATGCCAATATTTTTGGCCATCTTACGCCAGTTGATCAATTAAAGTGTTCGTTATAATTTGTTTTATTTTTGTTATTAGCTCGTTTTCCTAAACTCATCGGCATGGTTGACCCACAAATTTGTTAAATTTGTGAGCCATTTTTCGACCCCTTCCAAATATTCAGTTACTTCTAAGTCTTGTCAATATATGCACTTGCGATGACAGCGAAAAAATATAGCATACTACCCCTGCATACTCCCCCAACGAATGATTGAGGACAGCAAAGTGAACAAAACAAACACTCAAAGGAAAACTTGACAGCCAGAGGTAAGAACAAATACTTGTAGCCGTGGTACCTTAGGCTCAAATCTTAGATAAGACAACATTTTGTCTTAGTGAAGACTTAATACTGTTTAATCTCAGAGTAGACGAAAAAGTTGAAAATAATAAACATAAATTTTTTTTAGCTTGTTTTCAAAATGGATTAAAGAAGAAGAAATTTTTTTCTGGAAAATCTATGAATATAAGTGAAAACGATGGTTGCAGAACATATTGGGCTTTTTTAATTCGCTTTTCTTAACTCAATGAATTTTTTTATTTATGCATTCTTAACTTAGATTAATATGATATGTATGTTATGTAATGCCCGAGACCTTTTGCGCCCATCATTTTCACTTATACTTATAAATTGTCGATACAAAATTTCTATTTTATAGTACGTTTCAAAAACGAATTTAAAACATTTTTTTCGTCGGTCTAAGATGAAAACTATAAGAAAAAAAGTCAATTACACATTTTAGATTGTTGTCTTGGGCTGATTCCTGGGGTTTAAAAGAAGTAATCTTTGTGAAAATTCATTCAGTTTTTTCTTGGACTCTTAACCCGCTCGAATCAATGTTTTTTTAAATAAATCTCTGTCTATATCCAAAAAATGAATTATCTTAACCTTGGCCTTACACATTCAAAATAGGATATAAGCATTTGGGAATCCATCCCTCTTGAACTTCTTCTCCTCCTGAAATTTGAAGTTAATCATCACCATTTGCCAACGAAGTTAGCAGCATTACATGCATAAAAACTAGCCTTCTCAAAATAGTTACTCGGCAGTATTCATTATGGGTTTCGCTTATGTCTGGCCTATACTGTGTAGTAAAGTAGTTCATTCTGTTTTGTGTTTTCAGAACTCATCCAGAAACACAAAATAAGTTATTTATGGATTTATCTTTTATTAAATAAAGCTTGAATTTGAGGATAAAGTCTTATTTATCCAAGCAGATTCCGCTAGTGAAGATGTTGAAGACGGAATAGCTAAGGCCAGGGAGTTTTTCAGTTGAAAAAAGTTTGGAAGAATGGGAAGATAAGTCTTCGAATCAAGATTAGAATTCCGGCAGCTACAGTGGTGGCAGTGTTCATTTATGCTTCTGAAGCATGGACGCTCCAAAAAACAGAGGAAGATTTGCTAAAAGTTGACTGAACCAAAAGTGTGGTTCAATCTCGCTTTCTACTGGCATAATTAAACAATTCGTGGCAACGAACTGCTGTAAGGAGCGACCAGGCTCAATAGTAACCGAAAGTCTAGAAAACGGGAATTTTGATACCAATATATACATCAAAAGAATTGAAATTTCACGCTGATTTAAAATATTTAAGTTTCGTCAAGTTTAGTCTTGCCCATCAAAAGTTACAAGCCTACAAAAATTGGTCCTATTTTCAAAAAAAGGAAGAAACAGCCCCTAAGAGTAACAGAATCTTTATGAAAATTACACTGAAAATTTAGGAAAATTTTCATTGTAATTTATGAAAATTTCATAAATTATGAAAATTTCATCTGCAAAAATGTGGAATCTGGTATTTTTGCCAGAAGGAAGATCACGGACGAGTGTCTATTTTTGTTCCAAGGGTGATCGTATCGACCCAGTAGTCCTAGAATGTCACGAGAGGGCTCATTTTAGAGCAAATTAAAAGTTCTAGTGCCCTTTTTAAGTGACCCGAAAAACTGGAGGGCAACTAGGCCCCCTCCCTTGCTCATTTATTTCCCAAAGACACCAGATAAAAATTTTGAGACAGCCATTTTGTCCAGCTTCGTTGAAAAATCTGATAACTATGTCTTCGAGGGCGACTTAATCCCCCATAGTCTCCGGGGGAAGAGCTGCAAGTTATGAACTTAGCCCGTTGTTTACATATAGTATTGGTTATTGGGAAGTATATTGACGTTTTCAGGGGGATTTTTTCTAGTGGGGAGGGGGGCTACGCGAGAGGATCTTTCTATGGAGTGATAGGGAAGAAAATTTCCATTAAGGGGGCGCTGGATTTTCCAGCTTTATTTAAAAAACAACCAAGAATTAAATAAAAAGTAAGTTTTTTAACTTCAATTAAGGAGCAACAATAAAACTTGGAACGAGCAGAAATTATTACGTACTAGCTGTTGGGGTGGCGCTTCGCGCCACCATAACACCTAGTTGGTGGGGGCGATTCGCGTCCCCCAGGCCCCCCGCGCGAGTAAGTCGTTATGTGCCATTGTAGTTGTGTCCCTATGTCCCACCTGTGAATATAGATAGATATAGATATGTTTTTAACTACGTAAAACTTGCGAATATACAACATTCTTCGCTGTCCCATTGTCTGTGCATATAAATAGATTGTCGGGTTTACCGACTCTTGAACATGCAATATATAATTGTCCATGGGAAAAATAATCCGCATTCAGATCTATACTTCATTATTCTAATGATTGCCCTTGAGCTTTGTTGATGGTGATTGCTAATCGAATATTCCCTGTGTCCCCGTCGTCATTTATATATCCCCCCGGCGTCCCCGTTGTAGTTGTGTCCCTGTGTCCCGGTCGTCATTTATATTCCCTGTGTCCCGGTCGTCATTTGTGTCCCGGTGTTTTTTTAAGTTTTTTTTTTCTTTTTAGGTGTTTTCTTTTTTTAGATTTTTTCGCGCCATATTAGTTACGCGCCATTGTAGTTGTGTCCCTGTGTCCCACCTGTGAATATATATATATATATATATATATATATATATATATATATATATATATATATATATATATATAGGTTTGCAAAACTTGCGAATATACAACATTCTTCGCTGTCCCATTGTCTGTGCATATAATATCCCTCCTGTGCCCCCGGCGTCCCCGTTGTAGTTGTGTCCTGTCCCTGTCGTCATTTATATTCCCGGTGTCCCAGTCTGTAATTTCTCTTTGAGTGTCCCGGTCGTCATTTGTGTCCCGGTGTCCCCGTCTGTAATTTCGTCAGTCGACAAACATGACGTCAGTCGACAAACAACTTCACGACAACATACAGCTCAATCCTTATAATGACGTCAGTCGAAAAACATGACGTCAGTCGACAAACAAACATGACGTTAGTACACAGACAAACAACTTATTTATATATATATATATATAGATATGAGGGGGCTCATCCCCTCCTCAATACCTCGCTCTTTCCGCTAGAGTATTTTTAGTAATTTCAAAAGAACTATTTATCCGAATTAAACGGCCTTTAGGATTCAGGGGTCATTCTCAAAAAATTGGAATAAACTTCAAACTATAGTGTAAAGAGTGAGGTATTGACGAGGGGGCGAACCCTCTCATACACGTAATGAAAAATATACGAACATAGAGGTTCGTTACGTAAATTAATTTGTAAGTTAAGTATATTTATTACTAATAAAAACGTTCGTAATAAGACTAAAAGTTCTAGTGGCCTTTTTGAGTAACCAAGAAAAATGGGGGGCAACTTTGCCCCCTGCCCCGCCCCTTTTCTCAGAATGGTCTGATCAAAACTTCGAGGAAGCCATTTGGCCAAAAAAATTAAAATTAATATGTAAATTTAGTTTTAATTATTCATCTTCGGTGAGCCAAAATCAAAACCTGCAATAATTCAAAACGTTCAGAAATTAAAAAAAAGCAAGTTTTTTTACTGAAAGTAAGGAGCGAGATTAAAACTTAAAACGAACAGAAATTATTCCGTATATGAAAGGGACTGTCCCCTCCTCAACGCCCCGCTCTTTACGCTAAAGTTTGACTCTTTCGCACAACTCTACCCTTTAAAACAATAAAAAAATTTCTTTTTTAATCTGAATGAAAATCACACCGTCAGATTCAGCGTATCAGAAAACCGTAATATTGAGGTCTTAAGCTCCTATCTGCTAAACTGTGGAATTTTGTAATTTTTTGCCAGAAGAAAGATCACGGATGCTTGCTCATTTGATGTTTTTCCAGGGTTGATCGTATTGACCCAGTGGTGCTAGAATATCGCAAGAGGGTTCATTCGAATGTAAATGATAAGCTCTAGTACTATTTTTAAGTGACCCAAAAAATTAGAGGGGAACTAGTCCCCCTCCCACGCTCATTTTTCCCCCAAAGTCACCCGATCAAAATTTTAAGATAACCATTTTGTTCATTATAGTCGAAAAATCTAATAACTAGGTCTTTGAAGATTACTTAATCCCCCACAGTCCCCAGGAGAAGGGTTGCAAGTTACGAACTTTGCCCATTGTTTACATATTGTATTGGTCATTGGGAGGCATACAGAAGTTTTCAGGGATTTTTTCTGGTGACGGAAGTAGGTTACGTGGAAGCATCTTTCCTTGGAGGAATTTTTCATGGGGGAAGAGAATTTTCCATGAAGGGGGCACCAGATTTCCCAGCATTATTTTAAAAACCATAAGAATTTAAATAAAAAAATAGTTTTTTTCAGCTAAAAGTAAGGGGCAACATTAAAACTTCATTCAGTATATGAGGGGGTACTTTCCCTTGTCAATACCTCGCTCTTTACGCTAAAGTTCGAATCTTATTCCAATTCTTCAAGAATGACTCCTGAATCAGAAAAGTGATTTAACTTTGAAAGTGCCAAAATAACTTTAGTGTAAAGAGCAAGTTATTGACGAGGGGGCAAACTCCTTCATATACGTAATAGCTTCTGTTCATTTTGAGTTTTAATATTGCTCCTTCCTTTTAGTTGAAAACTTCTTTTTTGATTTAATTTTTTTTAATAATGCTGGGAAATCCGGCACGCTTTTCACGGTGATTTCCTTCCCCCATAAGAAATTCCTCCATGGATATATCCTCCCAAGTAACCCCCTCTCCTGACACCCTTCACAAGAAACAATCCTCCCTGAAAACATATGTATACTTCCTGGCCACATCCCCCTTGTATCCCTGGCCACATCCCCCTTGTTTCCCTGGCCATGGAGCTTTTCGAGAGGGAATAAGTGTATGGTAATTCCATTTTGAATTGTATTTTGTATTGTATTGTATTGAGTAATTATAAACTTCTTCTTCTTCATCTTCTTCTCCGCCTTCTTCTTCAGGCTCATCCCCTCGTCAATGCCTCGCTCTTTGGGCTAAGTTATTTTGGTACTTTCAAAAGAGCTATTAGTTTTTGTTATTTATCGGTTTGTTGTGATGTTGTTGTTTTGTTTTGTTGTTGGTTTGTTGTTTTTTTATGATTAGGACCTTGAAAAAATTCCTCTCTAAGTGTCTGGTTAAACTGACTTAGAATTTTGTGATTGCGGCTTAGGGATAAAATTGTTTGATCCCCACAAAAAATCCTACACTACGATCTTTTTTCTTTGTTTTGTCTGTCTTCTGATGCTCCTCCGTGAGCATCAGAACTAGGCCTCCTACTCCACCACTTTTTATCAAAATCGTCCAATCAAAATTATGAGAAAGCAATTTAGCAAAAAATAAAATCAATATGCAAATTTCGTTTTAATTATTCATGTGCAGTGGGCCAAAATCAAAACATCCATTAATTCAAAAACGTTCAGAAATTAAATAAAAAAAAACAAGTTTTTTAACTGCAAGTAAGGAGCGACATTAAAACTCGAACGGAAATTATTCCGTATATTAAAAGGGTTGTCCCCATTTACAACACCCCGCTCTTTACGCTAAAGTTTGACTCTTTGTTACAGCTCTACTTTTTAAAACAATAAAAAGTACTTTAGCGTAAAGAGCGAGGTGTTCAGGAGGGGACAACCCTTTTAATATACGGAGCAATTTCTGTTCGTTTTAAGCTTTAATGGAAAAAGTGTGCGTTGGAGGGGGCCTAGGTGCCCTCCAATTTTTTTGTCACTAAAAAAGGGCACTATAACTTTTAATTTTTGTTAGAACGATCCCTCTTGCGACATTGTAGGACGACTGGGTCAATACAATCACCCCTGGGAAAAAAAAACAAACAAACAAATAAACACGCATCCGTGATCTGACTTCTGGCAAAAAATACAAAATTCCACATTTTTGTAGATAGGAGCTTGTAACTTCTATAGTAGGGTTTTCTGATACGCTGAATCTGATGGTGTGATTTTCGGGGGTGTTTATCCCTATTTTCTAAAATAAGGCAAATTTTTTGAAGCTCGTAACTTTGACGGGTAAGACTAAACTTGATGAAACTGATATATTTAAAATCAGCATTAAAATGTGATTCTTTTGATGTAACTATTGGTACCAAACTTTCCTTTTTTAGAGTTTCGGTTACTATTGAGCAGGGTTGCTCCTTATTACAGTTCGTTGCCACGAGCTGTTTGATTTTATGTATAAAACAGAGATAAAGGGTGATTTGAGCCAATCTGAGTTAGCCTTTGGTTTGCACTCATGTCTGTTCACATCCTGAAACTTAAACTTAGAAGAAGTCCATTAAAAAGAGGGAGAAAAACCTATATTATGTAAGAAAAAGATTTTATGAAAGGGATTAAGGAGTGAATATAAATAAAGAGGGGCAGAGGCAGGGACGTAGCTCCAGCATTTTAATCGGGGGAAGGAAGGTTGCAAAAAAGATCAGCACCCAGAGAGTCAAGGGATATGAGCTATATAATGATTTTAATCCAAATTATTGGGGGAAAACGGTCCCCTCTTGCACCCCCCCCAAAAAAAGACACCACCGGGCAGAGGATGAGCTTGTGCAATTTTCTTTGACTGATTCAGCCCGATGCTAGTGAACACAGTCGTAACATTTTTTAACTATCCTTTCCCAAAATGATTCTCAGTTTACAGTTTAAGGGCGAAACAACTTAATGGGAAGGAGAAAGGATTAAGCACTTGAATAATCCGTGGCAATGGAGGTGTATGTCCAGTTGTGTTTGACTGAGGCTGCTTGAGGCGGGATTAGTGAACACAATTTTAAACTGTTTAACTATCCGTTTCAAAGTGATTCTCAGGATAAAGATTTGTTTTTTTATTTTTGTTCTTGCTAGTTTCACCTTAATTAGGCTCAAAATCTAATCCGGGAAAAATTATAAAAATATTAAAAGTTATAAATATAGAGAGTCGAATGATCGATAAAGTTAAACACGTCCACGCAAAGTCCAGAGAGGATAAATATAGATAAATATTAGCGAATATGTAGTGTAAAAAAGTAGGGGTTTTAAGCCCAAGACCCCCTACTATTTTTAAGGTAACTGGGTCTATTCCTCTGTTTTTCCTAAGAATCTCCTTCTCCCGGACCCCCTTACTTGGCCAAAAGCACATCAAACATGCCACCATATGCACACAAATGCATACTTCAACCTAGTGGCGTATAAACGGTTGCGGGCCTTTAACTCTCTTCACACTGAAATATGAAGAATTGCTCTTCATCAACCCCTCTCCAATCGGAATCAGTGACTTCATTTCACAAAACTTAGACGGGAGGAGCAAATTATATTTTTTTTTTAAATCTAGGGGGTCAAGCTTTTCAATTTTTGCAATATTTTCAATAAAAGTACCAAAAAGGCATTTTCCAATGAAGATATTCTTTAAAAAAATTATTTACAAAATATAGGGGAGAGGGCGAAAAATAAAGAATTGGTCAAAGTCATCAGGAGGAGAACAAACCAAATCTTCCTCCAGTGCCCTCCAACTGACACCACCGATCAAAATAATATCATGGCTAAAGCCCTGCTTCAACAAATTAGGCTATTATGGATGAAGTTCAGTTAATTTTTTTTTTAAGCAAAGGCATTGACCATCCTGATGCTAATAATTAATGTACTTTTCATAGTTAATTTACCGTGGAAAAGCGATTCAGACAAAGTACCACCTGTTACCTATCCGTGTGGGTGTTCAGAAACGGTACATACTTTAAAATAATGTCAAAATTCTATTGTGTAATTAATTTAAAGCCACCTTAATCACATTAGGCAATAGCCAATACATGTAAATCATTCAAGTAGTCTACGCTACTTATGTTATTGCTACGAAATCAGCTCCTTTCGTTCATCTAGCTTAAGGCCTTTTTTCGCGAGCAGAAAAGATAAGCCGGCTAACTTTGCCGTGGTTTATTTCTATGATTCGCGACTAGCAGAAAGATGCCAGGCTGCTTTTCGCGAAAAGACAAGAATTGGCTAGATTTGAAAAACTGACCCCGCCTGACAGCAACAAGAGAAAAATAAATTTTAAGAGGAAGGAAACTAAAGGACTACGGCCAATAGAAGGAAAAGACAAATTAAACGACGTGGATCTTTCACCGGTATAAAACAAGGCGTCTTCGGCACTAAAACAAAGCAAAAATCCAAATTAACCTAAAATCAAAAAAATCTAAAACCAATATATACAAAAAACAATATACAACTGTTGTAACTGCGATTGATCGTACTTATCGGTTACTTAATAAACACTATAGAATTTCGATCGCGAATGATGCAAAAATGACACAAGAAACTGGTCATGCAACTTCTTTATACCACACAATTAGCTTTGGCTTGGTTGGAAAATAAATGGTAGCTATATCTTATTTAAGTATTTAGTTGGTATTTTGGTTTGGTTAGGTTAATTCACTAATTTAATATATGCTATGCTTTACTCCCCCCCCCCTAATGTGCAAATATATAGCCCAAATTTGTTTCTAAACTATAATATTTTCATCATATTTTGTTTGATTTAATTAGTATTAATCGAGCTTCACTTCCCGACTGTTTATTATATAACCTATAGGTATTTGATTGAGCACCACAGAAGCTAAATATTTCAATATTTCAATAAGACTGTTTACTATATAACCTATAGGTATTTGATTGAGCACCACAGAAGCTAAATATTTCAATATTTCAATAAGACTGTTTACTATATAACCTATAGGTATTTGATTGAGCACCACAGAAGCTAAATAGAGGTACTTCAATGAAACTACTTAGGTCTTTCATGAATCCTGCCTGCAGGCGGAAAACGTTTCTGGCTAATGGTTTGGCACTGATTTCAAATTATTGCGCTCATGACTTTGATAAAACATCCAATATTGACTTTTTTCATCAGGTTACTATCAATTGCTTCAAGAAATAAAACGTATTTTTGAAAACACTGTAACATAATGACCAAGACCAATTATCGACACTAGTTTATGCATAAAAATTAATTATAATAATGGAAGCGTGGTTAAGTTTTAAATAAGCGACTTTTTCCTTCATTATTCGCGGATACCCCGTGTTATTTTCACTAACCTGTCTTATGAGCCAGCTGTACTTTCCATTGGTTTTTCGTGACTGGCACGTTTTTTCCACTAAAATATGGCTTGGCACAAACTTCCCCCTTAAACACAGCTACGAGACCAAATCAGGTCACGGGTAAATTTAACAAGGTGCCTTAAAACTATGATTATTAAAATCAGTTTTTGTGCAATAGAATGAATTGAATGCAGTAGATACTGGACTCCTGATTCTCTGCCTTCGGCTGGGAGTACTCTGCGATGTTGGGGGTTTGTGGTCGGAGTTTATCCTCCCCCCTCTGCGGAAAATACCCTCCGGTAAATATCCCCCGGAAAATATGACCCCTCTCCTCACCAGTTTTCTTAGTGATCAGGCCAATGAGTTTAAACTTCCAAAATATTAGCTAACAAATATAAATAGTGTTTCTGCAAAAGGGAGATAACATAATGCATATTTTCCAACAAAATAATGCAATCACTCATCAAACTTAAAAACATATGGCTGAGAAGATTTTAGGAATATATAAGTTTTCCTTCACTGTTAAGGTAAAGTAGGGGAGAAAGAGAGAGAGAGAGAGAGAGAGAGAGAGAGAGAGAGAGAGAGAGAGAGAGAGAGAGAGAGAGAGAGAGAGAGAGAGAGAGAGAGAAAGAGACTGAATCTGAAGATTTCATTGATAATCAAGTTTTCCTTCAGGAAAGTATATTAGGTAATTAGGACACAGTTCATATTAAAAATCAAGTCAAAATCAAAATCATATTAAAAATCAAATCAGCTTATTTGACTAGAATATATAAGGCTTCGTCTTGATGCACACGATGAATCTGCCTGTGGGGTACTTGGCCAGTACTTTTCAACTGTGTCTTCATTACAATAAAATTGGGGAGGGGGGCTCAATACACCCTAAAGCCATCTCAGCCTCAAACATTTAATTATAATACTTAATCTGGGAAATTTATTAATTTTATAATTTTCCTATTAAATAGAGCTTTTCTATTGAAATTTTGACTTTTACTAACATAATAAACAAAAATATAAGCTATTACAGATATAAATCACCACACTAAGAAAAACTTAAAATTCTACTAACGCGTAGCGGTTAACTCTATTAAAGTTATTTCATTGAAGTTACTATCTTAGAAGTCGAATTTCAACAACATAATTTTTTACTTTTCATCAATTTTTCATTTATCCTCTGTACTATAAGTATTCTGTTTTGACAAACTGTATGTAAAGAGCAACCCAAGTCAATAAGGAATTCTGATAATAATATGTTCATGTTTAAAGCTAACTCTTCGTGGGAATTCAAAATTGGTAAGAAATATAAAGTTTAAGGCTATATGTCCAATGTTGCTAGCACAAGAAAATATGCATAAGTTTAGGAATAGGGAAAAAGACCCCACCACACCCAAAAAGGGAGACAACTTGCTGAAAATCACAAATCAAATCCACCCTTAAATCTCGCCATCAGTTTAAGGGGAATTGCTATCTTCTGGAATCATCTTATCTATCGATTATAAAGTTTTCAAGTTTGTGTGGCCAAATTAGGTGGTCTTGCCACAACTTGAAGAGCTGTGGCAATAGATTGTGTGGATTAAAGATTGTGTAGGATAACAACACAAAGCAGATTGTGTAGGATAAAAGATCCGAGTAAACGTCAGAAAACTAAAACCCAACACCTGCTTTCCCAAAGTATCAGAAAAACCTATTAGCTGTTTTTTGGCGGAAAGAGAGATGTTCAGTTTTGGGGAAATTTACATCATTGAAAAGCGTAATTTTTTTTTATTAGTAAATGGAGCGTAATTTTCCTTTTAAAGTTCAAGAAAGGGTAGTCCCTAAAAATATTCTAGCACGCCTGCTAAGCAAACGCTAAAATATCATTTGAGCAATTTGGTAGGTTCTTGACTCCCATGAGGTACTACTCCCTTTGACTGAAAACCTTGCCGACGCAGGTGACGTAAATTTTCATCGTCTTTTCAATCAAATTTCGTATTCTAACCCCTGATACTCAATAGTTATTGATGGTAAGTAGTACCCTGGGAGAATTTGCTAATGGGCCCTTTGTCTCTGAGATGATCAGCCGACGGTGAAGCTCACAGAATGATACATGGTATTAAATTCCCTTAAGGCTCCTATATGCAACTATGTGAAATCTTACATTTTCCCTAAGTGGGTCGGTCTCGAATGTGGGTTTGTTTGATAGTGTGTGTGTTTTTGGAGGGGTGACCATGTCAAACCAATGATCACAGATTATCAGGAGTGGGATCCTTCTAGCATAAATTCTGAGATTGGGCCTCTTTCTTAAGTAAGAAAATAAACCGTGCCACAGCAAATTGCTGGTTTCTGCAATTTTGTGGTACATAAAAACAATTTTTTTCCACATCAAGCCATAAGCCTATTGAAAATAATTTATGAGATTGCTGAACAGTTTAAAACTATAGACAAGGTATATTATAAATCCTCCCAATTTCAAAGGCCCCACTTGACGCACTGACAAATTCAACCCGTCTATATACGTCAATACCAAATGAATGGTTATTACGTAGAACACACATGCAATAGCCAATCACATACTGGGACAAACAAAGGCCAGGCTTTTTAATATCTGAAAAAAAATTTTTTAGAAAGTAATGAGCGACATTAAAACTTAAAATGAACAGAAATTATTCTGTATATGAAAGGGGCTGTCCCCCTCCTCAACACCCCACTCTTTACGCAAAATTTTATTGTTTTGTTTTAAAAAGTAGAGTTGTCAGAAAGAGTCTAAATTTAGTCTAAAGAGTAGGGCTTGGGGACAGCCCCTTTCATATACAGAATAATTTCTGTTCGTTTTAAGTTTTAATGTCGCTCATTACTTTCAGTTAAATACTTGTTTTTTGCTATTTAATTTCTGAACGTTTTTAAATAATGCAGGTTTTGATTCTGGCTCACCGTACATGAATAATTAAAACGATATTTGCATATTAATTTTACTTTTATTGGCTAAATGGCTTTCTCAAGGTTTTGATCGGGTGATTTTGAGAAAAAGGGGTGAGGGAAGGGGTCTAATGGCCGCCCAGATTTCTGTTACTTAAAAAGGCCACTGGAACTTTAAATTTTATTTACGAACTTTTTCATTAGTAATAGTTACAAATTAACTTACGTAACGAACTTCTATGTTCGTATATTCTTATTACGTGTATGAGAGTGTTCGCCCCCTCGTCAATACCTCACTCTTTACACTAAAATTTGAATTTTGGTCCAATTCTTTAAGAATGACCCCTAAATTACAAAGGCCGTTTGATTGGAGTAAATAATTCTTTTGAAATTACTAAAAATACTTTAGCGTAAAGAGTGAGCTATTGAGAAGGGGACGAACCCCCCTCATATGCGCAATAATTTCTGTTTCTTTTCAGTTTCAATGCTGCTCCTTACTTTCAGTTGAAAAAAAAAACACTCGGTTTAAGTGACCATACAGATTGGGTCAAGGGAAAGTCTTGTTTTCTGCCATTTTAGGGCACCGAACTACGGCTTTACATCGAAGAGGACGAATTTACAATCTATTTGGTACCTGCAATCTACCTGCTTTCATTTAAGAAAAAATGAAAGATCATTTGTTAGAGAGTATTTAATTTTTTTGAGGGGGGGGTTAAATATTGTGCTTTTTTTAAAATAAGAGAGATCGATTTGAAGTTTGAGTTGATTATGGTTATGTTGTGATTTTCAATGGAATGTATATTTTTACTTGTTATTGTCGTACGTCTACAAAACTGTAAAGTTTTTCTTGGTGCGACAGCATTTTCTTTGAAAGATGTGTTTTGGTTTTGTATCTGATGAAAATAAATAAATAAATTTAAAATTCTGAGAAGCTAATTGAATTAAAGTATTAATAACTATATGTTAACAATATTTTATACGAATAATTGAAAAAAAATTGCATATTAATTTATTTTTATGGCTAAATGGCTGTCTCATAGTTTTGATCGGACAATTTTGAGAAAAAGAGAGCGGGGGAGTAGGCATAGTTACCCTCCAATTTTTTGGTTATTTAAAAAAACAACTAGAACTTTTAATTTTTTACGAACGATTTATTAGTTAAAAGATACGTAACTTACGAATTAGCTTACGTAATAAACTTCTATATTCGTATGTTTTTATTACGTATATGAGGGGGCTCACCACCTCGTAAATACCTCGCTCTTTACAATAAAGCTTAAATTTTGACCAATTCCTTAAGAATGACTCCTGAATCATAAAGGCCGTAAAATAAATAGTTGAAATTAATAAACTTACTTTAGCGTAAAGAGCAAGGTATTAAGAGGAGGTGAACCCCTCATATGCGTAATAATTTCTGTTCGAGTTAAGTTTTAATGCTGCTTCTTACTTTCAGTTGAAAATACTTTTTCATATTTATTTTTTCATTGTTCTTTAAAAAATGCTAAAAAATCCTGCGCCCCCTTCATGGAAATTTTCTTCCCCCATGACAAATTCCTCCATGGAAAGATCCTCCCGCAAAACCCCCTCCCCTAAACCCCTCCCTCCAACCAAAAAAATCCCCCCAAAAGCGTCTGTACACTTCCCAATAACCATTACTATGTGTAAACACTGGTCAAAGTTTGTAACTTGCAGCCCCTCCCACGGGGACTGTGGAGGAGTAAGTCGTCCCCTAAGACATAGTTGTTACATTTTTTGACTATGTTGAATAAAATGGCTATCTCAGAATTTTGATCCGGTGACTTTGGAAAAAAACTTGAGCGTGGGAGGGGGCTTAGGTACCCTCCAATTTTTTGTGTTACTTAAAAAGGGCACTAGAACTTTTCATTTCGTTAGAATGAGCCCTCACCCGAAATTTTAGGACCAATGGGTCGATACGATCACCCCTGGAAAAAAAACAAACAAAAAACAAACAAATAAACACGCATCTGTGATCTGTCTTGTTGCAAAAAATGCAAAATTTCACATTTTTGTAGATGGATGCCTGAAACTTCTGCTGTAGGGTTCTCTGTAGTCCCTCAAATTAGAAAAAAAATTCTGATTTGGAAAAAAAGGGGAAAAACCCCCTTGAAGTCATAGAATTCATATGAAAATCACACCATCAGATTCAGGCTATCAAAAAACCCAACTTTAGAAGTTTCAAGCTCATATCTTCAAAAATGTAGAATTTTGTGATTTTTGCCAGAAGAAATATCACGGATACTTGTTTATTTGTTGTTTTTTTCCAGGGCTGATTTTAATGACCAATTGGGCCAAGAATTTCGGGAGAGGGCTCTCGTCTAACGAAAATAAAAAGTTATATTGCACTTTTTAAGTAATCTGAAATTAATATTAACTATCGAAATCAACATCGAAAGGAGTTACATATATGGTGTTTGGTCATATTATTGGATAACTAGCAGACTGGACCCCAAATTCACAATTTTGGTTTTCTGAGACACCAGTTTTTCAAAAATTAATACAATACAGATTTAAGGCAGTTACTTTCTTCCTCCTCAAAGAATTATCCTCTGGATAATACAATCTTGGCGAGAATTTACCCCGAGCAATTACCGTTAACATCTCCACGCGTAAAATTGAATCGTTAACAACAAAGCCAGTTATATAAACCATTTCCGTACAGAAATTCTGGCAAATTAATACAGCGTAAAATTTCTCCTGAAATTTTCAATCTCTGAAACCTTCCCTTTCCATAGAAAATTCTCCCCGTGCAAAATCGTCTCAGCAGAAAGTTCGTCCTCCGCTTCCCAACCGAAAAATGTATTCAGACTTCCCAATAACAAATGAAATAATGGGCTACTTTTATAACTTAAAAACTTTTCCCAGGGTCTCTACGGGGTTCTTTTAGTTATTTGATCATTCAACTATGTTGAGCCAAAAAGTTATCTCAAAATTTAGGTCGGAAGATTTTGGGAAAAAAGTAGCGTGGGAAGGGGCATGGTGTCCCTCAAATTTATTGTTCACTTAATAAGTGTGCTAATATTTTATTTCCGTTAAACGAGAGCCCTCTCCTGAAATTCTTGGTCCAATTGGTCATTACAATTAGCCCTGGAAAAAAAAAAACAAATAAACAAGTATCCGTGATAATATTTCTGGCAGAAATCACAAAATTCTACATTTTTGAAGATGTGAGCTTGAAACTTCTAAAGTTGGGTTCTTTGACAGCTGATGGTGTGATTTTCATATGAATTCTATGACTTCTAATTTGACTTCTATGACTTCTAAGACTTCATATGAATTCTAATTTGACGGACTGGTCCCTTAAATCCCTGGTTAATTGCTTTTAAAATGTATAAATCAATAAATGTACGTTGATTAGTACCGTCCTTCGTTTAAATTTACAATATACTTAAAAACTGGGCGATGTATAGTAATTTTGGTAAAAAGTTCCTGTTAATATCACCAAAAACGAATTTCGGTTTGATAAAAAGGAGTATTATAGTCTGTATGGATGGAAATTCTGTGAGACTTTTGATTTTCAAACAGTATGTGGTAACTAACTGTAGTAAGGAGCAACCCGGCTCAATAGTAACCGAAACTCTAAAAAACGGAATTTTGCAACAATAGTTACATTAAAAGAATTGTATTTTGATGATGATTTTAAATAAATAAGTTTTGTTAAGTTTAGACTTGCCCATAAAAAGTGACGAGCCTGAGAAAATTTGCCTTATTTTAGAAAATAGGTGGAAACGCACCTTAAGAGTCATCGCATCGTAAAGAAAATCACATCATCAGATTCAGCGTATCAGAGAACCTTTCAGTAGAAGTTTCAGGCATCTATCTACAAAAATATGAAATTTTGCATTTTTTGCCACAAGACAGATCACGGATGCGTGTTTATTTGTTTGTTGTTTTTTTCCCAGGGGTGATCGTATCGACCCATTGGTCCTAGAATGTCGTGTGAGGGCTCATTCTAACGAAAATGAAAAGTTCTAGTGCCATTTCTAAGCAGCACAAAAAACTGGAGGGCGCCTAGGCCTTCTCCCACGCTCATGTTTTTCCCAAAGTCACGAGATAGCTATTTTATTTAACATAGTCAAAAAACCTTATAACTATGTATTTGGGGACGAATTACTCCTCCACAGTCCCTGTGGGAGGGGCTTCAAGTTACAAACTTTGACCGGTGTTTACACATAGTAATGGTTATTGGGAAGTGTACAGACGCTTTTGGGGGGTTTTTTTGGTTGGAGGGCAGGATTGAGGGGAGGGGGGTATGCGGGGGGATCTTTTCATGGAGTAATTTGTTATGGGGTAAGAAAATTTCTATGAAGGGGGCACAGGATTTTTTGCAATTTTTTAAAGAACATTGAAAAAATAAATATGAAAAAGTTTTTCAACGGAAAGTAAGGAGCAGCATTAAAACTTAACTCAAACAGAAATTATTACGCATATGAGGGGTTCACCTCCTCTTAATGCCTCGCTCTTTACGCTAAAGTAACTTTATTAATTTCAACTATTTATTCTACGGCCTTCGTTATTCAGTGGTCATTCTTAAGGAATTGGGTCAAAATTTAAGCTTTATTGTAGAGAGCGAGGTATTGACGAGGTGGTGAACCCCCTCATATAGCTATTAAAAACATACGAATATAGAAGTTCATTACGTAAGCTAATTCGTAAGTTACGTATATTTTTACCAATAAAAACGTTCGTAGAAAATTAAAAGTTCTAGTTTCTTTTTTGAATAGCCAAAAAATTGGAGGGTAACTATGCCTGCTCCCCCGCTCTCTTTTTCTCAAAATCGTTCGATCAAAACTATGAAACAGCCATTTAGCCATAAAAATAAATTAATATGCAAATTTCTTTTCAATTATTCATCTGTGGAGAGCCAAAATCAAAACATGTCTTAATTTAAAAATGTTCAGAAATTAAATAAGAAAAACCAGTTTTCTTAACTGAAAGTAAGGAGCGATATTAAAACTTCAAACGAACAGAAATTACTCCATATATAAAAGGGGCTGTTCCCTCTTCAACTCCTCGTTCTTTACGCTAACGTTTTTTACTGTTTTAAAAAGTAGAGTTGAGAGAAAGAGTCAAACTTTAGCGTAAAGAGCGGGGCATTGAGGAGGGAACAGCCCCTTTTATATATGGAGTAATTTCTGATCGTTTTAAGTTTTAAAATTTCTCCATACTTTCAGTTAAAAAAACTTGTTTTTTTATTTAATGTACATAGCTGAAGCCAATACAACCTCTACAATAGGATTTTCTTATCGATAAATACACTGTATACATTTGTTTAAATACATTGAAGAGCTTCATATAAATAAAAAAAGAAAAATTTTACTATTTAAAATTGCTGAAAACTAAGTATTTGCCACCTCAAAGAAATTTCCTAACAGGGCTGATAATGACCTGTCTTGCCTTTTCTACCTCTTTACTGGTAGATATGGGAATGTAGCATTTTAGTTGTATAGAGAAATATTTAATTAATTCCTGCTCCCCCTTCCTCTTTCAATATCTATCTGAAGACTCATGAAGAGGATGCAGTTTCTTCATTAAAATGTACTTTCTAGGAAACTGCCCTGCACCCACCTATACGATTACCCCCCCCCCCCTCATTATAGCTGATACGCAATTAAAGATCACCAAGCGTAGCCTAATTTCACTACAAATAAAGCGAATCAACTTGGTTGAATCCATTACTGCCAACGTGTGACATTACTTCTTTTGAAACGGGAAAGCCTAACATATAGCTATTGATACTTTTAATTCAATTAAAATCTCAGAATGGTCTAAATAAATAAAATTTATTTATTTATTTTCATCAGATACAAAACCAAAAAACATCTTTCAAAAAAATGGCGTCGCACCAAGAAAAACTTTACAGTTTTGTAGACGTACGACAATAACAAGTAAAAATATACATTCCATTGAAAATCACAACATAACCATAATCAACTCAAACTCCAAATCGATCTCTCTTATTTTAAAAAAAGCACAATATTTAACCCCCCCCCCCCTAAAAAAATTAATTACTCTCTAACAAATGATCTTTCATTTTTTTCTTAAATGAAAGCTGGTAGATTGCAGGTAGCAAATAGATTGTAAATTCGTCCTCTTCGATGTAAAGCCTTAGTCCGGTGCCCTAGAATGGCAGAAAACAAGACTTTCCCTTGACCCAATCTGTATGGTCACTTAAACCAGAGTCTTAAACTTTACGTTGGAATGAGCTCCTTCCCAATTATCTTGGGCCTTCAATTTGATACAATCAATCCTTGCAAAAAACAACAACAAATAAACATGCATTGACGATGTCTCTTCTGAAAAAGAATTCGAAATTCGACATATTGAAGGTTGAAGCTAGAGAGTCTCTGCTGTTGGGTTCTCTGATATGGCCCATTTAATAAAGGGATTTTCAGTAAGACCGCTTGTATTTTTGGGGGTATTTCTTCTTTTTTTATAATTAAGGCATCTTTTCTGAAATTTTTGCCATTGGGTTGGAAAAATAAACTTAAAGAATTTTATATATTTAGAATCAGCACAAAAATTCAACACTGCCATAGTAGCAATTGTCAGGAAAAGTCCATTTTTCTTTTGGTGAATATTGATCCAAGTCACTTCTTACTTCCAGGGTTTTTATCACAAATTATTTGACAACAATCTCTTGTGGCAAACTTTTATTTAAACCTGTTCAATTTACTTAGCTGAATAGGACAATAAAAATAAAGAGGGTCAATTTGACAGGTGGATAGCAAGTTTAAATTTTGTTTATCTTCAATTATTGTATTTTTTTATTGTCTGAATATATACGGCATTTGAGTTCGAAGGGGAGAATTGTCCTGTTATGAAAGAGGCTATTATAAAGTCAAAACGTGGTATCTAAGTAGGCAGGATGATTTTTGAGTATCCCTACAATTTCTATAAACTATTTTAAGGCATAGAAAATTGCACAAGGACGAGTCTATATCTGTTAAAACCTACGGAAGCAATAAATCTTTCTGTAATTTTGGCTTGAATTTAATTTTCTTTTAAGATTACAAGCATAATATTTTAATATATTATTGATGAAATAAATTGATCCCTTTGCCAGGAATCCCTGTCGCTTAAAATTTACTGTATTTTGTTTAATTTTGCTTGCAATTTAATTGCACTTTTTAATTGAGAGTTTTTCCCTAAAAGTATTTAAAAACTAACTTATTCCTGCGAAAACAATAACCTGAAATATATATCCCCTATCATACAACCACCACTACTATTTTGGCGTCCATCCCCCTCGGAAAATTTTCTGCTGGCGCCCTTGTGCACACCAACTTTATACTTTTGTTTCTACTTTTTTTCTTTTTTTTTTTTCATGTAAGGACCATATTTTCTTTGTTAGTGTAATCGTTAGTGCATTTGAACATTGAAAATAACATAATAACAGCATATGGAGTTATACACGTTAATAAATTTAAGAGGATACAAGGCTACAAATTAACGATGAGAAAAACCCTTTAAAAGAAAATAGACATGAAAATTTCACATTTATGATAACGAGGGATGAAAAATATACAGTACTCATCCGATCAAAATTCATCCGATCAAATCTACAAGTCATCCGATCAAAATTTTGAGATATTCATGTTCATCAGCATAGTTGAGTGGTCAAGCAATCATGCCTCTAGGGATGACACGACCCTGGATATTGCCGTGGTGGGGTGGGGGTATTTTCTTCAGGAGAGACTCCCCAGTGGAGAATTTCACACAGGGTTTCACAACTGAGATATTAAGAGAGGAAAACTTCCAAGAAAAACTTTTTGCGGAGGGAGGATTTTTGGCATGATTTGAAAAACAATTAAAAATCGAAAGCAACAACAATTCTTTTTCAAACAAAAGTAGGCTCAAAACAACTTTCTAGGTGGAATTGTCCACAAAAATTTTTTATGGGGAATATTCAGAGGGGATTGAATGGCCTTGGGGAGGGGATCTTACGTGGGAGAAAGTTTCCGAGGAGAAATTTTCTTGGGCTGGGGGATTGTCCATGGAGACAAACGATGGATTTTTCCGCATTATTTGAAAAACAACCAGAAATTGAATAAGGACGAACTAATTGTCCACTAAAAGTAATGAGCAACATTAACAAACAGAAATTATACCGCATGAGAGGATGGATCCCCCTCCTTGACAACTCGCTCTTTAGGCTAATTTTATCTTTTTTTCATATTATTTAAAAGCAACAACTTAAACACAAGAGCCGTTTAATTAGAGTCACAAGATCTTCGGAATTAAAAAAAAAAAACATTGCCGTAAAGAGAGAAGTATTGAGCAGGGGTTATCCCTCTTGTATACATGGAAACTTATTTTCTCTTGTTTTAATGCTGCTCTTAAGAAAAATGATTGTTTTTTTTAATTACCGAAAGCTTGAAATTATTCTTAGGGGAAATATTGACAAGTTGCTGATTTGAATAGCCAGTAACATATTTTTCTTTATCCTAAGACAGAGTAATACCTAATCAAGGTTTTTATAATGTTCAGTCCTGTAATGGACGTCTTTCTTCTTTATTCAATACTAGCTGTTGGGGTGGCGCTTCGCGCCACCCCAACACCTAGTTGGTGGGGCGCTTCGCGCCCCCCCAAGCCCCCCCGCGCGCGTAAGTCGTTACGCGCCATATTAGTTATGCGCCATTGTAGTTGTGTCCCTGTGTCCCACCTGTGAATATAGATAGATTTATATATGTGTTTCAAACTACGCAAAAATTGCGAATAAACAACATTCTTGGCTTTCCCATTGTCTGTGCATATGCAAAGCCGTATGTACTAATAATGACGTCATATACAAACGCTCTTTTTACAAACAAACAAACATGCATCCACATAACTCGTTTTTATATAGATAGATACAATACAAATTAACTGCGTAAAACTTGCGAATAAACAACATTCTTCGCTGTCCAATTATCGCTGCATATGAATACATTGTCAGGTTTACCGACCCTCGAACATGCAACGTACAATTGTCCATGGGAAAAACAATCAGGATTAAGATCTATACCACATTTTTCTAATGATTGACCTTGAGCTTTGTTAATGGTGATTGCAAATACTAATCGAATTGGGAATTGCAATCTTTTAAATTGAAAAAGCAGATCCGTTGGAATCATGGGAATGCGAGGAATAAGAACAGCCTCACCCTTATAAGGCCCTGTCAAGATTGTGGCCTCTATTAGGTTTTCCATTGTTTTTTTTTACGGCAAGTCGCGTGCCATTGCAAAGCTTTGGTGGGTTGATATTTCTTAAAAGTATTATTGGTACGCCTATTTTTAGTTGTAGCACGTGTGGTGGAAACCCTGAAGGATCTATGGAATTTAAAAATTCAGATGGATAATTAACCGCTTCATTTGGTTCCAAAACTGTGTCGACTGACTTGTAAAGGACTGCCTGGTCTCGAATCTTGTTCAAAACAATATTGTTGATTTTTTTACGTGTGCCTATAAATTAGAATTTTTTAGGCAAGCATTCATTTCGTCTGCAGGAGTTAAACTACGTAAAAATTGCGAATATACAACATTCTTGGCTTTCCCATTGTCTCTGCATATACAAAGCCGTATGTACTAATAATGACATCATATGCAAACGCTCTTTTTACAAACAAACAATCATGCATACATACAACTCGTTTTTATATAGATAGATAGATAGATAGATAGATAAAATACAAATTAACTGCGTAAAACTGCGAATATACAACATTCTTCGCTGTCCAATTGTCGCTGCATATAAATAGATTGTCAGGTTTACCGACCCTCGAACATGCAACGTACAATTGTCAATGGGAAAAACAATCAGTATTAAGATCTATACCACATTTTTCTAATGATTGACCTTGAGCTTTGTTAATGGTGATTGCAAATGCTAATCGAATTGGGAATTGCAATCTTTTAAATTGAAAAGGCAGATCCGTTGGAATCTTGGGAATGCGAGGAATAAGAACAGCCTCACCCTCAAAAGGCCCTGTCAAGATTGTGGCCTCTATTAGGTTTTCCATTGTTTTTTTTACGGCAGGTCGAGTGCCATAGCAAAGCTTTGGTGGGTTTATATTTCTTAAAAGTATTATTGGTAGGCCTATTTTTAGTTGTAGCACGTGTGGTGGAAACCCTGAGAATAATATCTCGAGGTAAAAACTGATCACCGACCATAACGATGGCCACTTCGTCGATAGTTGGAGCATTGTATCTACGCACATGTTGGCCAGGAGGCGTTTTGTCAGCGGAAATAACAATTTTATGCGTATAAGTAGGCATCAAATCGATGGCTGTTTTGAACAGACGCACTAAATTATTATTTTCGTGGAAAAGATGTTGTAATTGGGAAAAGATTGTCCTTTCAATGTTGGGAGAAATTTCGCAACGTGCATTCAATTCAGAATTTCTATCACTGATGAAGTACAATTGTAAAAATTTATGATTCTCGCCTGAGAATGGTAGAAGAGACCCTGCTCTATGATAAATTTGCCCTTTTACTTTGAAAGTAGACATAAATTGATCTGGATTTTCAATTTGGGCTCCAAACGACGTCATTTGGAAACATGAGTTGTATTTTCTGATTCATTTATATTCCTTATGTCCCGGTGTCCCGGTCGTCATTTATATCCCCCTGTTTTGTATCCCGCTTATTTTTCAGTTTTTTCCTTTTTTTAGTTTTTTTTTTTACTTTTTTAGTTCTTTTAGTTTTTACGTTTTTTAGTTTTTTTTTAGTTTTTTAGATGAATTTTTTTTTTTAGTTTTTTACCTTTTTTCTTTTTAGTTTTTTATTGGTTTTTACCTTTTTTTAGCTTTTTATCTTTTTTATTTTTTTTTATTTTTATTTTTAATTTTATTAGTATTCTTTTTCTCTTCTATTTTTCATTTTTCCTTTTTTTTAGTTTTTTTAGTTTTTAGTTTTTTAAGTTTTTTCCTTTTTTTAGTTTCTTTAGTTTTTTAGTTTTTCGGCTTTTTTATTTTTTTATTAGTTTTTAGTTTTTTTTTGTAGTTTTTGCCTTTTTTTAGTTTTTTCAGTTTTTTTTTTAGTTTTTTACCTTTTTTAGCCTAACCAGGATTTGAACCTGGGACCTTCATTCTCCGTTCTGACACCCTCTCTCACCGAGTGACTACTCCAGCATGTTCATTTTGGTGTTTTAAATGGTATATTATTAACCAAATTAATGTGTTTTACAATATACTAAGCATCGTCATAACAAAAATGATGGCAACTAATTTCATGACGTCAGCCGAAACATGACGTCACCTGATCCATCCACAGATCCACACACAGACAACTTATTTTTATATATATAGATATAGAAAGAATACTCTTTAATTGCTAATTTCGTAGTACAATCTTGCCAAACCGTAGATTTAATCTGAGCAGAAAAATTAATATCAACTATAGAAATCAGCATCGAATTAAGTTGCCTGTCATTTGGTAACATTATGTTTATGGAATAAATAGCAAACTGGGCCCCAGAGTCACAATTACGGTCTTCTGAGACGCCAGCTTTTCAAAAATTATTAGTACAAATAACGTGGCAGATTTTACATCTTATCAAGTCAACGCTTTATTTATAACCTGTCTTTTGTGAAATTCTACTTTACCTTTACCGTCATTTTTAAAGTACATTTCAAAAAATGAAATTATGATTGAATGTCATGTACTTTTAATCATATATACAAAATATTTCTCATTTCATAATTTCACAATATGTTTCTTTAAAATATATTAAATTTATATGAAAAGCATATGGTCAAAAAATTAAAGGAGAAACGAAGAGTTACTTTTCACGCAAAGGTTCTGTTATATCATAGAAGAGCGATTTGTTTCTCACTGTTACCCCTAGACATAAAAAGCTTGCTTCACTATAGTTCTGCATAATTTCACTGGTTTAAGTGTGTTGTGTATTTATGTAAGTTAACAGTTTTAATTCTTAGATTCAGCGAAACCATTTTCAGATATCGCCCTAGCTTGATATGCTCGCATATTTCCAACGGTAAATACTCACATCATAGTCAGTGAGATCTCTTGGAGGGGGGGGGAGTGATTTACAAATGTAGCTTTTGCTTGTGTTTTTGTTAAAAAATTCATTTTTTGCTATTTTTTTAACAAAGTGACCTAGTGTTTTATTTGTTTACCACGACTTCCGACCCTATTTCTTTTCTGTTAATTACGCATTATGCTATTTAATACTTTTGTTTCAATGATTTATTCCTTTACTTTTTGCTCGGAAACTTGAAGCCATTAATGAGTTGATAGATAAAAATAATATATAATTAATCCCAATTTAAGAATAAGCGAGTATTTTTGTCATAAGACCTTTTGAAAAAAATAATTTCGAAACAATGTGCCATGGACGTGTATATATAACGACTTATGCTTAGGCTGTTTAAAATACGGCTTAAAAAATCAATATTAATCAAATGATTTCATTTATTTACGTTATCTAGGTACTAATTAATTAAATATGCTTTCATACATGAGAGGGGAGGGAGATGGAAATAAAAAATAGACAATAAATTTTCAAGGACGATCATGTGAACAAAAATTCCAAATTAGTTAAAATCTTGATATTTTGATCGCAAAAGCTGCTGAAAACAGCTGTGAAAACTTCACTGACTACTCTAAAGATCCGAACTGTTTGCGCCACATTCTGACCTGGTTAGTTTTGTTCATTTCATTCAATTATTTTTAGAATGTGCTGAGTAGTGGTTAATATAGGTCAGACATATATTCTCTTGTTTTATACTATATATCCATGGTTGCGGGCAGGGGGGTCATAAAGTAATTATAAGGAAACCAAAGAAAAGAGAGCCTAAAAGGGAAGAACCATGGAAAAAATGTGTGTTGTTCCATTCATGGTTGCCTGCCAATAGACTTTGACCCTAAAAACTTTTTGGTTTTCTACAAACATTTTTTTGATGATTTGGCTTGAGTAGCAAAAAAAAATCTTTATTGTAATGAATAGTAGATAAATAACGATCATTGTGAGTAACGAAAGTAGAAGAGCATAACTATTGATAACACTAAATCAAAGAACAAGCTATTTATGGTGATCCTAAATATGTATTTGTTTATTAGTAATTAGTGCAGTTATTAGTGCAAAGAAAGTTCGTATAACTATAGAAAACACAAGGAAAACAACTTAATAAGGGATAATTTCAGTAAAAAATATGCCGTCTACTTTTGTTTTCATTGCAAGAGCACCCATGAGCTGATGTATGAAGCCACTATAATCAGAAATGTTTTCCCAGAACGGAATGCTGGGAATTTCTGTATTTGCCCCCTGAACGGATACGGTTTTTTGTGTTTTATTATCTTTTATTTTTTTTCCAGGAGTGATTGTATTTATCTAGTTATCACTTTGAAAAAGATTTTTTTTTTACAGTTATGAAGCAAAAAGATGTCAAATATATTGGTTTTTGGTATTAGAAATTAAATTAAAAATATTGAATTTAAAAACTTTGTTTGATTTTCTTCTCTTGATTTTAATGTTTTACTTTGAACAAACTGCTTTGATTATGCGTCACTTTTTATAAATATTGGGTCTACAGGTTTTAAATATTTTGGTGTTTGATAACCAAGTTCAAAACTGTCGATATTGTTAAAAAAAAAATCCGTTTAAAGCTTCGACATTGCGCAACAGAACTGAATGCTGGGAGTTTTTATCTTAGTTTTTGTAAATAGGGTATTATTTTATGTATTTTTTGTACTTTTTCATTTTTTTCATTTTTATTTAATTTTACTTTAACTGAAGTATTTTTTCCGTTGCCTTTAGAAAAATGTTTGTCTCTAAGCTTTAAAAACATGTTTTCAACTGAAAGTAAGGAGCAGCATTAAAACTTCAAAATAACAGAAATTGTTACGTGTATGAGGAATTCCCCCCCCCCCCCCGCAATCCCTCGCTCTTTACGCTAAAGTTTTACTCTTTTCCACAATTCTGCTTTTTAAAACAATTAAAAGCTTTAGCGTAAAGAGCGAGGGATTGCGGAGGGGACAACCCATTTCATATACGGAGTAATTTATCTTCGTTTTAAGTTTTAATGTTGCTCCTTACTTTCAGTTTAAAAAACTAGTTTTTTTATTTAATTTCTGAACGTTTTTGAATTAATGCATTTTTGATTTTGGCTCTCCGCACATAAATTACTAAAATGAAATTTTCGTATTAATTCTTTTTTTGGCTAAATGGCTTTCTCTTAGTTTTGATCAGAAAATTTTGAGAAATAAGGGGTGGGGAAGGAGGCCCAGCTGCCCTCCAATACGTAACTTAAGAATTAACTTACGTAAGAAACTTTTATATTCTTATATTTTTTATTATGTATATAAGGGGATTTGTCCCCTCGTTAATACCTCGCTCTTTATACTAAATCTTAAGTTTTGTCCCAATTCTTTAAGAATGACCCCTGAATCAGAAAGCCCGTAGAATAGATAGCTGAAATTACTAAAAATACTTTAGCATAAAGAGCAAGGTATTTATCTCCTCCTAAATACCTCGCTCTTTATGCTAAAGTATTTTTAGAACCCCTCGTATGCGTAATAATCTCTGTTCGTTTTAAGTTTTAATGCCACTCCTTACTTTCAGTTGGAAAAACTTTTTCATGTTTATTTTTTCATTGTCTTTTTTATATTAATGCCAGAAAATCCCGCTCCCTTTTCATTGAATTTCTCTTCCCCCATGACATATTCCTCCAAGGTAAGATCCTCCCTCATAGCCCCCTCTCCTCGGCCCCACCCCCAAACCAAAAAAATCCCCCAGAAAACGTCTTTACACTTCCCAATAACCATTACTGTATATAAACACTAGACAAAGTTTGTAACTTGCAGCCCCTCCCCCAGAGACAGTGGGGGAGTGAGTCATTCGAAAGACTTATTTATTATAGTTTTTGACTATGCGGAACAAAATGGCTATCTCAAAATTTTGATCCGTTGACTTTGGGAAAAAAATGAGCGTGGGAGAGGGCCTAGGTGCCCTCCAATTTTTTTGGTCACTTAAAAAGAGCACTAGAACTTTTCATTTTCGT
This sequence comes from Artemia franciscana, assembly GCF_032884065.1. Classification (NCBI taxonomy): domain Eukaryota; kingdom Metazoa; phylum Arthropoda; class Branchiopoda; order Anostraca; family Artemiidae; genus Artemia; species Artemia franciscana. The sequence goes on from NC_088874.1 coordinate 1,164,170, forward strand.
TAGAATGGGCCCTCTTGCGAGTTTCTAGGACCACTTGGTCAATATGACGACCCCTAAGGAAAAAAACAAAACAAACACAAATAAACACGCACCCGTGATCTGTCTTCTGGCAAAAAATACGAAATTCCACATTTTTGTAGATAGGAGCTTGAAATTTTCGCTCTAGAGTTCTCTTATACTTTGAATGCGATGGTGTGATTTTCGTTAAGATTCTTTGACTTTTAGGGGGTGTTTCCCCCTATTTTCCAAAATTAGGCAAATTTCCTGAGGCTCGTAACTTTTGATGACAAAGATTAAATTTGATGAAACTTATATATTTAGAATCAGCATAAAAATTCAATTCTTTTGATGTATCTTTTAGCATCAAAATTCCGTTTTTTAGAGTTTCGTTTACTATTGAGCCGGGTCGCTCCTTACTACAGTTCGTTACCACGAACTGTTTGAAAGTAAGGAACGACATTAAAACTTAAGACGAACAGAGATTATTCCGTATATGTAATGGGTAGTCCCCTCCTCAACGCCTCGCTCTTTACGATAAAGTTTGAATCTTTGTCACAACTCTACTTTTTAAAACAATAATAACACTTTAGCATTAAGAGCGAAGCGTTGAGGAGGGGACAACCCCTTTCATATACGGAATAATTTCTGTTCGTTTTAAATTTTAATGTTACTCCTTATTTGCAGTTGAAAAAATTTGATTTTTTTATTTAATATCTGAACGTTTTTGAATTAATGCACGTTTTGATCTTGGCTCACTGCACATGAATAAATAAAACGAATAAATAAAACTTCGAATAAATAAATGAATAAATAAAACTTCGTCAATACCCCGCTATTTACACTAAATACGTATTTATTTTCTCATTGTTTCTTCTTAAATAATGCTAGATAATCCTGCACCCCCTTCATGAAAATTCTCTTCCCTCATGATAAATTCCTCCATGGAGAGATCCTCCCACCTACCCACTCTCCCCGACCTACCCCCCAACCCAACACGAAAAAGTCCCCCCGAAAACATCTAACCATTACTATATGTAGACAATGGTCAAAGTTTTAAGTTCCAGCCCCTCCCCCGGGGACTATGGGGGATCCAGTCGTCCCCAAAGACACAGTTATTAGGTTTTCGACTAATCTGAACAGAATGGCTATCTCTGCGTGGGAGGGGGCCTATGTGCCCTCCAATTTTTGGTCACTCAATAAGGCCACTGGAACTTTTAATTTCCGTTTGAATCAGCCATCTCGCAACATTCTAGGACCACTGGGTCGAAACGATCACCCCTGGGATAAAAACATAAAAAAAAACGCACGCATCAGTAATAAGTCTCCTGGCAGAAAATACAAAATTTCACATTTTTCGTTAAGATTCAAAGACTTTTAAGGGGTGTTTTGCCCTATTTTCTAAAATAAGGCAAATTTTCTCAGGCTCGTAACTTTTGATGGATAAGATTAAACTCGATGAAACTTATATATTCAAAATAGATTAAAATCCTCTTTTGATGTAACTATTGGTATCAAAATTCCGTTTTTTTTATTTTGGTTACTATTGAGTTGGGTCGCTCCTTACTACAGTTGGTTACCACGAACTGTTTGATATGAGTCTTTAGTATTTGGGAATGAATACTTAAAATGAGGATTATAATTAGATCTATAGACGCAATCTGTGGTAATTTGGCATTTAAAGAGCTTTTGGTACGAAAAATGTAAATAGTTATGGTTACTATTGAGCCGGGTCGCTCCTTACCACAGTTCGTTACCACGAACTATTTGATTGTAGATAACTTCAAAGACCACACTGCCTTTCCATGACGAAAATATAATAGTTCAAAATAAGGATGAAACCTTTTAATCGACAGTGAAACAAATATAAAATTTTAACTGAATATTTCGGAAACATATACAGTGTCCATCATCAGCAGTAAAACTCCAGCAGTAGAACTGTTATATTTTCACTATTTGATTGGTCTGAAGATTCGTTAAACCTAGGAAAGGTTACTAGTAAACTTCATTCCCACAATGAAAATATACAATTCAAAACTTGATTGGTTCTTTTATGTGATATTTTGAGCCGGTGGAAACAATTTTAAGTTTTTGAGTCAAGACATTTTTTCCTCGTAAACTCTCTGTTTCTCTATAGTTTTCATTTGTAAGAAATTTAGACAATATTTCAGGGCAAATTGATTTGAAAATTTCAAACGAAAGTCAAGTTCCTCAGCCAATATTTTGTACAGGCGATAATTTATCGGTTTGCTGAGGGATTAAAAAAAAGTCACAAAATAAAACAAGAATAAAAATAAAACAGATACTAGATACTCAAATTCACGCAGATGACCGGGATTTCGAAACAGGATCAATACTAATAGTTAATTTCATTTTCACTTTCTTAAAATGCGTTAAAGGTGATTATTTGCTGATAAAAAATGTTATCCCAATTTGGTAATTAGACAGATAAGTACTTGAATGAGGCCTTGTCCCTGCTCACCTATGCAATCACCTAGGATAAACATGACAGCCAAGCACAATCGACCAAAAAAGATATTAAAAAGGACACTAAGGTCCATAGACATTAAATATCAATAAATGCATTTAACCCATCAAATGTAAAATCTTAAAATTTCTAAAAAAAATTACTACTAAACAGGGGAGATACTTTTTTGGTGATTTTTTAGCCTTTACAATTGTTTTTTCCATCCACCTCCATAGTTATACAGATTTCTTGAGTCATGCTTACACTAATAATGAAAATTGACAGCCAAGGTTAACCAAATAGGGTTAATTTTTTTAAGCCAAAATAAATGTTTCCTAGCCAAAATGGTAAAAAACCAGTTCAGCCTAGCAGTATTTTGCTCCTTTGACCGTTGCAATCGATAAATCAAATATGAATGGGACGCTTGGTTGTGAGCTTTAAGCTTAAAATTTGAAACTTGCAAGGATATTAAACCTCTAAGCAATTAGGCTAGTTATTTTATGAATTGCCAAACAATTATTTTATCAATTGTCAACCGAAGTTCAGTTCCCAAACCAGTTTGGGTTACGGAACAAGCCTGAAAATCTAGAAGGTGTCCTAGTTACGAGGGCAACCAATCGCTATTACAGGCAAAACATTTAATAGGAGAGTTGCAACCCATTAATATTATTTTTTTTTGAAGTAGATTTGAGTGATAATGCTCACGAAGAATGCCTTAAAATTTACGCTTAAAATTTTGGACTATAAAGTTAGAACCTTATTTTCAAACAATTCGTGGTAACGACCCGGCTCAATAGTAACCGAAACTCTAAAAAACAGAATATTGATATCAAGAGTTACATCAAAAGAATTGCATTTTAATGCTGATTTTAAATATATCAGTTTCATCAAGTTTAGTCTTACCCATCAAAAGTTACGAGCCTGAGAGAATTCGCCTTATTTTAGAAAATATGGGAAAACACCCCATAAAAGTCATTGAATCTTAACTAAAATCACAACATCAGATTCAGCGTACTAGAGAATCCTTCTGAAGAGGTTTCCAGCTCCTATCTATAAAATGTGGCATTTTGTATTTTTTGATAGAAGACTGATCACGGATGCGTGTTTATTTGTTTGTTTTTTTGCTTTTCCCATTTTTTTCCCCAGGGACGATCGTTTTGACCCAGTGGCCCTAGAATGTCGTAAGACGGCTTATTCTAACGGAAATTAAAAGTTCTAGTGCCCTTTTTATGTGACCAAAAAATTGAGGGTACCTAGACCCCTCCCACGCACATTTTTTCCCAAAGTCACTGGATCTAAAAATTGAGACAACCATTCTGTTCATCTTAGTCGAAAATCAAATAGCTATGTCCTTGGGGACGACTTAACAGTGCCCGGGGGAGGGGCTGCAAGTTAGAAACTTTGACCATTGTTTACATATATTAATGGTTATTATGAAAGTGTACAGATGTTTTCAGGGGGACTTTTTCGCGTTGGGGTGGGAGTGGGTTAGGGGGAGGGGATTACATGGGAAGATCTTTTCATGGAGGAGTTGATCATGAGGGAGGAGAATTTCCATGAAGAGGGGGAAGGATTTTCTAGCAATATTTAAAAAAATAATGAGAAAATGAATATTTTTTTTTCAACTGGAAGTAATAAGCAGCATTAAAACTTAAAACGAACAGAAAATATTACGCATATAAGAGGGTTCGTCTCCTATGCAATACCTTGCTCTTTACGCTAAAGTATTTTTAGTAATTTCAACTATTTATTGTACTGCCTTTGTGATTCAGGGGTCATTCGTAAAGATTTGGGTATTAGAGCGAGGTATTGACGAGGAGGCGAACCCTCTCATATACATAATAAAAATACACAAATGTAGATGTTCGCTACGTAAGTTAATTCGTTAGGTACGTATATTTATTACTAACAAAAACGCTCGTAAAAAAACTAGTCGCAGTTTTAAGTAGCCAAAAATTGGAGGGCATCTAGGCCTCCTCCCCTACCCCTTTTTCAAGATCGTCCTATCAAAACTATGGGAAAGCCATTTAGCGAAAAAAAATAGTATGCAAATTTCGTTTTAATTATTCATGTGCGGTGAGCCAAAATCAAAACATCCATTAATTCAAAAAGATTCAGAAATTATATAAAAAAGCAAGTTTTTTAAAATGTAAGTAAGGAGCGAGAATAAAGCTTAAAACGAACAGAAATTATTCCGTATATGAAAGGGTTCGTTTCTACCCCAACGCTTCGCTCTTTACGCTAAAGTTTTTTATTGTTTTTTTTTTTTAAATAGTGTTGTTACAAAGAGTCAAACTTTAGCTTAAAGAGCGAGGCGTTGAGGAGGGGACACGCCCTTTCATATAGAGAATAATTTTGGTTCGTTTTGTTTTAATGTCGCTCCTTGCTTGCAGTTAAAAAAGCTTTTTTTTTTATTTCATTATGTAGCAAAAGCTGATATACCAAATTTGTATTTTCTATTTTCGAGCCACTAAAGCTTTTAAAATAAGATTCCTTATTGCCACTGGATTTAAGGATCTAGGAGACACTGATTTAAGGATCTGCACTAATAGCTCATCATTTCCACCACTAAAAAAAATCTTCTTTTAAAATTATCAAATGCACCCAAAAATAAAATATCCTAATCCCTCCCCAAAATACCGCAGACTGGGCAAGTTCATAGTCTATTTGGAAAATTAACATCCCTTTAAATTGTTGCAAGCGGTAGATAATTATCTAGCACCTGAATCCAAATTCTAAAAAAAATAGTTTTTAAAATAATTTAATATGATATTCTTCATCAAAACATTCTTTTGATATTTTTCTGTAAAAATAAACTAGGCAAAGCTCTGCCAGCTCTTCAAAGCTGAATATTTGATTTACTCAGTGTCAAATCTAGTTAAACTTAGGATGGTTTGGAAAAATTGCACACGAAATACGTTAGTAGCCTAACGCAAACACTATTTAAGTCCCGCGCTCAACAAAAATGAGCTATTGGCATATCAATATATGAAAAATCTCTTGTTGATCTAATTCTAATTCTGAAAAATTAGAAAAAATGAGGTATTTTTAACTTGTGAACGGGTGATCGGATCTCAATGAAATTTGATATTTAGAAGGATATCGTGTCTCAAAGCTCCTATTTTAAATTCCGACCGGATCTGGTGACATTGGGGGGAGTTTGGGGTGGGGGAACCTAAAATCATGGAAAACGCTTAGATTGGAGGGATCGGGATGAAACTTGTTGGGAAAAATAAGCAGAAGTCTTAGATACGTGATTTACATAATTGGAACTGATCCGCTCTATTGGAGGGGGGGGGGGTTAATTCTGAAAAATCAGAAAAAATAACATACTTTTAACTTACAAAGGCGTGATCGGATCTTCATGAAACTTCATATTTAGAAGGACCTCGTAACTCAGATCTCTTATTTTAAATCTCAACCGGATTCAGCGTCATTGGGGGGGTAGTTGGGGGGACTGGAAATCTTAGAAAATCTTACAAAAATGAGCTATTGGCATATCATTATGTGAAAAATCTCTTGTTGATCAATTGGTGCAGTCTCCTCAGTGAACGAGAACCCAATCTTTTATGATCTATGTAGCGATCCTTTGATGTTTCTTTATAGAATTATTGCTTTACAAAATCAAAAAAAAAGTGCGACAGACATAATTTGTTTTTTCAACTTCACAAATTTTAAGATCAAGCTAGACAACTTGAGACAAATACAGTTTTGAAACCACCCTACTCTGCTAAATTCCATTTTTCAATTCGCTTTTACCATAGGATATCGTGAGAAAATTAGGATCCCTTTTTTTCCGTCCTAATACACCTTTCAGTGAGAGTATCCAATCTTTTTATAATCTGTAGAGCTATCAATGGATGTCCAGCATCAATAGCTACTTTCGCCGAATTGGAAGCAAAAAACTTTAAATTCATTTTAGGACCTCAATAGAGGATTTGAAAAAAGGTTGACCGATAAAAAAAAGACAAAATGATGCTACCCTGCCAATAAAGAATTCAAAAGCTAATCAGATTCTGTCTCATTGAATAGTGAGATGTTATCAAACAGGGTTTCAACTCCTACATCAGAACATAAAAAGGTATTTTTCTTGATTATATACCCAGAAATAGATACCTAATTCGCAGTGGCGTAGCTACAATTAAGGGACTGTAACCCACTAGTTTACTAACAATCTACAGTTAGGGATATCTATAGGAAGGGGGCCTCGTGGCCAATTCCCCCTGAAATCTTAAGTTTTCCGAAATTTCTGAGCGCTCCTTGTTCAAGTTATAGCAAGCTTTTTAAATTTACTTTTTAATAAAATTTGCTTTTTAATACTGGACTCCTCCAAAAGGCTTTTCCATTTTTGCCTCCCAAAAAACATTCCCGGGTACATATATGACATATATCGTACTTAGGTATTTTTCAGAATTTTAAAGCACATGACCTTTCTTCACTTATAATCCCAAAGGAATAAATTTTCGCTAAATCCTTGCTAATTAACAATAAATTGGGGCTTGTGGGTAACTGCTTCTTGCGCTGAAGAACCTCCGCGATAAAAGCTTGAAAAGACTTGGCAGAATACTACTTGTAGTATATTCATGGCCACCCCGGGACCAAAAAGAGTTTAGGTATTGGTGGGGTGACCACCCAGCCGTGGCAGGCAGCTTAAGGAGGTTGAAGATACGTATAGAGGGTATATAAATATATATATATATATATATATATATATATATATATATATATATATATATATATATATATATATATCGCAAGAATCAAGAAAATTCTGAAGGAGCGATAGCAACGACCTTATTGAAAAGCTAAAGGAACTAGGACGGTTCAAGGTATTTGAATTTTGAATTTTACAACTAAGAATTACTATGAGACCCAATTTTAACCAAAGATGCCAGAGTACATTCAAAAGAAAAAGAAAACACTTAAAAAATTAAATTATAAAACAAAAAATAGTATATTATATTATATTGTGTAATAGTATATTATACAATAGTATATTTCTATATTGTAGAACGTCTTTGTAGATTTAACACAATTGCATGAATACTTCGAGGCACTAATTCAACTAATTACTTTGATAATTGTTTCAATTCAGCTAATTACCTTATGAGATAAAATTTCTTTTGGCATTTTGCCTTAAATTAAGAGAAATCAAGGTGTTCTTACTAGCAAAATCAAATAAGTGGTTAAGAACTGGAACAAATACTTTTTTTCATAGTAGGCCAAATTTTCTAGAAAAAACAACACATTTATTTTTCAAAAACAGGAACCAATTGGCTATTCCCCAAAGCCTCATTTGAAATATGATATAATGTTGAAATACGATGCAATTACCCAAAGTGGATAAATTTTGTAATTTTTTTCTTCTGTTTTTGTTCTTTACAATGTTACAAATTCCTTGGCCCATGTCTGCTCCCCCACACTAAATAGAAATAAAATCATTTATCTATTTCTCAGACCTTCGTTAAGCCATAAGCCTATTTTATGAAGAATGTGTTAAAAATTTTAGTTTTCTTCCTCCCATTTCTTTACATTGGAATTTGGAATTCCACTAATTTTGCTAAAGTCACTGGTTTCAAATTTAGACTAATTAGGCAAACCAAGCATATCATTTACTCGAAGTTATTCATTTTCAATATTTGGCAAAATATTATAAATTATAAGGTTTCAAATTCTTTCCTTTATGGAGTCAAATTTCTACTGATCGCCGGTATATCCTTGCTAAGGTGTGGTGTTTCTAAGGTCTGAGAAATGTTTAGAAATTGTTCAATCAAATAATTGAACACAATGTCGATTAAAATTCCAATACGAATTTCAATATATGGGTACCATCAATCTCAAATATCAGAAGAGCAGATGAAATCCTATTCAAAGAAAGTGGACACAAACTACCCAATCAGTAGAACAGGGGGACTTTTCTCCGTGGGAATACCCATGCCAGCATCCCATGGGAAATTCGGGTAGCGGGTGACGCTCTTTTGTATAAGCGTCTAAGGCGTCTAAGGGACTCTTATTGGAATGCATGATGAACGTATAATTTTAAAAGGGGGATCTCGTGGGATAAGTCATTGGGGTAGATGGATTATGTAAAGGAATTACAGTTGGTGACCGGAATCGTGGGATAAAATATTGCGTAGATGCTTCAATTTAATGTCTTAGAACAACATGTGTTTGAAAAATTAGTCTAAGGGGTTCGGGGGTCTTGGTTGATGCTTGTACATGGATATGATAGACCTAATAATACATCCAGGTTAGGACAGGCGATATAAGAAGCGAAAGTGCCGCAAGGATTTATTGTGGAAGAGCTAAGGCAAACGCTTGAGACATAAGTTTTTGTTTATGTGCTAAGGTTTCTAAATAGTAGCAACTTAAGCCCCTTTCATAATTTGATCTACCAAATGAAAGGAACAGTCCAAAATGGACTCCCTTCCCTGCGTAGAGTAAGCCTAAGACAAGTAAGACAATTCTAAATTGGCCTATTAAAAACCAAAGCGAAATATTTGGCAAGCACACAAAGAAGGGTCTAAAGGAACCTTTGCGTTCCTTAAGATTGTCCTAATACGTCTAATCAATTTTGTGATAATAATTTTGTTATTGTTTTGATAAGTCTACCCCGTCCACCCTCTATAATATTTTCCCTTTATCCTATGAGTCTGCTCATGCCTGAGGATATCCACAAAGCAAGAGTTATTTTAAACAATTATAAGAATGGTGATTGTCTAAATAAAATTATAGTCCACTAAAATGCAATTGGACTTGTTCTTTGAAAATATAACCCTGCTTTATAAGGAATCCCTACTACACTGAAGAAATACTGAGTAATTACAACCGAAGGATCATTTAAGCTCTCCTCCAATAGTTTCGTGGAAAATTTATTATGATGTCGTGTCCAAAGGGGGGGGGGTGAGGGTCCTTAATCCTGTTTCTTCGAACAAAATTTTGTAAAAGTGGTAGAATACTAAAACAATAACAAAAACTGACATTTTTATGCAAAAAACTTATTTTGAAGCCTCAAAAAACCCTCTTCAGGCTGTAAAATTATTATTGCCACTCACGTCATGAAAAAACGCTATTTATACCGAATAATATAGGCTACACAGATCATGGTACTTAGGTTGGAAAATCAATTTATTTCACTCCCTCGGGAAAAAAATCCACTAGACTTCTCTAAAACTTGATATTTTTTACCAACAGGGGACCCAGTGCCTTCCCCCATAGATTTTGAAAAATATCTCCATTAAAAAAAGTGGAAAAAGCCTTAATTAAACAAAAAAAAACTTTTTGTATCTCTATTTTTAAAACTCTAAATTTTGTTTGCCCCTTCCCCTTATTTTGCCAATGTGTACCAGTGATTAAGTCCGTCTGATTCTCCTTCAGCCTCATTGACATAGATTAAAAAGGAGACATAATTTTATTCTAAGACACTTCCCTATAGCCATTACCTTTTGTAACAGTAAGCAAATAGCGGTCATCTAATTTTCAATCGGTAAAACACAACAGATAATCTCCCAAGCCAAGTCAAAGTGCCTTTGAATTTTTGTTTGTTTTTTGTTATCTGCTCTAAATTCTCCAACGTCGCATGAAGCGTCTTTGACACTTGAATGTTTTAGATTGAGATGCTTCAAATATCGGTGCCGTAAAACAATGTCAGGTTAGAATTCCAACAAAGCGGGCGTATAGAAATGATAAAATAAAATGGAACCAAAATAAATCAGGTTTAGTTTCACTAGCCAAAATTGGGTGGGCGGTGTGACAGAGAGACTGCAACGAAATTTGTTAATTGAGGTGCATTTTTCTTCCTGGTATGAATATACTCCTGCCTAAATATACTGGGCATAATGAATTTTATTGATTTTCTCCTGTTGTAAGCTGTTTCTTCTTATATATTTTTGTATTGCTGAGGACGGCCCTTGGACATAGGGCCGAAATATTCATTCTAATTTGTTTCCCACTGTCTTGAGAAATTCCCTACTGTTCTTCTTGTTTTTGGTGTTAGTCATGGTAAAAAAAAAAAAGGGTAAAGGATACGGCATTAGACTTTACAGTCCGTACCGGTGGTGCTGATCTCCGTTTCTTGGCCGTTCAGCCAGGAAGTGCAATGGGGGGTTGGGGGGCCAGCCATCCTGTGCTTTCGCACACCCTTCCTGTTTACCATCCCCAGATTTCTCCAGGTACCCATTTAGAGCTGGGTCGACTCTGGCCAAGCTTACAGAGTCACGCCACTGACCCCCGTCCCAAACTGAAGAATTGGGTACACTGGGATTCGAACCCGCGTCCTCTCAGACGAAGGATCCCGAATCCAGCGCACCAACCCACTCGGCCAGGACGACTCTATCTACTCGGCCATGGTACTCAGTCATGGTACTTATGTCTTGTAGCCACCCCACTCACGTTCTTGGTCTGACAGAACCAGTTTCTGTATTTCAGTATGTACTCGGTGATAATTAGCTTAGCGCGAGAGTGTATATATTTATACACTATATACACTATACAATACACTTAATACAGGTATATTTTAATTCAATATTTTAGTTGGTATTTGGTTTAGGTTAGGTAAGGTGAGAAACCATTTATATAATGCATTAGTGTGGGGGGGGGCTGATTTCCATAATTTTCTATGGTAGTTTCCAAAATTTTATTGCTAAAGTATTTTATTTTCTTTATGCTTAGGTATATTTCATTAGGATTAACCTAATTTCATTCAGATGAAGAACTCGATTGAGGTGGTTATAAGACACCCCAGAAGTGGTGGAACCACCCTATGGGGTGGCTATAAGTAGCTATGTCATAATCAGGGACATTGGGGTGTAGGATCTATATCCCCTCGAAATCTTCATTTCGGCTTCGCACAGAACATATCTTCTATAATCCAGACCCTTTTGTGCAGTTCGAGGAAGCAACAGCCATTTTCAATGATAAGGTTTTCACTGAATGGGCTCTTGAAGCGCTAGAAATAAAAAACAAGAGCTAAGAGCTCATATGGCACTTGTGACGAGGTCGGAAGAGCCAAGAGCTCATATGTTATGAGGTCTAAAAAAAATTCTATGAATCAATAGATTGCTTTAAAAGGAAAATCAGAGGCTTAATGTCGGTCGGGATTTAGAATAAGAGCTCTGAGTCACGAGGTCCTTCTAAATATCAAAATTCATTAAGATCCGATCTCCCACTCGTAAGTAAAAATACCTCAATTTTTCTAATATTTCTTCTCCCTTCAGCCCCCAGATGGTCAAATCGGGGAAAACGACTTTATCAAGTCAATTTGTGCAGCTCCCTGACACGCCTACCAATTTTCATCGTCCTAGCACGTTCAGAAGCACCAAACTCGCCAAAACACTGAACCCCACCACCTAACTCCACCAAAGAGAGCGGATCCAGTCCGGTTACGTCAATCACGCATCTACGACATTTATGAGCATTTTCAAAGATTTCAAGTTTCCCCCTCCAACTCCCCCCAATGTCAAAAGATCTGGTGAGGATTTGAAATAAGAGCTCTGAGACATGAGTTCCTTCTAAATATCAAATTTCATTAAGATCCGGTCACCCGTTCTTAAGTTAAAATACCTCAATTTATCTGACTTTTCTAAATTAACAACCCCCAACTCCCTCAAAGAGAACGGATCCGTACCAATTATGTCAATCTCGTATCTATAACTTGTGCTTATTCTTCCCATCAAGTTTCATTCCGATCTCTCCACTCTAAGGGTTTTCCAAGATTTCCGGTTTCAAAGATTTCTGTTTCCCCCTCCAACCCTCTATGTCCCCAGATCTGATTCAAATTGAAAATGGAGCGTTTGAGACATAAGATTCTTTTATATTACAAGTTTCATTAAGATCCGATCACCCATTCGTAAGATACATGGATTTTCACGTTTTCCAAGTTTTCCGGTTTCCCCTCCAACTCTCTTCAATGTCATCGAATCTGGTCAAGATATACAATCAGGGTTCTAAAGCACGAGATCCTTCTAGATATCAAATTTCATTAAGATCTGATCACCCGTTCGTAAGTTACAAATACCTCATTTTTTCTAATTTTCAGAATTACGCCCCCCCCCCAACTCCACCAAAGAGAGCGGATCCAGCCTGGTTATGTCAGTCACCTATCATGGACTTGTGCTTATTATTTCCACCAAGTTTCATCCTGATCTCTCCGCTTTAAGCGTTTTCCAAGATTTACGCCCCCCCCCCCCCTAATGACACTTGATCCGCTCGGGATTTGAAATAAGAGATCCGAGTTTCGAGGTCCTTCTAAATACGAAATTTCATTAAGAAACGATCACTCTTTCGTAATTCAAAAATACCTCATTTTTTCTAATTTTTTAGAATTACCCCCCCCCCCCACAAACTCCCCCAAATAGAGCAGATCAGTTCCGGTTATATCAGTCCCATATCCAAGACTGGTGCTTTTTCCCCACAAAGTTTCATCCTGATCCCTCCACTCTAAGTGTTTTCCCAGAATTCAGGTTCCGCCCCCTCCCCATCCCCCTTCTCATTCACCGGATCCGGTCGGGATTTAAAATGAGAAATCTGAGACACGATATCCTTCTAAATATCAATTTCATTTCCGATCACTCCTTCGTGAGTTAAAAATACCTCATTTTTTTATTTTTCAAAATTAACCCTCCTCCCCCAACTCCCCCAAAAAGAGCGGATTCGTTCCGTTTATTTCAACCACTTATCTAGGACTTATGATTACTTTTACCACCAAGTTTCATCCCAATCCCTCCACTCTAAGCGTTTTCCAAGATTTTAGGTCCCCGCCAACTCCCCCCCCACTGTCACCGGATCTAGTCAGGATTTAATATAAGAGCTCTGAGACACGATATCCTTCCAAAAATCAAATTTAATTGAGATTCGATCACACCTTCCTAAGTTAAAAAATACCTCATTTTTCTAATTTGTCAGAACTAACCCTCCCCCACCCAACTCCCCCAAAGAGAGAGGATCCGTTTCGGTTATGTCAATCACGTATCTAGGACTTGTGCTTATTTTTCCCACGAAATTTCATTCCGGTCCCTCAACTATAAGCGTTTTCCGAGATTTAAGGCCCCCCCTCAATTCCCCCCAATGTCACCGGATCCAGTCGGGATTTAAAATAAGAGCTCTGAGACATGATATTCTTCCAAACTTCAAATTTCATTAAGATTCGGTCACTCCTTCGTAAGTTAAAAATGCCTCTTTTTTCTAATTTTCAGAATTAACCCTCCTCCCCCAACTCCCCCAAAGAGAATAGATACGTTCCAGTTATGTCAATCACATATCTAGGACTTTTTTGCTTATTTTTCCCGCCAAGTTTCATCCCGAACCCTCCATTCTTAGCGTTTTCCGAGATTTTAAGTTCCCCCAAACTCCCCCCAATTTCACCGGATCTGGTCGCAATTTAAAATAAGAGCTCTGAGGTACAATATCCTTCCAAACATCAAATTTCATTAAGATCCCATCACCCTTTCGTAAGTTAAAAATACTTCATTTTTTCTATTTTTCCTAATTAACCGACCTACCCTCCCCCCCAGATCGTCAAATCACGAAAACGACTATTTCTAATTTAATCTGGCCTGGTCCCTGATAAGCCTACCAAATTTCATCGTCCTAGCTTACCTGGAAGTGCCTAAAGTAGCAAAACCGGGACAGACAGACCGGCAGACAGACCGACAGAATTTGCGATTGCTATATGTCACTTGGTTAATACCAAGTGCCATAAAAACAAACACATTTTTGCAGGTTTATCAATTAATAGAGATACTGGTAATTGAACTACTGATCGTATTTATGATATTATTCTTTAAAATGAACCCATATTCAAAAATCAAGTACTACAAAATTTTTAAGGGATTCGTTCAAGTAACAATCCTAAAAGATTAGCGACATAAAAAGTTTTGCATAAAATTACATCGCAACAAAATATTTCAAGTTCATTTGTCATTTAAAAATGGTGGGGTGGGGGGGGGTTTGATGAAGGTAGCTGCAAATTGTAAATGCAAGTAAGTTTATATTATACATTTTATGTTATTTTATTTTATATATAGTCTATTTTAGTTTATATATTTTTTAGTTATATTTCTTAGTTTTAGTTTCTAGTTTCTTTCTTTTCTTTTTTGCTTTACGCTGAAGACTCCTTGCTATATAGGGGTAAAATATTCGTTGGATTTTGCGGTTTTTCTTCACTTTCATTTACTGGCCATAGACCCGTTTTTCGTCTTTACATTCATTTCTTTGTTTTTGTCATGGCTGGCCAATTCGGCTTTAGATTTATGTAATATTGAGAAAAACACAAGAAGGGAATACTTATTGATGTTATAATATTTTACCCCTTCAATTAGCTTAATTGGTTTCCTAACCCCTCAAACAACATTTTGATGGGAGGGGTGATTCATATCCATAAACCTCAGCGAACTTTGCACCTTTTTGTGGCGTTGTAAAATTCTCGTTATTAGACTAAGCAGGTAAACCAGTTCAATTAGGTTTACGCTTTTCAAGTGTTAATTGGATGTTTCCGTAATTAGATTAATTAAAAAAAACAGGTTTTTTTAAATGAAAGTAAGGAGCAACATTAAAACTTAAAACGAACAGAAATTACTCCGTATATGAAAGGGGCTTTTCCTCCTCAACGCCCCGCTCTTTACGTTAAAGTTCGACTCTTTCTCTTAACTCTATTTTAAACAGTAAGAAACTTTAGCTTAAAGAGCGGGACGTTGAGGAGGAAAAGCCCCTTTCATATACGGAATAATTTCTGTTCGTTTTAAGTTTTAATGTTGCTCCTTACTTTCATTTACAAAACTTGTTTTTTTTATTTAATTTCTGGACGTTTTTGAATTAATGCATGTTTGATCTTGGCTCTCCGCACATAAATAATTAAAACGAAATTTGCATATTAATTAATTGCAATTAATCGGAAGATTTTGAGAAAAAAGGAGTGAGGGAGGAGGCCTAGTTGCCCTCCAATTTTTTTGAATACTTAAAAAAGCAACTAGAACTTTCAATTTTTTTACAAACGTTTTCATTGGTAAAAATTATACGTAACATACGAATTAACTTACGTAACGAACTTCTATATTCGTATGTTTTTATTCCGTATATGAGGGGGGGTTCAACCCTCGTCGATATCTCGTTCTTTACACTAAAGCTTAAATTTTGTCCCAATTCCTTCAGAATGACCTTCTGAATCACAAAGGCCGTAGAATAAATAGTTGAAATTGCTAAAAATACTTTAACGTAAAGAGTGAGGTATAACAAGGAGGTAAACCCCTCATATGCGTAATAATTTTTGTTCGTTTTAAGTTTTAATGCTGCTCCTTTATTTTCAGTAGAAAAAAACTTTTCATATTTATTTTTTCATTGTTTTTAAAATAATGCTAGAAAATCCTGCGCCCCCTTCATTGAAATTCTCTTCCCCCATGAGAAGTTTCTCTATGGAAATATCCTCCAACGTAACCCACCCCCTCAACTCTCCCCCTAAACCAAAAAAATCCCCCTGAAAACGTCTGTACACTTCCCAGTAACCATTACTATATGTAAACACAGGTCAAAGTTTGTAACTTGCAGCCCCTCCCACAGAGACTGCGGAGGAGTAAGTCGTCCCTAGAGACACAGTTATTAGGTTTCTCGACTATGGCGGATAAAATGGCTATCTCAGAATTTTGATCCGGTGACTTTTGGGAAAAAATGAGCGTCGGAGGGAGCTCAGGTGCCCTCCAATTTTGTTGGTCACTTATAAAGGGCATTAGAACTTTTAATTTCCGTTAGAATGAGCTCTTTCGCGACAATCTAGGACCACTCAGTCGATACGATCACCCCTGAAAAAAAAAAAAAAAAAAAAAAAAAAAAAAAAAAAAAAAAAAAACAAATAAGTGATTTGTCTTCTGGCAAAAAATGCGAAATTCCACACTTTTGTAGATAGGAGCTTGAAACTTCTTAAATAAGATTTTCTGATACGCTGAATGTGATGGTGTGATTTTCGTTAAGATTGTAAGACTTTTAGGGGGTGTTTCCCCCTATTTTCTGAAATGAGGCAAATTTTCTCAGGCTCGTAACTTTTGATAGGTATAACTGATCTTGATGAAACTTATATATTTAAAATCAGCATTTAAATGCAATTCTTTTGATGTAACTATTGGTACCAAAATTCCATTTTTTAGAGTTTCGGTTACTATTGAGCCGGGTCGCTCCTTACTACAGTTCCTTACCACGAACTGTTTGATTCATTGGATTCATGTGATTTTTGGCGTACCACGACCTGAATGTACATCTAAAATTTATTATATTAAATTTTAATTTTTGTTTCTTTTGCTGATTTCATTTAAAGTGTTGATTCCTTATTATTTTTATCATATAAAAGAAAAAGTAATTTCGGTATTCAAATGTCAAACTTTTTTTTACCCATTTGAGCATGCAAAAAAAAAGTTTTGCCGTTAAGTATTTATTAAATCAGCACAGTCAGCACAGTTGTCAGCACTTTTAAGTCAGCACAGTTGTGTTACCAGGTTCGGTTGGGTTCAGAGAATCCGGCTCAGTTTTCGGGTTGTACCATGGGCTTCTTACACAGAGTGACCAGACGCTATTTTGGCTCTTTTTTAAGATGGTTGCACATTTAATTTCTCGAGTTGGCACTTTTCTTAGGGGGGAAACCGTTCATCGGCTCATTTTTACTAGAAAAATGGAGCTTTCGGCACATTTCCGCTTTTAGGTGGCGCAACTTTCGACCAAACAACTGGCAACACTGTCTGAAACTAATAAGGCTTTGTAGGGGTGTTCACAAACAAAGGAGAGCCTTTAAATTTTCTGGAAAAATAAAAAAAGATGGATGGGGCCCTTTGAAGATATCTTGGGCTTATGAAGAAGGAGTTTCCCTGCCTCTTACGCATTCGTAAAATATGATGGAGGTGGTATTTAAAACATTTTACCACACGTGCCATTTCTAAAGTAGCAAATGTAGCGCATAAGGTTTTTCTTACCAATGCCTCGAGGTTTTTTTGAGGTGGCACCCTCTTTCCACCTTCTGGTGCATATCTCAGAATTCCACATGTGCCACATAATTCCGCCACGCTTGTTCAGTCTCTATCACGCCTGGTAAATTTCTGGCACAAGTCACCTGGTGTACGGGATTCCTGAAAGTGGGCACCCCTTTGGGATTTTTGGAGAGCAACACAAAAAGCAAATATTAGCAAAAACAAAAAATCTTCTTTTTAATTTAGCCCCCCCCCCCCGTTGCAAAAAGAAAGCGTCTAAAGCTGAGATGAGACAATATTAAAAATCAGAGGCTAAGCAGTTTTGTTGCTCAAATAAAAAGCAATCCCTCTCACGTATTTTTTTTATTTATCTGTTATGCTTACTTAGCAAGGAAAATCAAAAGACGCTAAGTGTTGCCAGATTATCAAATGGGGTATTTGCAGCATCTCGAGAGCGGATTGACGAGAAGAAATTTTCAGAGGGCGTAGGGGAAGTCAGCAAGGGGATCTCGAATTTTGACTCAGGGGAGATATCAGAAGGGACAAACTAAAACTGTTTTGTTTCCAATCAACCTGTAACTTTTGGCGCTATAAGCCCCTGTTGGACTAGAAAATATTCAAGGTGGGTTAGCAATAAATAAAAGTCAAAGGACGTTCTATACACCTGAGTCATCAAAATCACTCGTCTGAAATTTTTTTTATAAATTTTGCAACGTGTTGGGGAGCCAAGAAAAACTTTTTGCTTGGGTGAGGGGGCTGCACTAGATAGAAGACACTAAATGTGTCATACTTGTCAAAATAGTTCATCTGCAATAAGAACAGGAGTTTCCCCCAGGAAATCTCCACCTCCTGGAAAATCCCCCCATGGAAAATTCCCCCCCAGAATATCCCCTGCGGAAATTTTCCCCGGAAAAAATTCCTCCCCAGGGAAAATTCTTCCATACACAAAATTGAGCATTCAAGAGAAATACAAAATAGGAACCTACCTCAAAATGTTGATCAGATGTCCTAAGGGGTAAAAACAGAACTAGGCATCAAATCGGTTCCAGTCTTTGACTTTAAAAAGAGGAGCAGAACACTCAATTTCCCAAGTTTCCGTGACCACGAGGGAGAGGTTGGGTATGAGCAGTGGGCATTCCCCCTCTTATAAGGAATAAATTTTGTTCTTTTTCGGGTTTAATGTTATTCTTTACTTTCATAGCAACGGCATAGACCAGAAATATCCCCGAGAATGAAGAGGTATTATTTATTGATTTCTGCCTGCACCTCCCCTTTCTTAGAACTAATTCTGTGTTTACCCGAAGGCTTTTTTGGCATTAAAATTCACCCTTTAAGGTATCTGCCCCTTTCCCTAAATACAAAACGATCAGAGAACGCTAATGTAGAGGTTTAAAGCTCTCATCACAAAGATTTGGAACTTCGTATTTTTGCCAAAAAGATCACAGATGTGTGCGGCTTGTGTTTTTTTTGTTTCCCCCACGGTTTATCGCATCGAACCAAGGTTTCTAGAAGACGGGACTAGGGCTCACTCGAACAAAAATCAAAAATTTTAAGTGGCATTCTAAATAACCAAACAGATTGGAGGGCTACTAGCCCCCTTTCCAAATACCTTTTCCCCCATAGACATCCAAATTAATTTTTGATATAATCATTTGGTTCATTATAAAAATGCCAGATAATTATACGGTGGGGTGGGGGGCCGGTTGCACTCTAATCACTTTTGGCTTTCAAAAAGGGCACTAGAACTTTCGATTTCCAATTGAATGAGCCCCTTCAAAGTTTGTTTATGACCACCCCTTGCATATGAAGTGCATCTGGCAAAACAAAATATAATAGTACTAATAGTAATACATTGAAGCCTTATGACCCTTTAATATAGGAAACGCTAGACCTTTGCAAACCGGTCTTGTTTCTTTCGTTCGCATTTTTAATCAGAAAATTTGACAATTTGTTTAATCTTATTCAATTTCGTTAAAAAATTAAACATCTCGTTATTTTGTAACCTTAGGACATCGATGTACCCATTTTGTACTTTCTCTGTTTCTGCTCAATTGTGCATGTCGATAAATTCTCAGTGGGGGGGATTATGTGGGTGAAATTTGCATGGTGGAAGTTTTCTGCGGGGAAAATCTCCGGGGGTCAGAATTTTTCACGGGGGGAGTTTCCCATGGTGATTTTCCGGGGAATCTTCTAGTGAGGCAGCTATTGGAGGGGGAGGGAACTATTTTCCGGAGCTTTCGATGGAACCAAATGCAACCATAATTATAGTTAACTGAAAACTGGTTGTAGGAAGGGACTTCAAATGGAGAGGTGGTGGAGGGGCAATTGACTTCAATGCTTAGTTTGGCCCCTTCTTCAAGATCGTAAAAAACACTCTTTTTGCTATTTTCATTGAAAAATACCTTTTTCCGTATTTTCACTGAAAAGACGAAAAACAAAATCTGCCCTAGATTTTGTAAAATTTATTTATCCCCCCCCATACATTTCTTTGACTTGGCACCTCTGGTTGTAAGAGATTCAATTCTTGAAGCCAAAAGATCAACTTGATTTAGTGCCTCATCTATTTACGATTTATTTGAGTAGTTCTGTTTTAGTAATTTTTTCCTAAAATTTCAGTTTATAGTAGGACGCGGATTGCCACCTAGGCAAAAATGAACACAGGGGCACGGATTACCACCAAAATATGTTTATTTTTGCAACTTTTACCTTTTCCATGCCATCGCACGATTTCCATATAATTTATTGTTTAGCTTCACCAATAAGTCCCCTCCCCCAAAAATTAAGCTAGGACATTAAATAAAACAAACAGGCAGGGTTTTCTTCTCGATTTCCATAGCTTCACCAATAAGTCCCCTCCCCCAAAAATTAAGCTAGGACATTAAATAAAACAAACCAGAACCATTGAAAATACATATATATTTAAGGCTCAAACACCTTGTTCGCTTACTTTCCCCAGGAAAAAAAAACGCCCTTGGTCCTAACTACGTTTGTACATACTACTGCGTCATATTTCGTAATCACTCCCACTGACACGTTACTGTTTATCCCGTTTATGGAAAGTAACTTCTAAGGAGCTTTCTAGTAAAGTGGGCGGAGCTTCAAACGTCATCAATATCTCCAGTGACACGCTCCAAGGCATCTTCAGTGCCTCACCTTTGGCTGAAATTAGTAAAGAATCGAGAGCGAGAGACGGAGGCGACTTACGAGATAACTCATCCCGTTTTCTTGAAATAAAATCAGTGTTTATTTAGCCGTCGATGAGAAACAGTTGGATACATGTTGAGTAGTAAAAAGTACGTAATAAGGTGGGTAATTATGGTAGTGTACCTAGACTTAATGAAGAGCCACGTGTCTTCCATAGTGTGTAAAACAGTAAATAGAATTTGTCAAATTGATTGCACGGTATCATTGGATGAGAACGGCTCTTCTGAAGGAAGCACTATAAAACAAAAAAGTAATAGTATTCAAGGGCGTTGCCATCATTTTTCTTGGGGGGGGGGCAATAAAACTGGTAAAATTCTAGCTGAGCTACTTTTTACTATTTTGAAAAGGGGTTAGGTTAGGAAAATGAAACTTTCAAGGATGGATCTAAAGACTAAAGCATGTCATGGGAAGGTGTTTTGAAGTATTTACCTCAGCTCCTTCCTCTAGAGAGTACTGACCCTTGATGACCTTCAAAAATATTTGTGTTATAAAAGTGAAACCTCGCAGAATAGATCTTCTGCTTAAATGAAATACAAGAAAATTGTTTTCTGGGTAAAATTCTAGTTAATTGACTTCTTGCTATTTCAGAAAGGGTTTAGGTTAGGAAAATGAAACTTTCAGGGATGAATCTAGAGACTAAAGTGTGTCCCGGGAAAGTATTTTGAAGCAACTACCTCCACTCCTTCTCCCTCTAGAGGGCCCTGACCTTTGATGACCTTTAAAAATTTGTGTGTTATAAAAGTGAAACCTTGTAAAATAGATCTTCTGTTTAATTGGAGTACAACAAAATTGTTTTCAGCTTCATAACTTTGCTCAATTCCATTTTATAAGGTTTGAAAGATATGCAAATACATTTAAAATTCTAGTTAATTGACTTCTTGCTATATCAGAAAGGGTTTAGGTTAGGAAAATGAAACTTTCAGGGATGAATCTAGAGACTAAAGTGTGTCCCGGGAAAGTATTTTGAAGCAACTACCTCCACTCCTTCTCCCTCTAGAGGGCCCTGACCTTTGATGACCTTTAAAAATCTGTGTGTTATAAAAGTAAAACCTTGCAAAATAGATCTTCTGCTTAATTGGAGTACAACAAAATTGTTTTGTCGTTTTCTGATTCACAACTTTGCTCAATCCCCATTTACAAGGTTTCAAAGATCTGCCAATATATTTCCTAAATTTAGATAAAAACAACAACATTGATATGGCTTAAAATTCTGCTCAAATAACAGGAATTGCATTTTCAAAACTAAAACCAGAGGAAAAGAAAATGAAAATTAGAGTGCAATATTGTTCTGTCAAAATTCGAATAGGCGTGGACCTGTCAAGTAGGCAAATTTCTAAGACATAGAAATCAGAAAAGAGTTAACATAGCAGCTTGGCAATACCTTCCCAGAGTAGATTTTTGGCCTCGAGTCGTTATTGATAGTTTCAATTTCCTAATCTAACTCCTTCCCAAGATAGTAAAAAGTAGCTTATCTGGAATTTTACCATAAAATTTCATAACGCATCAAGAAATGCTGATATGCATTTGGTTACTTTTTTACGATTTGGTCATTTTCTTGGGGGGGGGGTCAAACACAGTACCCCCTTGGGTAAGGCCTTGGTAGTATTTGATTTATTATTTAATGTCATTGCTGAATAAATATATAAGATTCCATAACTGACATAGGGACAAGATGAATAAACTACTCGATTCCTTTTTTATGCTCATTCTAAATATGCTCTTTCTAAATCAATTCGGTCACAAAGCCCCCCTTCCTTGATGGCCCCACATATTCCCGAGGGAATAAGTACATCTAAAAGGAAACACTCACGCAACAGTGAAATTCTTACTTTAAATATGCAAGATGTATCGGTTCTTGTGTCTTACAGCCATCACACTTTGAGAATTTATATCGCGAACTTGAGACAATGACCGGTTTTCATGGTCTTTATACCAGACAATTAGCTTCGGCTCGGTGGGAAACTACATTGTAGCTATATTTTAATTAAATATTTAGTTGGTATTTTGGTTAGGTTAGGCTGGGTTAGTTTAGGTTACACATCTAATATAATGCAGTCTGGGCGGCCCCCTTCCATAATTCTTTGTTGTAGTTTCTATAATTTTGTTACTAAACTATTATATTTTCATTGTATTTTGGTATATTTCATTATGATTAACCTAACTTCACTTCTTGAGTGTGGTGTCTATAAATCACAAGCACCGATGTTTCTATTAATCATATTATTATTTTCCCTTCCATTATTATCCACTGTTTAGACTTATTTTATGAGATTTTGGAAATTACACACTTGCAAACGGATATAAATTCCAGGCTGACAAGCTAACTGGTTTAATGTAAGAGAAAAATGTAAGACTAGATTCATGTAATGGAGAAATACATTATCAGTACCATATATGGGACCATCGGGGGGGGGGATGAGGTGGATTTTCTAGAAAATTGATTCTTATATTTGAAAAGAGCATAAAAATGAATCAAGTAGTGTGTTCACCTTTTCCCTTTATCAGTTATTGTATCTCGTATATATTTACCCTATATTGCTTAAATGAAAATATAATTTGGCCAATTGATAATTAGTCCAATGATAACGACTCTTCTGAAGAGCAATAAAACAAAAGAGTTTGGTGAAACAAAAAAAAACAACACATTTGGTTCCTTACTCTTTGCAAGGCCGTATCCAGGGAAGATTGGGATTTTCACCCCCCCCCCCAAAAAAAAAGGGCTTGTCCGACTCGCGAAAACGTTACAAAAATGCATATAAAGAAATTTTTGATGTTTTTTTTTAAATTGTGTTTCTCTCCCCCGAACAAAACTCCTGGATATGGCCCTGACTCTATGCTATTTTGCAATATGAATAAGTAGTCAAGTTTTTGACAATGAACCTCTTCCCCCCTTCCTGGATGTACAAAAAGGTAAGATATTTTAGGATGTTATTTTAGGGTATTTTAGGATAGGCTCCACTTTTCAGAAGGAAACTCTATAGAATTCTGAAAACTAGCGTAAACAGTTTTAAATACTTATTTATATCATTCGTTAAGATGCACCAGTAAACTCCCCCTACCTTGTGGTTAAATATATACCCCGAATTATGTATACGCAATGAATTCTTCACGAGCAGAATCAAATTAATTTGACGGCAAGACTGCAACAGACTGCAAAAATCGGCGGGAAAAAAAGAGTTGGTCAATGGAAATTTATTGTAAAAATTCTTTTTTTTATAAAATTAAATAAAAAAGCAAGTTTTTTCCACTAAAAGTAAGGAGCGACATTAAAACTTAAAACGGACAGAAATTACTCCGTATATGAAAAGAGTTGTTCCTTCCTCAGCGCCCCGCTCATTACGCTAAAGTTTAACTCTCTCTCGAAACTCTGCTTTTTAAAACAATAAAAAAAAACTTATGTTAATACGTATATGAGGGGGTTTGCCCCCTCGTTACTACCTCACTCTTTACACTAAAGTTTAAATTTTGTCCCAATGCTTTAAGAATGACCAATGAATCACAAAGGCCGTAGAATAAATAGTTAAAATTATTAAAAATACTTAGCGTAAAGAGCGAGTCATTTAGGAGGAGATGAATCTCCTCATATGCGTAATAATTTCTGGTCATTTTAAGTTTTAATGCTGCTCCTTACTTTCAGTTGAAAAAAACTTAATATTTACTTTTTCATTGTTTTTTTTAATAGCGTTGAAAAATCATGCGCCTCCTTATTGGAAATTCTCTTCCCCCATGATACATTCTCCATGGAAAGACCTTCCCACATAACCCCCTTCCCTCGCTACCCCCTAAACCAAAAAAATCCCCCAGAAAATGTCTGTACACTTCCCAATAGCCATTACTATATGTAAACAATGGTCAAAATTTGTAACTTGCAGCCCCCCCCTGGGGACTGTGGGGAGTAAGTCGTCCCGAAAGACATAGTTATTAGGTTTTTCGACTATGCTGAACAAAATGCCTATCTTAAAATTTTTTATCCCGTGACTTTGGGGAAAAATGAGCGTGGGAGGGGGCCTAGGTACCCTCCAATTTTTTTGGTCTCTAAAAAAGGACACTAGAACTTTTAATTTCCGTTAGAGCAGACCCTCTCGTGACATTCTAGGACTACTGGGTCGATACGATCACCCCTGGAAAAAAAATAAACACGCACCCGTGATCGGTCTTCTGGCAAAAAATGCAAAATTCCACATTTTTGTAGATAGAAGCTTGAAACTTCTACAGTAGGGTTCTCTGATACGCAAAATGCGATGGCGTGATTTTAGTTAAGATTCTTTTACTTATAGGGGGTGTTTTCCCCTATTTTCCAAAATAAGGCAAATTTTCTCAGGCTCGTAAATTTTGATTGGTAAGACTAAATTTGATGAAACTTATATATTTGAAATCATCACAAAAACCCGATTCTTTTGATGTATCTATTAGTATCAAAATTCGGTTTTTTAATTTCGGTTCCTTTTGAGCCGGGTCGCTCCTTACTACAGTTCGTTACCACGAACAGTTTGATAATATGAAAAAATTTCCTCGTTTATTTTGTAGCAAGAATTTTTTTATGTGTCCTTCTGGACAGGCTAATCACTGAATTAGTAGCAACAATAATCAGCAAACTTTTATATATAGCCTAGAGCTATATCCAGTCTCATTAGGGGGGGGGGGGGTGTTATGTTCGTAAGGGTATCAATTACTATATTTGTGAAGAGCTTTTTTACATCAATAACGTAGGGATTTCCTTTTTCCCAGATAAAACACTGGCTAACAGAAGGAATGATCTAAGGGAGGGGAGGGCGAATTTTTGACGTCCTAAGCCTAAAAGTGGCCAGTTTAAAAACTTTTTCCTGGAATTTGGTTGATTAGTGTTTTATTTTATGCCCCCTCTAAAGGTAGTTTTGGGTAGATTTTTACTCTCTACCCTGCTCTAAAGGTAACATTATTCAGTGGCGTCAATTCATGAAAACTAGGGGAGAGTTTAGGGGGAAGGATAAATTTGTCGTTTTTTTTTTCGAATTCCCTAGTGGAAATACAAAAAGTTTTTTTTTTTTAATAAGAGTAGCCTACCCACTAACAAAGCTGTTCTTCAAAATCAAGGGAGAGGCTGAGTTTTTTGTGGGGGAGAGTGCCATGCTCCTTTAATTTACACCATGAAATAACGGAATTCTTACTTTATTAAATTGATAAAATGTTCATTAATTAGATTGTCAGGGTTAATTTAAATTTAACTGTAGCCCTTGGAGAAACATAAAGATTTACTTAATTTATTGGTTTACAAACAATTTCAAATCTACATGAATTCTATTTTGTTTTGTGTTCTATGTCAATTTTCTTTCATTTCATGCATATATTCGTAAGATATATTTCCATTTATTTCCATATATTTCCTTATTTCCTAAAAGACCAACAAAACAGCAGGTATTGAATATAATCTATGGGTATATTCAGGCATTAGGGGAGGGAAGGTTTTTTTCTGGGATGCAGTTAAACTTGAGATGGCTCTGAAAACGCAATCAAGTGTTTAATTCAAAAGAGGTCATAAAGTGATCTTTTACCATTTATTGTTAAAAACTTTTATTTCATCTATAACTGAATCTCATTTCATTTCAGGATTTTTATAAAACTATTTTGTTTTCACTAAATCGAAAGCATAACAATAATGCAATATCGCAAATACAATGTTTTCCAAAGTTTCATCTAATCTTTTTATTATTAGTGTCAATCTGCTGTCCTGACAAATCCGCCTATCGAAAATCGAAAGCATAATAATAATGCAATATCGCAAGTGCAATATTTTCTAAATTTACATCTATTCTTTGTATTATTAGTGTCAATCTGCTGTCCTGCCGAATCCGCATATCGAAAATCGAAAGCATAGTAATATCGAAAATCGAAAGCATAATAATATCGAAAATCGAAAGTATAATAATAATGCAATATCGCAAGTGTAATTTTTTCCAAAGTTTCATCTAATCTTTGTATTATTAGTGTCAATCTGCTGTCCTGACGAATCCGCCTATCGAAAATCGAAAGCATAATAATATCGAAAATCGTAAGCATAATAATAATGCAATATCGCAAGTGCAATGTTTTCCAAAGTTTCATCTATTCTTTGTATTATTAGTGTCAATCTGCTGTTCTAACGAATCAGCCTATCGAAAATTGAAAGCATAATAATATCGAAAATTGAAAGCATAATAATATCGAAAATCGAAAGCATAATAATAATGCAATATCGTAAGTGCAATGTTTTCCAAAGTTTCATCTATTCTTTGTGTGATTAATGTCAATCTGCTGTCCTGATGAATCTACCTATCCCTCAATATATGAACCCTGCCTAATAAAATAGGGCAAGGAAAACGTGGTATAGCAGACAACCCGAAAATGAAATCCAGAAGAGCTTGCATGCAGCTCCGTGATTCCAATAGCCACTGCTATTCTCTGACACATCATTTTCAGTGGTATCTCTAAAAAAGTCATTGGTAGGGGGAGGGGAAGTAAACTTATCTTTGAATCACACAATTGGCTCTTGAAGTCTCTGTCTACCAAATATATGGATTATTTTTTGTGGGGGTGGGAGAATTTAAAAGCCAAAGATTTTCCCATTTTTGGCTTCTGTCCCATGAGTTCCTATACCTTAAAGGAAAACATGCATCTTGGCCTTAATTTTGATTGCTAACTAGAGGGCTTGCGATTTTTTTTGCCTAAAGGCAGGTGACTATATCTCATTACAGATATCTCATTACAGATATTTAACTAATGATTACGAATTTTGTGCACATTCTGGCAATTATACCCCATTTTGTGTTACTACTTGGGAGTAAAGCTGGAACTTTCAGCAAAGTTTTCTGGAGGGGAAGGGGCAATAGGACTTGGGGGATTTTCGGGGAAGGGGCATACTCTTTCTTCTCCGATCATCACAATGAGTATACACTACGTTTCTTTTCTTTTTTTATATATTTGTCTCCGAAGAAGACTTTATGGCCTGTAAAAGTAAAGGATCTATAAATTATTTTTAAACACTTATTTTTAAATAACACTAATTTTTAAACTTCAAGAAAGGAATAAAGTTAGACACTATAAATGAACCTAAAAAATACAAATATATATAATATAAATATTTCCAAAGCCTAGGTGAGAAGGGTGGAATCAGTCTTAGAGTGGCTGAAAACGCAGGTTTTTTTTATTGATCAATTGGCTTTCCTATCCTATATTAAAAGCCTTTAGTTTATAGTTTTAACAAAGTATTTCAGGGCAACACGTCAAGACGCAGCCCAGTATCAAAGCTGAAAATAAAGTGAGAAAATCACCAGGAGTAGCGACATATCAATCATTGTTGATGGAGCTGCGAACATTGTAAAAAATAAGTCAAAAATGAGAATGAATTTGAACTTTTGTACTCACGACTCTTACTTAGTTGAGCAGAATCTTTAATGACTGAGAGAAATAAACCATAAAGTAGCTTCTTGTTTTTCTTGCTATAAACAGCTTCAAGGTAAAACTACCCATATACCCTAGCCGAAAATCATAAAAGAGCCTAATTTGTTTTCTAGCCCCAAATAGCTTCATGCAAAAAATAGTCGAGTAGTGTCATTAATCGATTTTATTCTTTGCTCAATAATAGTTCAGGCAAAATATAGCTGAAACCCCTAAAATAGCCAGATTAGTCCTTCTTGTTCCAAGTTACTTTAACGTAAAATGAGTAAAAAAAAATCATGGCACTTGTCGGTTATTGGAAACACATTCAAAAATTACCCTTAGGTTACATCTCAGGAAACCGGTTTCATAGCTACAAAAACAAGTGATGTTGACACAATGCATGGGACTTGTTTAATTTGGACTATATATTTGCGCATTAGGGATGGGGAGGTAGGTTACGTTGCGTTAGATTAGATCGGGTCAAGTTAGGTTGGGTTAGATTGTGTCAGGTTAAGTTGGGTTTAGGTTTCTATAATACTGTTTCTAAAGTACTATTTTGTCATCATGTTTTGTTATTTTTCATTAGAATTGACCTAACTTCACTTTTTGGGTGTGTTTCCAATAACAGACAAATACCAAAAACATTTCGAAATTTGGGTGTTTTAATTTCAAAATAGTTTTATTATTGATTGTTTGTGCAATAAACTTTTCGTTCAAAATCCAAAATATAATAAGGTTTATCTAGGGCCCTTAGTTTTTACAGAATAGTATTTTTTATATAACGTTTGGTTCTTCTGAGGGAAAAAACTTCTAAGATGCTTTGCACAAACCTGCCATTAGAGTAAATAATTTTTTTTATTTTTTATTCAAACGTTCAACTTTTTTAACAAGAATAAGAAAGATTAACTAAATATTATGATTTTTTTAAAGTCCAGAATAGAAAATTTTGCTTTAAGAGACTATTGCTTAAAAACTATTGAGGAGGGATTTGAAACGTTGCTGGAAATCTCTTGATAACTTTCCTTTTTTTAAAATTCAAAAAAAGCAAAAGTTTGATTCAAAGGATTATCACCCAAAAACGGCTGACGAGGAAAATTTTTCAAAGTACATTTGTAAGAAGAGACTTGTGTCCGCTGGCCTAGCAAAAAAATTGTTAGCCAGAACTTAATTAACAATTGTATTTCCACGAGCCAACAGAAATTTATAAAAGACAATTGTTGTTGAATTTCTTAGCAAATTCGTAATATTATTGAAAAAAAAATGTTGATTCATTTTGAGTATGAAACTAAAAAAAACTTAGATATTTTTACATTTTAAGTTATAATTGTAGAGACTTGTGCGTTAGCAATTTTTTATCTTCTTTGCGTACTTATTTTTAAAGTTATAAATGATGTCTTAATTACTAGTGAAATTTTTGATATTTAGTATTTATATTCCGTAGAACGAACAAAAAATTTGAAAAAACAAACGTATACCAATTAAAGCGACATATTTTTATCCGGGATTAAAAAAAAAGAAAGGAAAAAACGATATCCGCTCAATTCTCAATTTTTCTCAGAAACAAAATGTTGAAGTACCAAGGACAATGAGAATGAAATCTGATTGTTTGAACTGGTTAAGTGTAAACTTACACATATAGGCCTATATTTAAATATTATATATATATATATATATATATATATATATATATATATATATATATATATATATATATATATATATATATATATATATATATATATATATATATATATATATATATATATTATGCAAGGATTTGTAGTAATTATATTGATTTTAAAAATAGATGTAAAATCTTAAGCCAAAAATTGATATCAAGAGGTTTTTCTGCAAATAAATTAACTTGACAATTTAAAAATTTAGTTTTCATTATAACGAACTTTTAAATAAATATCAAAAGAATTATCTAGAAATACTTAAAGAAATTTTCAACTAATTTCGGGGGTTCGAGAAATGTTGTCGCAGCGCCATTTATTTTGAATTGTGTTTCTAATTGAGCGGATTTTTTTTAAAAATTAGCCACATGGTAAAGATGAATTCTATAATTGTTTAATTCATCCAGGTTTTTTGCAATGTGTTAATATTTGTGATTTGGTAAAATTTATTATATTTAGTTTACCTATTATTGCTAAAAAGAGGGATATTAACAGGATAAGCTTGTTTTGGTGTTACTTGGTTGTTTTACATTTGCTGTTTTTTTTTCTTTCATAGGCATGTATTTTGGGGGTGATACCTGACACGGGATGCCATGGATATTCTGTGGTAGCCACAACACTTGGCTGGGGTAGAGAATTTAAAGTGGCGAAACCCTATATAGGCCAGTGTATTCTCCTGATGAGCCCTTGTGTTGGGTTGTTGCCTCTGAATTGTTTGTCTTTATTTTTTTTTCTATTGTTTGGTAAATGACGACTTATACTTATTGACGACATGACTGCCTGTCCATGGATTATTCTTTATGGTTGATTGTGTATGGCTATGCTGTTTGACCTATGTGATTGTATGGATGAGCAGGGTTAAGGCCTCATTCAAGTGCTGGTCTATATTAATCACTAATTTAGGAAAACAGTCTTCCTTTTCTCCTTCTGTCTCTCTTTTTTTTTTCTTTTTTTTGTGTTTGTGCTGTTGCATTGGTGATTTCTCTTTTCATGATATATATATATATATATATATATATATATATATATATATATATATATATATATATATATATATATATATATATATATATATATATATATATATATATATATATATATATATATATATATATATATATATATATAATATCAGAGAAAATCGGGCGTTCATTTTTTAATCGAAAAGAGATTCATATGCAGCTATGTTCTTTTTAGTAGTAGTAGGAGGCAAATCTAGAAAAAATAAATGTGGACACAAATCAGCAAAAAAAAGAAAAAGAAAGAAAAGTGTGGCACCAAATGACTAAAGAACAGTTAACTTTCCTTTAAAGCTAAAGGGCTCTTTGGGAGTCAATAGGATTTAATTAATATTGACAAAAACATTTGTCAAATTTAAATGACTATTTTTGATTATTTGTTTTCACGGTTCAACGTGGTAACACTGACGAAAATGTAGTTCTGGCCTTACCTACTTCACAATATTGAAATAGCTAAAAGAAAAATCTTAGTAAATTGTGGTTCTCACCAATGAATGGACCAAACTTTGGTCCAGGGGGGGGGGTCTTTTATGTCCTTTGTACTTTAGATTTCTTGAACTCCCCAAAAGTTGAACAGGTGAATCAATATGAATTTTTACTGAAATCGAGCTTGCTACGTATGATGTAACTGAACCATGACGAACCATGAAATGTGATCAATTTACAAACTTCTCACATCGAATTTAGTGAACAGAGGCTGGTTATTATCTCTATTTTGTTTTTATTTTTTAATTTATCTTAAATTGCTCCTTTCATTTTTAGAAGTTAAAATTCTGAGACAGGATCATACCTAGTAAGGCCTCTGCTTTTCGAAATATCGACTGTAAAATTTACAGCTTATTCCCAATCCTTTTTTCATGCACAGGTCACTCCCCCCTATATCACAAGAAAAAATGAATCCTGGCCACTGACGTAAATGGACACCCATAAAAATTGATTCTTTTTATGCTTGCTAGGCCACAGTTTATTTTAAACTATTTATCAAACTTAACTTCTATAGATTAGATAATGAGTGGATATTGTTAAAATACATAAATATTTTCCTAGAAGAAGGTAATGTTTTATGGTGGATGCTTTCTGCATAACAGCACTAAGTTCATCTTCAACCAAGGAACTTCAATATTTCTCAATTCCTTTTCGGCTTTTATAGACACACTTGACCTGATTTCCGAATCTTTAAAAAATTATCCTTTTTTGCAAGTGCTGTATTCTAACGAGTTTCCCGTATTGATTTCAACTTTGTGACGTCAATGGAAGCCGGTTACCTCGATACGAATGGCCTAGGACGGCACGGGCGTCAGGTGGAAACTGGAAAAGTTCGTCTCAGTTCAATATGTCGCTTAGCATCGGAAACTTGAGTTGCAGCTAGGATACATTATTAAAGAATCTGGGTTTTCTTTTGATTTGTCCTAAGAATGGATAAGGCTTTCTCCTCTAAAGATGGGGATATTTTAGTTATACATTAAGCTTAGCATAAAAAATGTTAGAAATGTCGAACGAAAAGAAGTTTCATATAAGAATTGTCCGAAAATTAGAATATCATTACAGAAAAAGAGAGGGAAAACAGTTGTAATGAATTATGCAACTCAAAAACTCTTAGTTTTTATTGGTTTAAATTTTCATACAGAAGACTCAACCAGGTGGAATTTAATTTTTAGTCATTTTTAGTAGCTTAAAATATCACACAGGATTTTAAAACCAATCCAGGCTTAAAAATGTGGGGTTATCTATTTCTTCAGAAATTACAAATAATCTGATTGGCTTACGAAATATGTGAAAGATATTAACCAATTAAATTAAAGAGCGATAATTACGATTGAATTACAGGGAAGTAATTTTTCTAATCCTCTTTCCTGTAGATTATAATTATTTAATGTATTCCAGTCTACCTTATTGTGCTGTGGTAGAAACAGAAATATAAATAAAGTGATGCCTAAAATGGTAGTAATATTAATATTTTCTATTCATTACGTTTTCTGTTCCCGCCCGTTCATCACGGTGTTTTAGTATGATAGGAACAGACACATTAGTAAATTGTTGATCAAATCTTTTCAGCAGTCAGATAAGTACAAAAGAGTGCTAATACTGTCGTAACATGGCAGTTCCCGCTCATCAAGTTTTCTGTTTATTCCTGTTCAACGCCATATTTTGTTATTGTAGGTATAGACAAATGAATAAACAAATGCTCAATTCTGTTCAATGGGTCATGTAAATACAATGCAGTGTCAAAAATATAGTTACCTAGATATTTTCTGTTCATTCAAATTCAACACGGTGTTTTGACAAGGCAGGAACAGACATATGAACAAAGCAGTGCCCAAGCTTGTTCAAGGGTCAGGGCAGTTCTAGCACTGTAGAGACCAGTGGCGTGATTTTGTCAAAAGTTTCGGGGGAGGGGAGTTGGAGCCAATTTTCCCAAATCAAGTGAAAATTACAGTAAAAACTGAAAAATGATTCATATATTACCATAAAGGCAAAAAAACTAAAGAAAACTGACCCGTTTCTCTGGATACTTAAATTATGGAAGGTTATCTTAGTTTTGACAAGATGTTTTGCAGAAACTAAATTTCAGCTGGGGGAAAACTGAGGTCTGGAGGGGACAAACTTGGGTCTGGAGGGATCAGTTACAAAGAGGCAAAAAAAATACTATAGATAGATAGATAGATAGATAAGTGTATTTTAAAGCCAAATATACAGCCATGAACACTTCATAACATAAACTTGAACACAAAAAACATAAACTTTGAACAACGATCATCATAAAACGCTTAAATAAAACACTGCATTAACCTAATATTAATGCTTAATATTTGAAAAAAAGGTCATTGAAAAGAACGACAACTCTCGGAAAAAGACATAAATAAAACATTGCATTTACTTTATATTTTTTTATTATTTATTTATTATTATTTTTTTTATTTAACAAAATTTCCAGATACCTTGCTACTCTACAAATAAACTGAGGCGACGTACTATTTAAGACACCTGGAAGTAGCAACTTATTATTTCCAAATATCCCTTCCCTTATCGTAGAGAGCCCCTGGCACCGGCTTAAGCAATGCACTAAGTAAGCCCCTTCAATTCTGCAAAGCGGGCAAGTATCTCTCTTCATTGGAATATCTGTCTTTAGAATATTTTATAAATCTTGCACTAGTTGGCAGGCAGTTAGCCCTGAGCTGCATCCACAATGTCAAATATTTAGCTGGTAAATTCAGCTTAAAGTAAAACTCCTGCCCATAAACATATATTACATACATTACAGACAAAAAAAAAATGATGAAAATAATAAAAATGGATTTGAAGCTTAACCCGAATAAAAGTCATTGCTTCTTGCATTGTGCAACATATTGTCACCGTCGCTTCTAAATTTCTGATCTGACATTTCTACACTTCTAAAATTGCCTAGTAGCCGAAAAATAGTGTTGTAAGCTGTTCTCAAAGGGAGAAGGTAAATATGGATGGTAGTGAGTGAGTAAGTAGGGTTTTATAAAGGGTGATGTATACCGAGGCTGTATCAAGGGGGCTAGGGGGTTTGCCTCCCCCCAAAAAAAATGTTTGTTTGACTCGTTTGTTTGACGCAACAAAAACGGGTATAAACGAATTTTTTAGGTGTTTTGAGTTTTTGTGTAAAACTACCCCCGCCCGAAAAATCCTTGTATGAAATATCCCCCCGAAAAAATCCTGGATGCGACCCTGATATTTACCAATAGAAGTTTATAAACTTCGGGTTTTTCGCTAATTTGTTAATCTAATAAAACTCTTTTGTATCTGAAAATAATCATCTCTTTGAAACCAGCTTAGAAGACGATTTTTGGGAATTATCTGAGAACTGTAGTAATTTTTTATGTGAAATTTAGACTTGACAGTGGCAATATACGGGTGATTTACAGTCTGCAATTAGGCCCAATTAGTTCGTAACGTTTTCTTCAAAAATGAAAATTTAAGCTAAATTTGAAAAGGGGCTTAAAAACGCCATATAGGCATGTTTTCTTGTTTAAAAGAAAAACAAAAGAAAAGCGAGGATTATCTTTTTTCCAGAGTAAGTGTTATGGCTTTTACAATTTACCTATTCTACTTTCTCATG
Source organism: Artemia franciscana (assembly GCF_032884065.1). NCBI lineage: Eukaryota > Metazoa > Arthropoda > Branchiopoda > Anostraca > Artemiidae > Artemia > Artemia franciscana. Next base: position 1,198,954 of record NC_088874.1, read on the forward strand.
GTACGCAAGCATTCTATTAATTTATATTTGTACTGATGTTGCTCATCTTAATCAACAATTTCATTACGTATACAATAAAGTTATAGTATGTATCTAAGTCGTCTTGATCTAAGAGGGCTTTTTGAATAAGGACCTTAAAAACACTTTAATAGAAAAACCCTTTTATCGCCAAATGACAAAAAAACAGGACGCACCACTGCCACCCGTGCGAAAATCGGGTTTTCATTGTTTTTCAAGACAGGGGACCTCCTGTCTAGGGTTTTTGACGATGGAAATTTTAATGGAGCGTTTTTTTATTTTGATTTGACGTTATGCTTAAGGGGTTGCAGGCTCTTTTTCAATACTCTAGAAAGTCGTAATTAGAAATTATTATCAGGCTGAATTTGAACAGTAGATATTATTTCTGAAATAGTGTTCTTTCTCACTTTATTCTTTCTTAGGAAATTTATTATTGGACAAATGAATGAACGAATTAACTGAAAACCTTTTGAGTTGACAAAAACAATAACGGAGGATATAAAACAACAAAAAAGTAAAATTGTAAAAAAATCATTTTAAAAAACATGTCAAAAAAGAGTCGACAAATAAACGATTACATCAAACAGTTCTTGGTAACGAACTGTAGTAAGGAGCGACCCGGCTCAATAGTAACCGAAACTCTAAAAACGGAATTCTGATACCAATAGTTACATCAAAAGAATCGCATTTAATGCTGATTTTAAATATATAAGTTTCATCAAGTTTAGTCTAACCCATCAAAAGTTACGAGACTGAGAAATTTGACTTATTTTAGGGAATAGGGAGAGACACCCCCTAAAATTCATAGAATCTTAACGAAAATCACACCATCAGATTCAGCGTATCAGAGAATCTTACTGTATAAGTTGACAGATCACGGATGCATGTTTATTTGTTGTTTTTTTTTGTTTTTTTTCCCAGGGGTGATAGTATTGACCCAGTGATCCTAGAATGTCGCGAGAGGGCTCATGCTAACAGAAATTAGAAGTTCTAGTGCCCTTTTTAAGTTACCAAAAAACTTGGAGAGGCCCTAGGCCCCCTCCTACGCACATTTTTCCCCAAAGTCACCAGATCAAAATTTTTAGATGGCCATTCTGTTCAGCTTATTTGAAAACCTAATAACTATGTCTTTGGGAACGACTTAATCCCCCACAGTCCACAGGGAAGGGGCTACAAATTACAAACTTTGACCAGTGTTTACATACAGTAATGGTTATTGGGAAGTGTATAGATGTTTTCAGTGAGATTTTTTTGGTTGGGGGTGTTGAGGGGAGGGAGCTACGTGGAAGGGTATTTCCTTGGAGGAGGAGAAGATAAATTACATGAAGGGGGTGCAGGATTTTCCAGCAGTATAAAAGAAAAACGATGAAAACATAAATATGAAAAAGTTTTTCAACTGAAAGTAAGGAGCAGCATTAAAACTTAAAACGAACAACAATTATTACACATATGATGGGTTTATCTGCTCCTAAATACCTCGCTCTTTACGCTAAAGTACTTTTAGTAATTTCAACTATTTATTCTACGGCCTTTGTGATTCAGGGGTCATTCTTAAAGATTTGGGACAAAATTCAAGCTTTAGTGTAAAGAGTGAGGTATGAACGAGGGGGCGAGCCCAATCATATACGTAATACAATACACAAATATAGAAGTTCGTTACGAAAGTTAATTCGTAAGGTATAGACGTTTATTACTAACAAAAACGTTCGCAAAAAATTCTATTTGCATTTTTAAGTAACCAAAAATTAGGAGGGGGGCAATTAGGCCTCCTCCCCCACCCCTTTTTTTATCAATATCGTCCAATCAAAACTATGAGAAAGCCATTTAGCAAAAAAAATTAATAGGCAAATTTTGTTTTATTTATTCATGTGCAGTGAGCCAAAATCAAAACATGCATTAATTCAAAAACGTTCAGTAATCAAATAAAAAAACATTTTTTTTAACTGCAAGTAAGGAGCGTCGTTAAAACTTAAAACGAACAGAAATTATTCCGTATATGAAAGGGGCTGTCCCTTCCTCAACGCCTCGATCTTTACGCCAAAACTTTTTATTGTTTTAAATAATAGAGTTGTGAGAAAGAGTCAAACTTTAGCGTAAAGAGCGAGGCGTTGAGGAGGGGACAGCCCCTTTCATATACGGAATAATTTTTGTTCGTTTTAAGTTTTAATATCCCTCCTTACTTGCAGTTAAAAAAAAATATTTTTTTTATTTAATTTTACATACAAAGAAACATTCCATACACCACAAACACTCCATAATTACATCACATACACTACATATACATAATATACATTCACTTACATAAACATTACATAAAAATAGATGATGCAATTAGTAAAACAAAAATCTGATTACTGTTGAAGTAAATTGTGCCACCAGCGGTTATGATCTTTAGATTACAAACTTTTGCTTACTACTATGGACCAAGGCCGTATAAAGGGGAGGGGTTAGGAATTTTGACCCCCCTCCCCTCCCCACCGAAATGTTTGTCTGACTCGTAAAAATGCAATAATAATGCATAAAAACGCATTTTTGGTACATTTTTTAAAGATCGTTTATAACCCCACCCCTTCTACATACCCCCTCCCTCGAACAAAATTCTGCGTACGGCCCTGCTATGGACTAATGTTCGCTCTTTAATAAGGTGTATGATATTTTAAAGGCGATATTTATTCAAATCAAGAAACGGAACAGTACATGGGAAAAATATAATTTGAGAAATGTATTTGTACATTATGAGGAGGGTTAGGGGTAAATTATTGTGGCGTCGCAGTCAAAATGTGTTAATTGTAATTATTCTGCATATTATGAAATTAGAATTGTTTACTTGGTATGTTTCCTTCTCAACAGCCCCAATACCCGAAGGTGTGGCTTTCCTTTGAAGGTTGAATATTATTGGAAGGGAGCATTGTCAAATCTAACTAATTAGTTTTGCCTATTTATATTCACGCTTCAATGTGGCAACACTGACGAAAATCAGAAACTGTTCTATAAACCTCATAATTTCTATAAACTGCTTCAAAAAGACCTGAAGCAATCACGGTTTTCAGGCATGAATAGACCCAAAAGGGGTCCAGGCCGGGGGGGCAAAAAATGTTTTCATTTTAAAGTCCTTAGTACTTTAATAAATATAATTAACAACTAAAAACAGAAAAAAATACAAAACAGCACAAAAGTGAACAAAGGCACAAAATACATAAATGGAAAAAAGCAGAAAAATTACATTTGAAAAATATTTACAGCTATTTGCCAAAAGTATATTATATATTATAATAGTATTATATATATTATATATTATAATAGTTGTATTTATAATACAGCACTACAGTCATCAATCTAAGTCGGATAGAAGTAAGTATTATGGAAATATAGTATATAAGTGGTATAATATGTTCAAAATAGTATGGAATGAAGATGATCCAATAAAAATGCAGGCTTATTGAATTTCCCGTCTTAACTAGATTTTTAACTATTGCACAATGAATCTATATTTTTGGAGAAATTATTTACCCTTTGAAATACCTGTAAAATGAGGGAGGGGCAATAGGTAAGGGAAAATGTTGCTTTATATTTCGCCCAAGGACGTTCCCATAACTGGAATCAAGTTTGGCCTAAAAATTCAATTTATTTCATGATTTGGCTCACCACCCCTAAAACCCATGTTCCATGTCCATTTCAACTATTGGGGAACACAACAATTTTAAAATAATTTAGAACATTTTTTTTTATTATTTGCACTGTCTAAAAGTTCCTGTCAGACAATTCCTGTCCATTTATCAGCTCCTGTGACAGCATTTTCGGGAAAAAATTGACAATACTGCGATGCATTTCCAAGTTTTTGGCTTGAATATGGAGGCACGAAATTGCAATTCTTTTGCTATCTTGTGTGCTGTCAAATACTTTTTTTGACTCGCCAAATTGTTCATCTGAATAATCCTTATGTGTTGGGCATCAAGGACAAAAAGATAGATTGATGTTAATACAAAGAGAGAAAAATCTAAAAAAAAAACAACGATTCCACGGCCAGCAGAAAGAAAAGAAAAGAAAAGAATCACGACAAAATATTTCACCTGTAAAAAAAAATAAAATAAAAAAAATAAATAAATAAAAAATATGTATTTCAGCGTTAAGAACAAAAACAATTTAAAACATAGCAATTTAAAAATTGGAAAAATAACAAGAAAACTAAAAGATAGAACGAAGATGTACATAAATACATATATATATATATATATATATATATATATATATATCATATATATATATATATATATATATATATATATATATATATATTATATATATATATATTATATATATATATATATATATATATATATCTATATATATAAAAATAAGTTGTCTGTCTGTGGATCTGTGGATCAGGTGACGTCATGTGGTCTAAGTTGGTGGTCTAATTGTAAAATGACTGAAGAACCTACAATGGCAAGAAGAAAAAGAAAACTGAAAAAAGAAAAAATGTAAAAAACTAAAAAATACTAAAAAGAAAAAACACTCAAAGAGAAATTACAGACCGGGACACAAATGACGACTGGGACAGAGGGAATATAAATAACGACCGGGACACTCAAAGAGAAATTACAGACTGGGATACCGGGGCACAAATGACGACCGGGGACACAGGGAATATAAATGACGACCAGGACACAGGTATTTAAGAATATCGTTCAAAGAAAAATTTTTCATTGTAAGAAGACCGTTGAAAGAGAAATTTCTAATTGTAAAATGACTGAAGAACCTACAATGGCAACACCCGAGGAAGCTGCTCAAAACGAATGTATTCAAGCCGAAGTAGCTGAGTTGGTAAAGCGTTATGTTTCAGGTTCTAGGTCCGAGAGGCTCCAGGTTTGAGCCTTGGCTTTAGCATAAATACAAAAGAAGAAAAAACTAAAAAAGGTAAAAACTACAAAAAAACTAAAAAGAAAATATATATATATATATATATATATATCTTCTATATATATAAAATTAAGTTGTCTGTCTGTGTAACGATGACTCTGGTCAAACATTTTCAGATCAATTGCTGGCAATTGGAAACGGAAAGCTCCCAGTTGTGGGAAAGCCAAGAATGTTGTATATTCGCAATTTTTACGTAGTTTGAAACACATATATAAATCTATCTATATTCACAGGTGGGACACAGGGACACAACTACAATGGTACGTAACTAATATGGCGCGTAATGACTTACGCGCGCGGGGGGGCTTGGGGGGCGCGAAGCGCCCCACCAACTAGTTGTTGGGGTGGCGCGAAGCGCCACCCCAACAGCTAGTCTATATATATAAAAAATAAGTTGTCTGTCTGTGGATCTGTGGATCAGGTGACGTCATGTTTCTGTGTCGGCTGACGTCATGAAATTAGTTGTCGTCATTTTTGCTTTGACGGTGACGTCATTCAAGTTATATAAGACATATGTTCACGTAGAAATCTATTAATGTTTAAGTTTACAATGACTGATGAAGATGCTCAAAGAGTCTATGCCAAAAAACTTGCTGCTGATAGTTCCTCGGCACGCTTTCTTTTCTGACTTTCTCTATCAGCAGCAAGTTTTTTGGCATAGACTCTTTGAGCATCTTCATCAGTCATTGTAAACTTAAACATTAATAGATTTCTACGTGAACATATGTCTTATATAACTTGAATGACGTCACCGTCAAAGCAAAAATGACGGCAACTAATTTCATGACTTAATTTCAGAACTTAATTTCTGTGACTGACGTCATGAAATTAGTTGTCGTCATTTTTGTTATGACGATGCTTAGTATATTGTAAAACACATTAATTTGGTTAATAATATACCATTTAAAACACCAAAATGAACATGCTGGAGTAGTCACTCGGTGAGAGAGGGTGTCAGAACGGAGAATGAAGGTCACAAGTTCAAATCCTGGTTAGGCTAAAAAAGGTAAAAATCTAAAAACTAAAAAAAAACTGAAAAAAACTAAAAAAGGCAAAAACTACAAAAAAATAAAAACTAATAAAAAAAAATTAAGAATAAAAATAAAAAAAAATAAAAAAGATAAAAACTAAAAAAAAAGTAAAAAGAAACAACGAAAAAAAAACTAAAAAAGCTAAAAAAAGGTAAAAACCAATAAAAAACTGAAAAGAAAAAAAGGAATAAAACTAAAAAAAATTTCATCTAAAAAACTAAAAAAAACTAAAAAAGGTAAAAACTAAAAGAACTAAAAAGAAAAAAAAACTAAAAAAAGGAAAAAAACTGAAAAATAAAGGAGAAAAAGAAAACTAAAAAAATATAAATAAAAATAAAAAAACTAAAAAGATAAAAACTTCAAAAAAAAACTAAAAAGAAAAAAGAAAAAAACTAAAAAACCTAAAAAAGGTCAAAACTAAAAGGAAAAAAAGGGAAAAAATTAAAAATTTATTTCATCATATACCAATTCAAAAACGAATGTATACCGGGATGACGACCGGGACACAGGGAATATAAATGACACAACTACAACGGGGACGCCGGGGGGCACAGGGGGATATAAATGACGACCGGGACACCGGGGACACAAGGAATATAAATGACGCCCGGGGACACTCAAAGAGAAATCAGAGACTGGGACACCGGGACACAAAATGACGACCGGGACACAGGGAATATAAATGACGACCGGGACACAGGGACATAACTACAAAGGGGACGCCGGGGTGCACAGGGGGGTATATAAAAAATAAAAAAGATAAAAACTAAAAAAAAAGTAAAAAGAAAAAACGAAAAAAAAACTAAAAAAGCTAAAAAAAAAGGTAAAAACCAATAAAAAACTGAAAAGAAAAAAAGGAATAAAACTAAAAAAATTTTCATCTAAAAAACTAAAAAAAACTAAAAAAGGTAAAAACTAAAAGAACTAAAAAGAAAAAAAAACTAAAAAAGGAAAAAAACTGAAAAATAAAGGAGAAAAAGAAAACTAAAAAAAATATAAATAAAAATGGAAAAACTAAAAAGATAAAAACTTCAAAAAAAACTAAAAAGAAAAAAGAAAAAAACTAAAAAACCTAAAAAACCTAAAAAAAGGTCAAAACCAATAAAAAAAAACTAAAAGGAAAAAAAGGGAAAAAATTAAAAATTTATTTCATCATATACCAATTCAAAAACGAATGTATACCGGGATGACGACCGGGACACAGGGAATATAAATGACACAACTACAACGGGGACGCCGGGGGGCACAGGGGGATATAAATGACGACCGGGACACCGGGACACAAGGAATATAAATGACGCCCGGGACACTCAAAGAGAAATCAGAGACTGGGACACCGGGACACAAATGACGACCGGGATACAGGGAATATAAATGACGACCGGGACACAGGGACATAACTACAAAGGGGGACGCCGGGGTGCACAGGGGGATATATAAATGACGATGGCGACTCAGGGAATGGTCGATTAGCAATCACCATCAGCAAAGCTCAAGGGCAATCATTAGAATCATAAGGTATAGATCTGAATACGGATTGTTTTCCCATTGACCATTATATGTTGCATGTTCAAGAGTCGGTAAACCTGACAATCTATTTATATGCACAGACAATGGGACAGCAAAGAATGTTGTATATTCGCAAGTTTTACGTAGTTAAAAACATATATATATATATATATATATATATATATATATATATATATATATATATATATATATATATATATATATATATATATATATCTATCTATATTCACAGGTGGGACATAGGGACACAACTACAATGGCGCGTAACTAATATGGCACGTAACGACTTACGCGCGGGGGGGGCTTGGGGGGGCGAAGCGCCACCCCAACAGCTAGTATTGTATAATATAGTACAATATACATTTTATTCGATGACGATGCTTTATTTATAAAACTCGCTTTATTTATAAAAGAAAGTGAAAATTTGTCTCTCTTTGCCTTGTCATGGTAGGCCAGTTCGGCTTTGGAACTTTAATTAAATAAAAATGCAAGTTGTTTTCAACTGAAAGTAAATAGCAACAAACAAGCAACAAGTAAATAGCAACAACATTTAAAACAAACAGAAATTACTACGTATATTAGGAGATTCGCCCCCTCGTTAATACTTCACTCTTTACGCTAAAATTCAAATTTTGTTCCAACCCGACGGTGTGATTTTCTTTCAGATTTTATGGCTTATGGAGAGTGTTTTCCCTTTTTTTTCTAAAATAAGGCAAATTTTCTCAGGCTCATAACTTTTGATGAGTATAACTAAACTTGGTGAAACATATATTTGAAATCAGCATAAAAATAAGATTCTTTTGGTGTATCTATTGGTATCAAAATTCCTTTTTTTAGAGTTTCGGTTACTCTTGAGCCGGGTCGCTCTTTACTTACAGTTCCTTACCACAAACTGTTTGATTTGAGATTGATGTTTTTTACTTTTGTGCTTAGAAGTGTTTCTTTGACGTATTTTTGCACTAAAATCAAGATAGGCTAACTCTTATTTAACTATGAATTGGCAATTAACCCCCCCCCCGTTCAAATTTGATTAGCTAATGCTTAGAGTTAATTAACGCCGGGCGACACATCTAGATAAACAAGGCAATGTAATTTCTGGAGAGACAATAACTCCGTGTTTTTGACACCTTATTGTTTTTTTGGTTTGAAACATAAATTTAGTTTAAGAAAAAAATAACGAGATTTTTAATAAGTAAATTCTCTGTATATCACTGGGAGTCTTTAGCTTAATTTGTTCAGTTTTAATATCTCAGGTCGCTCATCACAGGATATGGGTTCCAGGAACAACTTCCCATAAGGCTATTAACCTTCTTGTCTTTTAAATTAAAAGAAATAAGGTCTAATACAAAATGTCATACATTTTTTTTTTGCTCTCAAAAGCATATTCAAACTTTTTCATGGTGAAAAAGCTATAGATGTTCGTAGAAAACTGGGAGAGGGCTTAAAAGATCTTAAGTTTATTTAAGGACTAAAACCAATCAGATTGCAATCAACAACTATTTCAATGCTCTTTATGCCCCCAGATTGCATCAGATCAAAATATCAAGAATCTCATTTTAATTAGAGCAGGCCAAAAATGTGTATCAAAGGGCGAAAAGATATGTGGAGCCCCAAGGGTAAGAGCCAAAAATGATGTTAATTTAAAACAGAAGCTTCAGTATAAAGATGGACTTGTTGCAATATGTTGAAATGAGGGTTATGAAAGGATTTTGAATCTTACACAGCCTAAAATGTCACTTGAATTTTCTTCTTTGAAGTAACTTATAACAAAAAGTTACCGGGAGAGGTGAACGACATTTCTTTCAAATGAACGCTTCAAATAAACTCTCTTAAAGACATGAGACCAGCATAGACGCAAAATATAAGAGGGGGTTTTCATTTGGTCTTTGATCCCTCGCTCAGGTCTTGATAAGAAAAAACTTTGGTTTCTTTGTGAAACCACGAGTTTTCAAACAGTTCGTGGTAACGAACTGTAGTAAGAAAGCGACCCGGCTCAATAGCAAACAAAACTCTAAAAAATGGAATTTTGATACCAATAGATATATCAAAAGAATTGGATTTTTATGATGGTTTTAAATATATAAGTTTCATCAAATTTAGTCTTACTTTTTACAGTTTCCCTCATTTTAGTAAATAGAGGGAAACACCCCCTAAAAGTCATACGATCTTAACGAAAATCACACCAACGCATTCAGCGTATCAGAGAACCCTACTGTAGAAGTTTCAAGCTCTTATCTAAAAAATGTGGAACTTAGTATTTTTTGCCAGAAGACCGATCACGGGTGCGTGTCTATTTTGTTTGTTTGTTTTGTTATTTTTTTTCCCCAGGGGTGATCGTATCGAACAAGTGGTCCTAGAATGTCGCGAGAGGGCTCATTCTAACGGAAATTAGAAGTTGTAGTGCCCTTTTTAAGTGACCAAAAAATTGAAGAGCACCTAGCCCCCCCTCCCACGCTCATTTTTCCCAAAGTCAACGGATCAAATTTTGAGATAGCCATTTTGTTCAGCATAGTCGAAAAACATAATAACTATGTCTTTGGGGATGACTTACTCACCCACAGTCCCTGGGGGAGGGGCTGCAAGTTACAAACTTCGACCAGTGTTTACATACAGTAATGATTATTTGGAAGTGTACATACCTTTTCAGGATGATTTTTGGCTGGGGGGGGTTGAGGGGAGGGTGCTACGTGGGAGGATTTTCCCTAGGAGGAATTTTTTATGGGAGAAGAGAAATTCCATGAAGGGGGCGCAGGATTTTCTAGCATTATTCTTTTAAAAACAATGAAAAATAAATATGAAAAAGTTTTTTCAATTGAAAGTAAGGACCAGCATTAAAACTTAAAACGAACAGAGATTATTACGCATATGGAGGGTCCATCTCTTCCTAAATAGCTCGCTCTTTACGCTAAAGTATTTTTAGTAATTTCAACTGTTTATTCTACAGCCTTTGTGATTCAGGGGTCAATCTTAAGGAATTGAGACAAAATTAAAGCTTTTGTGTAAAGAGTGAGGTATTAACGAGGGGGCAAACCCCTTCATATACATAATAAAAATATACAAATATAGAAGTTCGTTACGTAAGTTAATTTTTAACTTATGTTTACGTTCGTTAAAAATTAAAAATTCTAGTTGCCTTTTTAAGTAACCGAAAAATTGGTGGGCAACTAGGCCTTCTCTCCCACCCTTTTTCTCAAAATCATCTGATCAAAACTAAGAGAAAGCCATTTAGCAAAAAAAAAGAAATAATACGGAAATTTTGTTTTAATTATTCATTTGCGGATAGTCAAAATAAAAACATGCATTAATTCAAAAACGTTCAGAAATTAAACAAAAAAAAAACAAGTTTTTTAACTGAAAGTAAGGAGCGACATTAAAACTTAAAACGAACAGAAATTACTCCGTGTATAAAAGAGGCTGTTCCTCCCTCAACGTCCCGCTCTTTACGCTAAAGTTATTTACTGTTTAATAAAGTAGAATTGAGAGAAAGGGTAAAACTTTAGCGTAAAGAGCGGGACGTTGAGGGAGGATCAGCCCCTTTCCTACACGGAGTAATTTCTGTTCGTTTTAAGTTTTAATGTCGCTCCTTACTTTCAGTTAGAAATTTTTTTATTATTTAATTATCATTTTCAAACGAGGTTGTTATTTTATGAAACGTGCCACCTTGTTTCTGGTAATGTTTGCTGAAAAGAAAAAGCTACTGTTCGTTTCTTCAACTTTTTTTTTTTATTGAAGGCAGCAAAGCGGAGTTTCCTACACAGGGTTGCCACCCCTAGTGATTTTTTATTTTTTTTAATTACCTATACAAAGAATCACTAAATTTGCTCATAAATAACTAGGCTATTGAAGAAAATCACTAAATCAACCAGAAAATCACTCAAATTTTGTGATTTTTGTCACCAGGTGGCAACCCTGTTTCTACTGAGTACTTTTGAACTATAGGTAAATCGAAATTAAAATCCTAAGTTGATTTAGATTTCCCTATGGCAGGATATTTTCTTGGATTGCAGAAAAATCCTTATATTTTTAGACTCGATCATGGGTACAATTCCTGTACAATTCCTGCCAACAGATTTCCTGTTGGCAGGATGTTTTCTTGGATTGCAGTTATTTCTCGTGGGCTACAAGGGCACCGGAAGAAAATTTTTCGGGGGGGGAGACGCCAAAATAGCAGTGGTGGCTGGGTGACAGAGAATATATTTCAGGAAATTTTTCGTAGTAATACGTTTATTTTTAGAAACTTTTAGGAAAAAACTCTCAAATAAAAAGAGTAATTAAATTACATGCAAAATGAAACAAAATATAGTAAATGTTGAAAGACAGGGATTCCTGGCAAAAGGTTCAATGTATTTTATCAATTATGTATGTTTGAAACAAATTTATATGTTATAACCAAATTTGATATGTCTAAACCAAAATTACAGAGAGATTTTTTTGCTTTGGTAAATTATAACAGATATAGACTTGCGTTACCACGCTTTGATTTTATAACGGCCATGTAAAATATACCTCCTTCATAACAGGACAATTCTCCCCTCGAGCTTAAATACCTTATTCAGACATTAAAAAAAATAGAATATCGAAAGAAAAACAAAATTTAAACTTAACTATCCAACTGTCATCAAAAAAGATTCCGACACAAGAAAATCTTATCAAATAGTTTTTGATGAAAAAACTAGTGATAGGTGAAAAAAACTAGTGAAAAACTAGGGAAGTAAAAAGTGATTTGGGCCAATATTCACCAAAATAAAAATGAAATTTTCATGAAAACTGCTACACCAGTAGTATTGGCTTTTCATGCTGATTCCAAATATATAAATTCTTTCATTTTATTGTTACCCACCCAAAACCAAATGTCTGAGAAAATTTGCTTAATTTTTAGAAAAAGGGGAACACCACCAAAAAAGCAAGCGATCTTATCGAAAACCCTTTTATTAAATATATCATACCAGAGAATCCTACTGTAGAAGTTTCAAGCTCCAATCTTCAAAATGCCGAATTTTGCATTTTTCTTTTCAGAAGAAACGTCGTCGATGCATGTTTATTTGTTTTGTTTTTCCCAGAGGTATCAAACCGAAAGTCAAAGATCAATGTCTGATTTTCGAAAAAAGGGGGAAAGGCCCTCTAGAAGTCATAGACTTTTAATGAAAATCACGCCATCAGATTCAGCGTATCAAAGAATCCTACTGTAGAGGCTTCAAGCTCATATCTGAAAAAATGTGGAATTTTGTTGTTTTTGCTACAAGAAAGATCCCGAATGTGTGTTTATTTCTTTTATTTCTTTCTTTTCCCAGGGATGACCATATTGAGCCAGTGGGTCTAGAACGTCAGAAGATGGCTCATCTAACGAAGTGGAAGTTTCTAGTGTGACCCAAAAATTTTTTATGTGACCCATAAAATTGGAGGGCAACTAGGCCCCCTCCCACGCCATTTTTCCAAAATCGTCCGATTAAAACTTTGAGATATCTATCTTATTCAGCATAGTTGAAAGGTCCTATAACTATGTATTTGGAGATAAAATGACCCTTTACAGCCCATGGGAAAAGGTTTTATAACCATTTTCTACGTATAGTATTTGTTATTGGGAAGTTTGCATAGATTTTTCGTGTGGAGAGGGGAGGACAAATTTTCTGGTGGGAGTATTTTGCGTGGGGAGAATTTCCTATGGAGTGGGAAGTTTCCAGGGGTTGAACTTTTCAGGGAAATTTTACTCTGTGTGAACTTGCCAGAATTCCTTAACGAAATTTCTTTTTATGTCTTGCTTTCTCTTTATCGATGCAATTTTACGCCTGGAGATGTTAAAGGTAATTGTCTGGGGTGAATTTTTGCCCAGGATTGAATTTTCCCGAGGATATTTCTATACAGAGGGGGATCTGTCCGTGGAGGTCAAGCTAAATATCCTGATGTTACTTTAAAAACGATCAGAAATCTAAAAAGAAAACAAGTTGTTTCAACTGAAACTAAGGAGCAACATTAATTAAAACAAAACAGAAATTTTACGTGTATGAAGGGGTTTGCTCCCTCCTCAACACTTCGCTCTTTATGCTAAAGTTTAAATTTTGTTCCAATTCTTTAAAAATGACTCCTGAAACACATTGGCCGTTTAATTAGAACAATAAGTAAGTTTTTTTTTAAGTGCCAAAACTGTAGTGTGAAGAGCGGGGTGTTGAGGAGGGGACAACCTCCCTCATATACGTAATAATTTCCCTTCGTTTCAAATTTTAATGTTACTCCTTATTTTCAGTTGAAAAAACTTGTTCTTTTTTATTTAATGAAGCTTAGAGACAAACATTTTTCTAAAGGCAATGGAAAAAGTATTTCAATTCAAGTAAAAGTATAAAAAAATGAAAAAAAGTAAGTAATTACAAGAAATACACAAATTTTAGCCTACTTGCAAAAACTAAGATATAAACTCCCTGCATTCAGTTCTGTTGAGCAATGCCCAAGCGTTGGACGGACATTTTTTAACAATATCAACAGTTTTGAACTTGGTTATCAAACACTAAAATATTTAATGCTTTTAGACTCAGAGTTTGTAAAAAGTAACGTATTATCAAATTAGTTTGCTCAAAGTAAAATATTAACACTAAGATTAAGAAAATCAAATAAAAAATTTTAATTCAATATTTTAAATTTAATTTTGAATTAAAAAAAACAATATGTTTGACACCTTTATACTTCATAACTGTAAAAAAAAATAAATCATTTTAAAAATGACAACTAGATAAATACAATCACTCCTGGAGAAAAATGGCAATAAAACCCAAAAAAATGTATCCATTCAGGGAGTAAATACAAAAATTCCCAGCGTTCCGTTCAGGAAAAACATTTCTGATTATAATGACTTCATATATCAGCTGAAGGGTACTCTTGCAATGCAAGCAAAAGTTGATGGCATATTTTTTACCGAAATTGCTTCTTATTAAGTTGTTTTCCTTGTGTTTATTTATATTTACACGAGCTTTCTTGTATACTTATAACTGCACTAATTACTAATAAACAAATAAATGTTTAGGATCACCATGAAAAGCTGATTCTTTGATTTAATGTTATCAATAGTTAGGCTCTTATACTTCCGTTATTGACAAGGATCGTTATTTAGTTACCATTCATTACTATGAAGAATTTGATTTTTTTTTCTTTCGTTCTTCCAACCAAATCATACAAAAAAAATGTCTGTGGAAAACTAGAAAAGGGTCGCTCAGTCACAAATTATAACTTATATTTTCCTTATTAAAGGTCAAAATCTATTCGCAGGCAGCCAACAATGGGGCAACACACATTTTTCCGTGGCTTTCCTCTATTCTGCTCTCTTTCCTTTGATTTCCTTATAATTACTTTATAGTCCCAAATTTCCGGGAGTTTGCATCCCCCCTGCCCCCCTCTGCCGGCGTCCATGATGGACTATAAGTGTATTTCATTGCCCTTTCCTCAAAAACCTTGTTTTTTAGCCTCGAACGTGGGTAAAATTATATTGAAAAGCCCGTGATGTTTTAGATTTCCTCTTGGGGGCATATTTTCTTGAATTTTAGTTATTTCCCATGGGCTGTAAGGTTATTTCATTGCCCTTCCCCAGAAAACATTGAATTCTTAGACTCGAACGTGGCTACAATTATATTGAAAAGGCCGAGAAGTTTTAGATTTCCTCTTGGCAGGATGTTTCCTTGAATTACCATTATATTTCCCGTGTGGCATATTGGTGTTCTGTTGCTCTACTTTATATCAGGTCTACCCAGGCATTTGCGAAGAATTTTATCGTTTGGGGAGGATCAATGATAATAAAAAAAAAGTTTTATTTCATCATTTGAATTGGAAATGCCCAGAAATTCGGAAAAATTTGGATTTTTGGGGGGCATCTCGGAACCCTTCTCTAATTTTACCCACAAAGAAAAATGTACATTTAAGATGGCTTAAAATGGCAAAATTTGAGGTTTGTTGCTATAAGTATTAAAAACTTACACGTTTGGAAACTGGCATTAATTTCGAAAAGAAAAATCGCAGACGCCATCTAGCGTATGACGACTTTGCTTGACCCAAAACTGCTGAATATTTGTCTTTTCAGTTACTCCAAAATTCAGAGAGGTGTTTGACAGAATTCTATCCCCTGTAGGCCTATCTAATTCTAGTCAGCTAGCCTACTTAAGCTTCCAAGATTTTTTCCATTTAATCTAGACTTACTTTGTATAGGCTGCATTTTGACTTTTAATAGTACCTCAAAATGAAAAAATGGCAAGGAATTATCGCTTACGGGGAAATTTAGCTTTATTTCTATTGAAATGTAAATTAAGCACAGCAAATGATCAATTTTATCTGAAATTTATTGCTTCTTCTATGAAGTCACCAGGCGCTACACTGTAAGTGACGCTAGTTGTTTTTTAATTCCTATCTTTCCATTGCCAAAGATTTGGTTCTTATAGAGTTTCCCAATATGGTTTGATCTGTAGCATGTTTTCACTTCCTTTATGTTCCTCATTAGGCTCTCTAGCTAGTGTGGTCTAAAAATACATTTTGAACTTTTTAGGTTTCTTTCAAGATAAGATTATTTTTATTCGTAAACAAACTTTATGAATAGTCACATGACATTTGTCCCAGCAAAGGCTCAGTGAACACCACAGCCTATATAGACACCAGTTGCGCGGAGACGTATCTTGCCCATAGAAGAATTTCAGCATACATCTTTAGACTAGGCCTTAACCTCCAGCGCTCCCACAGCCAATCAGCGCGGGAAAATCTTGGCTCTATTCCGGGAGTGACAATAGAAATTTCTCTTGTGACCAACGTGGGTGCGTAATGTTATCATATAATGTTCTCATATGTGTGCGTTATCGTATCATATAATGTTATATGGATGCGTAATGTTGTTATATATAATGTGTCTATATAGGCTGTGGAATCCATTTTCCAACTACGAGTGTCTGGTTTTGACGCAGCGCCAATTAATGTCGCGACGATAGGCTGTGATCTAACGATCTATATAGGCTGTGATGAACACTGAAGAAGAAGGACAGATGCACATACTATTTAAGAATGAAATAGGGCCCACAAAGCAAAAACTATACGAGCTTCAACCCAGTAGCGTAAATTCAAGAAAATTTGGGGGAGGGGTAAAATGGGGTTTTAACATCTTTGGTTGTCGTATGTCGTATGTAGAGTTGGTATTTAGGTTAGGTACTTAATTTAATTTTTTCTCGGCGGCCTGATGTCCATAATTCTCTGTTGTAATTTCCATAATTTATTTACTAAAGTCTTATATTTTCATCATAACCTGTTACCTGTCATTAGGATTAACCTAACTTCACTTCTTGAGTGGGATGGCTATAATATACAAGTACCAATATTTTATTTGTCGCAAGCATGTGTAAAGGTGATTACTCATAGAATCAATGGCGTTCATGAAATCAATGAAAATTTTCGTGAGGGGAAAAATGGTTTTTCAACATCTAGGGTTGTCGTTTTCTTCACTTTTTCCACTGAAAATGCCCAAAAATACATGTTTCAATGAAAATACCTTAAAAGGATATTTTTTAAAATCTAATGGGGAGGGAAGGGAGAGAACTATAGGGGGTAGGCTACTCCCTTAAATGACGCCACTGGTTCTGTATGTCTTAGCCCCACCTACCCTAATGTAAATGCAAATAAAATAAAATACAACAGAAACCAGAAATTTGAGACTTGAGTTTTGAAGGATTTGTCTTTAAATGGTGAATTGCTGTAATCAAATAACGGTTTTATTCAGATATTTAACTGAACAGGTTCCAAAAACGGCTCTTAAAAGCTTTAAAGATATTCTGATAAGAATGTTTATCAAAGTCTCCCATCTTGTAGCGTAAATTTTGTCTTGCTTCGCTAGTACCCTCAGTGTTGCCAACAGGGTACAATTCCACCGTTTTGGGTATAAATTAGAGGATCTGGTACATTACGTTATTTTGAAATTTGTTTGTTAAAATACAAATTCTTCATTAGATTTTGGTTTATTGGCTTCTTTTTGACTCGCATATCTATTTAAGTTTTAGTTTATGGAAAATGCTCTTCTTGTTACGGCATATTTTTAACCTCCAGTTCAGATGGTACAAATTAATCTCTTGTGGTACAATTTTAGTTGACTGAGGAATACAGGCAAAATATTTGGAAAACCCTGAATATCTGCACGTATCAGCATTTCTTTAACCGCTTCCTAAAACAAAGATTTGCACACACAACCCCCCTCTAAATTTGAAACTTTTATGGAGGGGGCTTTTGACCACATAGAGTTTTGTCTTCCAAATATTTTGTTTATTTCACCCATCCTTGTCCAGTTTTTTAGCTTTTCAAGTTTGCCTTCAACCAATTTTAATGCTTTATCTTTTGCTTTAAAATTTGAATACCTATAACTGTCAATATAGAACTGTCTTACCAAAAAAACATTTTTGGACAAAACAGCTTCGCTTGGCGTCTATATTTTAAATATGTATCATGCTGTCTGAGAGATCATTTTAAATTTTCCTATGAAAGACAATGAGAGTCTCTCCTAAAAGCTACCCTATTGTCCTTCTTTCTGCCTCAAACGAGAATATATCTTCAAAATGTTCCAAACTTTTGAGATTTCTGTCCCCCCCCCCTGCTATAGACTACTGAATTTTCTTTTGCCTAGACTCTCTTCAGATATAATATTTAATCTTGTATTCCAGTACCAACAATGACAGAAGAAACTGAATCAGCGCTTTCAGATGATCAGAGTCAATGGAAGAAAAGAAAGCGTCTAGATAAGCTTTTGGATAGGATTGCACATCAGGCTAGCTTAAGCAGAGAGAATTCTGAAGAGGATCTTAATCAAGAAGTGGATGTCCACATAAAGAAACAAGAGGCATCTCTGTCTCCTAAGGTTGTTGGTCAAGTATTTCGTTTTGATAGCACAGATAAAGAAAGACTTCTTAGTAGTGCAATTAGTGAAGAAACTCTATCCGTCAAAGGTGATTATGGTGATGATGATAACGTTTTTAGTCCTTCTGTTCCTTTAGAGAAATCTCCAATAAGCTCTTTTGGCACGGCAGACTCGCCGTATATTACGTTTAGTCCGTTCAGAATTCACGAGGAAGATGATATAAAACTGCCCAGACTTGTTTTGCCATCAAATTGTAACTGCCCAAAATGCCAGCAAAAACTAGCTGACTTATCAATTAGCCCATCACAGTGCAATTTGGACTCTTTGCTTCAATCACAGTTTGCTGCTGATCTCAGTCGCCGACGAGCTTTATCTGATTCAGATTTAAGTTTATGGATTGATTTACCCTATCAGAGCCAATCTAGGTGTAGATTCAAAGAAAGAAGAAGGCAAAGACCAAAACCCTTAGTCTCACATGTGGGAAGCGTTGAATCTGATCAGTCCTCCCCAGGATGTCAGGATTCTCCTCTTGATCTACGAGTAAGACGTAGCACAGGATCAACAGCATCTAGCAGTAGCTCAGAAAGTCCACTTACAGGGACAAGTCACGGACTAAGTCCAGGGATCAGTCCATTAACAAACTCTCCTTCGCCAAGTAGTTTGAACGCATTTTATTTCGGGCGATTATCCTCACCTTTAAGTCCCTCTTTATCCACCTTACGTGCACCCTCCCCACACCTACATGTACCTGACGAAACAAGAGAAGAACCATGTTTTGTTTGTCAGTCTTGCGGACAGATGTTTAATCTTCAAGACAGACTAGCAAAGCATATTGCATCAAGACACAAAAGTAAGCCACGAACATTTGATACAGCAAATACTTCAAAAGCGTACTCTTGTGAAATATGTCAAAGAACTTTTGCGAGAAGTGACATGCTGACAAGGCATATGAGGTTGCATACAGGCTTGAAACCATATACGTGTAAGACATGTGGACAAGTGTTCTCTCGATCGGATCACTTAAGTACCCATCAAAGAACTCATACTGGAGAAAAGCCTTACCGGTAAACAACTTTTACTTTCTTTTTTTGCAATCGTGCTTTTTAATTTTCGTTTCTTGTTTCATTTATAAATTAGGCCTCATTTCTATAAAACATTTATACTTGTATTTTGAATGAGAGTGTTTTTCTCATAGCGTAATAGCAAAAATGTGGCATCCAAGTCCAAGATGGTCGTGAAAAACTCTTACTGAAATGTAAAACAAGAATATAAGATACTTATATATTGAAATTATGCAAAAAAATCCCAGTTTTGTGAAGGCTCTATCTTAAACATTAGACAAAAAAAAATTTCAAATGAAAGTAAATTGTAATGATCGAAACTAAAATTAGTGGCGTGTTTTTGGCGAAATCCTGGGGGGGGCAAATTTGTAGCCAATTTTTCCAAATCAAGTGAAAATGACCGTGAAATACAAAAATGAGCCATATCAAACAGTTCGTGGTAACGAACTGTAGTACCGGCTCAATAGTAACCCCGGCTCAATAGTAACCGAAAACTCTAAAAAATGAAATTTTGATACCAATAGTTACATCAAAAGAATTGCATTTTTACGCTGACTCTAAATATTTAAGTTTAATCAAGTTTAGTTTTACCCATCAAGAGTTACGAGCCTGAGAAAATTTACCATATTTTGGATGCACGGATGCGTGTTTATTTGTTTGTTTTTTTTTTTTTTTTTTTCTTCTTCTTTTCCTTAGGGGTGATCTTATTGACCCAGTTGTCCTATAATGTCGCAAAAGGGCTCATTCTAACAGAAATTAAAAGTTCTAGTGCCCAAAGTTTTAAAGTGACAAAAAAATTGGAGGGCACCTAGGCCCCCTCCCACGCTCATTTTTTCCAAAGCCGCTAGATCAAAATTTTGAGATAGCTATTTTGTTCATCATAGTCAAAAAACTTAATAATTATGTCTTTGGGGACGACTTACTCCCCCACAGTTCCCGGGGGAGGGACTGCAAGTTACAAACTTTGACCATTGTTTACATATAGTAACGGTTATTGGGACGTGTACAGAGGTCTTCAGGGGGACTTTTTTACGTTGAAGGGGGTTTGGGGGAGGGGTGTTACGTGGGAGGATCGTTCCGTGGAGGAGTTTATCATGAGGGAAGGAAGGGACAGCAGGATTTTCTAGCATTATTAAAAAAAAACAATGAGAAAATAAATTAAAAAAAGTTTTTTCAGGTGAAAGTAAGGAGCAGCACTAGAACCTAAAACGAACAGAAATTATTACTTATATAAGGGGGTTCATCTCCTCCACAGTACCTCACTCTTTACGCTAAAATATTTTTAGTAATTTTAACTATTTATTCTACGGCCATTGTGATTCAGGGTTCATTCTTAAAGAATTGGGATCAAGTTGAAGCTTTAGTGTAAAGAGCGAGGTGTTGACGAGGGGGAGAAACACCTTATATGTGTAATAAAATACACAAATATAGAATTTCGTTAGGTAAGTTAATTCGTAAGTTACGTATATTTATTACTAATAAAAACGTTCGTAAGAAAACAAAAAGTTCTAGTTGCCTTTTTAAGCAGCCAAAAATGGGGGTGCAACTAGGCCTCGTCCCCCGCCCCTTTCTTGTCAAAATTGTCCGATCAAAACTATAAGAAATATATTCAGACAAAAAAAATTAATATACAAAATTTCCTTTTAATTATTCATGTGCAGTGTGCCAAAATCAAAACATGCATCAATTAAAAAACGTTCAGAAATTAAACATAAAAAAAATAAGTTTTTTAACTGCAAGTAAGGAGCGACATTAAAACTCAAAAAGTAACAGAAATTATTCCATTTATGAAAGGGTTGTCCCCTCCTCAACGCCTTGCTCTTTACGCTAAAGTTTTTTATTGTTTAACAAAGTATAGTTGTGAGAAAGAGTCAAACTTTAGCGTAAAGAGTGAGGCGTTGAGGAGGGGACAACCCCTTTCATAAATGAAATAATTTCTGTTCCTTTTTTAGTTTTAATGTCGCTTCTTACTTGCATTAAAAAAACTTGTTTTTTTATTTAATAGTACCATAAAGGCCAATATTTACTGCAGAAAACTGACATGTTTCTCTGAATGCTTGAATTATGCCGGCTTATCGTAGTTTTGACAAGTTTTTTTACAGAAACTAAATTTCTGGTGAGGGGGAGGGGTAATCTGAGATCCGGGGAGCAAACTAAGGCCTAGAGGGGGCAGTTGCCTCCCTGTCCCATAGCAAATTACGCCCCTGATTAAAATGAACATGGATATTTCTGTGTGTGATGAGGGCTGCCATCCCCTCAATCCCCAAATCTTACGCTAAAGGCCAACTGGTAATTAACTGAAATCATTTTAGTGTGCAAAAAGTATAGCCGGTTGATAATTAATCTAATTAAAGATATTTAAAAAGGCAATTGGCAGTCATCAATTGCCTTTCATAACACTTATAATTAAGATAAAAATCAAAATATAAAGACGGTTAAAATCATGTAATACTTAAAATAAAAGTTTTTAAATAATTTCTTATTAAAAGAACTTAGAAAAAAATTTCTTTTTTATTAAAAGCTTTATTTCTTAAAGCAAATACAAATAAATTTACCCTTCCTTTCTCGAGGAAGTGTGAAAGAATGTTTGTATCGCTCTGAGCGTTCGTTCAAAAATGATCGGCGGGAAAAAGTCAAGCTTTAGCGTAAAGAGCTGGTGGCTAAGTGAGAGGCAGCCCCTCCTTAAATACAGGGTAATTGGTGTTTGAAAAAACTTCCAATCCTGCTCGTCTTTAACATCATATTTGGATGAGGGATGGGGAACGGGGCTTCAGAAAAAGCGTTCCTCGAATGAGTTTTCGAATGTCGAATGGCTTTTGTGTCCCAATGCTTCAAGAACGACAGCTGAAGTACAAGGAACGTAAGTCTGAAATAAAGGGATTTTTAAAACACCAAATAACTTTGGTGTAATGATCGAGGGATTGAAAAGGAGCCCCCCCCCACAATCTGAATGGTTTTTGTTCGTTTTAGTTTTAATGTTATTCCTTACTTTCAGTCGAAAAACTTGTTTTTATTTGACACCCTTTAAAGAATGAATAAATGGATTCCTTGTGAACGGATTCCTATTTTTCACTGCTAAATAAACATTTGCTTGAGATACTCAAACTCACAGCATTGCGTAATGGCATGTAGCGAACCAGTCGTTTTGAATTAAAGGCTTGATTGTTTTTTTTTTTAAGTAAAAAACAAGTTTAATTTCAAATGAAAGTAAAAAGTGACAATAAGACCTAATACGAGCAGAAAATTATTAGTCTACAAGAGGAAAGCCCCCTCCGCAACCCCCGCTCTTTAGGCTAAAGTTCTATAGTACTTTACGAATAATTATTGAATTCCCGTGTCGTAATTATTGAGGCATTAGTCTGGTCTCTGTTGGTAGCAAATTACTCAGTAATATGATACATTTAGACTGAGAGATGCTGTAGACAAAGTTTTAAGGGAAGAACAATGCGATTTTAGAAAAGGTAGAGGATGTGTCGACCAAGTTTTCACTCTTAGGTTAATAATTGAGAAGTCCCTTCGTTGTCAAACACCTTTGGTCCTCTGTTTTATCGATTATGAGCAAGCTTTCGATTCTGTTGATAAAAGAGCGTTAACAAAGGTCTTATCCTTATATGGTATACCAGAAAAATAAATTAAAGTGATTTGTGCTATGTACGAGAGTAATACTGCTGCGGTTAAGGTAAGAAATGAGATTAGCAACTGGTTTTGTATTAAATCAGGAGTTAAGCAGGGTTGTGTTCTATCCCCCTTTATACTGATCATTTTGATGGACTGCGTCTTAAGGAGCACAGGAAAGGCAATTGGGGACGACGGAATCAAATGGGGAGGAAAAACGCTCCTGGACTTAGATTATGCTGATGATTTAAGCATATTAGATGAAAGTGTGAGCAAAATGAATGAATTTTAAGAGGTTTTGCGAGTTCAGTGTTCTAAAATATGCTTGAAAATTAATGTTAAGAAGACCAAGTCACTAAGGCTAGGAATAAGTGAAGATGAACAGGTGACATAAGGTAACGAAAAGATTGATCAGGTAGGGAGCTTCAGTTACCTTGGTAGTATTATTAGTAAAGATGGTTGGAGCTGTGGATATGTTAAAAGTAGAATAGCTAAGGCTCAGGGTGTTTTTTCACAGTTAAAAAAAGTTTGGAAGAAAAGAAAGATAAGTCTGAAGACCAAGATTAGAATATTGGAAGCTACAGTTATGACAATGGTCAAAAATGGCTCTGAAGCTTGGGCGCTCCGAAAAGCAGATGAAAATTTACTAGATGTTTTCCAGAGAAATTGCCTAAGGATTGTTCTGGGTACCCGGCTGACTGACCGTACGAAAAATGTGGTTCAATCCCGCTTTCTAGGGCTATAATGAAAGAAAGGGTGAGATGACTAGGCCACGTTCTACGGATGAAGGATGGCAGATTACCGAAGATTGTCTTTTTTGGCCAACCGTCTGGGGCTACACGGAAAGCAGGTCGTCCTTGTCTGGGTTGGGAGGGTGTCATAAATAAAGATTTAAAGAAATTGGTAACTTCCTGGGAGGTTGTAAAGAGGGAGGCTTTAAATAGATTAGGTTGGAGGAGGAGCGTGTTTAGCTGTGTTGGCCTCAGACGGCTTGGTGCTTCAGGAAGTTGTTAGTAGTAGTAGTAGTAGTAACGGCCCTTGTGTTTGAGCCGTCGTTATTAAAGAACTTAGACACGAATTACAACTTTAGCGTAAGGACCCACCGGTTGAGGAGGGTATAGCCTCCTTCATGTACGAACTATTTCTTTTCACTTTTTACTGTAATGTTGCTCTTTACTTTTATTTGAAAAAAATATTTTTTAAATCTAGTTTTGTTCATTTTTAATAGCACTGCCAAATGACTCACTCGTTAAGATATTGTTAATGAAAAGTACACCATATTGCTCAACATGTCCGACAGCCTACAACTAGAGATTTCTAGTCCCTATATTGTCTTCGGTTGCACTCTGCCGACACCTCAACCTGGAGGTTTTAAAAAGTGTCCCCCCATCCTCCGAAGCTATTCCACATTTATGTGCCCCGAATCACATATCAGTTAAAATTTCTGAATCACACATCAAATAAAAATAGAAAATCAAGAGGCCCAATTTTTTGCACTCTTGAGTTTGTTAACTTTTTGAACATGTTATTCTAAAATCAGCTGCGAAATTGGAAATCAAAGTTTCCTTTCGTGGGTGGATTTATGAAAAATTGCGAGCAATATTTTGTTCATGCATAAATGCAAGATTGCTCCTTCAAGTTTCAGCAAAACTTTTCTTCCGGGTAACAGGAATACACCGTGGTTTGTTCAACATAATTAATTACGGCTTTTGTTTCAGCTGCCCAAGTTGTCCATACGCAGCATGTCGTCGTGATATGATCACAAGGCATATGAGAACTCATCTTAAAGGCGATCCTGGCACACCCTCGATTGGAGCAGCAAGCACTTTGGATCAATCGAAGGGTCGTCAGAAGCGGAATCGACTTCGCGAGCTTATTCGTAGCCAATCTGCTGAGGATGCACCTCCTAGTTCTCCAGCTTTGAACATAACTGGATTGAGTGTACGATCTCCAACCCCTAGTGAGATGGAGGCAGATGGATAGCAAGTGGAATCTATTTGCAGGGATTAAGGTTTAAGCTGTTCTGATCTCTTCAGAACTTGAGTTTAGTAGTTTACTCCGTATAGAGGTTGTCACCTACAGCCTGTGTCGAGTAACGCTGAATTTGCCGAAAAACTGCCAAAATTTGCCGAAAAAAATTGCCGAAATTAACGCAAGAAAACAGCTAATTTTAACACTGCTTCTCATGAATATTAATAGCATAATCAAAATACGTAAGATTCTCACCAATTCTTTGAAGATTTTGTTAAAATAAGGAATAGATAAATTACAATGAATAAACATAGTGCAACAGAATTGAACATAATGAAATAAAATTGACGGGTAATTTCTGAGTTTGTATCACTCGACACAGGTTATAAAACACTATATACGGGGAGCTCATTTTGCTAAATAATGTAAAATTGTATCATATCTATGATTTAAAAGCGACAGTTATGACGTAAGAAAATTATCGCTTAAAGGAATGTTTAACTCTGATATAAATTTGAAGTTGGAGTAGTGATTAATTGATAAAATATAGCGATCTCTTTGTTTATTTTGTGCCATTTTTACCGTGGACTTGTAAGGTACAAGGTGGAAGTGATTGGCTTTTATCCTCTACAAGTTACCTCATATCCCTTCACCTCATTCATTCCATACCATTCCTTTTCCCTTTTCAATTTGTTTTGTTTCCTTGTTTTCTTACTTTTTATACCTTTTATCTGTTGCATTTTTTCCTATTTTTGTTATATTTTCCCTTAACCGTGTGATGTGCTATAAAACAATAGTAATGATCAAATAGCTAGTATTTAGGGCTGACACGTGCCCAGACAACTACCAGGCCCATCCCCTCTAATCTTGTCGTTTTTTTACTACCATTGTAAACTTTTATGATTGTTATTTTTCCCACACAAACCTCAGATACACCCACCCTCTAAGTTGCTCCATTTTCAAGTTCTATACGCGTTTCTTTCGTTCTTGGTATAGGCCTCCCCCCATAAAAATAGAGTCTTGGAATCAAGGCTATATTCAGGGGGTTAGGGGGTTTGACCCCCACCCCTAAAATTTTTGTCGGACTCATAAAAACGCAACAAAATTCATATAAACAAATTTTGATACGTTTTTTTCCAACCCTCCCCCCTCCCAAAAAAATTCCCGAACGAGCAAAAATCTTTGATTTTGCCTTGCCTGATAGACCTATCTGGAAGAGGGATAACTAAAATACAAGGATGAATAAATAGATAGAAAATATAAAGTAAATATAAAAAAGTAAATAAAATAATCAAATAATAAATAACAAATAGAATATAAATATAAGTAAAATATATTATGTAGATTTCTTATTTTGAGTCAAACAATTTTATCGACTAACTTTCAGATTAAATATTTCATTATTTTATGATGTACCTTGTTTTTTTTGGACCTTCTTCTTTTTCGTATCTATTTTGAAGAGTTTTCATTGGCTATCGAGCTTGTGGTCTACTAATTCAAAATTCAAATAAGAGTAAATTTTATTGAAGAACAATAAACCGGCGAGCAGGGTATATTGTTCTTGAAGATCCATTGTAAACATGAATGCCTGCTTACTGTAATTACCTATGAAACCTGTCTTACCTGGCCACGCATATACCCAGGGATGTTTTCGGTTGGTGGGAGGCAACGATAAGCATATTTTTTTGACGGAGGATAGTTATTAGTTTAAAAAAAAAATATGATCTTGTGGGCACTGGGCCATGATACCTCCCTCCTCTGCGAATTTTATCTGTACTTGGCCTAAGCTGTTTTGTGTTTCATAAACTTTTTGATTGTTCATTATTTTATTTTTTAAGTCAAATTCACAAAAAAAAATCAATTTTTTTTTTTGGGGGGGGGTGATCTATCAAACATTTTCCGACTTTCACGGACCAGGATCCTCTCTTTAAAATTCACCTTTTTTGACATCTCATGATTTGAGATTAATGATCGCAAAAGTTAATAAGAATTTCTTTTCATACTGTATCCCAAGGTAAAAATCAAATTTAACTTAATTTCAATTTAATATTATTTTGGAAATATAGTTACAAAAATGTTACTGACAGGTATATTTAAAACATAACTGAGATTTAGGCTTAATAACCTCTAATCATAACATCTCTACCGTGTTAACTTTCTAGCATAATCCTTTTCGAGGATGCTCTGAGATGTATACAACTGGACCAAAAGTGGGCGACCTCTCGACCATAAGAAGGTCAAAACTTCCTTTCTTCTATTTCTAAATGAAAATACCATATTTATCTTCCGAAAGGGAGCAAGTGGGTGCCGGTGTCTAGAAAACATCCTATAGACTGAAAATATAATCTTATTTTTCAGATTGTTATTAGAGTTCATTTTCCTTTTTAAATAAGCAGTATTCACAAACCTTGAAGGTAAAAGATTTTAAATAAAACTGGAGTTCTCCTACTTAATTCAAAAATGAATTTAAGAATTTAAGGAAAATTAAAACTAATATAAGACATTTGTCCTATTCAAGAAACCTTGTTGCTTGTTTTGACTAAGTTTCTAAATGCGCAAGCGATATTAGAATATCCAGTTGTTATATTCTACATATTGATGTGACGGTTGCAGAGGGGCAATGGGGGTGAGGGTTCATAAATTGTAGTTCTTGGTCAATATAACCATAATTTGTTTTATTTCTGTACTTTTCTCATATATATCACGTACGGTGACCATAATTCAGGTATTCAAATTTGGGTAAAGCGACAAATAAAATAGGTAGGTATGACAGGTTAATCATTTTTGTAATTTTGGTATTCTTGCCATAATTAAAAATGATATTTAAATCGAAATATGCTGTCCATGGGACAAAAATAAAAAATAAACCTAATAACTGGTATAATCGACAATAAATAAGGAAAACTAGTTTATTTGGAACAATGAAGAAAAATGCATCCTTGGAAAGAAAAAATTAATCTCTTTAATTTAAGTTAATCAGTGAAATTCATTAATTAATAATTAATAAATATAACAAAATAACATTAAAGGGCTAATAATTAATATAAAAGTTAACAATTACTAAATTATTACATTAAACAATAATTAATACTTATTCAATAATTAAAAAATTAAGGTACTTGTTAAATATCC
This sequence comes from Artemia franciscana, assembly GCF_032884065.1. Taxonomy (NCBI): domain Eukaryota; kingdom Metazoa; phylum Arthropoda; class Branchiopoda; order Anostraca; family Artemiidae; genus Artemia; species Artemia franciscana. The sequence goes on from NC_088874.1 coordinate 1,227,090, forward strand.
CGAAAAAACTCAAGTTCCTGTCCTGTTTGACGTGAGTAAAACTGGTTTGTCGGTCTGCATTCGGTTGTAATTAGCTTAATTAGGATTAACCTAACTTCACTTCTTGGGTGTTTTCGGGATATTTAAGAAGTACCAAAAATAATAATTAATTAAAATCAATAAAAAAATAGATTAATAAAGGTGTTTTTCTTCCTAAGCTTCAATAAATACACATTTTACCTCATAATGGTATCTTTTAAGGAAAACTTGGAGAGTTAATACTTCAGCAAACATCTCTTTCAAATATTAAAGTGTAAGCGTTAGCAACGGCGCATTTTCATTCCTTAGGTCATTGAAACCGGGACATTATGTCGAAGTTCTGGGAACCGAGGAATCCCCTTATATCACTCTCCTGTATTTTTCGGGATGCAAATTCACCTTTTTTAGACAGAGGACTTTCCTCTTCCAAGGACCTTGAGGAAAACCTTTTTTGACCCTCCCGTACAAAGATACAATAGGTTAAGGCTTACTGATGAAAGTGAATGTATTTTTACTCTTTTAATTGGTATATCTGTGCTATTGTTTTCTTTTGTTTCGTGTTATTTGCCAAGTATTTTCTTACAATTTTTGTTTTGTTCACCTGTTATAATACTGCTAGTTGTATTGAATTTAAAACAGGAAGCTTTATTTTGATACCAATACATTGATGCGAAAATCTAAGTTTTGATCGATGAAACACCTAACAAAAGTCCTTTTTTTCAAAATTGTAGCTCCCCCTGTAATTTCAAAAACAAAACGTATAACTGAAAATTTAATTTCATATCTAATTTTAATAGCGTAGGACCAAACTTTTTAAGGGTTTGGAGGAATCAAAATGCAAAAATAGGATTTCGCTTGATGCTATTTTTCTTTCAATCTTCCCTTTTGTGAAGGTCCGTTGAACCTATCTTAGACAGACAAAAACGTCCCCCTTTTCACCCGATGTGTGCAGGCATAGCTGATTATTATTTTCAATATTTGATCTTGTATTAACTGCTGAGAATAAGGTTATAGTTGACTGTGATTGTGGTGCAGTAAGTACTGCTGCACAAGGTGTATATTTTTGCTCAAGTTTCTTCGAGCGTTGCTCAGTAATCTATTTTGTAATAAATCCTATTTAAATATGTGTCTCTAATTATAGGTCACCATTTGTAGTATATTATTGCTACAGCTGAAGTTACACAAGAGGCGTTAGGTTAAATGTTATTAACAGTTATAAATGTTATAACTGTTAACTAAAGTGTGACTCTTTCTCTCAACTCTACTTTTTAAACAGTAAAAAACTTTAGCGTAAAGAGCAGGGCTTTGAGGAGGGAACAGCCCCTTTCATATACGGAGTAATTTCTGTTCGTTTTAAGCTTTAATGTCGCTCGTTACTTTCAGTTTAAAAAACCTTGTTTTTTTTTTATTTAACTTCTGAACTTTTTGAATTAATGCATGTTTTGATTTTGGCTCTCTGCATATGAATAATTAAAACCTAATTTGAATATTTTTTTTGGCTAAATGGCTTTCTCATAGTTTTGATCGGACGATTTTGAGATAAAACGAGCGGGGGAGGAGGCTTAGTTGCCCTCCAATTTTTTAGTTACTTAAAGAAGCAACTAGAACTTTTAATTTTTTACGAATATTTTTATTAATAGAAAATATACACAACTTACCAATTAACTTACAAAAAGAACATTCGTAAGTTTTTATTACGTATATGTCTCCCCGTCTTCAACACATCACCCTTTACACTAAAGCTTAAATTTTCTCCCAATTTCTTAAAAATGACCCCTGATCACAAAGGCCGTAGAATAAATAGTAAAAATTACTAAAATATTTTAGCGTAAAGAGCGAAGTATTAGGAGGAGGTGAACCCTATATGCGTAATAATTTTTGTTTCTTTTGAGTTTTAATACTGCTCCTTACTTTCCGTTGAAAAAACTTTTTTGTATTTATTTTTTCAATGTTTTTTAAATAATGATAGAAAATCTCCTCATGGAAATTCTCCTCCCCCATGAAAAATCCATCCATGGAAAGATCCCCACGTAACCCCTTCCCTCAACCCCTTCTACCCCCAACCAAAAAAATCCTCCTGAAAACGTCTGTACACTTCCCAATAACCATTACTATATGTAAACACTGGTCAAAGTTTGTTACTTGAAGCCCCTCCACCGGGGACTGTGTGGGATTAAGTCGTCCCCAAAGACATAGCTATTAGATTTTTCGACCATACTGAATAAAATGGCTATCTCAGAATTTTGATCCGGTAACTTTGGGAAAACATGAGTGTGGGAGGAGGTCTATGTGCCCCTCACTTTTTTTGGTCATTTAAAAAGGGCACTAGAGCTTTTAATTTCCGTTAGAATGAGCGCTCTTGCAACACTTTAGGACCAATGGTTCGATACGATCATCCCTAGGAAAAAAAAAACAAACAAACAAACATGCATCCGAGATCTGTCTTCTGGAAAAAAAAAATTCCACATTTTTGAAGATGGGAGCTTGAAACTTTTATAGCAGGGTTCTCTGATACGCTGAATCTGATGGTGTGATTTTCTTTAATATTTCATGACTATTAGGGGGTGTTTTCCCCTATTTTCTAAAATAAGGCAAATTTTCTCAGGCTCGTAACTTTTGATGGGTAAGACTACACTTGATGAAACTTATATATTTTAAATCAGCATTAAAACGCGATTTTTTTATGTAACCATTGGTATCAAAATTCCGTTTTTTAGAGTTTCGGTTACTGTTAAACCGGGTCGCTCCTTACTACAGTTCGTTACCACGAACTGTTTGATAAAAAGAAAGCAAAAGGTCACACATACTCAGTGCTGCTGCTAAAGGCATGGGAGCAGGCATCCAGGACAATAGGATTATCAGGTAAAGAATGAATGCTAGCAATCTCTTTGTCTAGCGATTATCATAAATTCAAATCATTGATCACTAAACAATGTGGCTATCTTCTAATTTGTGAAAATCAAAGAAAAGCTGCGGACCCCACTACCATATTATCTCGAGAAAACTTAAAATCGTGCGAGACATGACTAGGAAAGCTTACCGAATTCCCCTTTCTCTTTCTCCTCCTTGCAACAAGAGATAGAAGCAGAACTTTTTTTTGATTCATTCTTCTCATGTGCTTTAATTTCTATTTTTTTTTGTGGAATAAAATTGACCGATGCGAAAATCCTGTGTGAACAACAAGGCAACGAAAATTGCCAATTGCCACGATTAACAAAAATTATCTATCGCAGTAACTTCTTGTGTGTAAACCTAAGGTAAGAGGAAGCAGGTCATTTCATTTCGCATTTTAATATTGATGTTTCGTTTCGTCTTTCAAAGGTTCCTATACAAACGGTGTAATTCAGCACAAGCAACATCGTGAGTAGATCGAACAAACAGGTCAAGTAGGACCAGGGTTGCCGCTCGGCGATAAAAAAATTACTAAATTTTAGTGATTTTTTGGTTGATTTAGTGATTTTCTCCAATAAGCTAATGACTTATTTGCTGATGTAGTGATTTTTTTATTGGCAATATAAAAACTCACCAGAAATAGTGATAAATAACTAGGGGTGACAGTCCTGAGTAGGACCTATCTTCTTCGTCGCATAGAAACAAATCGAATTAGTCGGGATTATTAACCTGCTTTCATATTAAAACAATGGCAAGAGTGTGAAGAAGCACCGCGGTTTGTTTACATGAAACACAGCTAATGGGTAAACTTTGAATTCGGAAACATATCAAAACATATCAACTTTTTCACCGTCTTGTTACCAAGAAGGTTCTGTGTCTGATTTTGACTCTTTTGACATATATAGGATAAAATGAATAACAGACAATAAATGGATTAAATGAAAGTAAAAATAAAATTGGATAAAAATGCAGATAAAAGTAAAATATTTTTTCATTAAGAATTATGAACAGCTTTGATTGAAACCCGGAATACAAGACTACAGGCTAGGGAAATGTTGATGATTTATTCCCCAAAACAAAATGTTCCTGCGATGTCTTAAAACCATATTCTCATTCTTTTGTAAAATTACAAAACTGTCGCGGGGTCATCCATTCTCTGCCATCTGGTATCCATCTCGTGCCGCTACTTCTTCATCGGGCCTGGCAGACTTTTGCAACAGCGCAATTCCTCGTGCCATGTATTATACACTTCCACATTCCTTGGCACGCGTCACCACGCTATGAAATTTTTTAAGGTAAGCATCCCCTTAAATAATGGTCAAATATGCCCAACGTTTTAGGCGCGAGGGTATGTGGAAGTTCAGCGTCTAAAAGAGTAGACAGTCGAAATTTAGCATCATCAGTATATTAACGTCATTGAATTACGCGATTAATAACGTAAATAACGAATATCTTACAAACCTAAAGAATATTGGAAATACAATAAACATAGTTGAATAACGTGGTTAATATGTTCACCTGATTGATTTGACAGCCTTAATTTTTTATTTGCGTAAATAGGCACAACAATCGCCACTTCGGACAATTTACGTTCACTAACTACACACTTATATAATTTTTGCGGTTAAATAAACTCGAAGACGACCACAAAACTGAATGGGAAGTGAGAAGTTCAAAAGGCAAATGCCTTTAGTGGTGGTTTTATTTATTTTTCTTTATATTTTAGCATCTACTGCTAAAAGTAACAACTGAAAATTACTATTATAGTTTCTGAGTTTTATTTTGGTATTGTTTCCAAATGGTTGTGTACGTGTTTTTCACTTTAGCCTGAATTTTCTTTGATTATTTGGTGTTTTTTCATATAGAAATGTGCTCTTCATGTGTTTTTTATCATATAGATTTGTTTGTTGTTCTGACCTCAAATAGGGCGATATTGATAATCTTGAATTTACCCATTAGCAGTTGTTAGTGTAAAAAACACTTGCGTAATTTAGACAAAGTGGGAATCATGATTGCAGCAACATATTAAAGAACAGACAACGGCCCATAGCAGCCAAAATTTTGAATACGTTTAAAAAAACTGGCTAGAGATAAAAAATTGCCACTGGTAGCTAGTTCAGGAATCGTAACTTTTCTTTCGGTTAGTCTTAATGTTAAAAGTTTGGTGGGAAAAGTTTTTAACCTGAAAAGTAAACCCCTTGAAAAGGGTAATAATAACAGTAATCACAATTCATTTTTAACCTATTTCAATATAAATAGTAATAATATACAAGAGAAGTAAAAGGAGGAGTAAATTTTTTTTTATAAAAATACAATGAAGTTACGATAAATTGTGACACCACGATAAAGTGACATTCATAATACCCAAACGAAAAATGTAGAATCTAAAGCATGCACTCGAAAACTCTTGAGCGGAGGTCTTACCCACCCTCCTCTTTATGTGGAGAATTTACAATTTCCTAAGCAGTGTTGCAACAGAATATTTTTTCTAGGGGTCCTAAGGGTCAGTAAAATGTCACAAGAACGCTTATTTGAATAAAAATTTATTTTTCTAGTGCTTCTCAAAAATTAACAAAAGATACCGTGCCACAGCCAACTAGAGCCTTCTGCCATTTTCGTCTGAATCAACCACTTCGGCCTGAATAGGGAAAAATAGCTATCAAGCAAAACTATGAGATACCTATTAGGCCTAGAACTATCGGAAAGCTCCTTATATATCCTTCTAGTCCCATAACCTAATCTTCTTTGAGATAGCACATCTGTCCCTAAGCGTACATCCAGCCTATTTAAAATGAGTAGCTAGTATGAACACACAGCGGCGGATACAGAATTAATGTCTGAGAGGGCAGTGATAAAAAATAGGCTCCTCCTTTGGTAAGTTTCGTCCCTCCGACCCCGTAATTAGTGCGATTTTCAACCTCGTGGGGGACACGTACACATAAAACCACACCGCTGATCTACCCTGTACACGCGGAATACAAATAGGACAAAACGGGACTATCTTAAACACACCCACCTAAGAAAGACGAAGAAAGGGAAAAACTATTATGATACAATATGCAGTGTGAAAGAGCCGATGGCAGCCATCATCAAGGAAGAATTCTGTTGTTTATAAAAGCAAGAAGATCCCAGATCTCCGTGCCACTCTTCGCAGAACAGTTGATCATGATATGATCATGAAAGGATCACCGTTCAACGAAACAATCATTCAAGTCTATGCCCCGGATCGTAACAAATTCGATAATGAATCTGAAACCTTTTACCTTAGACTGGATAGTCTAGTTGACTCAACTCTGAAAAAATGATCCTGTCCTGACTGTTGGCAGTTGATGCTGTATTCATAACTGTCTTTTTTGGAGATGAAGGTTTTGCGAGAAAATTTAGCCTTGGGAAGGACAGAGAAGCACAAGAAGGACAGAGACAACTTTAAAAGTTGTCCCGAGACAACCAGTTTGGAAATTACTAGCACCTTTTTTAAATATAATAGAGCTTCAGAAGGTGACATAGACCTTACTCGACGGCAAGACCAGTAATACTACTGATTAGATGCTGGTCTAAAGTCGGTGAAACTATTATTTTCTAGATAGTGCCACTCTCGCAGTCGGCGTTTTGACAGCGACCATGTCTCGGCCATGTCCAATAAAACTGGAGTTGGTTCTTCCGTGCCCGGGTCGGGCCTCTTTGAACTTCAAATCAGAATTCCGGTAAGCCAAATTTAAATATATCTAGTTGTTGCTCAGGAAGATCATATTGTAGATTACTTGATAGGGCCTCCCCGTATACAGGTTATCAATGTGATCAATAAGTGCTGAAACTATTCAGCTAGGAAAATAGAAGTTATTGGTACGTATTTTCCACGATGAGTATTTTTCATTGGGAGAAAATTTCCGGGGGCGAGCTATCCAGGGCAAGTTTCAAACTTGGGAATTTGCATAATTTCTTTACGGAATTCTTTTTATGTGTCTTACTTTCTCTTTGCCGACATAATTTTACGTATGGAGATGTTCCGGCGGAAATTTTAAGCGGAGTTGGAATTGTCTGGAGTGCTTTTTATGGGGGGGGGGTCTTCGGGAGAAGATCTCAATAAGGGAACTTTCTATGGGAAAAATTTTCCATGGCAAAATTTCGTGGGAGTAAATTTTCACGTTGGTTCGTTTGAAAAGAAGTTGCAATATCATGTGCCTGTTTTTATTAATAAAAGATGATGTTGTAACAAAATGCAATTTTTTTCACAAAAAATGCATTTTCATACCCAAAATGACAGGTATTTACCCCTAAAAATTTTTATCTAAAAAAAAGCTTTATGAGTCTACTGCTCTTTATGGGTCTCCCCCGCGCGCCACTCAGCGTGTCCCCCGGTTGCGATAGGGGAACGCCCTACAGATATGTAGGGTACCTTCATAGGAGGCACGGACCAAGGGGGACTTTGTCCCTGAGGTCCATAACAGAAACTGGGTTACTCTCGTACGGGGCCATAAATACGGGAGGAGGAGGAAAATGGCCCCTCAAACGTACACTCAACAGGGCCCAGTGGCGTGTCCACACGTCCCATGAGTTACAAACCTTCTCCCAGTAATGAGTTAAATCGCATGGTGATACAGAACACCATTGTGGGAGGATCCTTTATGGGAGGACAACTGCGGCAGAGCGTAAGATCCAGATCTATGGACAACGACCTCTGCAAAGGGCTGCCTCGACCCTTTCGGGGTACCTGCAAGACTGGGGGACTTGTGGTCAGCTCTATTCCCACTAGAGGAGTGGCACCCCTCGAGGAAATATTAGCCTAGTAAACAACACGGTATTCGCATACGATTCTGATTAATCGATAATTCTTTGGGGCTTGTACTATGGGCTGCCTCCTCGTAGTAGCATAATATTTGTAGGCATGGATATATAATGACATAGAGGCAATAGGCTTGGGACTGTCTTTGGAGGATTTCGACCCTTTTCATAGAAGAGCATCACCAAGTGCTGAAAAACCATGTTTTGACCAAAATGGGCCCAAGATGGCACAAAGCCTCTATTCATACCGGAGGTCTCAGGAGCTGCTTGCTGTCCGGTTCTAAGCTGGGTTAAGAGCTTCGGTTTGGACCTGGGCAAGATATGTTGGTCCCCATCCTGCACTGGGTAACCGGTACTATTGCTTTTCCTGAAGCCAAAACAATTTCAATTATTTAAAGGACTTGAAAATCGGAACTTGGAATGTTACAACGTTAAAACATGACTATCGTATTGACATTTTGACTTACGAATTCAGACGATTCGAACAGGACTTATTAGGAGTTTCAGAAACTCATATCCCAGGGGTAGGAAGCACGAAATTAGGTGATATAGAATTTGTTTACACAGGCAGGAAGGGTAGGGTACACAGGCAGGGAATAGGGCTCATGATGAACAAGGAAGCTGCTAAGTCTTGTTTAGGCTGGGAATGTATTAATAATAGAATACTAATTACTCATTCTACGACTAAAAGTTCAGGGTATTAGTTATAGCAGTATATGCCCCTGTTAAACCGACTGACGGCGGTACTAGTGACTCAGATGAATTTTACTTACAGTTACAGGAGCAAATAGACAGAGTACCAGGTAGAAATATGGTGTTTTTGCTAGGAGATTTTAATGCCCAGGTCAGTAGAAATAGGGATAGATGATGTCCTAGCCTAGATAAAATTAGTGTAGAAAAAGAAAACAGAAATGACTACAGACTTTTGCAATTTCATAGGTATAAAAATCTAGCTATAACCAAGGCTGTGTTTAGTCATAAAATGGCCCATAAGTTGACATGGTATTCACGCGATGCCAAGTCAGCAAACTTATTGATTTTGCTATCAAATAGTTCGTGGTAACGAACTGTAGTAAGGAGCGACCCGGCTCAATAGTAGCCAAGACTCTAAAAAATGGAATTTTGATACCAATAGCTACATCAAAAGAATCACATTTTAATGATGATTTTAAATATATATGTTTCATCGAATTTAATCTTACTCACCAAAAGTTACGAGCCTGAGAAAATTTGCCTTAAGTCATTGAATCTTAACAAAAATCACACCATCAGATTCAGCGTATCAGAGAACCCTATTGTAGAATTTTCACGTTCCTATCTACAAAAATGTTGAATTTTATATTTTTTGCCAGAAGGCAGATCACGGATGCGTGTTTATTTGTTTGTTCCTTTGTTGTTGTTTTTTTGTTTTTTTTCAGGGGTGATCGTATCGACCCAGTGGTCCTAGAATGTTGCGAGAGGGCTCATTCTAACGGAAATGAAAAGTTCTAGTGCCCTTTTTAGGTGACCAAAAAAATTGGAGGGCACCTAGGCCCCCTCCTAAGCTAACTATTTTCCCAAAGTCACAGGATCAAAATTCTGAGATAGCCATTTTATTCAGCTTAGTCGAACAACCTTATAACTATGTCTGTGGGGACGACTTAATCCCCCACAGTCCCCGTGGAAGGGGCTACAAGTTACAAACTTTGACCAGTGCTTACATATATTAATGGTTATTGGGAAGTGTAGAGAACGTTTTCAGAGGTATTTTTGGTTGGGGGAGGGGTTGAAAGAGGGGGATATGTTCGGGGAACTTTCCATTGAGGAATTTGTCATGGGGGAAGAAAATTTCCATGAAGGGAGCGCAGGATTTTCTAGCATTATTCAAAAAAAAATGAAAAAATAAATCTGAAAAAGTTTTTTCAACTGGAAGTAAGGAGCAGCATTAAAACTTAAAACGAACAGAAATTATTACGCATATGCAGGGCTCACCTCCTCCTAATACCTTGCTCTTTACGCTAAAGTATTTTTAGTAATTTCAACTATTTATTCTACGTCTTTTGTGATCCAGGGGTCATTCTTAAGGAATTGGGACAAAATTTAAGCTTTAATGTAAAGAGCGAGGTACTTACCCGGGGGTGAACCCCCTCATATACGTAATAAAAACATGAGAATACAAAAGTTCGTTACGTAAGCTAATTTTTAAGTTACGTATATCTTTTACTAATAAAAACATTCGTAAAAAATTAAAAGTTTTAGTTGCCTTTTTAAGTAACCAAAAAATCGGAGGGCAACTAGGCATCCTCCCCCGCTGCTTTTTTCTCAAAATCATTCGATCAAAACTCTGAAAACCATTTAGCCAAACAAATAAATATGCAAATTTCTTTTGAATTATTCATCTGTGGAGAGCCAAAATCAAAACATGCATTGATTCAAAAACGTTCAGAAATTAAATAAAAAAAACAAGTTTTTTTAACCAAAAGTAAGGAGCGACATTAAAACTTAAACGAACAGAAATTACTTCGTATATGAAAGGATCTGCTTCCTCATCAACACCCCGCTCTTTACGCTAAATTTTTTTACTGTTTTAAAAAGTCGAGTTGAGGGAAAGAGTCAAACTTTAGCGTAAAGAGCGGGGCGTTGATGAGGAAGCAGCCCCTTTCATATACGAAATAATTTCTGTTCGTTTTAAGTTTCAATGTCGCTCCTTACTTTCAGTTAAAAAAAAAACTTGTTTTTTTAATTTAATAGTAAACCAAAGACTGGCAAGATCAATACAAGATCTTAGGATATATAAAGGTGCTGTCATTGATGTTAAAAGTAAAGATCACTATCTAGTAGTGCCTAGGGTTAATTTAAAGCTGAAATTTCGGAAGGGTAACTACCTCCCGGGAAATTATGATGTTGGTAGACTCCAGGATGATAATTTGAGAGATAATTTCTAGGAACAGTTGAATACTAAACTTGAGAGTGTAAAATTTGACAATGTGGATGATGGTTGGATTTATTTTAGAAAAACAGTGCTAAGGGTGTCTTAGGGAAGGAAGTTAAGACTGCAGCTAGGAATATTAGTGAAAAAGCTTCAGGTTTAATTGAGAGGAGAAGGAGTTTGTACAAGAATTATCTGAGTGATATATCATATGAAAACAAAAGGAATGTAAAAAAAAGTGAAGAAAGCATTAAAATATGAACTAAAGAGGTGTGAATTGGATGCCATGTACAAAATTGCCGAGGATCTGGAAGATGCAGCTAGACGGCATAATAGTAAAATATTAATCTGGCATGTTAATAAATTGAGAGGGAGTAGCCAATCCGGACTTGTTCCTCTTAAAGGTAGGAACCGGACCACAATTAGTGATAAGAAAAGAATTAAAGAGAGATGGGTGGAACATTTTGAGAATGTAATAAAACAAGATAAAGTTGCAGGAACAGATATAGAGGAAAATGAAAAAGTTCGTGATACTTGGATGTGAAGGAAGATTTGTTTGTGAGGAAGAATTAGCAACAGTCCTAAAAGGATAAAAAAATAATAAGGCTCCAGGTTTTGGATACTGTGATAAATTAGTTTTTTAAATATGGTGGCACTAAGGTTAGAAATAAGTTACTGAAGATTATGATTATGATTTATGAAAAAGGAAAAGTACCTAACTATTATAGGAAAACCTTAGTTAAGCCAGCCAAAAAATGAACTTTTAGAAGGTTTGCGAATTTAGGGTAATAGAATAGGTTTAAAAAATTAATGTGAAGATTACTAGGTCCTAAAGGCTATGAATAAGTAAAGATGAAAAGATGATGTTGGGTAACGACTAGATTGCTCAGGTGGGCAGCTTCACTTACCTTGGCAGTTTTATTAGTAAAGACGGTGGAAGCAGTGAAGATTTTAAAAGTAGAATAGCCACGACTCAGGGTGTTTTTTCACAGTTAAAAAAAAGTTTGGAAGAATAGGAAATAAAGTCTGCAAACCTAGATTAGAATATTGGAAGGTAAAGTGATGACCGTGGTCAAATACGGCTCTGAAGCATGGGTGCTCCGTAAAGCGGATGAAGATTTACTAGACTTTTTCCAGATAATTTGCCCACAGACTGTTCCTGGTACCCGGCTGACTCACCGTATTTGAAACTGTAGGCTATACGAAAATGTTGTCCAATCCCGCTACTAGGGCTATAGTGAAAGAAAGGTTGAGATGGCTAAGGCACACTCTGCAGATGAAGGATGACAGATTGCGAAAGATTGTCCTTTTCGGCTAACTGTCTAAGGCTAAGCGGAATGCAGGTCAGCCACCTTTGGGGAGGTAGGATGTCAAAAATAAAGATTTAAAGGAAATGGGAACTTCCTTGGAGGGTGTAAAGAAGGAGGCTTTGAATAGAATTGGATGGAGGAGGAGCGTTCGCAGCTGTGTTGGCCTCAGGCGGCTTGGTGCTGTGGTGTTTTGTTAGTAGTTAGTAGTAGTGTTATATATATAGAAGAAAATAGCAACAAATATTCGCTGGTGTTTTTTCCCTCATTCCCCCTCCCCCCAAAAAAGAAGAAAAATAAGCATTTGTTTCATGTAAAAAGTACTGACGCCTACTCTGCTTTATGTACCTTAACATGGATCTTAAATCCTCAAGAGCCGGGAATGGTGAATAAGGTGTCTACAAAGCCTCGCCATGAAGCTCAAAAACTGAACAGCACCCGTGACATCCTCCCACTGTGGTTGAAAAGGCAGTTTCACGCTTCTCAGTTTTTTGGTCGTATACTGTCGTACTGGTGGATGTCTGACATCGCTCTCCCGTCAGAGTACCACTCATTTACTGATTTTGTAAGTCAATCCTGTGGTATAAGAAGAACTTGACCAGGTCATGTCTATCTCTTACACTTTAGAAGGTCACTACTTAATGGCTTGCGGGTTCACCGACAAACTTCCGTGCTGGTGACCTACACCTTTCATGATATACTAAGGATTTTTCCAAGTCACAAGGCCACTTTATGTGCAATCATCTATACTAGTGAATTATATCCAGATGTTGATGGAGCTAGGATACCACCACGCCAATTTTAGATGTATTTGGGTCATAAAAGCAGACTGCTACCCTGAGTTTAGATCCAAATTGGCCTGTGTACCGATCGCCCAGTTTTATTAATGACCTATCACATCCAAACTAAGGATAAGGCTGAAACCTTCTTCTAGGCTCATCAAGAGACCTTCATGTTTCAACACAAAGTATCCTTAAACCAATCAAATGTGCATCTTAAGACTGTCGGGTGAACTATCAGATGACCTGTCAAGAAGTCCTTTAACTCTATCTGTAGAGGATATTGATATACTAGCCTCTGACCTCTTAGATACCACTCCCTACTTGGAACAACGGCAAAAAGCTATGGGTGTGTGAGAAAATCGCCTTATTGTGCATCAGGAAGTGCTAAAACACCAGCAATTAAGACATAGAGAGTAGATACGGGTACAAACCAATCAATTATAATGTAGAAAAAGAATGCCTGGAAAGTCCACCGTAATTGCATAAAAAAAATCTAAAGTATGAGTCACACGTCCAGAAAGGTGACACACACTTTATGTATAAGACCGTGCCTGAGGTAGCAAACGAGAAAGGTGTCAGCACATGTACAGTACTGGACAAAAATCACTTCCAAATACAAAGCACAGGAGGTAGTCGCTCCAGGTGGACCAAGTATTTCAAGGACAAGGTTAATCCTGATATCTTTTCGAACCTTACTATGCTTTATCTATTTCTAGCTCGAGTCCCTAGCTGAGTCCTTTGTTCTGAGGTCGTAAATTTCATTCGAGATCTGAAGACAAACAAGGTCAATTGTCCATAAAGAGTTTAAGCTGAACCGCTCAAAGTCTTGTGCAAATCACTTGCGGACATTTTCCACGGCACTGCATGTGTTGCACCCCAAGGGATATTTTCTGCTCTCATAATACTTTGCCACGACTGCACAAAAAGGGGTCAAAGTACTGTGCACGGCGAGTCAAGTTTCCAAATCTCCACCTATATGATGCTTCAGCTCATCAAGGCCGTGTCCAACTCGGGCATTCCAGGATATCAAGCCAGTGTCCGCCACGGTAGATTGACATTATTTTTTTAGGAAGAAGGGGTACAGTTTTTCAGAGGAGATTTTACTGAGCCAGTGATTCCAGAAAATTCAGGGGGGAAAGCCTCACTCATACATCCCTTTTAAATAGGAAAAATTAAGGATACTACTAATTAGATTATATTTTCTGATACCGCATTCAATGTCATAATACTGCAATTCAAATAAATTTGAGGGGACACCTACTCCTTCTTTGGGAAGTGTACACCTGTAATTTAATAAAAGCGAGCAGAAATTCAATCAAAATTTCAGCTCGTTTTCAAATGCAAGTAAGAGACAATCTTCGAACCTAAAGAAACCGACTTTTTTCGACTTTCTTATGTATTATACCAGACACAGTCGAGAAGTTTGCTGAATCCAAGATCTTAGAGAACCGGTTTCATAGCCACAAAGACAAATGACGGGTGACAGAATGCATTGGACTTATATAATTTTGGCTGTATTTTTGTAAATTAAGGGGTTGGGATGGGGATAAGGTTAGGTTACTTTATCCCCTCCCCCCTAATGTTCAAATATATAGCCCAATTTATTTTATTATATGCACTAAAGTATTATATTTTCATCATGTTTTGGTATATTTCCTTATGATTAACCTAACTTCACTTTTTGAGTGTGTTTGGTACAATACATATGAATTCATTTTTCCAAACACGGCTCTAATAGTCTTAGCTACACGGCCCTCCAAAGGTAAAAGTACGTATCTACACTTTTCATTATTTCGATAAATCACGGCTCAAAGTTTGAGTACTTTTGAGAGCTTCAAATACGGTTTACGGTGAAACTGGACACTGGCTAATTCTGGAAATTAGTTAAATAGGTAAACAAATATGGGGATTTCATATTTTTAAGTAAAATTTTCTATTATTACTGCCCCGAAGCCTGAAACAGTAGATACGTACTTTTACCATTGGACCGTTACTCATATAAAGAGGCGCTCTCAAAAGGTAAAAGTGCGTATATGACATATACGTACTTTTACCTTTGACTCGAGACTCGAATTCGAATGAAGTCCCAAAGGTAAAAGTCTGTATAAAACATAAAACGCACTTTTACTCTGCCCAAAACCCCGTATCTATGACGTATACCGAAGGTAAAACCACGTATGAAGCATGTACAACAAGTCATTTTTTTATTCAAATAATTAGAAGTTAAAAAATAAAAAAAATCAAAAGAAATCACTGAAATACTGCAGGCAGCTAAGAAACACAGCCGTGCTTCAGCAAATCGACAGAAGCTGTTGATGAAGGCATAGTGCGCCAAAATGTACGGCGATTCTCATTCATAAAAGGTACAAGTTTTTCCAAGATGGCCTTTTTCTTTTCTGGATTTACCCCCCTTGCGCCAAGAATCGGATCTGGCAAAGGATACTTTGCCTCTTTGATTGTACTAACCAGCTTTTTTGGCACAAAACTTAGACTCTTTTCTTCACCCTCAGGGCTAGTTTTATAGAACAGTTCTGTTTTTCCCTTCTTAAAACAGACCTCACTGAACTCATCAATGGTCACGCCCAAGTTCTTCATGACGATGCCAGGAGCTTTTAAGCTTTTCCACTGGCAAAAGTCTTCTATGTCCATTTTCACGGCTTTCGTGAATTTTCTACTTTTTTCTATGGTGTCGCACAAATCTTCAAAGTCAAGAACATCCCTTTTTCGAATTCGAGACTCAATCGATCCGTGTATGGAGTCAGCCCCCATGTGCGTATGGCCTTTCACTAGATACTTGATACGAATCGTTTCAGGTCCTCCTTCACTGTTGACTATCAGTACAAATTCACTAAAAATTGTCCAATTTTTGTTCTGGGCACAGCAATTGTCAGTATAAAAAATGAAGTGCAAGATATCCCTATTCATCTTTAAGACCTTGTGGAAGGCACTACCTATATCAGGTGCATCACGTCCTTGTCGAGATTCGTTCCAAACAACGCAAAGGTTCTGGTTTTGTTGGGTGGCCTTAACGGGGGCAAACGTCTCATTAAAACACACGAGTCTTGATAGAAAAAAGGCCTCCTTTCTGCTGTGCATGATGGGAAGCAATAACACTTTTTGTAGGTCCACGGTGAACAACATGGTAGTTGAATCTTTTTCGTATTTCTGCTTATCTTCAGAAAATGCTTTTGAAACCTGTTCAACAAGATCTCTGTGCTTTCTGTACAGTTCAGTCTCTTTCTCGGTTGCCTCACCATTTGTACCAGGAGTTCTCGCAGCCCCTACTTTCTCTTTTAATAGTGTGTAAATGTCACAGCTGTCACTTTGGGGCATGCACAATGATACTTTCATACCATTAAGAATCTTCCTATATGTCTCATCACAGATTTTATTTGCTGGATATTTTTCATTAAAGTCTTCTGCCATAAATTTGTAGCTCAAATCACGAGAAAGGTACCGAACATTTGGAGCGTGAGCTCGACGATAGTGTGGAATTGCTGGCTGAAAGCTTTCAATGTGCTGCATCACAAGGCTTCGATCAACTTTGTTTGGTGGCCCTGCCACTTTATGGCCCCTTCCGTCCTTGAGCTCATTCCCAAGAGCATCCCTTTCAATTTTTGACTTGATTGTAAAAATCACTCTGTCATTCTTGCCTAATCCTAGACAACCAAGGAATGTAGACTTGCAAACTGGCAAGTTTTCAACTTTTGGGGTAAGTGTGGGGTATTCATTCAAATTTCTGGGAAGGCTGTACCTAACTGTAGTTTTTTTTCTACACGCAGCTTCTGGGGCAATAGTCCTTCTTTTAACTGGTAGGAATGTCAGCAAAGAAGCGAGCCACATTTGTCTTGATTTATATTCTTTGCTCCAACATGTGTCATAAATTTTCCTGAATTCTACACTGGAAAACCTCAAACATGAGTTTGTACATTTGTTAGATTTACAGCCAGGTTCGTCAGGAAATGGATACTTCTTAACATCTCTTTCAAATTTATCTTTTTCTGAGCGAACTCGTTTTGGAGTAAGGTCAACAATAGACCTTCCTTCTCCTCCACCATTTTCTTCACGTCTATTTTCTCTATCTTGTCCCACAGACCTTGCTGCTACAGCGTCAATTACACACATGACATGGTCTGAGGAATCAGGTTCACAAACAGCATTGTTGCTTTCATTAGATGGTTGATTGTCCAAATTTAGCTGGTCATCTTGGGTCTCATAAGCTGCTGCATCCGAAGCCGAATCTTCCAAGGGCAGGAAAGGATCGGTAGGAAAATGGATCAGATTGTACTCTGGATGATCTGATGTAAGATCATTACTGACCGAAAGAGGAACTAAATCTGTAAAGAGCTTTCTCCTCTTCTTCAAAGTTGTCTGCCTTTCATCATCAGAAGACCCAAATGTCCCTTCAACGTCCTCCCAGTCAATATCAGACTCATCACTATCACCTCTACTTAAATCTTCTTTTTCGAATTCTTCATCAGCAAAGTGTTTTAACTGTGCCTTAGTTTTAGCTTCTCCATCAGTGGTGTCCCTTGATCGAGAATGTCCAGAAAAATTGGGTGATATGTCTGTTGTTTGATTTATCTGGATGATTTCTGGGGGGGAACAGGAACTAGCTCCTCGTTGCTCTTCACTGGAAGATGGCAAGTCGGTATTTGAAGTTGATGCCTCATTTGTACTTGCTTGACATGCCAATGTCCTGAAAAATTGGAATTCTAAGAACTTGTTATCAACCTTGATTATCTCAGATGAAAGAGGGGGTTCTAGGGCTATTTTGATACATTTTTTTTTGTTTCTAAGGTAAGCAATATTTAGAGGCCCTCAATTTTTTCTCAATGTTGTAATAGTTGACCAAACTAATCCCTGATTATCTCAGATGACAGAGAAGGTTCTAGGGGTTATTTTGATGCATCCCTTGTTTTTTATTTTATTTCAAAGGTAAGTCATGTTTGTAGGCAATACTAAAAAAATGGCTTTAGGTGGTTGGTTGGTAATTTGGTATGACGCTGCTCTCCTGTACTAATTCGACAGCTACATAGCTAGCTGTGTAAACTGGTTGTAGCGGGTCTGTTGTACCTACCTGGTAGTACAGATGGGGTTTTACCAGAGGGTTTAGGCCTACTTGGAGAAAAGGTTCCAAAATAGCATGAAGCAAAATTTTCTTACCTTAAATCTCTTTCCTTTTGTATAACCAACGCTCTCTGTAAATTTAGAAAGCCTCTTGACATTCTATGCCAGTACTCTTTAATAGCTCAGAGTTGGCTGGTTATCTCTGCTCTGGTAAACAAACAATGATGATTGTGCTGAATCATGACATATACGTACTTTGACCTTTGGTTTCCTTTCTCATTTTAATGTGCCGGCCAAAGGCAAAAGTACGTACCAAGGGTGAAAGTACGTATCTACACAGATACGTACTTTTACCTTTGGATGCGCCCAGAAATTTTTCAGATACGTACTTTATCCATATGCTATTTCCGTTAATATTTGGACTAGAGCCTTCTTACATATACCATTCGATTCAGCACATTTTTTTTAGTATGGTGGTGGCATTAAGTCGAGAAGTGAAAAATTGTGCATATACGTACTTTTACCTTTGGAGGGCCGTACAGCAAGAATCGTGTCGCAAATCTATTTTGAGTGAGGATAAAGCCTCACTTTTATATACTTTGAAAGCTCCATGTGGTTTAGGTGTCTAACTTTTTTTTCATATTTCACAAACTGGAATTATTTAGAAGAAATACAAAATATGTAATGTTCGTCAAGTACTTTCTCCTGGCTATCAGCTCAAAAACTTATCATCGTTTCAGTTGACTGTCCATCATCACTGACCACTCTATCTATCTGCCAGAATGAGATCGCATTCCACTGCTATTTTAAATTGGTTAAATCGCCTAATTTATGGAGAGCACTTTGGACATGGTGCGTACCATTTAAAGAACCAAAATGCAAATATATTTTATTTGATAGGACAACAGAACACATGAGACGAATCTTAAATCTGTCAGTTGGGGGCGTATAATCTGCCCATCCCAAAATTGGAACTGGTTGGACCGGAGACGTGAACAAGCTCCTTGAGAAGCTGTTTCGCCCCAAGATGTAATTTTAAACCTGATTATCTACCAGTTTTTTTGTATTTTTTTTTAAGTCAGGGCCTAATAATTTGAACACCTGTCTACTGAAAATTGTAAGTAGCGCGGGTGGATCCAATTTAACTAAGGAGTTAAAAATTTTGATTATGTAAAAAACCTTTAGGCATCGTAAAAAAACACTAATAATGCCAAAGTCAACAAGATTAAACCTTGCACTTACTAGACCGGTTTTAAGATAAGCGAATTATTTGATAAGAAAATATAAGCTTAAATTTAATTTTAGCATTATTATGAAACGTGTTTTACGCTTAAAACTACTATCTATTACGGATGAAAAGGAATTGCCAAGATCGTAAAAGTCGTAATACACTGCGTCAGTCTTAAGTACTCAGGCACACGCAGGAGATTTTTTTCTCGGAGGGGGTGAGCACATTTTCGAAAATTCTGAAAAAGAGCAAGCTATGCGAATAATATAAGAGATTACAGAATATTAGTTAAAGTCTTAAAATTTTAACTTTTAAAATTGCCCAACCTTTGCCCCAACCCGGGGCACGGGTTGGGCGGATCCCTCTTGTAAGTATACCAGTTTGTACCAATCATTATTTTCTTTTTTAAAACTGTTTCGGTATGCTCACAGCTGCAAAGAAACTGTTTTTACTTAGGATCAATTTATTTCAAAAGTTTTCAGTTGCCATACAAATAGTTGAAACATTAAGGAACAACATCGGCATAAAAGCTTTAACAATTTGCGTCAAAAGAATTTGACTTTATGAGAAGTCCAACTCATTCCGGGAGGTGGGGAGGATTGATATACTTTTGCTACTTTTCTAAATTTCTTAACCTAGGATTTAAATCTTGTTTCTTTCGGCGGTGGGAGGCTCTCTGGTATTTTCTTTGTTAGTTGCAACTAATGGGGGAGGGGGCTCTGTTTGTTAGTTTCAACTAATAGGGATATATTTTTCCCCTCTCTCTAGAACATAATGGGGGGGGGGGTTCTGGTAGTTCCTCTGACAGTTACAACGTTGGGAACAAATCAGTTTTCTTACACTGAATAAGTGAATGAAGAGCTTTCCATGACTCTTAGGAGGAAGGAGAATGATAAAATTGGAATTTTGTGACACTGACCATTTTATTGGTCAATTTTCTAAATTTTTCACGCTTCCGGAGAATGGACCTCCTAAATTTGTGTGTGTGTGTGTGTGTGTGTGTGTGTGTGTGTGTGTGTGTGTGTGTGTGTGTGTGTGTGTGTGTGTGTGTGTGTGTGTGTGTGTGTGTGTGTGTGTGTGTGTGTGTGTGTGTGTGTGTGTGTGTGTGTGTGTGTGTGTGTGTGTGTGTGTGTGTGTGTGTGTGTGTGTGTGTGTTTGGAGTTCGATTGGTTACGCTTCATTTTAAAACCCTTGGCCGCATCCATGAATAACATGATTGAATGTATTGCTTTAACCTCCAGTTAAAATATCTTTTGCTATTGAAATCTCAAAATAAAAAAAAAAATTATATTTCAGAAAGTAGGTTTCGTTAGGAATAAAATGCGTTTAAACATTAAACGGTCCAGTTCAAACATTTTTTTTTCTTATACCGCCTACTACCAAGGTGTTCCTTAGTTTTATCAAACAAAAAAAATACAAGTTTTTTAAAATGACAGTAAGGAACAACATTAAAACTTAAAACAAACAGAAATTACTCCGTATATGAAAGGGGCTCTTCCTCCTCGATACCCCGCTCTTTACGCTAAAGTTTGACTCTTTCTCTTAACTCTACATTTTAAAGCAGTAAAAAACTTTAGCGTAAAGAGCGGGGCGTCGAGGACGAAAAGCCTTAAATTCTGTCCCAATTCCTTAAGAATGACCCCTGAATCACAAAGGCCGTAGAATAAATAGTCGAAATTACTAAAAATACTTTAGCGTAAAGAGCGAGGTATAGCGAGGAGTTAAACCCCTCATATGCGTAAAAATTTCTGTTTGTTTTAAGTTTTAATGCTGCTTCTCACTTTCAGTAGAAAAAACTTTTCATATTTATTTTTTCATTGTTTTTTTTTAAATAATGCTAGAAAATCCTGCACCCCCTCCATTGAAAGTCTCTTTCCCCATGGAAAGATCCTCCACCGTAACCTCTCCCCTCAACTCTCTCCCACCCCAAACCAAAAACAATCCCCCTGAAAACGTCTGTACACTACCCAGTAACCATTACTATATGTAAACACAGGTCAAAGTTCGTAACTTGCAGCCCCTCCCACAGGGACTGCGGGGGAGTAAGTCGTCCCAAAAGACATAGTTATTAGGGTTTTCAACTATGATGAATAAAATGGCTCTATCAGAATTTTGATCCGGTGACTGTGGGGAAAAAATGAGCGTGGGTGGGGACCTAGGTGCACTCCAATTTTTTTGGTCACTTAAAAGGGGCACTAGAACTTTTAATTTCCGTTAGAATGAGCCCTTTTGCGACATTCTAGGACCACTGAGTCGATGCGATCACCCCTGGAAAAAAATAAATAAAATAAACACGCATCCGTGATTTGTCTTCTGGCAAAAAATGCGAAATTTCACCTTTTTGTAGATAGGGGCTTCAAACCTCTACAATAAGGTTCTCTGATACGCTGAATCTGACGGTGTGATTTTGTTAAGATCGTATGACTTTTAGGGGATGTTTCCCCCTATTTTCTAAAATGAGGCAAATTTTCTCAGGCTCGTAACTTTTGATGGGTAAGACCAATCTTGATAAAACTTATATATTTAAAATCAGCATTAAATTGCAATTATTTTGATGTAACTATTAGTATCAATATTTCATTTTTTAGAGTATCGATTACTATTGAGCCGGGTCGCTCCTTACTACATACAGTTCGTTACCACGGATTGTTTAATGAAACACTTTTAAGACAATTATTTTACACCTTTTTCAATTTTTTTACAAAATTTTTGTGAAATAAAGCTTCTTTTTATCATTACTTGTTTCTTAATAGATTATCACGCATATACAGTGAGGAAAAACTCTCAGCATGAATCTTTTTTTTTCTGTATCCAGGGTGCCGTCATTAAGGCGTTACACCACTAGTGAAGGATGTACATAACATTTTTAAGGGGGAGGGGGGGCTATGTAATATAAAAAGCAAATTTATTTGATAGATGGAATAAGAAATGCCCAGAAATTCAGCAAAGTTTAGGATTTCTGGAGGGGTCGAGCTCCACCCCTTCCCTGTCTGAGGGACTAATCGCGCTGGAGGTTGGTTTAGCTCGTCAACTGTCCATTGGAGGCCACCATGGCAACGATTGTCCAGATGAAAATATTCAGTACAATCGATTTACGACGAGTTATTAATGACTGAGACACATTGTAGTCACATTTGTGGATAAGGTCAAAATTTTGCAAGACTGCAATGCTAATGACATATCCCATGTGTAATTTGGTGATTTAAGCAATGTTCAAATTTCAAGCGTAATCAATAAGATCGATCAATCAGAGGAAAGATTTAGTGCTCCGTGTTTTGAAAGTAGAAAGGATATTGGGAAATATGTTTTTTGAAATTTTTATGAAAGAAAGGAAGAAAAGACGAAATTGCCCCCCCCCCACCCTGAGTTCATCCTCACGTCCTTCAAATACGTTCTTCATCCTCATTTTCGCGACGCCCCTGGACATAGTAAAAGAAATAATTGGGAACAAATTAGTATTGACCAAGTGGGATGTTAAAATCAAGGAAAATCCAGACGAGAAAACGTAGGAGAGCGAAGATAACGAGGTAAATAATAGTCAGAGAAGAAAAGATAGATCAAAGCAAAATTTTTAGTCAAGAGCTTCACTCAGCCATCCTCAGTGTGGAAATAAGCTGCTTTATGAGTTGCCTTTTCACCGTTACTGAAGAAAGGACCTTTTCTATTTTATTGGGGCTATTCTATTTGTATTTTCTGGGGGACCCCAGTGCGTCCCTCAAACTGAAATTTCCCTCTCCCCCCAGGATTTTGACAAAATTACGCCCTTGCTTGGGTATCCTGTTGCCTCAACTCTGGAAGGGAATGTGGAAGGAAGCTAAGATATGCTATAAACATTTTCAAAGATGAGGTAGGTGTGAAGTAAGGGTGGCATGTACCTCTAAAAGATCGAAAGTTGTACTAATTTCAGGGTGTTAGGAGCGAAAAATATCAATGAGGGAGCCCAATTTTTATCGGTGCCATCTGTCCCTTATTTCAGATTCTGTTTACACCCTTAAGGGGGGAGAACTTTGGGCCTTCGACCTCATTCAAAATCCAAAGGTTTCTATGATTTCTCACTTTTTTCATACAATATGCTTGTTTTCTCTCTTTTTTTGGCCCTCCCCCACAATGTTGTGCATTCATCAAAATAAATTCATGTACACATGCCTGATTAGCTATGACGAGAGAAACGTGTTTAAAACAAGAAGCGAATTAACTTTAATTAAAGCTCTGTCAAATTATTAATAACTCAGCTTCTGGCTACCATTATGTGAGTCTTTCGAATTTGGCTTAATGAACCCAAGACCGCTATTGAGAAAAGAACCCGAAGGTACAAGCTTTGATTGCCACCTTTTGTTCAAAATTGCGTGATTGGAGGTGGTCAAGGGTCCTAATCCCTCTAATATCTAATTAAACCTTGCTAGACATGGAGAAAAAAAAAACAGAAGTTTGAAAGTAAAAAAAAATGAAGCCATATAGATGTGCATATAATTTTTCGGTTAATTATTCTCTGGGAGCTAAAAGTGATCAGTATTTAAAATGAACGATGGAAACCTGCTCTTTACGACAAAATTATTTTAGAACATTTAAAAATTCATATTATTTAAATTAGAAGGCCCGTGTGTTACCAGAGGCGCCATTTGGGCCAAATCTTGGGGTGAGCATGAACTCCATTTTGGGACCCCCCCCCCCCTAATTTTCACGTAAGAAAAAATGCGAGTTTTGGCAGCACATCGATCGAATATTCTAAGTAAAAACTCATTTTCAGCATCCGTGTGTTGAAACACACGAAATGTACTGTAACCCAATGTGGAACTCAGCCACACTAACCTCTAAGATTAATTATAACATCAAAGATCATAATCAACGAGGTTAAGTGATTAAACTGAAAGTGGAAAATTCAACCAGACTAAAGGCTGGCCCTCCTCAGCGAGAAACTTTCTTATTTAAGTAAACAATACGTCGGTGAAAGTAATAGACGTGCAGTAATTTCGAATCAATTGGACAGAATGGATTATGTTGGACATAATGGATTATTATGGCCCGCAAAGGGCCCTTTGTGGTGGAAGCTTGGGCCCCCCTGAAAAATCTGGGGTGGGCATTTGCCCACCCCTGACCCCCCCCCCCCCCCAAATGGCGCCTCTGTGTGTTACAGGAATCGTTCTTAAGGAATTGAGGTAACAAGTCAAACTTTAGCGTAAAGAGCATGGTATTGGAGAGAGGACAGCCTCTCTCATATAAGTAATAAAAGAAAAAAAAACAAGTTTTTTTTAATGAAAGTAAGAGCAACATTAAAACTTAAAACGAACAGAAATTACTCCGTATGTGAAAGGGGCTTCTCCTCCTCAACGCCTCGCTCTTTACGCTAAAGTTTAACTCTTTCTCTTAACTCTACTTTTTAAAACAGTAAGAAACTTTAGGGTAAAGAGCGGGGTGTTGAGGAGGAAAAGCCCCTTTTATATACGGAGTAATTTCTGTTCGTTTTAAGTTTTGATGTTGCTCCTTACTTTCATCAAAAAAAAACAACTGTTTTTTCTTTAATTTCTGGACGTTTTTGAATTAATGCATGTTTTGATCTTGGCTCTCCGCACATAAATAATTAAAACGAAATTTGCATATTAATTAATTGCAATTAATCGGAAGATTTTGAGAAAAAAGAAGCGAGGGAGGGGGCCTAGTTGCCTCCATTTTTTGATTATTTAAAAACGCAACTAGAACTTTTAATTTTTTACGAACGTTTTCATTGGTAAAAAATATACCTAACTTACGAATTAACTTACGTAACGAACTTCTATATTCGTATGTATTATTGCGTATATGAGGAGATTCACCCCTAGTCGATACCTCGCTTTTTACAATAAAGCTTAAATTTTGTCCCAATTCCTTAAGAATGACCTCTGTATCACAAAGGCCGTAGAATAAATAGTTGAAATAACTAAAAATACTTTAGTTTAAAGAGTGAGGTATTACGAGGAGGTAAACCCCTCATATGTGTAATAATTTTTGTTCGTTTTAAGTTTTTAATGCTGCTCCTTACTTTCAGTAGAAAAAACTTTTTATACTTATTTTTTCATTCAAATAATGCAAAAAAAAATCCTGCGCCCCCTTCATTGAAATTCTCTTCCCCCTTGAGAAGTTACTCCATGGAAATATCCTCCCACGTACCCCCCCCCCACAAATCTCCCCCCTAAACAAAAAAAAATCCTCCTGAAAACGTCTGTACACCTCCCAGTAACCATTACTATAAGTAAACACAGGTCAAAGTTTGTAACTTGCAGCCCCTCCCACGGGGACTGCGGGGGAGTATGTCGTCCCCGAAGACATAGTTATTAGGTTTTTAGACTATGGTGAATAAAATGGCTATCTCGGAATTTTGATCCGGTGACTTTTGGGAAAAATGAGCGTGGGAGGGGGCCTGGGTGCCCTTCAATTTTTGGTCACTTAAAAAGGGCACTAGAACTTTTAATTTCCATTAAAATAAGCCCTCTCGCGACATTCTAGGACGACTCAGTTGATATGATTACCCCTGGGGAAAAAAACAAACAACCAAAAAAACAAATAAACACGCATCCGTGATCTGTCTTCTGGCAAAAAATGCGAAATTCCACATTTTTGTAGATAGGAGCTTTAAACTTCTATAACAAGGTTCTCTGATACGCTGAATCTGATGATGTGATTTTCGTTAAGATTGTATGACTTTTAGGGGGTGTTTCCTCCTATTTTCTAAAATGAGGCAAATATTCTCAAACTCGTAACTTTTGATGGGTAAGACTAGTCTTGATGAAACTTATATATTTGAAATCAGCATTAAAATGCGATTCTTTTGATGTAACTATTGGTATCAAAATTCCGTTTTTTAGAGTTTCGGTTACTATTGAGCCGGGTCACTCCTTACTACAGTTCATTACCACGAACTGTTTGATAATTTCTGTTCGTTTTAAGTTCTGATGTTGCTGATTACTTTCAGTTTACAAAAAAAAACTTGTTTGTTTTCTGTTTAATTTCTGATCGCTTTAAACAATGCCTGGAAATCTGGTTCCTCCTCCCTGGAAAATTCCATGGACAGATTAGTCTGAATCTTTAAACATGTTCAAGATTAGGATCAAGCTTTAACTCAACAGTTTTATTATTGTATTTTGTGGGTTATCAATAATTATTATTATTATATTATGTTATCATATTACCACAATAACACGCAGTATCAATTCAGTATGATGGAACATCAGACATCATCTTTCACACCGATTTTAAGTTACACTAAACGAACATGCTAGTGTCATTAAAGATAACACTTTTGAGTTCCTTGAACCATCCACACTAGCAGTCTTCAAAGCTTTTTTCAGTCTTGGACTTATCAAAAGAAGAATTACCAGCTAATAACAATGAATATTCCTAAGACTGCACAAAAGAATCTGTTAGACCAGTTCTGGAATTTATAACCTATCTTATCAGTCCCTTCTAAAAATGTGAAATAGAGCTGATATTAAGTGATACAGAGAAGTAATGGATTTGAAATTGATATAAAACCATTCCACTTAAGGCTACGGGGCATAAACTGCTTGCCGATGACACCCAAGCTTGCCGATACAAGCGCAGTGACAAGCTACTAATATGTAAGAATGTTATCACAATAGCATGAAGAACCATTATACGCATCTTGCAAATCAAAGACAAACACGGGACCAAACACTGCTATAATCATTGAATACGAACACTGATAACGTCTTCTTAGCCATAGAGCCATGGAAGAACTTTCCGACCAAAGGCCCATAAATGATTGGATCAGATTATAGTTAAAGAGCTGATCACTATGTCAGGTGAAATTTTGCAAAGGACATTCGACAGGCATAAGGATGCAAGACATTTAAGACACAAACGGGACAAATCAACCTTTGTGACTTATAATTAGTAATAATTATAATAATAAAGAGATCAAGCTTAGTCTAGAGACTAATGCCATTTAACATGCCTAACTAAATTTACAATCCAACGAAAATTGAGTCTGTGTAACTGTAATACTCTAAACTTCAAAAATGTTTTGATTATCTGTGGCTATCGATCCTGAGTGAGCTTAAATTGTACATCTACAGCCACAGACCAAAACTACATTATGTACCTTTTCTCTCGATATACTTTTGATGTTTTTATATACTAGGTAACATGTATACTTTTAATAAATGTCTTTTACATGTTTTAAATGTGTGTCTCCAGAATTTTTGTAGTCCAAAACACGCCACAGGGCATAAACATAGAAACAAACTAATTATTTTTGCTCTATTCAATAGCTGAAATTTCAACAAAGGATCTGAACAGATTCAGTATCGGACTTTATTTTGCTCCAAGGGCATATAGAACTTAAAATTTTTCAAAAGTCTTTGGAATTTGTGCTAAACTTTAATGAGAAGGCTAATTCATTATGCCTTATTTATTTTGGACAGCAATATGAAGCTACCGAAACCCTATAGGTAATTGTGTATTCTCCTGATGAGCCCTTGTGTTGGGTTGTCTCTGAATTATTTGGCTTTATTGTCTTTATTGTTTGGTAAATGACGACTTATACTTATTGACGACATGACTGCCTGTCCATGGATTATTATTTGTGGTTGATTATGTATGGCTATGCTGTTTGACCTATGTTATTGTATGGATGAGTAGGGTTAAAGCCTCATTCAAGTGCTGATCTATATTAATCACTAATGTAGGAAAACAGTCTTCCTTTTCTCCTTCTGTCCCCCTTTTTTTTAATGTGTTTGTGCTGTTGCATCGGTTTTTTCATTAAATGAGGCAATTAATTACCTTAAATTACCTTAAATTGCAGCTTGGAGCAATATAAGGATTTTTCCTTGTAGAAACTCCAGAGTTGATAACACATGGGCAGGATGGGCAGCAATGGTATCTGGCAGTAATTTGTTCCAGAGGTTAGCAACACGGTTGGTAAGAAAATGGGTGCGTTGCCGCTTTGAGGAGAAATGCCTGGATAACTTCAAGTTATGTCCCCTTGTACAAGAATCCTGAGACGCCAGAGGGAGAAGACCGGGAACTGCCTTGGAATTAATAAGTTTATGAACCAGAATGGCATCACCCCGTCTCCTTCTATAACCCAGAGTTGGGATTTTCAGCTTGCATAGCCTTGTAGGGTAAGGGAGCTCATGCAGTCCACTCACCATCTTAGTGGCTCTTCTCTGGACATCTTCAAGAATTTTAACATCTTTTTTGAAAAAGGGGGATGCAAGGACCATGCCTGTCTCAAGCCTCGGCCGAACAAGTCCTATATACAAAAGGCTCAGAATTTTAGGAGAACGGGAGAAAATTGTTCTTTTTATGAGCCCTAGTGATGAGCTTGCTGATGCTGCTGCCTTCTTTGCATGAGTGCTAAATTTAAGATCATTGTCAACAATTACTCCTAGGTCA
Organism: Artemia franciscana; assembly: GCF_032884065.1. Lineage (NCBI taxonomy): Eukaryota > Metazoa > Arthropoda > Branchiopoda > Anostraca > Artemiidae > Artemia > Artemia franciscana. The sequence continues at coordinate 1,255,467 of NC_088874.1, forward strand.
CGTTCTTCCAACACTGAAGAAAGGAGCTGACCGTAAAGAGAGTAAGTTGTATTGATATTCTTGTGCCCAAAGTGTAAAACATGACATTTTGACACATTGAAAGTGAGTAGCCAAGATTTCGCCCACACGCTAAGGAGATCAAGGTCATTTTGAAGTTGGGAAGTATCTCCAAGAGTGCTAGCTGGACCAATTACCTTGGAATCATCAGCATATAACGTCATCCTGCTTTTAAGCACTAGAGGAGCATCATTTATTGAAATATTGAACATGGTGGGGCCAAGATCACTACCCTTTGGAACCCCACTGATAACATTCTGAGAGGAGGATAGAATAGGATTGCCATCTGCATCAAACAGTCTTACATGCTAAACACGATTCCTCAAGAAATCCAGGATCCATTTAAGAATTTATCCTCAAAACCAATAGATTGTAGCTTAAGCTCAAGTCTCCTATGACAAACTTTGTCGAATGCTTTTGAAAAATCAAGGAGGATCATGTCAACAGGGATTCCCACTCCAGTAGTTTTGTAATATAGTCATATGACTCAAGCAGATTAGTGTCAACTGATCTGTTGCATCGGAAACCATGTTGAGAGCTGTTAAGAAGATTATTCCGATCAAGATGCTCTGTTGACAATACTTCTGCTTTGTTGACAATACGTTCAAGAAGCTTAACAACAACAGAGGTAATACTAATAGGCCGGTAATTTTCCACAGAATCTTTCCTTCCCTTTTTGTGAATTGGGGTAATATATGCCACTTTCGACTCAGCAGGAATCTTTGAGCTATCAAGAGATAGTCTAATGAGCTTCGAAAGTGGGTATACTATTTCTGTTCTGCACTCATGCAAGAGACGGGGGTGGAGGCCATCTGGCCCTGCAGATTTATTTACATCCAACAAAGCTAGCTGTTTCATAACAGACTCCTCAGTCAGCTCAAGAGGGGGCATTGGTTGAGTAACAATATATGAGGGGGGAGCCGGGAGCTTACTAGCAGTTTCTGATGTAAAAGCTGATGCAAATTGGTTATTTAGGATCTCGGCTTTAATAGCTGGGTATGAAACTGTCTGACCATGATGAGTCAAATCAGGGACAGAGTGCCTATTTCGACATTTAACAGAAGCATACTGCCAAAATAGCTTGGGATTATTTTTTATATTTTCAGCTAACCTTTCTTCATGTCTCTTCTTCAGTTGTTTGATGGAATTGGTGGCCTCATTCCGTGCCTTTTGATACTTCTGGTAGTTTGCATCTGTTTTCTTTTTTTAAAGTGTTTCCATGTTCGATTCTTCCTATTCAGTAGTTTGCAAGTTAGACAAGTCATGAAGGGTAGTGTTTTTGTCTGTCTTCTCCAAAATGTTCTAGTGTGAGCTTTTTCAAAAACTAGCAATACAGCTTTGAATTTCTGCCAAGATTCTTCGATATCTGAAGTGAATATGGTATCCCAATCAAAGTCAGCAAGCCTCTCAGAGATACGCCTGTAATCAATAACTTTGTGTTGTTTAGGAAGAGGTTGAGTAGTAAACAAGCGCAATTCTGTGAGGATAGCAGCATGATCACTGTTCCCACTAGGGGCAAGAAATTCATTTTTAGTCCACACATCTGGATTATTAAGAATAACTAGGTCCAGTATGTTGGATGCTTGACAATCTCTATACCCTGTAGGCTGGTCAACAGTTTGGAACAGCGAATGTTCAGACAGACAAGTAAGAAATGGAGATTCCTGTTCTTTGGCTGAAAAACCAGAACCATCAACCCAGTCATAATCAGGAAAATTGAAGTCTCCAAGAATCACCACATGTTGGTTGCAAGAGTCTTTGATAATGTCGGAAATGATATTAGCATGATACTGTTCTGATTCAAGGCAAGAGGGAGTATTAGGACTACGATAAACCACTCCGACCACCATTGTAGAATTACCATTCTCAACCCAAACACAGCAATGGGAAAAAGGAATCAAAGTGCTTACCTTGAAACTGCTTTTTACATATATTCCAACACCTCTCCTGCAGGCATCGGACTCAATGTTAGATATGAGTTTGTATCCACTGATTTCAAGTGCTTGGGCTGTAAGAGGCTGTTTCCCATTTTTGGGGCATATCTCAGATATGGGTGCAATATCAACTATTTCTTTTGCTAGGAGGAGATGGAATTCTGGAACCTTGTTGAAGAGGCCATCAGCGTTCGCACTAAGAATCCTTAATTTTCCAATATCATTTGCATGACGAGTTGCACTTTTGGTTGCACTGTGCAGAGATGATTTATTAGCAAAAAAAAACCACCAGAAAGAGGCTCAGTTGATGAAGCATCAGAAGAAACTGTTGAATTAGCACTGAAAAAATGGGAACTACTTGAGGACAACTCATTAATACATGAAACGTCATCATCAACTGAAAGAAACGAACTATTTACACTTTCATCTGGTGACTCTCGTCTGTCCAGATGAGAAACATTACAACTTAATCCAAAATCATCCCCTGCTGTGGAACTGCAGTCCGCATTAGGTCTGCGTCGTTTTTTATGACGATTTCTAAGTTCCTGATTGCAAGATTTTTTTCACCTAACGCTGTTCTCTCTTTCAGTTGCTGAACAAGCTCTCTATGTTTAAGGCGATCCTCCCTGGATTGGTCGGATCGAAACTGGATGTCCGCTCTGAGTTCAAACCATTTCTCAAGAATTTTTTTCTTAACCTCGAAATCGGACACAGTAAAAATTACCGGTGGAGGACGTTGGCTTGGCGTTGAATTTGGACGAGATGGCAAACGTCTAACATTAATTAGCTTGCCAGGATTGATGCAATACTGCTGCACTAAATAATCTTGAATAAAAATAGACGGGTCACCAGACACTGGTATTCCAAGTGCAACAATATTTAATTTTCGACTATCACGATTCTTTTCAGCTCGCACTATTCGTATAATATTGGATGCACTCAGGGCTGAGACATTATAAGATTTGATTTCTTCTCGGGCAATAGTTTGAAGTCTGCTTTCAACGTATTGATGGTACTATTGACCCAGTTCAGTTAGTGTCTGGGTGATAGTTGTCTGGAATGGTAACATGGCGGCTGAAACGGCAAAGATTATGTCCGCTACACTTGAGGCATGAGTTGGTGGGCTTGTAAGGCATTTAGAACAGTTCCATGCGCACTCACGCTTACTAGTAGCCGAGCTCAATGCAGCAAATTCTTCATCATTCAAATTTAAACAAATAGCACATGTACATTTGCTGCAAGAGTCGCACAGCAAACATTTAGAACTCTCGTCAAGGCCTGTCAGGCATTTCATACAGCGGTCTGACTTGGAGGGGCTTTCTCGAACGCGCTTTTCAGGTCTTTTTCCCAATTCATCAGACACGCCAACACTTTTAACTGTCGATTTTGGCATAATATTGGCAATTGGCAATTAAGGTGAAAATCTATTCTATTTTGAAATTTTTTCTGTTGGAATTTTGAAATTTATTTATCTGTTGAAATTTTCCTATTATTTTATAGCTCATTGTCGAAACAATTTTACTCTTCTAACGACGGCTAATGATAATAGACTTCCTGATCCGTTCTTTGACAATCAGAAAGAACTTCTCATGAAGAAGCCGACTAAAACTTCAAAATGGAATCCTTATACGCTTTGCCATTTTCTGTGTTAGAGCCTCCAAATTTGAGGCTAAGAAAACCAGGATGGCTACGTTTACCTTCCTTATGGACCTTATTTGCAATTATCTTGTGTTCCTACTTTCTTGTTGCAGGAGGTGAGTAGCCTAAAGTCTTCTGAAGAAGAAGACATGCTTTGCAGTTGTTAAAAGTGCTTCAACTTCATCAACAAAGCCCTAATTTAGCACCAGGAGGCCAACAGTATGGTATTATCTGAGTATTTTAACGTTTTATATAGAAATATCTGGAAAATCACTGGAAAAATAGGTCTAGGCTACTAAAATATTTACTTACCTTAGGACATAGCCTACATTACTAAATGCAAACCACTAAAATTTTACACCACTCCAACTCTTTGTGTTCCTACTTCAGAAAACTGATTACAGCACCAAGCCACCTAAGGCCATTACAGCAGTGCTTGCTCATTTGCCAATTCAATGCTGAACTCTATCCACTCCTATGAAGTTTGAATTTCCCTGAAATCCTTCTTTGGGATAACAAATGAAAAGCAGGTTACAATAACCTGACTTTCATTTGGCCTTTTTTTTTGTTTGGGTGATCCCAAAGTAAAACCTTTGGAAATTTTGTCATTTTTCATCTATAAAATTTGTCCAAGCCACCCAAACTGCTCTTTCATTATAGCCCTAAGAAGTTGTATCAAACCCTATTTTTGGAGAGCTTGTTGTTTTACATACCCTACAGTCAGCAAAATAAAAAGCCTACCTAATAGCCTGCTATCCTTAGACAATTCCTCTAAATATCTCCCTTTGCTTCTCATACCAGTCATGTTTCAGAACCATAATTGGCAATCACCATTGGTATAACTTCTAATATTTTAATTTGGTTTGCAGACTTTTCTTCCTATTCTTCTAAACCCTTTTTTAACTCTGATAAAACACCCTGTGCTTTCATTGCTATACTTTTTTACATATTAACTAGGCCTACATCTTCACTAGTAGTAATACCTAGATAAGTGAAGCTATCAACTTTTCTTAAAACAGGCATAGACTCTACAAACAAACTCTCTAGATGCTCATGGATGATCCAAAATTCAACTGCCATTGGTTTGGCATGATTATACTACTATCAATGCTTCTATCAACTCACTACAGCACTATGTTACTTGAGTCCAAACAGCTCTGCATATTCTTCCTCCCTTCTATTTTATTTAGAGCCTCCCTCTTTACACCCTCCTAAGAAGTTCCAATTTCCTTTAAATCCTTTCTTATGACCTCATTGGTAGATGGACTAAATAAAGATGCATTTATGTTTTATAGAATCAATAACATACTGAATATAGAATGTGTTTTGTTCTACAAAATTTACTGAGTAGGCTGTTATTAATTTATTTCCTTTGCTTTGCTTTTTGTGGAAATATTTTTCTTGATCAAAATTACTTTTAATGTATTCTTTTGTTTTTAACTAGCAATAATTTTTGCCAAAATTATACAAAGGAAATTGCTTGTTTAAAATTACATTTTTAATTTAAACAACAAAAGGAGAAATATTGAATATTTCAAATGGATATAGTGTAATTTTTTATTATTAATTTTTCTTTAATATTCAAATGTGAGGCTCAGGAATACCTTAAAAACACCTTAAATTCCAGCTTTGAGTGAAAATTAAGGTTTTTATCAATGTATTTCCAGTTTCTTTCTTTTCTAGGCAAAAGTGCTTGTCTATTTTCTCTGTGTGGTGCTAAAACACTAGGGAGATTTCCAAAATCAAATTTTTCCAATAATTTAGATGAATTTCACCTAACTCTTGAACATCTCAAAGTTTAAAAAATACTCTTGAATCAAGTACAAGTCTGTTTTTGAGCATTTGGTTTTTGCTTTTTCTATAAGAAAGAGGAATTAATTTCCTTAAACTGAAACATTTTCATTTGAAAAAAACTTCAATGTCAATGCTATTTTAAGGCAACATGGTACTTGTTAATTAAAAAAAAAAAACTAAAGAATTACACTTAGGTTAGATCTCAGCAAACTGGTTTAATACCCACAAATGCAAGGGATGGGTGATAGAATGCATTGGTATGGTGTAGTTTAGGTCTTATATTTTCACATTAGGGGGGGTATGTTAGGTTATGGGTGCTGTTCAAATACTTTAGACTGTTCAAGTTTTGCCTTTTCTGTGTTTTGCTTCTTAGCCAATATTCTGCTTATGGATACACATTATGTGTATATATTCTTATTTTTTTTTATGCAGATGATATTAGCTTTTTTGTGTGTATAGTAGACTCATTTATTATAATAGGCTTGCACAACAAAGGCCCAAAAAGGGCTTACAAAGTTTTCCTCTAGATCTTAAACTTCATAAAAAGGGCACTCTGAGACCCAAAAATAGAGATTACTCTTGCAGTTTCAGTATCTTTTTGAAATGGATCTTTTTGGGAGAAGGAACATTTAGACTAAACTTGCATGTAATATGAATTTTTTTGCTATCAATTTAATCTTGTTCTTACTATATATATTTACTAAGATATAGTAAATTTAGAAAGTTGAAAGAAGTAACCTAGATATTTTTTTTCAGGTATCATTTATGATATAATTGTGGAACCACCAAGCATTGGATCAACAACAGATGAAAAGGGGAATTCTAAACCTGTAAGTTGTACCTAGGATATAATGCCTCCCTATATTGTATTCCTGTACCAATAGAAAATGGAGGGAGGGCCAGAACTGCTGTCCCTGTAGTTTGTTGTAAAAACTGTTATTGGAAAGTTTTTAAATTAGCTAGTTGAAAGTACACTTCATGCAACGACCTTTAAATGATCTAAAATCATTTCCTGAAAAAGATTTTTTCAGAGGAAAAGTAAAGAGCTATATTTAAATCTAAGATGAGAGAAATTAACAATTTAAGCTTAGTAAAACTTGCGGTCAACTTTTTCCACTTGAGGAGTGGCACCCCTTGAGGAAATTATAGCCTAGTAAGCAACACAGCACTCACTCAGGATTCTGACTGTTGGATATTTTTCTGGGCTTGGTTTGTTTTGATGGGCGTTTTCAGGCTGAAAAAACCTCTTCCTAGCTAATTTATCTACTATTGGTTGCCTCCCTGTAGTAGCATAATATTTGTAGGCATGAATATATAATGAGTCAGAGGTAAAAGGCTTGGGACTGTCTGTGCAGGATTTCGACCCTTTTGATAGAAGAGCATCACCAAGTGCTGAAAAACCATGTTTTGACCAAAATGGGCCCAAGATGGCACAAGCCTCTATTCATACCAGAGGTCTCAGGAGCTGTTTGCTGTCCGGTTCTAAGCTGGCTTAAGTGCTTTGGTGTATACTTGAGAAGATGTGTTGGTCCCCATCCTGCACTGGTATCTGGATCATTGCTTTTCCTGAGGCCAAAATAATCTCAAAGATTTAAAGGACATGAAAATTGGAACTTGGAATGTTATGATGTTAAAAAATGACTGTTGTATTGACATTTTGACTGACAAATTCAGATGGTTGGAACTGTATTTATTAGGAGTTTTGGAAACTCATATTCCAAGGGTAGGAAGCATGAAGTTAGGTGACATAGAATTTGTTTACTCAGGCAGGAAGGATGGGGTACATAGACAGGGAGTAGGGCTCATGCTGAACAAGGCAGCTGCTAAGTCTTGTTTAGGCTGGGAAAGTATTAATAATAAAATGTTAATCACTTATTTTATGACTAAAAAGCTCAGGGTATCAGTTATAGTAGTATATGCCCCTGTTGAACCAACTGACAGAGATACTAGTGACTCAGATGAATTTTACTTACAGTTACAGGAACAAATAGACAGGATACCAGGTAGAAATATGATGTTTTGCTGGGAGATGTTAATGCCCCAGCTGGTAGAAATAGGGATAGATGGTATCCTAGCCTAGGTAAATTTGGTGCAGGAAAAGAAAACAGCAATGGCTACCATATAGACTTTTGCAATTTTGTAGGTGTAACAACCTAGCTATAACCAATACAATGTTTGGTGACAAAATGGCCCATAAGTTGACATGGTGTTCATGTGATGGTAAGACAGCAAACCTTATTGATTATGTTATTGTAAACCAAAGACTAGCAGGATCAATACAAGATACTAGGGTGTATAGGAGTGCTGTTATTGATGTCAAAAGTTAAGATCACCATCTAGTAGTGTCTAAGATTAATTTAAAGCTGAAATTTTGGAAGGGTAACTACCCCCCAGAAAGTTATGATGTTGGTAGACTCCAGGATGAAAATTTGAGAAAAACCTTCCAGGAACAGTTGAATACTAAACTTGAGAGTTTAAAATTTGACAATGTGGAAGATGGATGGAATAATTTTCGAAAAACAATTTGTGAAGTTGCTGATGGTGTCTTAGGGAAGAGTGCTAAGACTGCAACTAGGGATATTAGTGAAAAAGCTTTATGTTTAATAGACAGTAGAAGCGGTTTGTACAAGAATTATCTGAGTGATAGGTCGTATGAAAACAAAAGGAATGTAAAGAAAGTAGAGAAACCACAGTGTTTGGACTCGCCTGTAAATTCCAATAAATTCCTATATTTTAATGCACTCCTATGAAATGCCTATATTTTGGCTAAAATCCTATTATTCTTATATTTTCGGCTGAAGAGCACTAAGAACATTGCTCATGATTTGCAATTTTCTGTCTTTTGGTGTAGATTGATAATTAATTACAACTGTTGAGCTTTTTGAACTTAACTAATGCTTTGTATTGGGCCTAGTAAGCTGCTTCTGCCTGGGCTATGCTGTTGTGTTGACTTAGTAGCCTATGTTTTATTTTTTGTCATGTTGGGACTGTCTGAAATGAGCAAAGATCAGTGTATAGGCTAGCAGTTTCTGCTTAATGAGACTGGAGTTCTTGCGACTTATGTGTTTCCTGGCTGAACATGGGCTGGCTGATGTGAATACAGCCCAGTTATTCAAATGGGCTATTCTAAGATAGTTGCTAATTGAGGGTAGTATAATAGATGTGCACTGGGTAGGCTATATGCTACATTCTGTGATCAATCTGTCCTTTATCTATCTGGTCTTTATCCCCTTCTAAAGAAAAATGATGTTACTCAGATTCAGGCTTTTTATTTCAGATATTGTAAATTTTTACTTTATCCCCCCCCTTGATATAGCAATGGTAAGATAATTTGTAAGTTAGATGTCCCTGATATAAGTGCAAAGTTGGCCCTCCTGCATGAAAGATTGTTGGAATCAGCTTTTTATCGTTTATCACCTCATCATCCTTTGGTCCGTCTGTTCGGTTAATCTCATTGTAGCATAGTTTTTTTTTTTTATGGCACTTGGTATTAATCAAGTGACATATAGCAATCGCAAATTCTGTCGGTCTGTCTGTCTGTCGGTCCTGGTTTTGCTACTTTAGGCACTTCCAGGTAAGCTAGGACGATGAAATTTGGCAGGCGTATCAGGAACTGGACCAGATTAAATTAGAAATAGTCGTTTTCCCGATTTGACCATCTGGTGGGAGTTTGGGGCCTGTTAATTCAGAAAAAATAGAAAAATTAAGTATATTTAACTTACAAAGGGTTGATCAGATCTTAATGAAATTTGATGTTTGGAAGGATATCGTGTCTCAGAGCTGTTATTTTAAATCCCGACTGGATCTGGTGACATTGGGGGAGTTTGGAGGGGGAAACCTAAAATCTTGGAAAACACTTAGATTGGAGGGATTGGGCTGAAACTTGGTGGGAAAAATAAGCGCAAGTCCTATATACATGATTGACAAAACCAGAATGGATCTGCTCTCTTTGGGGTAGTTGGGAAGGGGGTTGACTCTGAAAAATTAGAAAAAATGAGGTATTTTTGACTTACGAACAGGTGATTGGATCTCAATGAAATTTGATATTTAGAAGGATATTGTGTCTCAAAGCTCTTATTTTAAATCCCGACCGGATCTGGTGAAATTGGGGGGAGTTTGGGGTTACCTAAAATCATGGAAAATGCTGAGATTGGAGGGATTGGGCTGAAACTTGGTGGGAAAAATAAGCACCAGTCCTAGATACATGATTGAAATAACCAGAACGGATCCGCTCTCTTTGGGGTAGTTTGGGGGGGGGGTTGATTCTGAAAAATTTGAAAAAATGAGGTATTTTTAACTTACGAATGGGTGATTGGATCTCAATGAAATTTGATATTTAGAAGGATATCGGGTCTCAAAGCTCTTATTTTAAATCCTGACCGGATTTCGTGACATTGGGGGGGGGGACCTAAAATCATGGAAAACGCTTAGATTGGAGGAATCGGGATGAAACTTGGTAATTTATGTGACCAGGCATCCCACGCCATCTACCACAGATCTGATCCCGAGGACTTCCGAATCCTATATTTGGGCCCGGGAAATCCTATAAAAATAGGACAGAGCCTATAATTTGAAACGAACCGACCTGTCCGAACCCTGAAACCATTAAAATATGAACTAAGGAGATGTGAAGTGGAGGCCATGGATAAAATTGCTGAGGATCTGGAAGATGCAGCTAGATGACATAATAGTAAAATATCATACTGGCATGTTAATAAATTGAGAGGGAGTAGTCAATCTGGACTAGTCCCAGTTAAAGATAGGAATGGGGCCACAATTAGTGATAAGGAAAAAGCTAAAGAAAAATGGGTGGAACATTTTGAGAATGTGCTAAACTAAGATACAGTTGCAGGAAAAGATATAGATGAAAATGAAAAAGTTTGTGATACCTTGGATGTGAAAGAAGATTTTGTTTTGTGAGGAAGAATTGGTGACAGTACTAAAAGGATTAAAATATAATAAGGCTCCAGGTGCTTGTAGTGTGATAAATGAGTTTCTTAAATATGGTGGCTCTGAGTTTAGAAATTAGCTACTGAAGATTATGAATATGATTTTTGAAAAAGGGGAAGTACCTAATGATTTTAGGAAAACCTTGATTAAACCACTGTATAAGAAAGGTGACAAGAGTGAGTGTTGTAATTATTGAGGCATTAGTCTGTTCTCTGTAGGTAGCAAATTACTTAGTAATATGATACTTTTTAGACTGACAGGTGCTGTTGACAAAGTTTTAAGAGAAGAACAGTGCAGTTTTAGAAAAGGTAGAGGATATGTTGGCCAAGTTTTCACTCCTAGGTTAATAATTGAGAAGTCCCTTTGTTGTCAAACACCTTTGGTCCTCAGTTTGATCAATTATGAGCAAGCTTTTGATTCTGTTGATAGAAGAGCGTTAGCAAAGGTCTTATTCTTGTATGGTATACCAGAAAAATACATTAAAGTGATTTGTGCTATGTACGAGAATAATACTGCTGCGGTTAAGGTAGGAAATGAGGTTAGCAACTGGTTTTGTATTAAATCAGGAGTTAAGCAGGGTTGTGTTCTATCCCCCTTTATATGGATCATTTTGATGGACTTTGTCTTAAGGAGCAGAGGAAAGGCAATTGGAGATCACAGAATCAAATGGGGAGGAAAAACACTCCTGAGCTTAGTTTATGCTGATGATTTAAGCATATTAGATGAAACTATGAGGAAAATGAATGAATTTTTAGAGGTTTTGCAAGTTCAGGGTGCTAGAATAGGCTTGAAAATTAACGTTAAGAAGACTAAGTCACTAAGGCTAGGAATAATTGAAGATGAAAAGGTGACATTGGGTACTGTAATGAAAAGATTGATAAGGTTGGCAGCTTCACTTACCTTGGTAGTATTATTAGTAAAGATGGTGGGAACAGTGAAGATGTTAAAAGTAGAATAGCTAAGGCTCAGGGTGTTTTTTTTCACAGTTAAAAAAAGTTTGGAAGACTAGGAAGATAAGTCTGCAAACCAAGATTAGAATATTGGAAGCTACAGTGATGATAGTGGTTAAATATGGCTCTGAAACATGGGCACTCAAAAAGACAAAAATTTATTAGATGTCTTCCAGAGAAATTGCCTACGGATTGTTCTGGGTACCTGGCTGACTTACCATATTTAAAACAGTAGGTTTTACGAAAAATGTGGTGCAATCCCGCTTTCTAGGGCTATAATGAAAGAAAGGTTGAGATGACTAGGCCACGTTCTGTTGATAAAGGATGACAGATTGTCCTTTTTGGCCAACCATCTGGGGCTTCATGGAAAACAGGTCGTCCTCGTCTGGGTTGGGTGGATGTCATAAATAAATATTCAAAGGAAACGGGAATTTCCTGGGAGGGTGTAAAGAGGGAGGCCTTGAAAAGATTAGGTTGGAGGAGGAGCGTGCGTAGCTGTGTTGGCCTCAGGCGGCTTGGTTCTGCAGTGAGTTATTAGTAGTAGTAGTAGTAGTAATTACTATCAATGAATAAATGAAACTCAAAAGGATATGAAATTAGAATGAATAACTATACCAAACATACAGATATTAGATACTGATATAGATGAATAATTGAATTCTAAAATGAACATGATTCCATACTAACAATTTGCATTTTGAGCAGCATGTTTTTAATTTGTCATACCATAAACAACAAAACAAAACAAATATTGTATCACAAAGCCTGTCATGGTAAAAGTGGGGTAGTATAGTAGCAATGCTACTTAGCAGTTTTCATTGCCTAGTGAAATTTGTTGGCAGCTTTTGGAATTCTGTCATAACCTGCTACTGGCAGCTTTGGAACTTTTTGTATACCTGCACAAGGCTAATCGAGGTTATTAAATAGAATTTGAAATCTCCCTGCCCTCTCTTCTTCTAATCTTCTTAACAGCTTGGGGGTCAATTCTATTTCATTGAAAGCAATATGTATTTTTAACAGTATGGTTTTTATATGTCAAAATATACAAAAAAGGTCATTATCATCTTCAGGATCACCAATTTCAAACACCACAAAATTTCACCATCAGCCAAGAACCCAGCTGACCTAGCAACAGAGTTATGAGCTCAAAATACATTTCCTGATATCTCAGTTATTCAAGAGCTACTGCGAGACATATAATCAAAACTGAGCCATTGCAAGATAAACACCTAGAAACCACTCCCAGTGGTCCCAGTCATTTTATATAGTGATTCAAAAGGAAAAGGGCTAAATAGTTTGAACTGGAAAATTCAATTCTTAGTAGAAGAAGAAGAAAGATTACCTGGATCAACCTAATCCCCTCAACCCCTCTTTGCAGACATTCCAATATAAAAAATAAAACAATTGACCATTGCCTATTTGGATGTAATTTGCTGATGTCTGCACAGCTTGACCTGCATTATAACCTGTGAAAGTGCTTCAAATACCAGAAAATATCACAATCAGCTAAGAGTCTACCTGATTATACCTGCACACAGAGCACTGAACTTAATGTATATCCTCTGATACTTCAACTCTTAGAATCAAAAGATTTACTGCACAAAATCTATTCAGATTCAAGCCAATATAAGTCAAATAAGAAGCAACCGCTTGCAGCAGTCAATTTGTTTTCAGTCATATTTGACTGAAAAGTCCTTATTTGCTGAAACAGAAGAAGAAAACAAATTATAAGAAAATTAATTGAATAATTTTTGAAAAAAACGTTTTTTTTTGTCATCCAATAAGATCATATAAATTGTTTTCATTTGAACCTCATCAACTTTTGTATATAATGAAAGAGAAATCACCAATGCAACAGCACAAACACATAAAAAAAAAGGGAAACAGAAGGAGAAAAGGAAGACTGTTTTCCTACATTAGTGATTAATATAGATCAGTACTTGAATGAGGCCGTAACCCTACTCATCCATCCAATTACATAGGTCAAACAGCATAGCCGTACACAATCAACCATAAAGAATAATCCATGGACAGGCAGTCGTGTTGTAAGTAAGTATAAGTTGTCATTTACCAAATATGAAAAACAGTAAAAAAAGACAAATAAATCAGAGGTAACAACCCAACACAAGGGCTCATCAGGAGAATACACACTTGCCTATAGAGTTTCGGCACTTTAAATTCCCTACCCAGGCACGTGGCGTGTCTACCATAAATTCCCCATGGTATCGCCGTGTTAGGTATCACCCCCAAAATATATGCCTATGAAAAAACAAATTTAGAACAACCAAGTAACACCAAAACAAGCTTGTCATACCTTGGTTCTGGCCTGTCATATTGTGACTTTTTGGAATTGTATAAAAGTTATTTCAGAAATACTAGTGAATGGTTTATTACCCATTCTTTTTTTGTTATTTGTAGATTGAAGATAATCATCTTTGTAGAATAGGCATTCTGGCAGATTGTCAGAATTTTACTAAAGGAGATGCACCTTTTAAAGTCAAACCACATTTTTACCATCAATAGCCATTACTATATATCCTACAGAAAAGCAAAAACAGTTCTTACTGTTTTTTTTTTAAGCAAAAATTAGCCCAATTATCTTTTTTAATTAGGCCTGAGCAGGTTTGTCATCAATACCAAGAAATAAACATCTCATGACTGCAAAATGAAACAAGGTACACTTTTTATTATATATAAGGCAATTATAGAGGAGGGTTTTCTAAACTTATCAGCTTTTTGATTTTCACTTGTAGAAAAAATGATTATCAAGATAGACATAAGTTACACTAACATTAGCTAATGAAAACCTGCATTAGCAGATTTTTTTTTAATATTCACCAAATACACAGGAAAAAGATTCAAAGGCAAGATTTCTGTTTGAGACAAAACCATTCAAAGGAACTGAGAGCTCCAATGGAGGGAGCAAAGAATGAAGCTCTAGATAGGGTAGGGAGGAGGCAAAGCATGTGTTATTCTCATGTAACTTGTGGGTATAATGAACGTTTAGTAGTTATAGTGTTCTTAGCACAAATCCTAAAATACAGGAACTAGTTCAAGCCTGTTGTCAGCTGAATTGAAAATGCCTGGTAAGTTATATGTAATGAGAAATTAATTATACTTCTTAATTAATGATTTAATGTGAGTTATATAGACATAATTAATAAAAATAATAATTAATTACTATTATATTTTTATTTGATTAGTTATTATATTTTTATTTAACTAATCGAGATTAATTATTATTATAAATTATAGTATTAAATATTATCAGAAAGTAATTATTGAACAGTAAATGAATGGTATTGAAGGTATTAACCGACTGACATATAGCAATCGCAAATTCTGTTGGTCTGTCGATCCCAGTTTTGCCACTTTAGGCACTTCCAGGTAAGCTAGGACGATGAAATTTGGCAGGCGTATCAGGGACCGGACCAGATTAAATTAAAAATAGTCGTTTTCCCGATTTGCCCATCTGGGGGGGGGGAGGGCGTTAATTCGGAAAAATAGAAAAAATGAAGTATTTTTAACTTACGAACGGTGGATCAGATCTTAATGAAATTTGATGTTTGGATAGATATCGTGTCTCAGAGCACAAAAATGAGCTATTGGCATATGTGAAAAATCTCTTGTTGATCTAATTCTAATTCTGAAAAATTAGAAAAAATGAGGTATTTTTAACTTGTGAACGGGTGATCGGATCTCAATGAAATTTAATATTTAGAAGGATATCGTGTCTCAAAGCTCTTATTTTAAATCCTGACTGGATCTGGTGACATTGAGGGGGAGTTTGGAAGGGGAAACCTAAAATCTTGGAAAACACTTATAGTGGAGGGATCGGGATGAAACTTGGTGGGAAAAATAAGCACAAGTCCTAGATACATGATTGACATAACCGGAACGGATCCGCTCTCTTCGGGGTAGTTGGGGGGGGGGGGGGGGGGTAATTCTGAAAAACTAGAAAAAATGAGGCATTTTTAACCTACGAACGGGTGATCGGATCTCAATGAAACTTGATATTTAGAAGGATATCGTGTCTCAAAGCTCTTATTTTAAATCCCGACCGGATCTGGTGAGATCGGGGGAGTTTGAGGTGGGGGAACCTAAAACCATTGAAAACGCTTAGATTGGAGGGATCGGGATGAAACTTGGTGGGAAAAATAAGCAGAAGTCTTAGATACGTGATTTACATGATTGGAACAAATCCGCTCTATTGGGGGGGGGGGGTAATTCTGAAAAATTAGAAAAATTGACGTATTTTTAACTTACGAGGGAGTGATCGGATCCTCATGAAACTTCATATTTAGAAGTACCTCGTAACTCAGATCTCTTATTTTAAATCTCAACCGGATCCAGCGTCATTGGGGGGGGGGACAGTTGGAGGGGGGGACTGGAAATCTTAGAAAATACTTAAAGAGGGGAGATCAGGATGAAACTGGATGGGAAGACTAAAAACCTGTCTAAGATACGTGACTGACATAACCGGACCGGATCTGGTCTCTCTGACTGAGTTGGGGGGGGGGTAATTTGGAAAAGTGAGGTATTTGTAACTTACGAAAGAATGGCCAGATCTTAATGAAATTTGATATTTAGAAGGATCTTGTGCTTTAAAGCTCTAATTTTAAATTCCGACCAGGTCCTGTGACATTGGGGGGGAGTTGGAGGGGGAAACCAGAATTCTTGGAAACCGTGAAAATTGGGTATTTTTATCTTACGAATAGGTGATTGGATCTTAATGAAATTTAATATTTAGAAGGAATTCCTGTCTCAGAGCTCTTATTTCAAATCTCGACCAGATATTTTGATATTGGGGGGAGTTGGAGGGGAAAATCTTGGAAAACATTTGGAGTGGAGGAATCGGGATGAATCTTGGTGGATAGAATAAGAAAATGTCCTTGATACGTGATTGACGTAACCCTACCGGATTCGCTCTCTTTGGGGGAGTTGAGGGGAGGGGTTCAGTGATTTAGCGAGTTCGGTGCTTCTGGAAGTGCTAGGACGATGAAAATTGGTAGGCGTGTCAGGGAGCTGCACGAATTGACTTGATAAAGTCGTTTTCCCAGATTCGACCATCTGGGGGGCTAAAGGGAGAGGAAAAATTAGAAAAAATTAGGTATTTATAACTTACGAGTGGGTGATAGGATCTTTATGAATTTTGATATTTAGAAGGACATCATGACCCAGAGCTCTTATTTTAAATCCTGACCAGCATTAAGCCTCTGATTTTCTTTTTAAATCAATCTATTGATTCTTATAATTTTGTTAGAGCTCATACCATATGATCTCTTGGCTCTTAGCTCTTCTTGCCTCGCCACAAGTGCCATATTAGCTCTTAGCTCTTGTTAAGATCTAGTCAGTAAAGGTTGTTAGTAAAGATAGTAAGTAAAGAATGTATGCTCAATTTTATAGATTGTAAACGTCAAACCTATTTTCAGGGTTCAGCCACATTCCTAAAGAAAGGAGTCCAGGCCCTTGAAGCAGACGGTAATATCCACAAGTAATTGAGAAAGAATTCTTGAAACTTGATAAGGGGGTCAAGAGAATCAAAAGATGACAATTCCCACCCAATAGAAGTAAAGCTGAGGGGGACAGTAATAATTATTCATATCAGTTAAACATATTTCCCCCTAGTAAAAGTATTGCCGCCTAGAGAGGTATTTCCCCTAGTAGTTTGTATTTTAACCTACATGTGAGAAATTGCATTTATTGTTCAAATGATTTTATTTTTCTTGTATCTTCCCTTTTCTTCGGTGCATGAAACTCACTGGAGGGGGTGCTTTTAATTTTAAGGTTTTTGTTGTTGAACATGTATTGTTATTAAATGAAAAATAATAAAATTAACCAAAAGCTGCTGCTCTTTACTTTGGCCATTGTTCCTTTTCCAAATTTCTATGAAGAGTTCATGTAAAAATTTTAACAACTTTAGTCTGTTAATACAGCCATTTGCAAAAAGCATTGAGTCTGAATTTTGATAATAATTGCATAATTACAATGATTACTGATATTAGTATTACATTACACCCAGCTTTTTCATATTGTCAGAGTCACAAATGCCTGGACAAGACCCATTTTAATTTTGAACCCAATAAGGAGTGAGTTAAAGCTGTGCACATAATTTTTAAGATCTAGTATATAAAGAATGTATGCTCAATTTTGAAGCTTAGATTCGTCAAAAACATTACTGTACTATATTTTTCAGGAAAAGAAATAAAACTATTATAAATTCATAGCAGTTTATTGTATTGCATTTGCCAACCACTAACCTACGTCAATAGATAGACCAACTGCTTTGAGTGCATTTGGACCCTGAACTGCCATAGCTGATTTGACTTCAGTCAAGTCAACCATAGTTCTGAGTCAACGTCTAAGGACCAAAATTTGCTTATTTGTCAGTATGGCGAAATGTTTGAAAATTGAGGACGTGACCTCATTAAAAACAACATATGCTAACTGTTTAAAAAATAGTAAAAATATTTACCATTCTACAAAGTATTAATAGAACTTAATGAAGTTCTTTTTAATTACTCTTGAGACCACCTTGGCAAAAAAAAATCTAAATCCTTAAGTGAAATTCACAATATCCATAGGTGAATAACATTGCCAACACTTTGAAATGAACTGGATTTCTGGCAAAATTGTTTCCAAAAGATTCTTTGTGGCACAATTGTTGCATTCCTAGTCAGTTTCCATTACATAGTCAAAAATAGTATAATAAACTGAAGGCTAACTCACTTTTTTCCTTAATATCTTCATTCTCTCTCCGTAACAAGTTTTGGGCGCTGTTTCTCATGTGACGATTAGATTGAAAATCAAAGAGATTTCACTTTTTGTCTCGTCCATGAAAATCCCTTTTATTTTGATTAAATCCCTAAGAGGTGACTTGAGTTAAAATTCGGAAAAACATTACTTTGACTAACATTGGTAATAGTGTTTTAGTATTAATAAAATGATTGATGATGATGATAATTGATTGATTGACTCACAAATACAGCGCAAATGCACCAGGAATTCTGCATTGAACCATGAAATATCCACATGTACCAGATTGTACCATGAACTCTAAATTGTACTAAAAATGGTAATACCAAAAATTGTACCGAAAAAATGGTAATATGTTGCAAAGTCAAATTAATTAGCCTTTTGTAAATTTTAGGTAGCCTTTATGCCATATCGAATTAATGGACAGTATATCATGGAAGGTCTTGCTAGCAGTTTTATGTTCAGTATGGGTGGAATTGGTTTCATGATATTGGAAAACACTGCACATTCCACGTCTTCCAATAGGAACAAGCTGATGTTGACCTGTATTGGTGCTGGGTGTGTCTTAATAGCCTTTATCTGCACTCATATTTTTATGAAAATGAAGCTTCCGTAAGTAACATAATTTTAACCTAATTAATTTTGTAAAAGGTAAAGGAGGTAAAGGATGCGGCATTTAGACTTTACAGTCCGTACCGGCGGTGCTGATCTCCGTTTCTTGGCCCTTCAGCCAGGAAGTGCAATGGGGGGGGGGCAGCCAACCTGTGCTTTCGCACACCCTTCCTGTTTACCTTCCCCAGATTTCTCCAGATACCCATTTAGAGCTGGGTCGACTCTGGCTAATTTTGTAAAATAAAATTTTTATTCGTTTTATAAATAAGTATAATTTTAATAAACATAATATAATACATATAATAAGTGTGTATAGTATACTTACAACATATATAAAAAAAAACTTAAAATGAGATATAATATGTATAATAAAGTAGTTCAATTGGCTAATACATTTGACTGAAGATTACAGATTGTAAATTTTTTTGTCATTCTGCTTAAAAAAAAATCAAACAAACCTAATTTTTTATTCTTGGCTAAAATAATTTTAGCCAATAATTTATTCTTGGCTAATTTTTAATAATTCTTGGCTAAAAGTTGACCAGAGATATGGAAATTCTCACAGTCTCACTTAATAAGTCCCAGTTTTTTCCAGCAAATAGAATCTCCTTCTTTTCGTAATGTCTTTTCCTTGTTTTTTCAATGTATACCATAACAATGAAGTTGTCAACCCCCTAGAATTTTCTTCATGGTCAATTTTTTGGCAGAATTTTTTTGGGCAAAAAAAAAAAAATCAAGTAACGAACATTAGATGAAATCTAAATCGAAAACTGATATTTCAATTAATGTTTATTTGAATATCATAGCAAAACATAAACAGAATTTTCTTGACTGAGTCTTTTGGATTTTTATAGACTACATTATGTTGTCTAACTTTAGCCAAATTAATTAATTTTTAATTCTAATTGAAATGCACTATCTTGTTGATCTGCAAAATTTTGGTTTTGCATATTTTGGTGTCAGTATGCTAAGACGTTTCCTAATTAAATTTAAAGTTAATTGTTACGCTCACTAGTTGCGTTGTCTATTGTCTAATGTGTTCAGCAGCTCAGTATAACAAAAGTCTTAAAAATTATGGCACAAAGTGCTGTGATCTTAACAGTAGTTTAAAGTAAAACATTAAAATGAATACAATAAATGGGATTAGTCAGGGTAGGTGAGAATAATGACTTGATATTTGCAACTTTTAGATCTTAGTCAGTAAATTCAGTCAGTTTACTGATGGGAAACGTTGCCCATAAGCATTCCAACGATGTTACCTCTTTCCTGTTCAACCCCAAAAGTGTTGGTAGTGACGTTGTGACTGTGTTGGTTTGTTTTCTATTAGGAGTTTTAAGTGTAATTATAAGGAGTTTTAAGAAGTACAAGTATAAGGAATTATAAGTTGTAAGTATATTAGTCCAAATTTCTTGTCTTTCGTCAGTCCAAATTAGGACTGATATTAGTAATACCAGTCCCCAATTTGTTACTGCTTGTCTTTCAATGAAACTGATTGACCCTCTTTCCGACACGAAGATACGTTAAATCTGTAATATTCAAAGGAACATTGTGCTCATTATTAAGGACCTCCGTTTGGAATGGATGGCCCATGTATTACGAAACTGATATAGTTCCTCCCTTGCCAAATTCTTCTAGTTGAGTCTTTCGGCTCCTGGAAAATACCCCGAGAAGTGTTTGAGCAAACCTGTCTGACAAGAATTCTCAGAGTATAAACACATGACCGTTTCTCCACCACGAGTATACATCGACTGTGCAATATTCAGAGGAACGTTGTGCTCACTATTAAGGAACGTCATTTGGAATGGATGGCCTATGTATCACGAAACTGCTATAGTTCCTGCCTTGCCAAATTCTTCTAGTTGAGTCTTTCGGCTCCTGGAAGATACCCCAAGAAGTGTTTGAGCAAACCTGTCTGACAAGAATTCTCAGAGTATAAACACATGACCGTTTCTCCACCGCGAGTATACATCGACTGTGCAATATTCAGAGGAACGTTGTGCTCACTATTAAGGAACGTCATTTGGAATGGATGGCCTATGTATCACGAAACTGCTATAGTTCCTGCCTTGCCAAATTCTTCTAGTTGAGTCTTTCGGCTCCTGGAAGATACCCTAAGAACTGTTTGAGGATACCTGTCTGACAATAATTCTCAGAGTATAACTACATGACCGTTTCCCCACCGTGAGTATACGTCGAATGTGTAATATTCAGAGGAACGTTGTGTTCACTATTAAAAAACGCCTTTTTGAAATGTATAAGCCATGTATTGCGGAAACCGATAAAGTCCCGGTTCACCAAATTCCTCTAGACAAGCCTGTTTGCTAATAGAAGAGACCCCAAGGAAGAAAGAGGAAGAACTGGTGGAACCTGGTAAAGTCAAAACTTGAAGCTATGGAGGGATTAAGAAAGGTCCATAATAGATGTTCAACTCAGTGGCTCGCTTTCCAAAAGCATACGATAGAAGACTGCTCACCACGCTCCAAGGGGGCCACCAAAATCAGTAATGCCGGGTGAGGTAAAAACGCTTGATTCCAGCCGGAAGTACAGGTAAAGGAGAAAATCATCCCTTTTGAATGCTCTCTTGTCAGATCCTAGAAAAAAAAAATTAGTTAAGTGAAGTTCTGAATCTACTATTAATAGTGTAAAAATATAAAGAAATAATATAAAATGGTTTTAAGCAGTACTTTCCATGGAATCACCGGGAAGTTCACTAAAAGGAATAAAACTATTTTAGATTAATGATTTAGTATTTAGTACTGCTTAGATTTGTTTTGATTGATATTTATATTAATATTTGGATTTATTTAATACATCTAAACTATATTTAATTAGTTTACTATATCTAAATTATATCTAATTAACCTAATTCAATTATATTTAATTGTAATCAGTTTAATTTGATTGCTTATTTCATTTACTTAAATTAGCTTAATTGATTAAATAATTACATATAATTAATATTTAGATATATTAATATCTAGATTAATAAATCCCCTGCTTAGGGCTAAAATAATATATCGAAGATGTAAGTTGTGGGAAGTTGAATATATAAAAAATATTGAAGTTTTTTTTTCACAATCTACTATCGTGTTAAGTATTTAAGCTATGTATTAGGATAGCAATTGTTATTAACAGCTGATACCTAGTAAAAATTATTTTAGTTTCGTTTACTTCGTTTTATATTAAAGAGAATAAGCATAGAGTATTTCAAATAGTTTTGACTGGTGCCTATTAATCAAAAGCAGCTGGATTAGGAAAAACTACCTGGCAACCAATGCTCCAACTACTCAGGGCAGTTTGAAGTGCCTATCCTATCTTATGTAGACTTTGGGCGTCAAGAGCAGAATTTTTTTAGTCTAAATTTGTAATTAAACAATCAAATTATGTGCCTTTTATACAAATAAGAAATGGAGACTTAGTGACATAGATTTTGAATGCATATACTTTGGTCCAAATAGTTCTTGTTTAGCAATTGAATGTGAGTCTTTCAGAATCACTTCGGTATGTAGAAATTAAATCGGTAAGTAGTAAATTGAAGTTTTATAAAATAAGAAGTTGTATGAAAACCGTAATGCTATTTCTACGGCACGGCCGTATCCACGGGGGGAGGGTAAGGATGTTGGAACACCCCTTCCCCCCGAAATGTTTGTCTGACTCGTAAAACATAACAAAAAGGAATATAAATGAATTTTTGATGCGTTTTTTAATTTTTTTTGTAAGCCCCCCATCGAAAAATAAATTCTTTTGTAACCCCCACCTCATAAAAAAAGTGGATACGACCCTGCTCCACAGTCTAGAGCTATAATGAAAGTAAGTTTGGATTACCAAGTCATATTTTGCATTTGAAGGATGTTAGATTGCCAAAAATCGTTCTTTTTGGAAATCCAGCTTGGGACAAAATCAAAAGATTACCATTGGGCCCTTACACGATTGCTGAGTTTGAAAATTCTATCAAAGATTAAACATCTGGGGAGAGGAAGTTTATTTTAAATTTGGGTTGAGTAGGGAGGACCTGAAGAATTTGTTGTTGCTAAGAGGAGATAGTTTAGATTTAGGTATCAGAAGGAAATATTTGGGAAAGTTTAGGCAGGAGGTAGGCCCCTACTTTTGCCCTATGTGTGGCGGGGGGAATGAAAATTTTGTTCATTTTGTATCCGAGTGTGAAGAGCTGTCTGAGTTGCGGAAGGAATGTTTTGGACTAGTGTTGGGGGGTGAATGCTGGTTAAAGGAGCGAATGGCTGAGAGGAATGGATATGCTATTAAACAGTTGTTTAAGTTTCTTCGTTTAGGGATTAAGCATAGAGAATCATGTTTGAGGAGTTAGCTTGGTAAGAGTTTATTTACGGGTGTTTCTGAATTCAAAAAGTATTTGCAAGTTTCTTTGGTTGTTTAAGTTGTTTGTAATTAGGTGTTTGTTTAAAGTTGTATGTGTTTTGCTATGGCCTGCAGGCTGTTTTGCAAATAAATCTTATCTTATCATCCTCTGACACAAAGTAAGGGATTAAAAATAACTGGTTTTTAAACAAAATGCCTGCTTTATATTCAAGAATTCATTTTCAAGGGGAGAGAGTTTTGATAACAATATTTATCTACAGAATTCCGAAATTAGAACAGTTTAATGTAAGTTATTATTGATTATATTAATGCCAGCAGAGATTATTTTCAATTAACAAAAATGATAAATATTGTTCTTGTGATACGAACTGGGATCGGATTAGTAACCAACTAAAACTACTTTCACCGGGAAAGCACTATTTATCTTGATAATAAAAGATAAATAAATGAAAAAGAAATAATGTAACAAAAATTTTTAAGAATTTTGTTTTTAAGGGACTTTTTTGTTTTGCCAAATATTTGTTAAATATTTAAGATCTTAACTTTATTATTTTTTATTTTATTTTACATATTTTGCTTTCTATTCTTTTTATATTGATTACGAAATTAAAATAAAATAATAAATGATTAAAAATAACCGAAAAACAAATACCTGCACCAAGTAACCTTAGCAGCTCCTTTTTCATTTATTGGGGGGGGGGTTTAATTGTTCTTTTAGAATTGATAATTTCTGCTGATTAGTTTATTTTATCAATATTTCGCATATGAATTGACCTATTAGATAACATCTATATAAAAACAAGAAGCCAGAGTCTTAGCCCCTCTTAAAGAATAAGGTGATATTTTGTGTTTTTCACGAGTTTGCTAGGTATAATTACAAAAAAAAATGATACCAAAGAACAAGCAGTCATAGAGTGTTTACCAAAACCCTATATATGTTCGGACTATCTACAAGAGGCGACACTCTGAACTGAAGAATCTAAGAGCAGCACCTATGCTGCTCTAAGAGCAGCACCTGAAGAATCTAAGAGCAGCACCTGTGAGACTCTGCACCTCCATTTGGAATGGCCTCCTGAAGTAGGCTATCCCCCAAAACCCGTTTGTTCACTTCTATAAAAGGAGTTAATTAGCCACAATTTCATGGAGAAAATGTTGACTTGTGGCTTATCCCTAAGTTTTTAAGGCCCTGTTGTTCTGGAAACTGCTATAAAGAAGGGTGTGGAACATGAATTGAGAAACAGTTTTAGTACTTAAATTAACCAGAAATTGGTGTTGTAAACGGCCAAGTCAAGTTTTTGTCATGTAAAAATAAACTGTTATTAAACTTAGGCAATATAGGATATTGAATTTCATTCTTTTTTCCTGAAGTGTAGAGTGGTCGTAATTTTAACTGTATTCCTAGATACTTGCATCAGTTGATTTTGTGAATTTCATTTAAAGAGGACCACCCCCTCTCTATTTCTGTTCGTTGTTCTCACTCCACCTCCCTAAGGCTCTTTACCCATACACACTTATGTTTCAACAATTCTTTTATGTATTTTTACAATATTAGTCTGAATTTTTTTCAAGGCATCTTCAAAGCTAGGGCCTGTTTTGAATCTGGTAACAATGCTTATAGAGCTTTATATTTTGGTTCAAATTAGCTATTAAATTTACAAAGTAAATTACTGTTTTGCATTGTGCTTATAAATAATTGCACAGCTAATTGCATTAATATAGAGGTTTGTCGGGTTTTTGTTTTCATAATTTTAGCTATATTCCTACTCACTCGCATCATAATAGATCCTGTGAATTTGATTTTACAGAGGAGTGCTTCCCCTTCTCTATTTCTTTCCCCTGTTCTTACTCCGCCTCCCTAAGGCTCTTTACGCATACACAGTTCTGACTCTACAATACTTTTATGTATTTTATATTAATCTATGTTTGTTTTCAGGGGATATCTACAAAGCTAGGACCTGTTCCAAATCCAGGAATACTGCTTATGGAGCTTTATATTTTGATTCATTTTTGCTATTAAATTTATAAAATAAATTCCTGTTTTTTGCTTATAAAAAATTGCACAAAGGGATTTGATTTTTTAAAGGAGCACCCTATCAAAAATTTTATATTTATAAATATAAAATTTTATAAAATTTAAAAAATTTTTAAATTTTATATTTAAAAAATGTAAAAATTTTTGTCTGTGTAGCCAAACTGTTTAGAAGTGATTTAGTAGTCTCGTCATAACTTGTAGAGTTTGGATAAGAGATCTGAATAAACGACAGAAAACTAAAAACCGACACCTACTATCCCAGAAATTTTGAGAAAGTAGTAAGCGCCTACCAAGCTTAGATGATAAAAGAGGTCCACTATATATACAATTTATTATAATTATATAATAAAAAATTATATAATAATAATTTATTTATATATATTTATAATATTTATATATATATATATATATATATATATATATATATATATATATATATATATATATATATATATATATATATATATATATATATATATATATATATATATATATATTTGGTGTACAATTAAATTTTATGAAATGATTTTTATCAAAATCATTTTTATGGTTCTACTCTCCTTGTAGAAACACTTTTAAGCTCTATAAAGCACTTTTAAAAATCATAAACCACTTTCTTATATCATTCCTACTTCCAACATTAAGATTTGAAAAAGAGTTTGGTGTCGACTCCCCTTAACAAGAGAACTCATTGAGGCCCTTGAATATAGTTAATTCCAAAACATTAAATGCAAAAAAAAGAATTGGAAAGTAATTAAGAAATGAATATCTAGACATTGTGAAGTCTATGGTACTAATATAGGCGGGTATGTTCGTTGTATTCATATTACAGTTAAATCAAGTTGTATGTTAGCTATGATATTTTTGTAAAGTTATTCAAGTAAAGTAGATAGAGAATTGTATAAACAAATATAGTGAGGAATTATTATTGTAATTTGGACTCATTTTCTTACTGAATTCTTCCGGCTTTTTTTTTCAAATGAATTGCAACCATAAATCAGAAAGCACATAATTGTACTTATGGTTGTCTGAAAATCTTGTTTATCTGAAACTGATCTTACAACTAAACAAATTATATGTCCAGGACTAATTTGTTTGTTGTTTAATCGTGACAACTTCCTTCAGAAAGAATTTAAAAGAAGTTAGGTCCTATCCATAAGACTCATCAACGATGATATTTTTGGCTCAATGTTGAATAAAGTTAACTAGGAAGTAATTCTGTTCATTTAATAAATATATTGGGAAAGTAATGATAAAATGCAGTGAAGGAGCTTTCTGGTGTTTTGGAAAGTTTTGATCTAGGCTATTGAAACTTTCAGGAATGGATCTAACACCCAAATTAGGGTCAGAAAGCTACTTTCAAGTACCCAGGTCAAAATGCCAAGTGTCTATGATATAAAAATTAATGTTGTATATTGAAAGTCAATGTCAGACTTCAACTCTTGACTTTTTTACGATGAAGCGAGTTTGTGACTGAGCAGCACAAAAAGAAAATTCCTAAACTGAAAATAAATATTATATCAGCTTTTGTGTCCTAAAACTAGCACCAAAGCCTTTTTGATTAGAGAAATGAAAGGAAAAAATCATAGCATGTATTCTTTTGTGAAGGTTGGAGAATTTTTTTTTGTCATAAACACACACTCACATGTATTATTGAAAGTCGTCTTGTTCCCTCTTCCCAAAAAATGTGAAGTTTCAACTTGATCTTCCAGCCAAGAGACAAAAATGCTAGACTTATCAATGATAAATCTTACTATTTAGGGGGTTAGGAGGTTTGAACCGCTCCCCTTGAAAAAAATCCTGGATACGTTCTTGCGTATCATAGCTTTTACTTTAGAAATTGTCACTTGAAAAAGAGAAATGATCCTCTCGTCTTTAATCAAATTCTTTATTAACCGACCCGCTTAAAAAAGTTTAATATCAATTTTATTTTTCTCTACAAACGCAAATTCTGCCCAAAAAGGAATTTATTGTTAATGATAGACCCTACTGCCGGACTCGAACCCGTGGCCTTGACATAGGGAGTTTTACCGTCAACGATATGAGACCAGTCGTGCTTGTTACCTAGATTAACGCCAATTTTCCATGAATATACACAAATAAACCGTTTTTTTGCGTTACCCACCGACCTCATCAACTATATATAGTAGATTTACGGTACGACTATTTATTTAATGATGTTTAGTAGTCTTGGCAATTAAATAATTATCAGCTATTATTATTTCAGCTGAGTTCACTAACTTTTGTCGCTTAGGTTTTGAAGCCGTTTTTGAGCTAATCATACATTGCATAGCCTGAATTATATTAAATCGCCAAATTTGAGTTAAACTGCAGTTTCTAATGTTCTTCGAGGTTCATCGTCATCGTTACTTCTAAACCAACTCGAACGGCTCTGAGATTTTCACCTTTCTTTACAATCTGATTGAAGGACATGGCATTTTCTGAGAATGGTGGGCTAGTGCGCATTTATCTGAAGAACTAACCACTGCGCATTTCAAAGGACAATATTGACTTTGAATATTTTGGATTTTTGACTTTGCTAATATTTCATTCTGGAATAGGACTTACGTCGTCGTTTTCCGAAATAAAAGCAAAGTCCTTAATAATTTTTCTCTAAGGTTATCGACATTTATTCACGAGTAGACGACCGACCTAATATATCAACATAATATTTTTTGCTTCTGCTAAGTACCAACGGAATTTTTAATTAAAATCATTTAATATAATGAACTTTTCTAAGGTTAAAAAAAATATATTAATAAAAGCACAAAATTAATTAACTTGATTACGCGATTCCTATTGGTCCTACGATACTTCGCAAGGAAATTTAAGTGTGGAGCCAGAGGATTGGTAGTGTAACATCGTTCCAGCAGCTGAAAAAGTGTTAAAATACGGTATATTTTATCAATAGGGATGGATTGAGGATATCTTTATAAGGAATGGATAGAGCTGCTGTAACATAGTTTGATGACATAATGAAGATCGAAATTATTTTTATATTTATGGCTATTTCAAAGGACAACAAGGTCAGTAGCTGAAACTACCAGATTTTTTTGCAATTCAACTGTAATTATCACAACAAAATACAAAGTTCTCTAAACTGAACTATATAACTAATTATTACCTAACGATAAAACAAAAAATAAAGGTAACGCACAGATAAGAAACCATATTTTTCATTAAATCCTTGTAAAAATGAACAACTGTAAACGTTCCCCTACCAGTTACGTTACTGAAATGAATTCTGGAATAATGTTCTATGTCCCAGGCCCTGACAGTTTTAGGAAAGTTTACCCTGGCTCCACTTCTTTGTGGAATGATGAAATTGTCAATATGATGAGTTTGATAAATATGGATTGGTTACTATATTTGTGATATAAAATGAGCAACCTCATGATTTAAATAATTTGAATATTATTAAGCAGAAATTTCTGGCTAGTAATTATGAACTTATTCTACATACAGAACTTGTAATTTATTGAATCATGCTGAAGTATCGCTAAAACCTTACTATTGTCCCCCAATAGAATGCATTGGTTTGTTCTGGAGAAACTGCAACTTATGAATATATGACATAAATATAATATTAAAATTAAAATAAATTAACCTCTTCCTAAATCAACCTCTCCTGCATACATAGTTCCCATAGGTGGTTTTATTTTTAAAGGTTTAGAAGCCTGCGAATATGAATTTGTTTTTTGACTGTATCAGTCACTTTTTTGTTTTGTTTTGACTTTATCAGCTTTGAAATATACATAGATAAATCAAAGCGTAATGTAGAAGCAATAGAACTATTAGTTGTAAAAACAATTATTGAAGTTTCGTTTTGCACCAAGGATATCAACAACAAATGTTGCATCATCAACAGTGGCGTTTCCATGATTGTCATCAGTGTAAAAACTCAAGTAATGGATTTTCTAAACTTGCGTAAGGGGTTTTTCGTGACAGTCCATGTCTTTACAACAAAAAAGTGTCATTTATGATAACAAAAAGAAATTTTTTTTAGGTGTATTGGAGTCATGAGCGTACTAATTTCAATGTAACGCTAAAAACCACCAGCTAGAGACGCTTTCCGCTAGCCAGCTGGATTCAGTCTCCAAGCTTGAAACCATCAGCCAGCTGGAAACCATCAATGTAAAAAACTAAAAATCATCACTGTCATCAATGTAAAAACTCAAGTATCGGATTTTCTAAACTTGCGTAAAGGGGTTTTCGTGACAGTCCATGTTTTTACAGCAAAAAAGTGTCAGTCACGAAAAATCGATGGTAAGCAAAGATGAGTTCATTTCATTCATTTCTTGAAATAATGATAGCACGTAGAAAAAAGTTTTGTACTAATTTCAATTCAGCACTGAAAACCACAAGCCGGAAACACTTTCCACTAGCCAGCTGGATTCAGTTTCCAAGTCTAGCCCGTTCTCGCGAATAACGGTCTAGCAGCGTTCTGCTTGCCGTAAATGCTTTTTGCTTGGAAATAATTTATGGGAAGCTAAGCTAGCTTTGCTTTACAGTTCTTGAAGAAAGGCCTTCATTCTCAGACATGATTTTACCCTTACTATCATGGGGCCCACCTAGTCTCAAATACGCAATAAAAATAGTATTAGCTAAATTTAGAGATCATAAGCTCAAGCTAGTAAAATATAAAAAAAAAACTCAAAACACTATTCGCTATGAACAAGATTAGCCAAACAACGACCGGAAAATGTAGCCGTTGTGCCATCAGCAAATGATGTCAGGATATAATCTGAAATGTTGGGTCTCATGCTACCTACATAATCCAGGTAAAGAGTGTACAGAGGACTAATCCATATGGCAGGGGAGGGATAATGGGATGCATCCCTCTCCCCAAAATCTGGGAAGTTTGTCTTGTAGGGTTGGCATTCTTATAAATTTTGAGTAATACAAAAGAATAATGTACGCTATAAATCTTATTGTGATGAGGATAAAAACTGAATGATTTATTCATTTTATAAAATAAAATTTGAAACAAAACTGTCTTAAAAGCTAACCAAATTCATTATGGGTTTTAATCCCGTTGATTTTGAGTAATGATGCTCAATCTCCATACAATAATTTTGTTTAGTGAATATGCAGTTGGGAACAATTCCAGGCTGCTGCCGAGTAAGCGACGTACTGTTATAACCTCGGATTCCTGAGATCGTTGAACTCAAATCCCGCTTGTGCTTTTTTATTGTTTATATAGAAGTCTACACCCCTGTTTGTTAATTATTCGCCCATCATTTCAAAACCTAAATCAACAATTATAGAGTTTTTCAAAAAGAAACAGTTGGATGATAGCAGACCTTGATTGGTTGATAAAAACCTTAGTTGAAATAAGAAGCAATTAAAATACTTAAGGGGCATAGGTTTTTATATAGCTTTATCTATGAGCGGCCAGTTTCAATGTTGTGCTGCTATACTCCGCGATTTTTTCCCTGTGCAGTTTATGTTCACTGTGAAAATCACTCCTTAAACTTAGCCCTGTGTCATTTGTGCAACATACCTATTATAAGAAATTGTCTAGGAACTTTGAAAGAAGTAATTAATTTCTTTAGAATTTCATCTAAACGTTCTGGAATTTTAAACAAATTGTTCAAGAAAGTAATCTTATCACGGGATAAAAAGAATAAGATTGGACAAATTGTGTGAGACTAGATGGTGTGGAGCATTTAAAAGCAATCATTTTGTTTAAAGAAATGTTCATTACTATCTGTAAGGATATGAGGGACGTTTAAGAACATCTTGGCTCAGATTCTGAATCTTCAAGCAAAACTTAGTCTCTTCTATCTGCTAATGAGAGATGCAGTTTTGTTGCACATACGGTTACTGTTAAAGATTTTAGCCTGTCACACAATTTGTTGACACCTTTGCAGTTAGAAACTATAGATCTCGTATGCTCTCTTAAACACGCTGACAAATTTAAGAACAAAAATAGAGACATGAGAGAGAGGAGGAAAGGTATATTTCATCCCCTTTTTATTGAAGGGACTGAACTGTGTCAAAATTATAAAATTAGCAGAGTGTCCAGGTGAGCTCCAAAACAAACGTTTAGGAATAATTACGCAACAGCTTCAGACGATCCTGATGTATTGCTGACTTTCTGTGTTTATCCCGTTTATGGACTACTTTCAGCAGCAGCTGCATCAATGATTCCTTAGTCACAGAGAGTTGCTAGAGTCACTGCAATACCTATTTCCTCAGCACTGTATTTCCCTCGATGAAGAAAAAACAAAGGATGTATGGGATACCTGACCTTATTTTTGGTATGTTGATGCAGACATGATGCAGCATGTTGATGCAGACTGTTATAAAAGAAGCTTCCAAGCTGAATTAGATCTGTGGAGGAGAATGTAGATACAGTCTGGACACGTGGCACCAAAATGTTTCATAAGGTACTTAAAAGAATGCGAAAAAAATTTTTTCTCAACTTTACATCGATTTTTGAAGATCGGTGCAACAATTCCTGTCACTACGGCTACCTGCGAGTGTTCTTTTTCTACCCTGAGAAAAGGGAAATCTTATACCAGGAGGGCCTCAAGTCAGGAACGGCTTAATGTATTGGCCTGATTATGCATACACAGGGATGTTCCAGTCGCTACAGAATGCATTTTGGAGAAACTAGCCCACAACAAAAAGGCGGCTATCCACCCCCCCCCCCTCATAAATTTATCGCTTGGTTTGCCCCTGCCTAATGGCACACTACAAGACACTTGATATGGCCAAAAACAAGCTGTGTAAATCATAACGCCTCCTGCATGCATAAGCTCCCAGCTAATTTAAACTAACGCTTCTTGAATTCTACATTTTCATGCCGAGGCTCTTGATACAAAAGAAATATATGGTTGCTTATTTTCATATCCCTTTAAATGGAAGAAAAAGTTATATTTAAGGAGTGCTAATTTACGAAAACGATGATTTCCAATCATTTTCAATAAAGGTGCCAAAAATGTATTTTTCAAATTCTAGGGCTTAATTATTGTTTTTTTTGTATTATTTTAGTGAAAAAATGTTAACATACCGTATGATATCCTGACAGAGAAGCACATACGGTAGCACTGTACTATCTAGTTTCCCTTTTAATCCCATTTGTGGACCAACTCATGAAATCGCTCGAATTTTGATTCAAAAGCACAAAACTATTCTGAAAGGCTTTTGTGGAATCCTCCTATCTTTTGTTGTAAAAGAGCCTATTGGTGATTAAAAAAAAACTGATCAAAATACGTGCCTCAGACCCGACAAGCTCAGAATCAATCGTTTATGTTGAGCTTGAACTATGGCGGACTAAGTGGCTGAAAGTAGCTCCTAGTAGTTTTACAAGACGACTGCAAAGAGCGTGGCTGAGTGTGACCAAAGCATGGTTTCTGTATCTCTAGATGAGATTCTGGAAAACTTTGCTCTTAACTCGCCTTTTAGGTTGCGATTTGCAATATAAGTTGAGTCTCAATTTCTTGATATGGGCAATTTTAGCTTCATAGACGGTGTGTGATATAATGAGCCCTTTATCTGCTATTTTGAAGGATTTACCCTCGAAGCAAATTCCTGCGCACGCGCACGGATGAAGGAGTGGAGCGCAAAATAAAAGAAGCTCATGTGGACACTTGACTTCATCCAATTCTTTTTCATGTGAAAAGTAGCCTTATGTATTTCTAACAAGAAAATAAAGAATCATCTCTTATAAACAAAATTGAGCCCCAAAAGGGTGCCTTTCACGTCAAGTGATTATAATAATGATTAGAGACAGGACAATGTGGCGTTTTCTGTGTTTAATCATCATCAAATACTGTCTTAAGCTGGAGAGTTCTGTTTAAGTGTGATATGTGCAAATTCACTGCATTGGCAACAATATGCTAATCTGAGAAGTTCAAAGCAAAGACTTTTTCAGTCAAAAAATTAATCAGGCTTGCCAATCATGAATTTCGAAGTGGATTCTGCTCTGGATATCTTATGTCTATGATTTATTTATGATATATTATGATATACTATGATATATTATGGATATCTATGAATATATTATGTCTCGTCCATTTTCACTTCTACTCCCAATTAAAATCAGAAATAATGACGGTTTTATAGAGATGGAACAGAAATGC
Source organism: Artemia franciscana (assembly GCF_032884065.1). Taxonomy (NCBI): domain Eukaryota; kingdom Metazoa; phylum Arthropoda; class Branchiopoda; order Anostraca; family Artemiidae; genus Artemia; species Artemia franciscana. The sequence continues at coordinate 1,288,615 of NC_088874.1, forward strand.
TCCAATGAATGGGACCTAATTTCTTAGGATTTGGCGACACGTGCAGAAACCTGTAAAAAAGATATTGACCATCACTAAGGTTGTCGAAGGTCATATTCGCAATGCGTAAAGCATACATTTTATTATTTTTACTATTATATTTTTTTAAATTTATAATGCGTCTATGGTGGAAAGCACCTAAAGTTCATTTACTCTAATTATAGGGGATACGTTTTGGCGCAGGGTTGCCAAAGGGATACTTTTAGTGCTTTTTTGACACTTTTTCACTCTAGGTGAAACCGTACCACTATTGGGTGAAAAAAGGCAACTTTTTGAAAAAAAGGACACTTTTTGGCATTTTTTCAAAATCAATACCATATGTATTTATTTTCAGTTGTTTTTTTTACTGCAACTGCTTTTAATTTGTGCTTTGTGCTTTTCAGGCTCGTTTTCGTCTTAGGGATTTTTTTTGTCGTATCCGCACTGCTTTCCTTTTCAAATGCGCGAAAATTCAAATGTGTGGTGAAACAAGTGACTTGCTCAAGAGAGGTTAGAAAAAAAATTTGATAAAAAAAAACTGAAGCAAGCATATAACTGCTGGTAAGTAAAAGCTTTAGGTGTTTTATGACTTGTAGTCTACAGGAGTATGCAGAGGTGCGACCTGGATAGTAGTTAGTAGCGAACTATTTGATCCTGATCTGATTTGCTGCTGCTTAATCATTTTTTTGGACGAGGGTGAACCTCAGTTGATTTTCTGGATTAAGACACTAGGCTTTTGGTAAATATGCAGTTTAGGTTCACATGCATTAGAGAGGGTGGACCGTGTCCCATATGGGTACAGTCTAACCCACTAGAAATTTCTCTGGTAACTGTCAAGATGATGTAATACTGTCATAGATTGAACATCACATCCAGTGTACTAAGCGCTAATTAACGAAATGTGCTTTTTTGCCTAAAGTGATGAAAGGATGCGAGAACGGCAGTGAAAAATGTCTTGTTTTAGATGCTGTAGCCTGGTGGACTGTTTAGAGAAGAAACAGGAGACTATTATTGAAACCAGCCAAGCTGGACCTCTGTATAACGCTTCTGAATTGGAATCCGATTCATTCTGTATCTGCTCACTTTTCGTAAGCCTTCTTAACCTGAAATGCACCATATGTGAAATCCAGCACAGTCTTTCCCTTGTAAAGGTCTCTTCATGCTGGCGAAGATGGCAAAGGCCTAGCTCAAAATATTTCAGATTTGCTTAGACATTTGTTGTGAACCATTCTGCTTTTGGTGAAAAGGATTGTGATTAAATAAGCTTTTCCATTGTCTTTTACAGACACCGTTGACCTCTTCTCAGAAGAAAGAGAGTAGGCAGAGAGAAACGGTCCTCAAAAAAACATCACTATTCTTAACACCAAAAAGCCTTTTTCTTTGGTTTTCTGTGCTTTTTCTTTTTTTTTCAACATTTGATTAAGCATATGTAATATTTGTCTTGTCACTATTTGCAAATAATTTGACATTTCTTTGTTTTTTGAAGAATAAATTAGCTTTATACAGAACAAGTGATATTTGTCTTGCCATTATTTCTCTCCTTATCAAGTTTGATCTCTTCGTCAATTGATCTCATGAATACATTAATTATTGGATGAAATAATGATGTGGTTGTGTATTCTTGCGAGAGCAGCGTTATCAAACGCATTGGCGAAAGCCAGGTGAAAAGGACGTGAAGCACGTTCCAAGCCAAGCGCGTTTCACACGCTTTTGATATCAGTCTGCGGGAAATGGTTAACAAAAATTTTGCAGAAGATATGATGTGCTACTGAAGGAAGAGAGGGAGCGAGGGCAATTAAGCTGTGTCGGCAGTGACAGACATCGTATCTGTGGTGTGCTGGCGCAAATCTTTTAAGCCCTGTCTTCATTATGGCGTTTTCCGGCCGAGGCGGCTCATAGTGAAGACAGGTTTTCTCGCTCTACAGAGTAGACATTTTGGCTGAAAATGTAAAAACTAAACAAGAGATTTTTTCATTCATCTTAGTTGTACTCCAACTTTTGTTTACGTTCCTGTAACACGGCAAACGCAGCACAAATGATTCAGAATCATCTGCAGTTCCTGAAATAAGACTGCACTTACGATTTTTTTGCCAAAAACGACGAAAATGAAAACGGTCGTCCAAAAAGCGGCAAATCCTGCTCTGGTGCCGGAAAACGCCATAAAAAAATAAGAATTTGCTGAGTTTTCAGAAGAAGAATAACTAGTACAATCGAAGGTTCGAGAGAACCCGAAAAGTTGTACTGAATTCTTTTTCTTCTTCGCGTATTAGGCGATTTGAGGTTTTACATGGGATTTTACTTATTTGAAGAATCGCTTTGCTTTTACTTGAGCAAGAAGAGCGTAAATCTGGCCCTGGAGTGGCGAGAAAACCATTTGTAGCCTTTTTTGTCAACTTTTAAAGTATATTGGCTTATTTTCTAGGAGAACTTTTGAGAACGATTTGAGGTTTTACATGGGATTTTACTTATTTGAAGAACCGCTTTGCTTTTACTTGAAAAAGAAGAGCGTAAATATGGCCCTGGAGTGGCGAAAAAAACCATTTAAAGCCTTTTTTGTCAACTTTTAAAGTATATTGGCTAATTTTCTAGGAGAACACTAAAAGTGTCCCTTTTTTGTTGAATTTGACACTTTAGTCCCAAAAAGTTTTGGCAGCCCTGATTTATCGTAAAATTTAAAAACCAAAGCTATGGATCTCCATGTGGAAAACAAAGAAAAATTATCTTCAAATGATGAATCGGTAGTTTTTCATATTAAAAGAACTTTTGCATCTATTATAAGTACTTGGAATAGCTATTGGGCTAAATGAGGAGATCTTGGAAAGCTGTTTAATTGGACAAATGAAAGTTTCAATAATCTTCTTAAGCTTAGACCCTTAACTAGGCTATGCCATGGGAAAGTTAAAGGAAACTTCTAACTCTGATGGGTAAATACTTACACGGCTCCATAATTGAGGCAAGGAAAAAATAAATTCACTGTTCATTGCCTTTTTACACTCTCTTCAAATATAATAATCATTTCACTTGCAAATCTGATTCTAAGCTGTTTAATGGACCCTAAAGTTACACCTGATTGATTATTTTTGACACAGTAAGTGAATAAGGAATAAAGTTTAAAATATACCAAATTGGCTAATTGTAAATAGGTTTTTTCCAAGTCATATATTTACAGGCATTGATAATAAACAATAAAATTCCACTTAGCCTAATAATTAGATATAGCCTATAATAAATCTGATAAAATTCTAGTTTAGTGACTTTTGGCTATTCCAATGCTAAAAATGTTGTTTTGTCAAAATTTCAACATGTCATGTAGCCTAGGCAAATTTCATGGCCCTCTAGAGGGAGAAGCAGTGGAGATGCATACTTTAAAATACCTTCCCAGGATAAGCTTTTAGACCCATCCCTGAAAGTTTCATTTTTCCTAACCCCTTTCCAAGATAGCCAAAAGCCACTAAACTAGAATTTTATCATAAATCTTTTATCACTATCATTTTGAATGATGTTTAGTGATGCTTTGTTTTTTTTTTGCAAACAGGTTTTTTGATTTGTGAAAGCCATTAGATCTATAATCTGACTATGAAAGACTTTCATATCTGTTAGAAATTAGATAAAAAGAAACTTACCAAATTCATCCTCATTCTTACCTCAGCAAAGTTCAACAATTTATTTATCAGTCCTGGTTCGACTTCGCTGAGGTAAGGATGCTGGGACTGTTTTGAAAAAATATTCATTTTAGTTTTATTGATTTTATCCTCTTGTAAGTTGTTTTTTTTTATTTGTATTGCTGAGGACGGCCCTTGGACATAGGGCCGAAATATTCATTCTAATTTGTTCCCCACTGTCTTAAAAAAATTCCCTATTGTTCTTCTTGTTTTTGGTGTTTGTGATGGAAAGACAGCGTGGTCTTTGTTGTTAATAAAGCTATCGTAGGCTAGGTTTAAAAGAATATATTTGATCCTTACTGAAGTGTAAGCAAGAACTTGAATATTAAATGCTGTCCTTTCATCTCAGGTGCAGGCATCAAATGATTGGAGTATTGTTTCAAAATACTCAGCTGCACATCATGGATATTATGATGATCCTTCTTTGAAGTACTTTGTTGCAAAATTATCTAGAAGAAGCCCGATTCTCCACAGGGGGTATTGGGTTAGAGCGCAGGCTGTTGATTATGTTATAAAGTGGTTCCAGTCAATAGTAGAGAAAAGGGACATCAAAGATTCCCAGGTTTGTTGATTTTTTCTAATCATAATTTATCTAATCAAGATGTATAATTTTTCTACTCAAAATGTATAACCAGTGACTAAAATTTGAAATTTGCAAATAATAGCATTTAATAATATGGATCAGCATTGATGCTGATAGTAAATAAAATAATATTTAAGACCATAGATACTCATAGATTCAAATCTAAAGGAAGGCTTTGAGAATCGTGTGATTTTTCAGGGAAGACTTTGGAACATGGCAATTTTAGGTCCAAAAGAAAAATCTATCCACGTTTTGTGAAACTTGTTTTCAGACGAATATTTCCTGACCTCAATCCTCAAAACCAGGTAGATTCATTTAATTTTCTGAGAATGCATGGTATGTTGTTTGGGGTTATACACGTTCAACCAATAGGTCATATGGGTTTGTATCTCTTGATATACGCGTTCGACCAATAGGTCGTATGGGTTTGTATCTCCTGATTTATCTGTGCCTTTTGTAATCACTAGCTTGCTTGGGTGTCACTTAGGTGAATATTCACTGAAATAGATCATGTATCACTTAACTTGCTATTGGTTGGGGGTTGTTCACCTGCAGCAACTGCCTGCAATTAAAAACAGGAATTTAAATAATGTAACAATGCTTCATCACACAACAATTAAAATACATATACAATACAATTATAATAAATTATACAGTTTTACATTAGAACCGTTCACATTCTTCTAGATATAAAAATTTAAGCAGATAAAATAAAGATAGTAAAAACAAATAAAATAGTAAGTAGGATAACTCTATAATAAAATAATGCGGGAGGGGGCATCAGGGGCTGCAATATTAAAATAATATGGGGCTATCTCTCACTTATCTCGCTATTTATAGGGGTTAATCACCAGCAACAAGTGCCTGCATTTATAAACTGGAATCAAAATAATGCAATTTGCATTATCAAAAAGTAATTGTAATGCTTATACAACTCAATTATAATCAATAATTGAAATTACTTGTAACCTATCAAGATATAAAAATATGAACAAAAAAAAAATGCAAATACGACAACTCTAAAACAAAACATTCAGAGAAACTTCTAGGGTATGAAGCAAACCAGTAGTCTTAACCAAGTAACGTAATAAGTTTGTGCTTAGTCATCCAGCTTAAATTCGAGAAAAAATGGTGGAGAGAGCACTAGTCATTTGTCTGAGAATGGGCTAACCTGCAGCATGGTATAACGTTGGGTTTGTATTTCTATAAATGCGCCAAGGAGAAGGGTTTTGTGGCATTCTTAGCACTTGGGTTTTGGGTGAAATGGAGTGTAAGAGTAATGTAAGTGGAGGTTGGAATATGCAACCTCTGCTGCTTATTCTTTCAGAACAGTTTAGCAATTTAACCATTAACCAAAATTATTTCTAAATATTTAATCTAGAGTATATCCTTTAAGAAGATTATGTTCCAAATGTCCCTGATGGATAATTTACTGTCTACTCTGTTTATTAATTAAATAATAAATTAATAATTGAACTTATCAATTAACCTTTACTCTATTCTAATTTGTGTTACGTTTTTCTTTCGTATATCAAAACGCTAGGTTTTACCATATTGTAGGTTTGGTACCTTATGCCATGCTAACAAGGTTTCTGGGCATTCAAACTTTACAAGTTCCGTTTTTAGTGATTAGACCCGAAAATTTAGTGTTCACAATGGGCGTCATGAGAGTGCTTCTTAGACCTCGCTTAGTATTAAACAAAATCGAATCTCTAGGATATATTATATTTGGTGAAGGATCTGTATGAGCCAGTATGTTGGAAATATATGGCATATTATTGGAATGCTTTTCGTGTATGGTAATTTTTTTTTACTTAATTGAGATTTTCACCCTTTATAAAGTCTCAGTCACTTTATGTTAATGAAATTGTTTGAAAGTTATTACGAGATACTAGAAAATTTGATAGTAATTTTGTTTCAGATTCTCATTCTTGGTGCAGGTTTTAACACCATTCCCCAGAAATACAAGCACACCAAGATTCGATTTTTCGAAGTAGACTTGCCAAGTGTTGTCTCAAGGAAAATTGCAATTTTAAAAGAAAAATGGAATATACTTTTCCCAGGCACTGGTAAAACATTTTTATATTAGTCTCTCAATTATAGGAATTCAGTTGTGTAGAAAGTATTAGGCTCTCTGCTCTAAAAAAAAATTTAACACATAATATTATTCCTTGAATTAACTGCTAATATGATCAGATAAATTGCTGATCCATGTGGCTTATTCTTAAAAAAAAATGGAAAAAAGTTTTAAGAATCTGGTATTAATTTTACCAGTTTCGAAGTTCAATAGCACAAAATAAATACAAAAAAAAAGATATTCATTTCACTTTCTGACAAAAAATTCCCGAATATACCTTAATACAAACTTGCGGCAAATTGGCCAATGTAATTAAAAAAAGTAGATATAAGTTTGGTTATTAAGATATAAGTAGACACGAGTGGAGAAACTAAAGTTTTTTTTTATTTTTGGTTGTTATTCAAAAATAGTTTCTGGTATCCTATAAAAAAGCCTTTTTCAGAATCCAGCTAGATACAGCTAAACAATTTTAATTGTTTAAATAATTTTAATAAAATAAACAATTTTTAATAAGAAATTGTTCAATAATTCAATAATAAAAAAATAATAAAAAATAATAAAATAATAAAAAAATAAATAATAATAAAAAATAAAATTATTTTTAAATAAAAATATTTAATAAAAACAAAAATTTTAGAAAAATTTTAGAAAATTTTAAAAATTTAATATTAGAAGAGAAACATGAAAGGGATTAAGGATTGATACCTTAACATAAGTTTCAAAAATAACTTATAACTAAAATTTTCTTCTTTAAATATTTAAATAAAAATAAAAATAAAAATTTAATTTAATAATAATAAAAATATTTTTAAAATAATAAAAAATAATAAAAAAAATTCAATAATAAATAATAATTTTAATAAACAATTTAATTTTAATATGAAAAGCTCTATCTTCTTGCAGTCTATTTGTATAAGAATAGGAGAAATTACTTGTTTCGGAAAAAGACAGATACTTCCGAGGATCTTATAGATATGGCTGTATATAAGTTGTCTAAGAAAATATCAGCTGCAGATGGTTATATTTAGCACTTGTTCATTTTCATCAGATCTATTGATGATGCTGCTGCTGCAAGAGATATTACTGATGATGATGATGCAAAATATTAGCTGTAAATAATTATATTTAGTACTTTATCATCTCAATCAAAGCTATTGATGATGTACTGGTGACGATGATGTTGCAAACAAATTTATTGATCATGATGATTCTGCAGAATATTGAGCATAAATGATTATATTTAGTGTTTACTGATCTCAATTGTAGCTATTGATGATGTACTGATGGTGATGCTGCAAGAGATCGTACTGATGATAATGATGCTGCTGAATATTGACAGCAAATGATTATATTTAGTAACTACTGACGTGGCTATTGATGACTTAGTGACGATAAGGATGACGTTTGATGATGCATAACATACGCTATCAAGTATTTAATTTAAACTAACTTGACTCAAAGTTAAACATATCCATTATTATCGTTTTATGTCCTTTTTGTGAACTTTTTATCGGTTTGTAAACAATATGTTTATAATTCCGTTGAAAAGTAATTGTCTTGTCATAGTCTATGAATTGAAATTGCCATTTTTGTCTGTGTTCAAAGTTAGACGCCAACTTTCAGTCTTTTGCTTAGACTTTAGCTGTTGCTGAAAACTTGTTCTTGTGTTTTCTTGACTCATAGATGTAAATTTTGTTTCTGTCTTTAATTATGAAAAAAAATCCCCTATTACTCTTTCCCAACTTTTTCTTGGATTTAGATTTTGAAGTTGTTCATTTAAATCAGTGACAGCTCAGAGACTGTATAATAAGTTGGCTACATTCATAGATACACAAAGTACTAACTTTGGTTGTTGGTGAATGGGACTTGGAGTCAAGAGTATAGTCCAGGAAGGAGGTATTTTGATTAATCTTAAGAACTGAAGTTGAGAATCAACCCATCTACTGACCCATCTACTATGCGCTGATATCCCTGTGTTTTTGACACTTCTTCTCTTTGGGATGGAACTGCAATCCTGGGTTTTACCTAAAATTGTGAAAAATTGTAAATTGTATTTTGTTAAAAATTGTGAAGAGCTCTCAGTGATGACTGCTTAATGGGATAATTTATTTAACATATTCTTTGAACCATTAGCTTCAAGGTGTGTGACAACCCTTTGCCACTTCTCCTCTATTGTACATCAGTCATCAAAAACATAAATTTTTGAGGACAAATTTTCCTGAGGTCCCTGTTGAGTATCTTATTGTTCATTATTATTAGGAAGGCTGGAGCCACTATAAGTGAGTTGAAGCTCAGGCCTTCAAGGTTCACTGCCTCTAAAATTCCAAAATTATGTTACATTTATGGTTGGGGGGATGATGGGTTCGGCCTCTCCACCATTACCATATATCTCGCCAGCTGTCTGACTTCTCCTTCCCTTACTATGTCCTCCAGAAATATGTTTAGCCGGTGTCTAATCCTAGCTGGACATTCTTCTATCAGATACCTTCTTGTTGCCACTGCCATCTAATATTTTTGGCATAATGGGGACTCAACCTCTCCCTTGTTGAGTGCCTTAGTGGGACCCTTGGCAATATCTTAGTTGATATACACTGACATTTTGTACATCAGTTAAATTTATGTTTTAATGTCTTATATCCTATACCCCCCAATTTTGATACACCTAACTAAGAAAGAATGACACCTTCTATGAATGATGCTAAAGTTGCTGGCTGTATGAAGTACAACGACATAGTTTAGATCAAATATTAATGTATATTATTGCATTAATTAACAATATCATTAATATGTTAATGTGCACTAAAGGCTCGTATTGATCCTGGAATAGACACACAAAAATTAAAACACTATTGCCTTACAGTGAGGTTGTAGGGTGTCAACGGTGGTAGGGTACAAACATTCTATACCACTTGAAGATTTACCAGAAAATAAAAATATATCAAGCGTAAGTAGTTTGCAATAGTCATTTCCAAGATGAAACGGCTTCAGTTGATCAAGTACAAAAATGAAAACTCTTCGAAAATATTATTTTGAAAATATTGAAATCCTAAAGACGTTTAATCTTGAAACATTGTTTTAATAAATGTTTTAATCAACATAAAATCCTACTGTAAATAAAAGCACCCTGTGCTCACAGTTTTAAAGCACTTTGATCCAGTCATATAATATTTGAAAATTGCAGAAAAATAAAAAATTTTGGGTGTATAAAATTCTAATTTGGAATTTTGTATATTAGGTAGTAGATCTCTTTACTAAGTGAAAATGCCTTTTTAATTCACATTTTCGATCTTTCGACATAACACTTGGGCTTTTTTCAGATATATGTGCAGGCATACCTGCCCACAGTGAGGGGTTAGGGGCTCCCTTTAAGACTAAAGGCAAAAAGACTGCTACCTGAAGGTTTGCAAAAAAAAAGATCTCAAGCATGAGTAGCCTGCAATAGTCGTTTTCAAGCTTAAATGGCTTGAGTTGATTAAGTGTAAAGATGATAATTATTTGAAAATGTTATTTTTAAAATACTGAAATATTGAAAATATGGTATGAACCGTTGCCAAATTATTCGTCGGTGAAAGTAAAATAATCAACTTAAAAAATCCTTCTGTAAATGAGAGTATGATATTTGTGGATAGAAAAAACAGAGATTTTTTGGTAATTTTTAAATCAGGAAATTCGCCTATTATTTAAAAAATTATTTACTAAGTGTAAATGCGTCTTAATTCATTATTTATTAATGTATTTTGTTTGTAGTTCTTCTTCTTTTCTTACTTAATGGTTAATAGGGATTCTTCAACTAAAGAAGGGAGCTCTCAAAGTTATATGTAGAGTTTTATATCTGCACACAAGTTAGAGGTGGGGGCCCTGGTCGAGACTGGTCTGCGTGAGCTCCCTCCTCTTACCGGGAATATGTATAAAGCTAACGCTGAAATATTTATGTTTTAAGGTTTTATCTCCCCCTCCCTTTTTAGAAAAGAAGTTTCTTATTGTAGTCAGCCTTAGCTAATACTCCTTCAAGTCCTCCTATAATGAAAGAAAGGTTGAGATGGCTAGGCCACGTTCTGCGAATGAAAGATGACAGATTGCCGAAGATTTTCCTTTTTGGCCATCCATTTGGGGCTAAACGGAAAACATGTCGTCCTCGTCTGGGGTGGTTTGATGTCATAAATAAAGATTAAAAACAAATGAGAACTTCCTGGGAGGGTGTAAAGAGGGAGGCCTTGAATAGATTGGGTTGAAGGAGGAGCATGCGTAGCTGTGTTGGCATCAGGCGGCTTGGTGCTGCGGTGAGTTATTAGTAGTAGTAACAGTAGTAGTAATGTTCCTCATTGGTAACTCATTTTCCTTTTTTAAAGACTATGTATCCGACTCTGATAAAGAACTCCGGTCAAGTCACTTCACCATCATATGCTCTGATTTAAGGAAAACTGGGGAGTTGCAAGCAACTTTGGAACGCCTTGGATTAAGAAAAGATGTACCGACTTTGATTGTATCAGAAGTGGTGTTGGCATATTTACACGAAAAAGAGTGAGTGAGTATCTATGTCAACGTGTCTTTGAAAGCCATTAGTGCTTAGATTAGGAACCGCATATTTTTTCATAAGGTAAATTCCGCCAATATTCAAGATTCCGCCCATATTCATGGGTGGTATCGGCGGAATATGGGTGGTATGTATGAATTTCCGCCCATATTGCGTTTTATGGGTAAAACCTTAAAAACAGGTATTGTCAAAAATAATATGAAATAAGTAAAAAAAATCAAACTAATCAAACAAAATAAAAATAACGAAGAAAACAATGTAATAACATATGAAAATAATTTCTTAGTCTACACTGTCTCCATTACAGGATTTAACAAATAATAATATACAAATAATGGGTATAATATTAAAACTAGCACTGGAACAAAAAAACAAACAACAAGCTTTAAATAATAGAAATCTGAATATTTCGACTCCATGTCCGGGAGCCTTTATCAGAAAAAAAGGTAAATTAAGCTAAATTAAACACAACACGCAAAGAAAACAAACAAATACAAACAAATAAATCTCACATCTTTATATTGTCTCTGACGAAATTTCAGATTGTCTCTGGTATTGTTTCAATTTAGTAGTGAGATATCTTACTAACTTTCAAATATCACTGAGTCAATCACTGCAAATAGCATATATACGCAAACACAGAATGGCCTATAGAGACTTTGAAGGAACCTGATAGAGGCTGCCAGGGTTTTAGCCTGATTATGGAGGTTTGGCAGAATCTTTTGAGTTTGGAAATAAACTGAAGTGGAGTGTAAAGATTTAAAATTAGTCCTTCTTTCTATAGAAGGGACTTTTCAAGCTTTTTTAAGCATGTAAGAGTAAAGTATTCTAGCCTCCGTCTAAGATTTTTTTTTTGTATGCTTTTGGACTGACACAAACCAATCCCCCCTCCCAATATTCGGTGTATTTCTCAGTTCGGTATTAAAAAAAAATATATAATTTTTTTAACGAACGTAAAGAGCAAACTTAGAACTCAAAACAAACAAAAATGACTCTATTATAAGAGGGTGTGTGGGGGGGGGGTCCCAGCCCCTTTGGTTCTCGCTCTGTTTTTGAAGGCTCTCGAAAGCTCAGAACCTAACTGGGCAAATGGGTGCTGAGATAGGACTTAAAATAAATGAAAATGATTATATTGTAAGAGGCGGCTTCTTCCCCGCCCCTCCATTTCTCGATCTGTCCTTGACAGGATATTCAGTTCAATAAAGAGAATATGGATGCTTCCTTTGATTTGGAGGGGTGCATTTGGACGAGGAGGGCAAATGGGTGCTGAGGTAGGACTTGAAATAAATGAAAATGAATATATAATAAGAAGGAGGCATCTTCTCCGCCTCTTTAGCTCTCGACATATCCTTGAAAGCTCATTCAAATAAGCAAAGAGAATATGGGTGATTTCTCTTAATTTGGAGGGGGTGTATTTTGACTAAGTGGAGTCCTGGGTGGCGAGATAGAACTTGAAGTAAATGGAAATATTTCTATTATTAGAGAGGGGCTTCTTCCCCTTCCCTTCAATCCTCGATCTGTCCTTGAAAGCTGTTTCAGATCAGCATAGAGAAGATGCTTACTTTCATTTTGAGGGATATATTATGGCTGAGTGGGCAAATGGGTGCTGAGGTGGCGATTGCTCCCTTTGCTTCCTATTGTGGGAACGATAGTTCCAACTAAAAAACGGTGATTATTAACTATCTAAGTATGGTGATATACCAAGTTGAGCTTTTTGCGTAAAGACTGGGGATCTAAGGGGGGTGGAAGCCTCTCTCATATGCAGGAAAATTAGGTTTAATTGCATTCAGCTAATACACCTAAATAATCTATTATTCTTGAAATTATTGATTGGCAAAAGTAAAAATTTAGTGCAGCTCCAGACAGACAGACAGTGCTGTCTTTTATATTCAGGATAATCGTGCATATGATGTAAAAAACGGACGGAAATTAAATAGAATAGTAAGTTTTTGCAAATGAATGCAAAGAGTAATGTTAAAAGTGCCAATGCCTTTGAAAACAAGATATTATTGCCCCGCAGACCTATCTTACGTTTTTTCATGGTTAAAAAATGTTTTTTTATATAGTTTTATTTTGGTTATTAGAAAATCATGAAGTTGTTAGGGCATTATCATGTCTTTTTCAGTGTTGCCACATTGAACCATAAAAATAAATAGGCAAAACTAGTTTTTAAATTTAGCAATGTTTATGTCTCTAAAAATTCAGATATTAATAATCTGTTGATCCCCAAAGATAACTATATATTCAAGGAAAGAAATATCTTCTAAGGCTGTTTAGTGCCGCTTATATTTAGCTTTTTTTGCTGATTTTTCGCGTTTCTTTTTCTTGAATTTTGGCACCCACTACTACCAAAACTGTATTGAAGTCTTCTTCATTGAAAATGGAATTTTGAAAAAAAATTATTTTTAAAGATAAATATGGTGGTGTAAGTTTCAACTTAAACAATTTCGAACAATCACGTTTAATTTTCACTGCCCATGGTACTTTAAACTTTTAAACGTTACCCTATGTAAGGTGTACCCCCCTCCTAACACCCACTTGTAATTTCCAACTGGCAATATTTGTTATATAAAATACATTCAGGAAAGAACTAGTTTAACTTTCAATAGAGAGGGGGCTAGGTTGATAGTTTCCAGCCCCTCTCATACGTATGATAATCTCCGTTCATTTGAAGCCTTAAAATTGCTTTTTCACTTCATAGAAAAATAATTATTTTTGTTTAATGTTTGAAATGAATTCCTTTTTGCTTTCTTTGCTAGTTTTCAGTTTTAGCTTTCTTTATCTATGAACTAATATGTCTTATATGTAGTATTTAATATGAATTATTTTAGTATTTCTTTTTATCTTTAAAATGCTCTTAATTGAGCTGATAATTGATTTTGAGATGCAAATACTTTTATTCATAAGGGAATGTCTGAAGTGTAGTTTTAAAAATATTCTTCTTGCTGGGTTCTTTTGGTTAAGTTTTTTCACTTGTTTTTTAGCTCCACAAATGTTATTAATTGGGCTAATAACCAATTTATAAATGAAGCTCCATTTATCTACGAACAAAGATGTCATGAATATAATGCTCAATATGTATTCGATTTTACTTTTATTAGCTCACCAGTCTTTCTAATTTCTGTTGCTTTTTCTCTCTACTATGTCTTTCTTTTTATTTTCACAGACGTTATTTGTTGTGCTAATAACAACCTTTTAGATATAGTTCCATTTTTCTACGAACAAGGATGTCATAAGTGTAATATCTAACATGGATTTGATTTCACTCTTTTATTAGCTTTCTAGTCTTTCTCCCTTCCCTTGGTTTTTCACTCTATTATGTCTTTCTTTTTATTTTCCTGGAAGATACTGAAAAACAACGATTGATCATTTGGCATATATTTAGTAAAAAAAAAGAAAAGGAAAAAAGAAGAGATACAGTTTGTTATAGAAATGCTGACGACGTGTTGTGCTAACGGGTATCAAAACGCCTGAAGATTCAGCATCTTTGATCCTGACCAAAATTTTATGATATATTTTTGAGAGGTGCTTTTTGTGGAAGGGAGATAAATTTGGTTTATTCTTATTTAATTTGATTTGATTTCACTTTTTTATTAGCTTTCTTGTCTTTTTCCCTTTCCCTTGGTTTTTCACTCTACTATATCTTTCTTTTTAGGTCCACTGATGTTGTTAATTGGACTGGAAGCTACTTTACAAATGCAGCTTTCTTCATTTATGAACAAATATGTCCTGAGGATCCGTTTGGTCAGATTATGTGCTCACACTTTATTGCTCAAAACGCAGCCCTGCTTACTATTCAAAAACGACCCCACGTTGAAGACCACAGAAAACGTTTTCTGTCGGCTGTAAGTTTATTTATCAACGTTACGGCTTTCTAACTTTTAGCTTTCTAGCTAAGTCTCATCAAACCTCTTAACTAGGTCTAACGCTAAAATTCAAGTTAACCCTTCCTTCACACTAAGGTTGCCAGGTTTTGCAAACCCCCTATATTCTAAATTCTGAATGTGTTCTAAATATGTACCTATGTACTATATTCTAATGTATATGTACTATTATATATGTTCTGATGTATATATTCTAATGTATATGTAATGTATATACATACAATGTAGAATGTATTATGTACTATACAAATATGTACTATATTCTAAAGCACTGGTTTTGATATTCCAGTATAAAATACTAATGCTGCGATCTTTTCCTTCTGTTTCATTGTTGATAGCAAGCTGATGGTATTCTAATCCTGTTTGGGCGATTACCCAGGAATATTTTCTGGGGAGGTAGGATGAAATGGTAATTGGAGCAAAAAGGGCCCAAAGACCAAGGAAAATTTAGGATTTTGAACATCCCAGATCCTGCTGAAACTGATTGGAAACTTTTTACGAAAAAAGCAGAGAAAATATAACTACTGATTGCAGCACAGGCCCGCTTGAGGCCAACACAGCGGCGCAATGCTGTGTCAGATTCCCCCTTGGGATTGCCACTCCTTGAGTGCCTTTTGACTGCCTTTAGTGTCTTCAACTGAATCTTAATTTAATTAATTAAGATTTAATGAAATAATAAACTGAAAATCGTTTGATACTTAAATAACATAAAATTTAAGTATAATAAACAATTAACTAACGAAGAACTTGCTTATGAAGCAAGCTCTATTCATTCCAAATTTTGCTTATATTAGACAAAAGATGAAGGATTCCTCAATAAAACAACTTAGGCCTTGAACAAAACATACGGTTTAAGAATTTGGCTAGAGAGTGCTAGAATAGTTGCTAAAAAAGACCCCTGTGGTCCGTTGAGATTTGGAATAACACTGCTGATGTATTTAATTTTAATAGGTGCTAAGTGCAATATTGTAAATACCATAAAGGACAGTCTTCTGAAAATACTCTAGATTAAGGTATAAATTGCATAAAAATTTTATATTTAATTTACTCAGTTATTATAAATATTAGAAAATTCATTATGCCAAATGCAACTGTTCACAAGTATATGTGTAAAGTCTGAACGAAAAAAGTAAAAAGACATGTTGTTTTCAATTTTTTATATTTGTTTGACGGAACATAAAAAGTATACGCGCTGTTCTTTTATTCTTTCATTCACAGACACACCGATTTTAACTTTCTTACCCCAACAATAACAATTTTTCTGTAGTAAGTCCCCATTATTTTTTGCTTGAGTGGCAGGCGTTATTACATATTTTGGGTAAGCTCCACTGATACATGAAATTCACAATTGTGTAGATATGCAAGTTATTATAGGTGTTTAGTGCTGAATTTTTGTACATTTTTGTATATACTTGTTCCCTATGCTTCTAAAAATCGTTCTTTCGTCTTTGAGAATTTAATTGTTTCTTGAAATTAAAGTATCAAAGTATTGATTGATAGTTTAATAGTATATTTTTGATGATGAATCCAGCGTTTTAGACTACTAAAGCTTTAGACTACATTTTTTAAAGACCGGTTTTATGCATATCATAAGGAGTAGTTCAGCTAGCTAAACTGCTTGCTGATCTCTTTGTGTTCACAACTTTGCCAGCTAAACTCACAACCATCATATTTGAAAAACTTATTTACGACACTATCAGCTTATATAGCATTATTATATTTTAGTCTTTTTAGTACTTTCACTAATTCTTCCTCACAAAATGAATCTTCCTTCACATTTAAAGTGTCACTAACTTTTTCATTCTTTTCTGTATCTTTTACGTAACTCTATTACAGTTTAGCACATTCTCAAAATGTTTCGCCTATCTCTCTTTAATTCTTGGGGTAGCTAGTAGAATTACTGTATTCAATTCAGTATTCAGAATTATGGATTTGTAGTTTTTACGGACATCTATATGAAAAACTTACGTATTTCATTCTTCAGGGTTGGGATAAAGGGCTGGGCGGACATCTATATGAAAAACTTACGTCTTTCATTTTTCAGGGTTGGGATAAAGCTGTATGTGCAACGACTGAAGAATTTTATTGGGACTGTATTGACGCATCCGAAAAAGAGCGAATATCCAAACTAGAGCCATTTGATGAGCATGAGGTGTGGATTGACCTTCTTAAACATTATATAATTGCTATTGGGCTTAAAGGAGAGATGTCTCTTAAACCTGGAGACCTTGGATTCTGTGAACGGTAAGTTTCTACAAAGATATACTGGGGTTGTTGCATACCTGCGCACAAGGGGGACATCTGTCATCAGGTCATTCGGAGAACCTTTCCTAGGAAGTTAGAAATATGTTGAGTCTGGTAAATGAGTTTTAATTTTTTAGATTGGTTTTATCGGGTTGTGGGTAATCAGATGCAGGAATTTGTTTCAGGTGGAGAAGAGAGTGTTGGGGGAGAATCAGTCACACTTTGTATGTAGTTTGTTTAGAATTTCTTGATTATAAGCTATTGATTATGATTATCGACAGTTAATTTAAATTAAATAAATGCTAAAAAATAAATTTAAAATTCAATAAATGCACCATCATTTCCCTGCAGCCTCTCAGGCCTAACGGGAAACATATCAGCTAATTTTTCCATGAACTTGCAGGATAGAAGAAATAACTTCTATTTGTCGGCCTTCCTGTTCTTCTAAAATGTTTCAATCCGTATAGTAAACTTGCTTTTTCAAACGAACTCCAAAGAAAATGTCATAAAGTGTAAAGGACCACTCACGTGAGATTTCACTAACACCGAGATTTAGCTGGCACTAATGTGAGCCAATCGTATTTCTCAATCGTATTTCTCATGACGTATTTCTCCAGCTCATTGGCTGGAAAATTCGGATTGGTTCAAATAAGCGCTGGCTAAATCTCGGTATTAATATAATATCATTGTGAATTGGCCTTAAGCCAGAACCTCTACAATTTTAGTAACAATTGTTTTACGACTTGACACTGTCCAAATACTCCCCTCTAACATACCAATATAGAGCCCAAATTATATACTTCCCATTTATTCTGTCAATTCCCTTTGTCTTTTCCAACGCTAAGTTGACAGAAACTAGCGAAAGAAACGGGTTTATACTGCGTCAGTGCATGAACAACTTGAGCTGCAGGGGGTTGTCATACAAGCACCAAAAAGAGATATACGCCACTTAGAGGCTTATGTCTCTATTTATCATCGTAGCAGTACAAGATAGGACAGTTCCGGCTGCACCATTTGACTCCTCGTGCTTAGTTTACCCACGACACATACATGTTTCATTTTTTACATTGCTTATTTTCACATTGATTTATACCCTCCAATGATAGATTCATAGTTAAATTCATTTGAGATTTTCTCTAGTCCCTAGAATAGGTCTTTCTCTCTGAGTATTTTCATTAGCGCCATCTTTCTTCTCAAGTAGACTGGCTCGCCATCTATATTACCGAAGTCATATAGCGCCATCTTAGTTTCATTCATTAAGTGCTGATTTTTTCTCAGAACAAGCAGAAGAGGGGAAGGAACCCCCCAGAAGCGCCGTATTGTATCCGCCGTTATTCAGTTACCTGTAAATTGCGGGGAATAGGTGAGGGGGTCCTTACGCTTCCCTTGTTCCTTGGTGATTTCCGTAACTTAAATATTCATTCAGCGCTCGGTGCGTGCACTTGAAATAGACATTCTAGGATTATTATTAACCTGTTCTACAGGTAGCGACTTGTGCTTCCTAGCGAACTGATTGCGGAATAGTGAAACAACAGTATACACGAGCTTTCTGAGAAATGGCTGGTGATCCATGTCCCAGATATAAGGAAAACGTTACAAGAGCTCAAGGCGGAATTCAATGCCGTAACTGCACGAAGTGGTTCCATTTCTCCTGTGCATCTGTCACCTACGGCAAAGAAGCCACTGAAAAATTATTGGGGATATGGCAACGTCATCGATGCAAAGAAGTAACTAACACACCAAAAGCCGCGGAACTCCGAACAGCCAAAGGCAGCACAATCAAGGCTTCATTACTGTATCTACTACTTCAACGCAGTCTTTAGACAACAATGAACCCTCGATCATCGGTGAAAGTTCTTTGGTTCATGAAACCCCTACCATACAATCTCGTAGCGAGCCTTGCAGTTATTGCCTCACCCAAACTGAGGCCAGCACATCATTTCGCTGTTTCTCCTGTAGTGAGTGGGAGCATGCCTCCTGCAGTGGAATAAACCCCGATATTGTCCTCTCGATGAAACTTCATGACCCAAAATCAATTTTGTTTTGATACGAATATTCATCCTGCTCCAAGTGGAATGTAGCCCATCTGCAGCTACAAGTTAGGATAATGGCAGATCATACGAAAACCTTCAATCCAAATGAACAGGGACGATCAACTCCAAATTCTGGCCATCAAGCACTGTATTGCATTACCATGTGGCACAAAATGGAGCAGCCGGTCTTGGTGCAAGTATACCCACTGCAGTCTACGCAACTAACCAAATCGAAACGCTTCTATTAGCTGAAAAGGAGAAGCAATTGCGGGAAGAAAAGCGACGTAACTTTGTCATAGCGGGAATTCCTGAGTCTGATAATCTTAATGGAACAGAGTCACAAGTAATCATTGAACTTTGCCGGAAGAACAGCTTAGGAGCCACCTTAGAAATTGAGGACCTTATTGAGACTAGGCGACTAGGAAGAACAAGAGAAAATGACAAACCAAGAAAGCTCCTTGTAAAGCTCCGAGATAACGCTTCAACTTTGGTGAAACGAAATAGTATTCTGAAAAACGCCAAAAATTTGTGAAATTCTACAGATCCCCGTACCTGCTGTGAGATCTACATAGGACCTGATCTTACACGACTCCAGCTACGAACTCAAGCAGAAAGAAGGAATCTCAAAAGAATTGAAAATGCCATGCATGAGCGAGTAGCAACAGACCAAACACAACAATGGCAACAAAGGACCATAGCATCAACTCCTCAAATTAAAAGTCACAAAATATCTACCTCATATCCTAGCAGTTCAAAAACCCTAAGCTTCGACCTTCCAACTATAATGCTTGTTAATGCTCAATCACTCTGCAATAAAATCACTGAACTTAGTGATCGCCTAAAAAGCCAAGATATCGAAGTATTGTGCATCACAGAGACGTGGTCTGCAATCCTATCTACTGCTAGCATTCCTGGTTATGAGTTTACACAAGAAACGCTATTGATAAAGATGACAATATTACTACACATGGTGGTGGAGTTGGTGTCTACATAAAAGCAGACGTTGAACATAATATCTTGAAATTAAGTGAACACATCCATACCTATGAGCTTCTCTGGGTAAAAGTTAAGGCACAAAAAATGCCACGAGCTTTTTCATCACTTATTTTTGGAATCCTGTACTTTCCGCCACGTGCTGACTACCGTAAAGCCCTAATTAATCACCTCCAAACATCCTTCGACCAAATCCGACAAACTAATACGAATATGGCATAGTGCTACTAGGCGACTTCAACGATCTCGACAGGCTCTGGAACAGTCAATCTCTTGATCTCAAACAGGTGGTAAGAGTACCTACTACAGAGAAATCAACTATCGACCTGATTTTCACAGATGTGGGAGAGTTTTACCATCCCCCTGAATGGGTACTCTTGCCTAGGCAAGAGGCCTTCTCTTCTCTTCTTCTCTTCTAGGCAAGAGCATCGCGATATCCTACCACCGAATATTACACAAAACAAGTACGGAACAGCAACAAGCTACAGCCATACAACCCCGGAGCAACACAGCGATACAGGAAATCATTCCGACAATATTTCACCGCTCATTTTAATTTATAGTTTTATATATTGCGATTATTTGTTTCGACATGCCGCAATAAATTATTTTTCATTTGTCATTTGTCAATCTGGTCAGCTATGACCAGCTGAATGCGCTCTTTTAAACATGTTTACATCTTCGTTTTTTTAATTTCAGTAAAGGAACTGTCAGTAAGGAGCGATGTGTAAGTAAGCGGCTCAATAGCAACCGAAACTCGACCTTTTATCTCAGTTCTTTAAGAACGATTCCTGAGACACAAGACTTATATAATTGGAATTAGAACCTTTTTTAAAACTCCTAAAATAATTTAGCGTGAAGAGAGGAAATTGAGGAGAGGGTAGCCCGCCTTGTATATGGAATAATTTTGTTTGTTTTAAGTTTTGATGTTGCTCCTTACTTTCAGTAGGAAAAACCTACTGCTCATTCATCTATATATATAAAAATAAGTTGTCTGTGTGTGTGTGTGTCGAGTGACGTCATGTCATCAGGTCGTCATGTCGTCATTATGACGATGGCGTCATTAAAGGTATTTAAAACGTTCGTTCATGGAAAAATGTTTAATTGTAAGAAGATCGTGGACGGAAAAACGTTTAATTGTAAAATGACTGAAGAACCTACAATGGCAACAGCCGAGGAAGCTGCTCAAAAAACAAATTTTTAATTGTAAGAAGATCGTGGACGGAAAAATTTTTAATTGTAAAATGACTGAAGAACCTACAATGGCAACAGCCGAGGAAGCTGCTCAAAAGACAAATTTTTAATTGTAAGAAGATCGTGGACGGAAAAATTTTTAATTGTAAAATGACTGAAGAACCTACAATAGCAACAGCCGAGGAAGCTGCTCAAAGATTCTATGCCAAAAAACTTGCGGCTGATAGAGAAAGTAAGAAAAGAAAGCGTGCCGAGGAAAAAATAAAAAAAGGAAAAAACTGAAAAATAAAGGAGAAAAACAAAACTAAAAAAAATAAAAATAAAAAAAACTAAAAAGGTAAAAACTAAAAAAAAACTAAAAAGAAAAAAAAACTAAAAAAAACTAAAAAAAGGTAAAAACCAAAAACAAACTAAAAAGAAAAAAAGGGGAAAAACACAAAAATTTATTTCATCATATACCAATTCAAAAACGAATGTATATACAGACCGGGACACCGGGACACAAATGACGACCGGGACGGTGACACAGGGAATGTTCGACTAGCAATCACCATCAACAAAGCTCAAGGGCAATCATTAGAATCATGAGGTATAGATCTGAATACGGATTGTTTTTCCCATGGACAATTATATGTTTCATGTTCAAGAGTCGGTAAACCTGACAATCTATTTATATGCACAGACAATGGGACAGCAAAGAATGTTGTATACAATGGCAACAGCCGAGGAAGCTGCTCAAAGATTCTATGCCAAGAAACTTGCGGCTGATAGAGAAAGTAAGAAAAGAAAGCGTGCCGAGGAAAAAATAAAAAAAGGAAAAAAAACAGAAAAATAAAGGAGAAAAACAAAACTAAAAAAAATAAAAATAAAAAAAACTAAAAAAGTAAAAACTAAAAAAAACTAAAAAAAAAGTAAAAACCAAAAAAAAAACTAAAAAGAAAAAAAGGGGAAAAACACAAAAATTTATTTCATCATATACCAATTCAAAAACGAATGTATATACAGACCGGGACACCGGGACACAAATGACGACCGGGACACAGGGAATATAAATGACGACCGGGACACAGGGACACAACTACAACGGGGACGCCAGGGGACACAGGGGGATATATAAATGACGACGGGGACACAGGGAATGTTCGATTAGCAATCACCATCAACAAAGCTCAAGGGCAATCATTAGAATCATGAGGTGTAGATCTGAATACGGATTGTTTTTCCCATCGACATTTATATGTTTCATGTTCAAGAGTCGGTAAACCTGACAATCTATTTATATGCACAGACAATGGAACAGCGAAGAATGTTGTATATTCGCAAGTTTTACGTAGTTAAAAACATATATATATATATATATATATATATATATATATATATATATATATATATATATATATATATATATATATATATATATATATATATATATATATATATATATATATCACAGGTGGGACACAGGGACACAACTGCAATGGCCCGTAACTAATACGGCGCGTAACGACTTACGCGCGCGAGGGGGCTTGAGGGCGCGAAGCGCCCCAACCATCTAGCTGTTGGGGTGGCGCGAACCGCCACCCCAACAGCTAGTTCTATATAATATATATATATATATATTTATTTATATATATATATATATATATATATATATATATATATATATATATATATATATATATATATATATATATATATATATATATATATATATATATATATATATATATATATATACTATATATATATATATATTATATTATATATATATATATATATATATATAATATATATATATAATATATATATATAATATATATACAATTATATAACAATTATAATTATAAGTATATAATAATTTATGTATATATACAATTTAATATTATATACAATTTAATATTATATATATACCTAATAAGTGAGGATTTGCCGTTACACCATTTTTTCTGACGCCAAACCATTTTGGTGGTCGATAGTAAATAGTTTTGTAAAAATTAATTCTGTCAACACCCCGAAAATCGTTTGATGTCTGGAAAAGACGAATTTGAGTCTTAACTTCCATTATTGAGAAAAGCCTGTATTTTTAGATTATATTAATTTATTTCAAAAACATGTATACAAAACATTTTGCTGCACCTGCTAAGAAAGCCCCGAGGGGCTTGTTGGCAGCAGGTGGCAGTCATCTCTACTCTACATATTACTACATACAAAGATTCTACTTATGACACTCACGCATTATTACTATACTTTTGCATCATTACCATACTATTCCATCTATGTGACTATAGACTATAGACTATCTATGTGACTATGACTATTTTATTACTATACCATCTATGTGACCAACATCCAGTTTGGTTGTGCGAAGATTGTTGCCAACTGAAGAAGGTATAATAAACATGCTCTGGCCACTTCAAATCACTCTACTTCCACTTTTGTAACCACTCTGTCCTTTGTATTTCAGGCCTTTCCTTGATGCTTAAGATAGTTGACTTGACCTGAATTCAGAGAAATCATTTTAAATTTTGTAAAATTGATTCTTTATCTTTCGCTGTTGGCAAAAAAAAAAAACATGTTTCTGGTGAACAACTTCGTTGTTTTGTAGGTGTGCGGGTAACTAAACACTCATGCAACTGAAATCTCGTGCAACTAAACCTCTGCTAATATAGCTAACTAATAGCTATCACTCCTTAACCAGCATTAACAGCAAATGTCTCTTACGAGACAGTGTTTTTTTAAACGTGTTTTTAAGGTTTTGGCTACTATGGGCCATGGTTTAGCTTTTGCTGCAACCATGAGATTCAAGTGTGTTTGTGCCCTGAGTATGAAAAGTTTCACTAGATTTTAAATATATAAGACAGAAAAACCAATTTTTCTTTTTTTTAGAAGGGATAGGTGGAGGAATAGTTTTGCATTGAAGCAGCATAAAATAAAAAACGGGGTTGAGTTAAACGGGGGATCATTTACTCGAAGGTTCAGCTGCAGTTGAACCGTCTTGGATGTTGTTTCGAAGTTCGATACATGGGATAGGGAACGTTGCAATGGAACCGTCTTGGATTTTGTTTCGAAGTTCGATGCATGGCATAGGAAACGTTGCAATGAAACCGTCTCGGGTGTTGTTTCAAAGTTCGATACATGGCATAGGAAACTCTCAGGTACTGCATATGCGTACTTGTACACTCGTTATCGTCTTATTCGATTTTTTCGTTGGTTGTGTGTTTTTCCTTTTCTTATTATGACTCAACCTTTAAAATTTTTGTGTGTGTTTGGGCTGCATATAGATGAATAAATAAAGTCTAAATGTGTATGGTTATCAGTAATTGATCCTTTGTTAATCTATTTCGATTAACTAGGCTACACAAAGAATAGGATGGCGAATTGTGTTAACCGGACTTGAAAACAATTGGGAATATTTCTTAATTTCAGCCATAGGTGTATTAAATTTACATTAATCATCAAATAATTATGGATTTATGGGAGTCAATTTTGTGTTGTGTGACGAAAGTGCGTTGATATATAGTAATTAGTATTTTAAAAACTGTCTCTATGAGTGTCAGAAAAGACGAAACTAAGTTGCAGCGCCAATTAACGTGAAAAATCAAGTATTGGCCGTCTATAAAAATGTCTATGGTTGAAAGTAGTTGATCACCTGCAAAATTAAGTTGCTTAGTTAATTGGTTAATTTTAGTTTAATTAGTTAATTAGAGTGAATTGGTAACCTTGCCAAATTTTATATATTGCTCTCAGAAATGAGGCTGGTTTTCTAATTTACAAACAGAGTGCGGGGATTGATTCTGTGATCAGTAGCATAGTAATAACTTTTGCTGAAGTTTGAAGCTGAAATTTTGCTGGATTTTAAATGTTAGTTTCAGAAATTAGGCTGTATTATTAACTTGTAAACATAGTGGGATATAGAAGAAGTGTGGGTAGCCTTGTTGGCCTGTTTTGATTAGTGGTGTGCTGATTGGTAGCAGTGGTAATTATTTTTTGCTGAAGTTTGAAGGTGAAGTTTTGCTGAATTTTATACATCTTTTCCGAAATGAGGCCGAATTATTAGATTCTGAGCAGAGTTGGGTATAGAAGCTGCGTACATGGCCGTGTTAGCCTTTGTTGATTGGTGTTATTGGTTGATGTGGTAATAATTTTTGCTGAAGTTGTGCTGAATTTTATATTCCTCTCCTAATTCAAGCTGAATTACTAACTTTTAGACAGAGTGGAATATAGAATAGGGGTGTACCATCGTGCTGGCCTGTGGTGAATACCTGGCATTGTGAGTTATCAGTAGCAGCGGTAGTTTTTCGGTGGAGTCTGCAGCTGAAATCTTACTGGATTTTATGTAGTATTCCCCGAAATCAGGCTGCATTAATAACTTCTAAAAAAAGTGGGATATAGAAGAGGTGCGTAAGATCGGTAGTTCGGTGAATTATCAGTAGGACTGGTAATAATTCTTGCTGAAGTTTTCCTGAATTTTATGTATCATTCTCCAAAATGAGACCGAATTAGTAACTTCCAAAATAGAGTAGGATGTAGAAAAAGTGTGTATGACCGTCTACGCCTGTTGTGATTTGTGGTATGAGGAGTTATCAGTAACAGTGGTATTAATTTTTATTCTAGTTTGAAACTGAAGTTTTGCTGAAATTTGGATATTATTCTTGAAAAAGAAACCGGATTAGTAACTTCTAAAATAGAGTGGGATGTAGAAGAAGTCTGTATCACCGTCTAGGCCTGTGGGGATTGGTGGAATGGGGAGCTATCAGTAACAGTGTGAATGATTTTGCTCCAGTCTGAAATTTAGGTTTTGCTGAATTTATATATTATTCTTCGAATTCAGGCCGCGTAAATAATTTTTAAACAGTGCGAGGTAGAGAAGAGGTGTTGGCTTGTGGTGACCGGTAATATGATGAGTTATCAGTAGCAGTGGTAATAATTTTGCTTAATATTGGAGCTGAAGTTTTGCTGAATTTTTCATATTATTCTCGGAAATAAGACCGCACTACTAACCACTAAACAAAACGAGGCAGAGTAGAAGTTTGTACGCCCGTGTCAATCGGTGATTTGATTATTTATCAGAAGTTTTGGTAATATTTTTTGACTGAGGTTTCCTTGCTAGAATCTTGTAAAAAGTAGCTACTACCAAAGGCTTAAAACTTTGCTAATTTGTAAAATTATGTAAACGTGGTACAAATTCTTTTGTTTTTAGGCACGACACTTTACTCTAATATCTTTTGGTTTACGTATGAATATTAACCATTCTTTTGGTCTATAGTTTTGGTTTACATTTGTTTTTAACCTTCTTTTGGATCCAGGCACTACGATTTTCGACGGTTACAACGGTTTAATCTATTAACTTTTGGTTTACAGTCTTTTTTTTGCGTTTAACTGCAAGCATCCTTTTGACTTGCATCTTTTGATTTGCACTATTTGCTTTACATTTGGTTAACATTCTTTTGATTTAAGGAAGGATGGCTTATGACAGTTACGACGGTTATAATGGCTTACTCCAGGTTTACCTTCTTTTGGTTTATATTTGAATGTAAACCATTCTTTTGATTTCCATTCTCTTGGTTTGTATTTATTTTTACATTCGTTTCGTTTTGGTTTAAAGCACGGCGGTTTACAACAGTTAAGATTGTTGACTCTATTATATTTTGATTCACATCCTTTTAGTTTACATCTATTGATTTGCTTTCTCTTGTTTTTCATTTGGTTTTTACATTCTTTTGGTTTAAGGCACGACGGTTTGCCACGGTTACGATGGTTTACTCTATTATCTTTTGATTTACAGTCTTTTGGTTTGCATCTTTTGGATCGCATTCTTAGCTTTACGTTTGTTTTTTACATTCTTTTGGTTTCAGATACAATACTGTACTCTATTGTCTTCTTATTTTCTATTTTTTTTTCTTAGTAGAGACATATATAAGGACTCACCTGTCCTTGGTACTTCAGTCAAACCTTGCAAGATAAGAAGATACAATTTTTCTTCCGCTATCGTAAGTGATCAAGTTCTTGTAATTGGTGGATTTGGAAGCAAAGGGAAGCAGCATGGACGTTGTGGTGATGTTGTTTCATGGTCACGTTCCACAAACAACGTGACTGAAGTTGCATTAAATTTTGATCCAAAATTAGTTGCATGTGTTGGCCATACATCCTTTGCTTTTGAGGTAATTATTTATTGTAATAAAAACTGTAAAAGCCATATGCTGTATTTGTTGATGTTGTGGTTTAAGACGATAAAATTCAAATAACATTGAACATTTGAAATAATAATACTCCATACGCCCTTCTGGAGCCGTTTTCTTTTCTTAAAAAAAAGAAAAAAAAAATTATAAGATGAGGCTTATAGGAAGTAGTTGTATTTTAAGAGGCCAGAATTTTGGGGAAATATTTCCGCCGGTCTTCTGTTTTATCTCATAAATTAAAAATCATTCAAACTGGTTTACTTGAAAGAAAAAAGAATGTCAGTTCAATCGAACGTGAATTAAACTTGAGTCGAAGTCGTGGAAAACGCGAGTTGAACTTGATGAATAAGATATTTTGAGTCTTTTCATTATGAAGCTGGTATAAAGTTTATATAGAAGTCAATTAATGTATTTTTAAGATTAAGATGTTCTATGCAGAAAGTACACAAACCGCACAAACTTGAGCTCAGGACAGCTTAGGTTAAAAGATATCAAATAGAAAGGGTGTTCCACGAGGCCTAACTGTTGCTGATGTAGTTTAGAAATGGGGTATTGTGGCGTCCTTAAATTTGAATTTTATTAGTTAAGTTAATATTAATTAAACAATTTAGTTAATTAATAAGTATATCAATATCAATTATTTATGTTAATATAGTTGGTTTTAAGTTTATATTAGCACTGATTAAATTAATTAGCTATTAAAGTATTCATTAATAATTGAATTAGTAGACTTATCAATTAAATTGTATTAATTAAAAACATTTTAATCAAAGGGTTCCTGAAATACAGAAATCTAAGCTGTAGTAAATCGGTATTCTGCGGACTCTATCTTCTTTTCTCGTTTGAATATCTTTTTTCCATTTGTAATACTTTTTGTGTACAATCCTGAGGCAATAAGAGTTGAGATAATCTTCTTCCTATAGCTCTTGTCAAAATCCCTGTAATCAACTCCCACTAATCGTAATCAACCTCCCAGTAAACGAGGCTAGGTGATATGATACAAAAGTTGCATAATTTCCCAAAAGGTATCCTAAGTTGTTGGTTAAAAGTTACAGTCGCACAGAACATATCTGCATATAGAAATATGGGACCCAATTTTTTTAGGCAGTCCTCAGTATCAATTTTATTCTAGGGGGGGGGGTCTTTTTATCTTTCTGCGTAAGGGGTGAACAGGATTATATCTGGATGCTCAGCTGCTTGTTTTTTTAGACTCTGGGGATTCATAGCCCTTTGCTTTTATTGACATTACCTTTTTTTTAAATTCCAACTTAGAGAGAGGAATTAATTATAGCAAACAAACAAGAACTAGAATTTAACGGCCAATTTAAGAAGTAAAAAAACAGTCCGATGGGGTGGCAGAAAAAACAAAAAACAAACAGCCAGTTTACAACACAATACCTAATCGGCTTCACATACCTTAATCTCTGTAGACGATTGAGCGTCATAACCTGTCGACCAACCCTCACCACTTTGCGGACTTGGGACCGACAGTTGTGGCCTGAGAGAGCCGACAGGGCAACCCTGTTAACCTCTTGGGCACACACAAGGGGCAACGAGTTTCCGAACCACTCTGACGGAACTTTGGTCTTTGAAACAAGATCGGTCAAGTTGGAGGTCAACTGTCGCTGCCCTATGCACCCCCAGGCGTAGGAGGATCTAAGTTTAAGTAATAGATATCTGATAGCGGCTTGATTATAAGTACCTTAGTTATAAGCAATCATTACTAATATATCTCCGGAGGTTTTATGCTCAAACTTGAAATGGAATTTCTCCTATAACCTTGGTTTCCAAGACACGTGCTAAAAGTGAACAAATATCGGCATAATAATTATATAATAATTAAATGCAAAAAGGCGTGAGCAAAAAGCCTTTGCAAAAAGGCGTTCACGCCTTTGTAAAAAGGCGTGAGCCTTTAAATGCAAAAACGCGTGAGATTTCTCTAGGAAATGAAAAACTAGAAGACACACCAAGTCCATGAAAATTATCAATTTTTTCTTAAATGAATC
Source organism: Artemia franciscana (assembly GCF_032884065.1). Classification (NCBI taxonomy): domain Eukaryota; kingdom Metazoa; phylum Arthropoda; class Branchiopoda; order Anostraca; family Artemiidae; genus Artemia; species Artemia franciscana. Next base: position 1,318,022 of record NC_088874.1, read on the forward strand.
CACGTCTGGGCTATTTAATATAGATGCGGGCAGACTATTCCACTTGCTGATGACCCGGTTGGAGAAGGCTCATCTTCCTGTGTCCTTGAAAAAGCGCCTAGATTGAAGTTTAAAGTGATGGCCACTTAGACTTGATATACTGAACTCAAGGCCGTATTCAGGATTTTTGTTCCCGGGGGGAAGGGTCTATAAAAATTTTTTAAGCCCGTCAAAATTTGTTTATATACCTTCTAACTCCCTGCTGGATATAGCCTTGACTAAATTGTAAAATGTTTGTGGGTGCAATGTTATGAAAGATTCCGTTCCAGATCTTGTAAGTTTCAATCATGCCACTAAGATAAAAACGGTAAGCCAAAGCTGGTAGTTGGAGCTTCTGGAGCGGTTCTTCACTAGGGAGGTCAGTTAAAGTTGGGCTGGATTTCAGTACTCTACGTTGTACGCGTTCAACCGAGTCGTTGTACGCGTCCCAATCGTAGAGTGGGGCCTCATAGTAGGACCCTCTCTTTGATTATTTCGTTTGGATGTGGACTTGTAACACTGTGTCTGGCAAGGAATGCTCTCTGTTGTTGCTATGTTGTATAGTACCTATGTACCATCTTGTATGCAAACTTATCTGTAAACTTATAATTTTGTAAAATTAGAAACTCAGTAAACTCATAGACATTGCAAACTTATAATTCTGTAAGCTTATAAAATCTGTAAATATACATGTAAACATTATAAAATCAGTAAAAGTATGTAAACATACCTAATGTAAACTTTTCTACTGCGTATTCTTTTCCTTCTTTATCCTTTCCTTGTTCCTTCATACTCCTTTTTTTTCCTTTGATGTTTAAAAAAATTAATCGTGTATATTTGATAATCTCTTTTATATTTGACTTTTTTTGTACTGTTCGTTTTGGGTCTTATTTATCCAGTGATGGTGATTTTGTTCTTTTGGATTTTGAATTATTATTTTACTTCATTTCTGCTCATCTTTGGTTTAATGGAGCTCTCCGCTTTTCTTTGAAAAACTTCTTTTACGGAAAAAGTTTTTATTTTAATTCAAAAATTTACTTTTTTTACACTGTTCGTTTTGGGCCCCATTTATCCACTGAAGGTGATTTGGCATTTTAAAGTTTTAATTATTTTCTAATTTATTTCTGCTCATGTTTTAATGTATCTTTTTACTTGTCCCTGAGAAATTTTTTTACGGAAAAGTATCATTTTTTCATAAATACCAAAAAAGAAAGGTACTTTTAATGTGTTTTTTAAAGTTTTATTTTACTTTTTGTACATTTGAATTTTATGTAAAGAGTTCGGGGCTAATGCTGAAGATCTAAGCTCTTCAACGACCACACGAATTAAGTCCGTAAAGCAAGTAACGAAGATAATTTAGAAATTAGATTCATTGTTTCCTTTGATTTCAATGCTTCCTCTGGGAAATTTCGTCAATTTTTTAGAATAGAATCGGTTTTAGAATCTGTTCTATTTGTACAATTTCTCGTAGTCATAAAACTAAATGGCGCTTGTGTTTACAAAAAAGGATTAAATCAAACAACAAAAAAAAAATCAGAAGACGAACAGGATTAAATCAACAATTTTTATATTTTGATACAAAGATGGGGGTGAAAGAGTTGGAAAAACGATTTTTGCGTGAAGGAGGTGCTGCTAATCTGTCTGTTCTTCGACCTAGTACTTCGATGTTTCACTAAAACTGGTGGTAGTATCGATCTGTGTTTATCACATCTGAGAAGATATTGGCCAAATTCAAGGATCAAACTGAGGCGACGCTCTTGAAGAGAGGGAATTTGTAAAGTGGATTATATTAGTGGTTGGTTTTGTGTTTGCATGTGTCTCGCAGGAGCTAGAGGGGAGTTGGAAAAAGTGGATTTTTCTGCCATTATTTCCCAATTCTTTATAGTGAGAAGGGAATAAAAATCAACTTACGTATTTTATGTCTTTCTTTAAACTTGTTTTAACATTCCTTTTTAAACCTAATTATGCCTCATATTTATCTTCCTTCAAGGCATCAAATGGTCAAGCAAGAATAATAGTGTTTGGGGGCAGGTCCTCACCGTTAAAACCCATTCAAGGAACTCGTGTGCTCTTTTATGACAGCTCGAAAAATACAATGACATTAGTAAGTAGAGTTGTTACTACAATTTTATTTTGGCTTCTATATTTGCGCACTCAAACAAGGATAAAAAGGATAAATATTTTTCTGAGCTATTGCTGGTCCATAAGGTGTCAAATCGATGTTTCAGTTGTTTTTTTTAAACTTAGCAAGCTTGTCGCCCAGCATTCCTATGCCGGAGATCAAACCCTGGGCCCTTACTGCCAAGCAGCACTCAAACAAACCACATAAAAATCAGTCACGTACCCTTCACTGCTAACAACTTTTTTTCCCCTCTTGTATATATTCTCTATAATCTACATATTTATTTTTACACTTTGGGGGCTCTTAAATTTCAAATTTCTTAGCTTTAAAAATTTATATAAGGTGTTCTTGTAGAATCTGTTTCTGTTTCTTTAGTATATAAATTAATGTATATGAATTAGCTCAATTGCATTCGAGCTATACTCTCAGCCTTGAGTTACCTAATATTTTGTATGTTTTGGTTATATTAAAAAGAACCTTGAACCTTTAAAGAATATGTTTAAATTCAAAATATACTTTTCGCTTATCCAGCGTAGGAATTTTTCCGAAAGGGGGGGGGGGAGAAATTAGTTGCTTAGACTTAGGATTTCCCATGCCGTCAGCGCATAAGGCGGCATCGATGCCTCATTATGATGACCTCTCCAGCGTCTTCGGCCAAAGGGATGTTTTTGAGAGCGCTTTTTTTTGAGGTATCATCCTAGTGTAGACTTCTGTTGAATTCCTGAAGGAGTCCAACACCAAGCGTTATGAGGCAAGCGATTGCTGCCCATTGTAATCATGTGTCCCCAATATTGCCACGGACTGCTTATGACTTTATCAATAACAAGCGGCTTTTTAATCTTCTCTTTATTGAATGAGTTGGTATTTTGTCCGTCCAGTTGATTTTTCGAATCCGTCGAAGACAATTATTTTCAAAACTTTGGATTCTTTTCTCTAGCTGTTTTGTCAGCGCCCAGATTTCAGAACCATGCATTAGTATTGATAGGGCATTACTTTTGAAGATCCTCAAATTTAGCTTCAAGGAGAAAGTGGCACTTCTTGAAACGCTTCTTAACTTATCAAAGGTGCTTCCTGCGAACGTGATACGTGTGGCAATTTCATGCTCGTGGCCTCCATCGGTGTTTACTAGACTCCGAAGATATCTAAACATCTCAGCCTCTTCAATTTCCTTCGCCTAAACTGGCGACGGCTCACCAGGTGGTTTATTCCTATCATTGCGCATGATAAGTTTCATGGACATAGTAAAAAAAAGTAATTTGATAATTTGAATAAGAAGTGCCCAGAAATTTTGAAAAATTAGGAATTTTGAAGGGGGACGAGGCCCTTCCTCTTCCTATGTCTTTTCCTAATAAAAAATGTAAGATTTGGGAAAGATTAGTTTTATTAACCTAGGTAATTTTAAGCTAGGTAATTTAATTAATCCTCGAACAAACGTAAGCCTCTAGAGCCTATGGCATGTTGTGTTTTTTTTTTTTTATAAATTAATTTGTTGATAAAATTTGAACCCCCAAAAAGTGTCAGAGGCTATTTTTTTTTCCGAATGCTATAAAGCGACAGACGGTTTTTCTGATCGAATAAATATAGCATCTTTTTTATGTCTATCCGAACCAGTGTTGTGCCAAGTACTTCTTTTTTATACTTAAGTACAAGTACCAAGTACACAGAGAAATTTTTACTTAAGTACAAGTATTAAGTACTTCTCTAAAAATATACTTAAGTAATAAGTACTTTTGAAAAAGTACTTCAGTACTTAAGCACTCAAGTATTTCGATTTTGCTTCAGTAAGTACTAATTTTTTACCTACAGTAATAACACGCAAAGCACTTCTTTAATATTCGGTTCCTTTCCAAGTAGACAAGATAAGCAAGATTCTGAAGAAAATTGACCGCTTTTCAGAAAAACCGACAGTTTTCATGAAGAAAATCAACTGATTTCACAAAAAAATTAAATTTTACTGCAGTTAAGATATAAAAGAAAGATTAGTTTTATTAACCTAGGTAATTTTAAGCTAGGTAATTTAATTAATCCTTGGAAACAAACGTAAGCCTCTAGAGCCTATGGCATGTTGTGTTTTTTTTTATAAATTAATTTATTGATAAAGTTTGAACCCCCCAAAAAGTGTCAGAGGCTATTTTTTTTTTTACCGAACGCTATAAAGCAACAGACGGTTTTTCTGATCGAATAAATATAGCATCTTTTTTATGTATGTCTGAACCAGTGTTGTGCCAAGTACTTCTTTTTTATACTTAAGTACAAGTACCAAGTACACAGAGAAATTTTTACTTAAGTACAAGTATTAAATACTTCTCTAAAAATATACTTAAGTAATAAGTACTTTTGAAAAAGTACTTCAGTACTTAAGTACTCAAGTATTTCGATTTTGCTTCAGTAAGTACTAATTTTTTGCCTACAGTAATAACACGTAAAGCACTTCTTTAATATTCGGTTCCTTTCCAAGTAGACAAGATAAGCAAGATTCTGAAGAAAATCGATCGCTTTTCAGAAAAACCGACAGTTTTCATGAAAAAAAAATCAACTGATTTCACAAAAAATTAAATTTTACTGCAGTTAAGATATAAAAAAAGATTTTGCAAAGAACATTGATTACGGCTTCATCATAACTTAGCTTAATTTCTTAATTACTCCTTAACAGAAGAAGCTTTTCAAATATACCATCTCCAAGCATGTTTCTTTTTCAAGTAAAAATTCCACCACCTACCAAAAAAAGTCGTTCTGCAGGTGCAGATGAAGGAATAATACAGTTGTACTTCCTGAAAACTTTCATTACCCTTGGGTATACTTTGAGCACATATATTTCCTGTCGCATCTCATTCATATATGACTAAACCTCCACCTTTATAGAACTGATTTCATGGTCACGGTTGCCAGAATTATCACAAGTAGTTTCTTCACCACTAAGATCAAAATATTCTTCTCCAGACAAAAAGCTACCTTTATCAGCCTCGTAAGTAATTCGGAAATCTCATTCGTAATTCTAACATAGAATCTTGAATCTAGAATTCTCTCGTCCAGGATCGTGGGGAATCGTTTTTCAAGACCCCCAAGTAAAGCATGTACCAAATGCTGGTTGACTTTCGCTAAATCTTTCAGCTTTTTGAGCTTACTTTCAAGCGTTATGATTGTAGGATAAATAGCACCGAAGTAGCATTTTTCCTCCCCCTGAAGAATGTCCAATGCCACTGCTACTGGCTCCATAATTTTCATGTATTCTTCAAGAATTTCTACATCACGAGAAGTTAGCCTTGGTTTTTGCAAAGCATCACATACGTCAGTAAACTTTCCAATTTTGTGGCAATCCATCAAACGTTACCACCTGGCTACCATAGGTCTTATAAGCTGTTTGTCGTCATATACCTCTTTCACAGCATCAGCAGCTTTTTAAATCTTATTCACGGTATCCCAGAGAGCAATACACTTCGAAAAAGCGGTATGGTACTGCCTCTTATATGCAATAATCAGCATCGATGAATGCAAGCAGGTTAAGTGTGTGACTGACAACTGAAGTGTGGGGGAAGTTAGAAATACTCAGGGTTGTCATGAGAATCGAGTATCTTTCCAACATTTGTAAAAGAGAATGAGCCATTCTGGCCTGTTTCATCCTCATTTTCTTCATCACTGACTTGAACATCTTCATCGGAAATCATCGGATATTCCCTGAACGCCTTACTAAGGTTAGAGGCATTATTGGTCAAAATCCCTCATACCTTTTTATCGGCTGCAATTTTGTACCTGGCAAATACACCATTCAGTTTTTAATTAAGTGTGTGAGCCCTTGAACCAGGAACAAGCAATGGCACAAGATTTCCATTTCAAATCCTCATTGAGCAAGTGTGCAGTCTTCCCAAGTAGCTTTTGTTGTTTGCAGACCAAATGTCTGTTGTCAACAACATGTAGTTTTTGAGTTCAAAATCATAAACCATATCTTTCTGTACTTCAACAAACTTAGCTTCAATTTGCTCAGCTAAAGCTTTTCTTCCTGAAACTTTTGCATAGGGTGCAAGACCTGTTATCAAATTCTTGAATGACGGCTTCTCAACAGTGTACAGGGGTCACATATCATCCACATAGTCCAGTACCAAAGAATTCACTTTTGACTGTGTCAGTTTCAACAGTCTTGCAGCAAAGAAATCTCCATTAACTTTTTAGAAGGTGAGCTATAATCAGGACCAGTATTATCTTCATTATCTTCAGCTTCAGATGACCCCAAAAGTAAGCCTAAAAGTTCGCTAGCCTCTTTTTTACTTGATTTCCTTTTGTTTTCACTGTTCTTGTTGAGCTCAGTAAACTCCTGGTAAACAGAAGGATGGGCAAACTCACCTTGAGATGTTTGTGGAAATTTGTTGTTGTATCCATGTGACTCTTCAGAATTTTGTTTGGGCAGTTTTTGGATGTGGCGATTACTGCACCATCCTTCCCCATAATGGGAAGGATGGTGCAAAAATTCCCATAAATGGTATTTATTCCATTTATCACAAAAAACTTTCTGTTTAATATATATGGTACTTCCGCCATGATAGCATCCTTTTTTGAAATTTTGGGGCTGCTTTTCCCAAAGACTAAAATCCATTCATTCACTAATATATAGGCAGTTCATTTTGTCACATTGCCCTGCATCATGCCGGTAAAATTTTTCTGTGCCATGAAGAAAGTACTTGAGTACTTAAGTACCCTTAAGTACTTCAATTTTGTACTTAAGTATAAGTATTAAGTACTTTATAAGTTTTTTACTTAAGTAGAGTACAAGTACTCAAATTTTTTACTTAAGTAATTACTTAAGTACTTTTACTTAAGTATTTCCCAACACTGATCTGAACCCGTGTCACTGTACTGCGGTTTTTATCTAATCGTTTTTCGAGTCTGATTATATAAATTCTCCATCTAGTAAGGCTTGTTTACGATCTTTCTTGTTCATTTTGGCGTTTCATTTTGTGTTTTGTTTTATAATGAACTGCATTTATGAAATCCAATTCGTAACTTCTCCAAGTTCTTGATCTGGTCGCAATATGTAATGAAGGCAGTTTTGAAAATGGCAGTTGTTGATCCATCACTGGTTGACAAATTCTATAGACAGTATTGCGCATGAAGTTGCCATAGTTCTTGGTTTAACACTCTCTAGAATCTACACTACATGCGACTGTGCCGTGCGACTTTCCGGCTGCTTTGTGCAAAGAGAGTAATGAAAAATTTGAATAGGTAAAACTGCCCTCAATAATTTTGTTTTTAAACTTCCAAAAGATTAATAAGACATATGCATAAAAGACTACTACTCTTACATCATGACTGGACATTTGAATTTTGGGTACACACTTATATTAGTAACATAGAGAAAAATTAAAATAACCAGTCATATTTTATTAGCATTTTTATAAAATTTTACATTTTATGAAAAGCTGTAAAGCAAGTATTTAATGAAACTACTGCACTTCCATTACACAGGGTATTTGTAGAGATAGCAGCCACTTCTGTATCATCTCCAAGAAAATGCAGATATCCTGTCAAAAAAAAGCTTTGCAAATGATTGATAATAATAAAAAACAAACTGGATCCACTGCAGACCCTTGAGGAACACCAGTGCTACCAAAGGCCTTATTAATGAACACAAAACCATACATTTTCATCCTAGTGCCACGATTGACAAATTAAAATGGAACGATATTTAGATCTTTGTATTTTATGCTTAAATTACTAAAAGATATTGATTCACAATTATTTATATCTAAGGAGTCATGTACTTATGCACCACAATAATTTTAAGCTAATATTAGCATGTCGAAACTAAAAAAAAGATAATGCAAGGAGCTGCAAAAATAACCAAAAAATCGAAAAGGGAAATCCAAAGTAGTAGAATCCAAAATCCAAACACAACTAGACATAAGAAATATCTCAGTCAGTATAAACAACAGATGAAATGCCAAAAAATTCCATACAAAGAAATATCGGCGTTCGATCAAAGTTTTCCTTAAGTCTATTTTACTTAATCTAACAAATATAATTTTCGGGAGTTAAATTTAAATCATACTTCAAAAAGAATATTCAAGTCAAATTGACCAGAAATTGTTTTATGACTGTGTCTATGTTTGTTTTACTGGCTTATCCTTTTTGTTTTGTGTTCGTTCTGGCTTTTTTCTGTTTGCTTTTTACCATGTGTCCATTGTGTCCTGTCCTTTTTGATTTTTGCTCTTATTGTTCATGTAACTCGATTAAATGTTCTCTAATCAGTCTACTGTCTGCCGTTTTATAGAGGACAGACAGTTATTATTTTTACTTCTTCTTTTTTTCTTTTTACTCTCTTTCTTCTTTTTACCCTCTTTTTCATATTTTTAACACTCTATGACTTGTCTTTTTACTCTCTTTCTTATTTTTTTTACTGTCTGTCTTTCCTTTTTGGTTTCTGCTCTTATTTCTCATGTAACTCCATTAAATGTTCTCTAATCAGTTTACTGTCTGTCATTTTGTAAAGAACAGACAGTTATTATTTTTACTTCTCCTGTTTTTTTCTTTTCATGCTCTTTTTTCTTTTTACCCTCTTTTTTATATTTTTTACACTCTATGACATTTCTTTTTTACTCTCTCTCTCGTATTTTTACTCTCTCCTGTCCTTTTTGGTTATTCTCTCATTGCTTTCTTTGCTCCATTAAATTTTCTCTAATTAGCTTGCTGTCTGTCACTTCGTTTCTCATCCTGCTCTCCTTCTTTTTCATAATTTTTATATTTCGAAGTCTTCGATGGTCAATATTAATGTTGCCTATTTTTTATTCTGATTTTCTCCATATCTCTTCAGGAGCTTCTAATTTTTGGCGTTGTGTATTTATTTCTTTCACTTGTAGTTACACTTTTTTTTGCTACAATGTAATCAACTGCTAATTAATAAAAAAAAGTAATACATTAGTAAATCATGTCAGCTGTGTCTTTGACAAGGTGATGTTCAACTATAATACTCTGTAGTCTTTCCTTAGAGCATGTTTTTTATGATAATTCAGGTACATTTATAACCGATGAAAATCGATATTAATGTATATCGAAATAATTCTCTTTCTGAAATTTGAACAAAGAAATTGTTAGAACTCTAGTGGACAGCTTTTGGGAACTTGGAAAAAACGTAGGTAGATGTGCTCTTACCTCGAGACAGCACTGGAATCAGTTAATAAATAGAGTCAATATTTTGGGAAATACTGATGTTTTTAATAATCATGTATCATTATTTGTTAAGAATTCCTACATTTCTATGCAAATAAGTAAAAAAAAAATATGCCCTACTGTGAACAAATTTACGAAAATAAAACCCTGCCATGTTCCCTCTGAGTTGTGAAGAGAACTCGAACGGTAAATAAAAGCGTATATATATATATATATATATGGTAATGATGGTACAAAATATATAAGATCAAATATAAATGACAAATAGAATAATATTTCTTGCTTGATGAGGTTGTCAAATTGACAAACCAGAGCACAGATATCGCTCTGGTGCCCTGTCCGCTCATAAACCGCTTTGAAACCACTAAAGAATCATTATTCAGAATTTTAATCTATATGGCCTTAGTCTAGACCATCCGGCTTTATGGAGCTGGTACCTAGACTGTAAAAGATACGCGCGGATATGCAATGAATCTCTTAGAACTTAGAATATGGTTGTTGGTCCTGAATACTAAGAATACCTCTTGAAAATCGTATACCCAAAGCTGAGGTGTTCCAAATTTTCAATAACAAGACAGATGTTGCAACCACTGTTGAAAACTGCCAGATGATATAGTTGGGTCACTTAATATGCACACTGTCAAAATTTCTTTCTCTCCAATTCTTCAAGTCGAGTGACTTACCTCCTGGGACAGATTCCAGTGAGATAACAAGAAGAATAAGCGGAAGCTAGCCGATAAGAGACCTCAAATCTGTTGGTGGGTACCAAAAATTTGGTCAAAGATGCTCAGCTCGGTCCTGGCTTTGGATTGTAGATAATAGCAAACCGCCAAATTTGGTATGAGACTAACAAATGGCTCCTTTTCCTCCCTTGAAACGTCAATTGAAAACGATTGCTTGAAGGGATATCTTCTGTTGGTCTATCACTCCTTCATCTCTAAATTATTTATGCGTGTTTACCGAATAGCAGGTAAAAATCGAGGGCTTTAGCTGGTTTAGATTGGAAATGGTGGGAAAAGGCAAAGATAGGAAAGGTAGCACAAATATAGAATTGGTAATCCTTCTAATGAGGATGCATAAACACCGAATCCCCAGCAAATAGATATTCGGTAATTAACTAATCGAAGTTTGTATTTTCTTAGGGAGGGAAGAGGGGAGTTGAACAAACCTCGAATTTCCCTCTAGTGAGAAAACACAAATATCGAATTCCCACCAATAAATTTGTCCATATGGAGCAATTCGGAGTTAGTACTTTCTTGACGAACTTAGAAGGGGGGGGGGCAAACTCACCTTGGTAGTGGTATTGGTAGTCCATCAAGTGAGAATTCAAAAAAAAAACCTACAGTTTGTATTTTCTTGGGAGGGGTTGGCATTCAAGAAAACCTAGATTTTAATTGGTATTGGTTTGCCGCATCTTAGTGCTCGAATTTCTTAAAATATTTTAAGTAATATTTGTATGGATGAAGTCAACTTGAAATGTAAAATCAACTATATATTTTAAATTACAGGTTCAAAAAAAGGAAGGGATATATCTAATAGATTATGAGCTAGGGTTTGATTCTGTTGATAGAAGAGCTTTAGCGAAGGTCTTATCCTTATAGGGTATACCAGACAAACAGATTAAAGTGATTAGTGCTATTTACGAGAATAACACTGCTGCGGTTAAGGTAGGAAGTGAGGTTAGCAGCTGGTTTTGTATTGAATCAGGAGTCAAGGACAGGTGTGTTCTATTCCTCTTCATATGGATTATTTAATGGACTTTGTCTTAAGGAGCCCAGGAAAGGCAATGGGAGGACATGGAATCAAATAAGGAGGAAAGCTTTCCTGGACTTAGACTGTCCTGACGATTTAGGCATCCTAGATGAAAGTGAGGGCAAAATGATTGAACTTATAGAGGCTTTGCGAGTTCAGTGTGTTAGGATAGGTTTGAAAATTAATGTTCAGAAGACTGAGTCACTAAGACTAGGAATAATTGAAGATGAAAAGTGACTTTGGGTGATGAAAAGATTGATCAAGTGGATAGTTTCACTTACCTTGATAGTATTGTTAGTAAAGACGGTGGGAACAGTATATATGTTAAAACTTGAATAGCCAAGGATCAGGTGTTTTTTCACAGTTGAAAAAAGTTTGGAAGAATAGGGAGATAAGTTTGCGAACCAAGATTAGAATATTAGAAAGCTACAGTGATGACAGTGGTCGAATATGGTTCTGAAGCATGGGTGCTGTAAAAAACGGACGAAGATTTGCTAGTTGTTTCCAGAGAAATTGCCTACGGATTTTTTAGGGTACCCGGCTGACTGACCGTATTTCAAACAGCAGGCTGTACAAAAGGTGTGGTTCAATCTCGATTTCTAGGGCTATCACGAGAGAAAGGTTGAGATGGCTAGGGCACCTTCTGCGGATGAAGGATGACAGATTACCGTAGAGTGTCCTTTTTGGCCAATCGTCTAGGGCTAAACGGAAATCAGGTCGTCCACAATCGGGTTGGGAGGATGTCGTAAAGAAAGGTTTAAAGGAAAAGGGAGCTTCCTTGGAGGGTATAAAGTTGGGGGCTTTGAGAAGATTAGGATAGAGGAGGAGCGTGGGTAGCTGTGTTGGACTTAGGTGGCTTGGTGCTGCGATGAGTTGTTAGTAGTAGTAATAGATAAGAATAGCTGTATTTTTCTGCGTCATCGACGCATATCGATTGCATTGAGATACCTCTGCAAGAAAAAGAGAACCCAGTCGACTGAGCTACCACTGTCGTAAACGGAAATAATTTCCTGTTAATATGATTTTTTTTTAGGTAACAGGATAGTCCCCAAAAAATGAAGTTGAAGATTTTGAAACTTCTGCGAACTTTGACTTTAAAATTTTTCTTTGCACAGTACTCATATCAAAACAAGCGAAACTGGGTATATAGGGCATAAAAATATTTTTATTTTTGATGAAGGTGCTTAGTATCTGTTTTGTATTATTTTGTCTATGATTAGATAAGATCTTTCTGCACTCCCTGCTCGCTGTTGCCAGATAAATAATATTGTTAAGTTGAGAGTGTCTCTAATGGACGTGTGGTGCTGGTATAGGTCGGAGTTATGTGTCAATGTTATTTCTTTTAAAGTAGTTTAGGCAAGAATAATTATCTTTTTTCAGTGATGAGGTGTAATGTTTTTTTTTTTTTTTTTTTTTTTTTACTAGTTGGTATATGAGCTGTCTTCCTCGCCAACGGAAACGTGTAAATTTTTGTAATATATTGATATGTTCAATAAAGAACCTTGAATCAAAGGCATATGTGTTTGTAAAAATGCGACTGTACCTCTTATGCGGTTGCTGACTATGTTTATTTTTGTTTTCTTGTGAATTAATAGTGTTAAAAGGTTGTTTCCAAAGAGTAATAGAACAAATTTGTCGCATCTAGCAGAAGAAGGTGGGGGCTTTGCGTGCTTAGAGTGGGAAGATTTTTGTGATTCAGCTATATGGGCACAGCGATTGTATTTTTAACGCATTAAATATTGTAACGTGCTAGTGAATACGCGTAGGGCTAGTGAACACGTGTGGCTAAAATAGACAAGGTCTGACGCTTAACTTGAAAATCATCTATTTTGAACGAAACGCTGATGTTTATCCCATGCCTATTTATTATTTGGTTTTACAGAAAAATTAATTAGAATTGTCATGAAAATGTAATGATTTTTCTAATATTTCAGGAAAGAACGATCCTTGTTGAACCTGAAGCTAGATGGCGTCATGGAATGTGTGCAGATGCGAGCCGAAACTTGTTGTACATTTCTGGAGGACTTGTACAAGACAAAGTAACTTGAATACTTTTTCATTATGTACTTAAAGTACTTCATAATGTTGAAAAATAATTTAGTTTGAAGAACATGTTTCTTGTGAGAAGGACCGATAATCTTTCTTTAAATTTTTGCTATTAGCTGAAAACGCAATAGCTTGGTTTTAAGCAGAAAAATTAAATACATAAACAGTAACACAATTAATTGCTGTAGTATTAAAAAGTGTATAAAAGAAAAATCAAATGATAAGTAGTCTAAAAAGATTTAAACAAGGAAAAGGATGGTGAATAACACTTGAATCTCATCCATACTCAATAACACTTAAAAAACCAAACCTTGAATAAAACCTTGAAACTATATATATATATATATATATATATATATATATATATATATATATATATATATATATATATACATATATATATATATATATATACTATAAACTTGCATTAAAATCTGAGAATTAAAACTAATAATGTTTTTTTTAAAAACTTTAAAATAAAAACAGCCCTAGCATCCTCACTTCAAGCTCACTCAAGTTCAACCAGGACTTCAAGTAGTTTAAAGTTTAAAAAAAACATTAGTTTTAATTCTCACATTTTAATGTAAGTTTATATATATATATATATATATATATATATATATATATATATATATATATATATATATATATATATATATATATATATATATACATATATATATACATATATATATACATATATATATATATATATATATATATATATATATATATATATATACATATACATATATGTATATGTATATACATATATGTATATGTATATATGTATATCTATATGTATATGTCTATATTCCTGGCCTTCGCAACCCTGTAAAATCTTCCTTACCTGGTCCTGCTTTGAAAATAGAGGCCCATCTCTAAGAACGTCCGCATAAACTTAACTAAAGAAACTTTTTCGCATGCTGACTAATGGTCTGCGTAGCACCAGTACCGAACTCCTGTTTTTCTGTATTAGGCTAGGAGTGGTTGGGGGGAAAACATTCTACGCTTGTCGTTCACTTCTTTTACCTTTTCGCAATATAGCTTGGAGGCTTAAAGCTTTGGTATTTAATCCAACTTGTCAAGAATCCAATTTTCTCTATATTTTCTTTCAGTATAACCCATACAAAGGTCTACTTAGCTGGCAACCTCAAATATTTCTTTATTCTTTTTATTAGCTCTTAAGTTCTGTTAAATGAATTTTATGTAAATATGTAAATAGTGCCATTTTTATGTGACCAAAAAGACTGGAGGGCAACTAGGCCCTCTTTTTTTCCAAAATCGTCCAACCAAATTTTGAAGAAGCCATTTTGTTCATCATAATTAAAAGACCCAATAACTATGCCTTTGGATGTAACATGACACCCCATAGTCCTAGGGGAAGGGTTTTTTAGTAATAAAATTACCACACTGTTTACGTATAGTATTTGTTATTGGGAAGAATGTATACATTTTCTTATCGGAGGAGGGGGTGAATTTTCTGCTGAGAGTTTTTCCACGGGGGAATTTTCCATGGGGAGGGAAGTTTCCAGGGGTTGAACTTGCCAGGGGAAATTATATACTGTAGGAATTTGCCAGAATTCCTAAACAAAATTCTTTTTGTGTGTCTTGCTTTCGTTTTTCCGTCTCAATTTTACGCATAGATTTGCTAAGGGAAATTGTCAGAGGTAAATTTTCACCGGGATTGAATCGTCTAAAGAATATTTCCGTGGAGAGGGGGATTTCTCTGTGGAGTTGGGGCCATATTTCTTGCCATACTTAAAAACGATCAGAAATTAAATTAAAAACAAGTTTTTTAAACTGAAAGCAAGGAGCAACATCAAAACTCAAAAAAAAACAGAAATTATTATGTATATGGAGGCAATGGGCCCCTCTTCAACACATCGCTCTTTACACCAAAATTTGAGTTTTGTCCCATTTCTTTAAGAATGATTCCTGAAACACAAGGGTCGTTTAATTTGAACAATATAAAAAATTTTTAAAAGTACTAAAAAACTTTTGCGTAAAGAACGGGGTGTTGAGGAGGGGGCGATTCCCCTCATATATGTAATAAAGACTTTTTCATTTAATATATAGCCTATATAGATTTTCCTTTTTTCGATCAAGGAGGCTTAAATGGACATTCACTTAAGTATCCAATTAGCCAAATACTTCAATAGAAGTTACTGTTTATTTCAGGTACTTTATATTAATGCCAATATTAATTTATATTAATTTCAATAACGAAATCTTTAGACACTAAACATTAACCATAAATAAAGATTTGCAAGGATTTTATTGCCAACAATTAAATCATAATCTTTTGTTGAATTCAACGCGTTGAATGGAATGCACGATTGAACGTTGAACATGTGTATAGTATTTGTGTTTAGTGTTTGTGATGTGTTGATTAGTATGAATTGTAAATATTACTTTAACCCGGATAATTACATGCCGCCTTTTGAATTCCCGAAATTTAGCTTTTTGTAAAGCCTTTTGAATTGGTCTTTTGTACTAAAAGGCTTATTTTTCTCTTTTTTGCTCTTTTTCATAGAAAGTACTATTTATGTTCTATTAGAAACAAAAGGAGAATTCCAGTTTAACAGTCACCTTGATAAATAAAACAAACCTGCAGGAGGGGGTGAGGGGGAGATTAATACAATAATATAAAAAAGAAAACGAGATAACCAATCCAAATCACACTTCCTAATTGGCAACAAAAACCATCCATCTAGACTATTTCATCAAATCAATATTTGTCAATGCCTCCAAAGAAACAAAAACATAAAACAAAACATAAACATATCCAAAGAAACAAAACATAAAACAAAACATAAAGAAAACAAAACAAATATATCTTCATCCCTAGTTATTTGATTCGTTTTAACTAGTTCGTGACTGGTTGAGGACTTATCGCTATGTAATCGTAGAACAGATGGTGCTCATAAGACACCAGAGGAACTTAAAGTCTAGAGTCCTATTAAGATTTAATCTTAAAGTCCTATTAAAATTTTAGAATCTTAAAGTCCTATTTAAATTTTGCAGCTTGTTGGTGACATTTGGAGTCTAAAGTGGTCAAATATTGGCTAGCTCATAGTGGGGTCCTTGAAGTTAAGATAATTGGATAGCCCTTAGATAGTATTGGACCATCTTTGTATTTTTGAACCGCGCTTTTTACGGTTACGCAGACTGAAAATACCTTTATTTTCTTTTGATTTACTCTTCTTTCATAGATATTTGACGAGTTTGGCACGAGTGTTGATGATTTTAAATGGCAAAAAGTGCACAGTTCTCCTGCCATTCAAAGATTTTCTCATTCGATGATATATTTGGAGGGGAAATTAGTCATAGCAAAAAAAATGCCATAGCAATTGACTCATTGGTGGCTTAAACCCAAATAAAAAATTGACTCATTGGGTTCCTTCAACCCAAATAAAAAATTTATTCATATAATTGTTGCGGGACTACTGAATATTAACTATTATAATAACTGATCATTCCTCTTGTTCAGTTAAGATCGAATATGTAGGTCACACCCTGAGAGGAATATGTAGGTCATTCACCCATATTTTGTGCTAATGCAGTTATGCAAATGATGTATTCCTGGGACTGCATATGGCCATACTACTCGCACTTTTTACGGCTATCAAGACTGGAAATGCCTTTTTTTTCTTTTGATTTTCACAGGTATTTGACGATGTTTGGCAGTTGAGTGTTGATGATTTCAGATGGCAAAAAGTGCACAGATCTCCAGCTCTTGAAAGATTCTCTCATTCGATGACATATTGGGAGGGGAAATTAGTCATAGCTGGTGGAATGAATTCTTCTGCGGAACTGCTTGGAGATGTTTTATTGCTCGACTTATTCACCAAGTATAGCATTCTGCTTTGTTATTAAAGTATTCTGTTATATTATGATAATTATTATTAATATTAATATAAAATTTAAAATATTAATATATCAATATTAATATAAGTATTAATATTGTATTGTAATATTATCTATTCTATTATATTAAAAGTATTATTGTAACATTGTCACCTTGGCAATATTGGGAGGGGAACTAGACATTTTTTTTCCGTCTGGAGAGGGTCTTGGAGAAGTTTTATTATTCGATTCATTTATCCAGTATCCATTCTGTTTTATTACATAAATATTTCACTGTTTTTATTTTTGTTCCTTCACAGCTATTTCTATTTCTGCTTATTTCCTTTTCATTTTCTATTTCTTCTTTTTTTTATATCCAATTGGTATGGGACACTAGGTTTAGCCAGTAAAATCAATTCTTACTTGGAGATATCTTATTAATCGATTTTCAAACAGTTTGTGGTAACAAACTGTAAGTAAATAGCGACCCGGCTTAATAATAACCGAAACTCTGACAAACGGAATTTTGATACCAAAATAGATACATAGAAAAAATTGGATTTTTATGCTTATTTCAGATATATAAGTTTCATCGAGTTTAGTCTTACTTGTCAACAGGTACGAGCCTGAAAAAATTAGCCTTATTTTCGAAAAAAGGAGAAAAAAAACCCCTAAAAGTCATAAAATCCTAATGAAAATCACACCATCAGATTCAGCGTATCGGAGAATCCATCTGTATAGAGCCCCCTCCCACGCTAATTTTTTTCCCAAAGTCACCCGATCAAAATTTTGAGATAGACATTTTGTTCATTATAGTGGAAAAATCTAATAACTATCTTTGAGGGTGAATTAACATCCCATAGTCCCTGGGGGCTACATGGGAGGATCTTTCCATGGAGGAATTTTTCATTGGGGAAGGGAATTTTCTATGAAGAGGGCGCTAGATTTCCCAGTATTATCTAAAAACGATCAGAAATTAAATAAAAAAACAAGTTTTTTCAACTGAAAGTAAGGAGCAACATTAAAACTTAAAACCGAACAGAAATTATTACGTAAACAAGGTGTTTCACCCCCTATTCAATACCTTGCACTTTACGCTAACGTTTTTTCTAGTGCTTTCAAAAGAGCTATTTATTCTAGTTAAACGGCCTTTGTGATTCAGGGGTCATTTTTCAAGAATTGGAACAAAATTCGAAATTTAATGTAAAGAGCGAGGTATTGACTAGGGAAGAACCCTCTCTTATAAGTAATAATTTCTGTTTGTTTTAAGTTTTAATGTTGCTCCTTACTTTCAGTTAAAAAACTTTTTTTTATATAATAAAAAAAATCCCCTATTTTGATTTTTAACTACTTCCTTGCTTATTCTAATATTGCCACACCATGTGAATTTTCTTTTAAAAGCTTTCTGCTTTCTCTGTCAGTTTCTGCGACACTGCTGCAAGATTTGATTCATTCTGCTCATTTACAACTTCTCAATAACAACTCTGCTCAATAACAACTTCTTGCTTATTCTAATATTGCCACACCATGTGAATTTTCTTTTAAAAGCGTCAGTTTCTGCGACACTGCTGCAAGATTTGATTCATTCTGCTCATTTACAACTTCTCAATAACAACTCTGCTCAATAACAACTTCTTGCTTATTCTAATATTGCCACACCATGTGAATTTTCTTTTAAAAGCGTCAGTTTCTGCGATACTGCTGCAAGATTTGATTCATTCTGCTCATTTACAACTTCTCAATAACAACTCTGCTCAATAACAACTTCTTGCTTATTCTAATATTGCCACACCATGTGAATTTTCTTTTAAAAGCGTCAGTTTCTGCGATACTGCTGCAAGATTTGATTCATTCTGCTCATTTACAACTTCTCAATAACAACTCTGCTCAATAACAACTTCTTGCTTATTCTAATATTGCCACACCATGTGAATTTTCTTTTAAAAGCGTCAGTTTCTGCGATACTGCTGCAAGATTTGATTCATTCTGCTCATTTACAACTTCTCAATAACAACTCTGCTCAATAACAACTTCTTGCTTATTCTAATATTGCCACACCATGTGAATTTTCTTTTAAAAGCGTCAGTTTCTGCGATACTGCTGCAAGATTTGATTCATTCTGCTCATTTAAAACTTCTCAATAACAACTCTGCTCAATAACAACTTCTTGCTTATTCTAATATTGCCACACCATGTGAATTTTCTTTTAAAAGCGTCAGTTTCTGCGATACTGCTGCAAGATTTGATTCATTCTGCTCATTTACAACTTCTCAATAACAACTCTGCTCAATAACAACTTCTTGCTTATTCTAATATTGCCACACCATGTGAATTTGCTTTTAAAAGCGTCAGTTTCTGCGATACTGCTGCAAGATTTGATTCATTCTGCTCATTTACAACTTCTCAATAACAACTCTGCTCAATAACAACTTCTTGCTTATTCTAATATTGCCACACCATGTGAATTTTCTTTTAAAAGCGTCAGTTTCTGCGATACTGCTGCAAGATTTGATTCATTCTGCTCATTTACAACTTCTCAATAACAACTCTGCTCAATAACAACTTCTTGCTTATTCTAATATTGCCACACCATGTGAATTTTCTTTTAAAAGCGTCAGTTTCTGCGATACTGCTGCAAGATTTGATTCATTCTGCTCATTTTTCAAGGTTATTGGTGTATTTTGGGTGTACTGGAATATTCCAGTGAGTAAAGTCTAGTTCTTAATCATAGTTGTATTTCTTAATATACTAATGCTACTGAGCAGAACCGCCTGAAGTCCACACAGCACAATAATGTGTAAATTTTTTGGCCCCCCAAGGGGCTGCTCCTAGAGAGAAAAGGCATTGTGACTGACAGGTGTGAAGTCCAATTCCACGAATTTCAAAACGTAGTACTATCCATTGGGCAATTTTCCTTTAAAATTTAAGTTTTTGTGACGTGCTGAAAAATTTATCAGTCATCACACACATCTTTCAAAGTCATTGATCTACTTTCTATTTCTTTATCTACTTCTTAATCATAGTTGTAATTATAATATACTAATGCTACTAATATTTCACTGCACAGAAACGCCTGAAGTCCACACAGCACAATAATGTGTAATTTTTTGGCCACCCAAGGGGCTGCTTCCAGAGAGAGAAGGCATTTGTGACTGACAGGTGTGAACTCCAATATTCCGGATATCTAAACGTAGCACTATCCATTGGGCAATTTTCCTTGAAAATTTGAGTTTTTGTGACGTGCTGCAAAATTTATCAGTCATCATACACATCTTTCAAGGTCATTGATCTGCTTTCTATTTCTTTATCGACTTCTTAATCATAGTTTTACTTCATAATATACTAAAGCTACTAATATTTCACTGCACAGAAACGCCTGAAGTCCACACAGCACAATAATGTGTAAATTTTTTGGCCACCCAATGGGCTGCTTCCACAGGAAGAAGGTATTGTGACTGACAGGTGTGAACTCCAGTTCCCCGAATTTCGAAACGTAGTACATTGGGCAATTTTCCTTAAAAATTTGAGTTTCTGTGACGTGCTGCAAAATTCATCAGTCATCATTACACATCTTTCAAGGTCATTGATCTGCTTTCTATTTCTTTATCGACTTCTTAATCATAGTTTTACTTCATAATATACTAATGCTACTAATACTTCACTGCGCAGAACCGCCGGGGAAGGCATTGTGACTGACAGGTGTGAACTCCAGTTCCCCGAATTTACAAACGTGGCACTATCCATAGGGCAATTTTCCTTGAACATTTAAGTTTTTGTGACGTGCTGCAAAATTTACCATTCTTCGTACACATTATTCAAGGTCATTGATATGCTTTCTGTTTCTTTATCCACTTCTCAATTGTAGTTGTGCTTCCTAATATACTAGTGCTGCTAATATTTCACTGTACAGAACTGTCTGAAGTCCTACGTTATCTTTCATGCACAACCCAACGGGTTTCCGGAGTATTGTTGAAAGGTGATGTAAGATTGTTCTAATAAGCTTTGTCTCAAAATATCTTTAAAAATCCATATATTAGGGCTGAACACGTGTAGCATTTTTCAAGCCAAAAACAAGCGTATTTCACTTTGATTTTGACTTAGGCATTTTTTTTTTTTTTGTATCATTTCGTTAACGTTTTACGCTCTTAGTCTATATTAAGCGCTCTACTGAAACGTCCTACGTTAACTTTTTTTTTACCTTTTGTAATGCTGACCTATTTAAGGATAATTATCGCAATGGGAATATCAGCTTTGAGAAGTCCTGTCATTTTGAACTACATTTTTGAAAAAAATGGGGATTACCTTGTACACGAGGAGAAGGGGGATTGCCGTAAATATTTAACCAGTCTAACTAAAAATGGAAAAGTTAGATTATTTTAGTTAGATATGGTGGAGTTTGCTTAGAAATATTAAGATACGTCGAACCAATAGGGGACGACGAAAGTCACGGGTATTTAACTAACTTACCAAACTTTTGAAATAGAATAAATAGTTTGGTTAGGTACGTGTTTAACCCTAACCTATTTTATATTATTAAAATGAAACACTTTTAATATTAACATTTAAACATTAAACACTTTAACAGTTTTCAGGAGTTTTTTTTTAGATTCTGAATTGTTATATTTGAGGGATGTTTTATTTTGTAATCGTTACCCGATTAAATTCATTGATAAAATAATAAAAATAGACGCATTAAACACAACAATAGGGTTATTGGGGTTTCACAGTGTACAGAATTAAACATATCGAAAAGGTTCATTTCTTTGCCTTATGAACCTACTTTTGTTAGGTTCATAAGGCATGTTTTGATACTTGTTTCCAATCAGCGAGACCATTAGGTAGGTTTCTTAATTCTGGGAAGGATTTAACCTAGGGAGATTTAGTTAGTGTGGTGTATAAAATTCCTTGTTCTTGTGGAAAGTTTTATATTGGTAGAACTCACCAACAATTTACTGAAATATTTATTGAGCATCGCAATTCAATAGAAAAATCCCTACAATTAAAAAAGCCTCCTGAAACTTTTGTTCCGGTTCTAGTTGAACATACATTCTGTCATCCCGAACATTTTATACAACTTGATGAGGTTACAGCTATTTCTAGTGATAGAGGTTTTTTCTCAGTGGGCGAGGGAGGCTATAGAAATTAAAAAACATATATTTGCTAATCTTTCAATAAATAGAGACACAGGGAATTTAAATCTTGACCCAATTTATGATTGTCTTTTGAAAAATGAACCAATAATCAATAAGGGAATTAAAATTTTACACAATCACCAGGGGACAAGATTACCTACTAGACCAAAAAGAGTTGCTTCAATATTAGCTTACAAGAGGATTATTTCGCAACAGAATAGTTAACTAAGTTTCAATTTTCATAATTTTTCCTCAGTTGCTTTAATGTTCTCATTGAAGTAACTCTAATAGCTTCTTTTCCCTACGTGGATCAGTAGCAACAATTGTATTTATTATTATTGGTGGTGGTTTTATTTGTTTTTAGTTTAGTGTTTTTTTTTATCTTGTGCTGAGGACGCCTAGTTTAGATACAGGCGAAATATCCGCGTTGTTTTAGTCTTTCCTCTCTACTGGCCGTAGTCTCGTTTGAGGTTTTTTTTTGTGGAGTTTTATCTCTCTTTGTTGTTTACTGTCATGTCTGGCCAGTTCGGCTTAAGAACTTTCATTCCTTATTATAATTCATTCTTTAATATAAATGATGTTATATTAACCTAAGTTACTACAGTGTTCTAGAAAATTGTACTTTTTCATAAAAAATTGGTTATGTTTAAAAATACTGGTTCAACCGCGTTGAACGAGGGTTGAGATGCATGGAGGTAAAGGTGTACGGGGTTCAGTTGAAAGAGTGTTTAGTTAAATGGATTGAGTTGAACAGGGTTCAGTTACGCACGCCATTTTTGTGCGATTTCATTTGTGTATTATATATTCTAATATTCCTCTAATTTGAGAGACATGTATAAATACATTAAGGAATAATTAATGAACAATTAATTAAAATGAATACTTAAAATATATTAAAATTCTAATGGAATTAGGACACTAAGTGGTTTTACACGCTGAGATCTTCGACATGGGAATTGTGTACTGCTCGAATAAGCGACCAGAATATGCCACTGTATAGCCTCTAGATGTCTATTTGTGTTTGTCAAACATTTTTTTTTTCAGGAATGTTGAAATCCTTACGCATATTTCCCCAATTTTTGGGCATAAATCGTTAATACATGATGATTTTCTGTACATTATTGGTGGAATTGTAAAAAATTCTGATTTCCGTGGCGTATTTTCAATAAACCTGCAAACTGGAGTGATTCGAGAAGTCAGAATTCAAGTAAGGTTTCTTTTCTTTTTTTAAAATGACTGATTACGGGAATTTGTTTTTCGTTGTTAAGTTTGTAACCTATTATATTTTTAGGCTATTTTATGAACGTTATTTTTTTGCATGCTTTAGTATTCCCACCTCCAAGTAAGCTAGTGTGTGTGTGTGTGTGTTTTGTGTGTGTATGTTTGTATGTGCATGTGTGTGCCTTTGTCTGTGTGTGTATGCGTAAAACAACAATTCTAGCCAAAAAAAGGCCAAAACGCTATTTTGTGAAAATTCTGAGATAATCAATTTATTTAGAACTAATTAGAAACTATACTCATATTGAACCCCAGTTTCAGGTGCTGTAATGCCGTATGTTAGCACATTCGTTTCCAAAGGCACAGGTAGTTCTAAAAAATAAACGGCAACATAGACATTTATTTTAACGATTCATATGAGTAGATGATACGGTTGAAACTTGAAAAAACTGTGCACAGTTTCATATGATAGAGCTTCAGCTATTATGGAGAAGGGTCGGTGGCTGTTTGTGTATTGGGGAAAGAGTGTGCCTTAAGCGTCGAAAAGTGTATTTTTATTTCTTGGTGGATCTTCAGATGAACGTAGCCAAATTTTCAAGCGTCGCCACGTATATCGAGAGTTTAGGGAATTTTGAGTGATCTCTTGATTGTTTGGATTAAACGTGTGATTTTACGTATGTTATAGGTCCTTGCGAACTTCCAACTTTGT
The DNA here is from genome assembly GCF_032884065.1 of Artemia franciscana. Lineage (NCBI taxonomy): Eukaryota > Metazoa > Arthropoda > Branchiopoda > Anostraca > Artemiidae > Artemia > Artemia franciscana. Next base: position 1,342,026 of record NC_088874.1, read on the forward strand.
TCATGTTGCAGTGTCGATTGATTTGCAAGCCAATAAAGTAAAGGTCATATTTAATTATCAATTGTCTGATCATCATCCCATAGCCTGCTCAATCACTTTACCATCTTTGGTCATCATAGCACATCTCTTGGTCCTTCCGCACCTCTAAACCGTCATGACTAGACGAAAATCGATCAAGTGCTTTTTACCGTATCGGTAGATTCAGTTCTGGATAAAACAAGCATTCTTTTCTATCACCTTTTCTGGATGCCTCATAAAAGAGGATCGAATCTTTTTAGAGATACACTGGCGCTGAAATTTGCCATTCCCCCGTGGAATTAGTTGCTAGGACCCTCAGTGGAATTGGATGTTAGGGCTCCCGCTGGAATTGCTCGCTAGGGTCCCATTGGAATTGGTTTCTAGGCCCCCGGTGAAATTGAATGTTAGGGGGGCTCGCTGGAATTGCTTGATAGAGGGTGGGTCAGCCACATAATGTCACAATGGCGTGAATATGCATAGCTGTGGCTCAAAGAATCGCAGCATTTCCATTAAAACCTCTCAGAAATAACTCTTAATTTGGTTTAAATTTGTCTCTAATAATACCCCCCCTCTGGGATTGGTTGCTATGCCCCCTCCTCCCATTGGAATTTCTCGCTAGGGGATGGGAGTCGGCCAGCCATTGAGTGTCACAGGCTGGGAGTTGAGAGAACATAATTCCAAGAAAAAATGAATGAAATATAGAATTTAGTCACATGTCTTGTGCCCCTATTTTCCTATATTTTTAGCAAACTTAGATCATTCTCTAAGAAAACATCTCAAAACATTTTCTAAGAAGGAGTATTTTCCTATTTTTTCTACAAGTTTATATCATTCTCAAAAAAAAAACATATCTAGAAATTCTCTAAGAAGGACGTCCGAAATGCAAGGATCATATCGCTAAGAAGTGAAGAATCGCCTTATCTGTGTTTGTAATATCCTTCTAAAACATTACATAGATAGCAGGTGCACTTCAGATATAACCAAAGTCTAGTATCGGTTTTCTCCTCTGCATCCGAATTTTTGCAGTCATACGAAACACGTAATCTATAGCTGAATCATTCTAGTAAGCGGGACATGGGAATTCTCCGCTTGTGGAATTAGTTATCTCGTTGAAGCTATTTACTGAATCATAATATTAGAAATAGATTACTGGTCCAGACGTCTATGACGCAGTTCCATTGAATGGAAGTGGCCCTTTCGAATCCTAATGGGGACAAAAATCATTAGAATATATAGGCCCCTTGAAAAAGCGCCGAAGCTCCTAAAGTATTATATAACACCCCACGTGTGTACCACCCGCAGTTGCAAGCGGGGATCCCCCACGGGGCCCAGAAAAAACAAGTCATGTTAGAATGCATCATCCGTAACATAAGTAAACATTCCTCATTTACATAACAACCATTGAAATCATGAAGAAAAACGTCTTGAACAAAAAACGTCTTAGAAAAAAGTCTTCAAGTTTCTTGAAACGTCTTGTAAAACGTCTTGAAGAAAATATCTTAGAAAATGTCTTGAAATTTCTTGAAATGGCTTGAAATTTCTTGAAACGTCTTGAAAAACGTCTCGCAGAGAACTGTCATGAAATATCTTTAAACTTTTTTAAACGACTTGAAATGAGATATTTTAAAAAATATCTTGGGATGTCTTGAAACGTCTTGAAAAATGTTTTGAAGAAAAATTTCTTGAAAAAAAATGTCCCTGCTTGACTAGTGGACTCTAACAAACCCTATTGCGTAACACCCCAAACCCTATTATGTAACAGCCTAAATTTAACAAAGTCTATTTCGTAACAACCAATGTAGACCCTCTCTATCACGTAACAGACACCTGCATCTCTTAGAAAACATCCCCTATGATGTAACAGACACCTGCATCTCCTAGAAAACATTCCCTATCACGTAACATGTACCTATTAGCTTTCGTCAGAATGACGGGATAGGGCTGTTGTGGAATGGAGGGATAGGTATGTTGTAGAAACCAGTGAGGCATCACTACTAATGTCGGCATTCTCCGGTGAATATCCGAAATTCCTTTTTCTCTGCATGGATTCAATTAGCTTTGCCAGTCTTTTCTTTTCAGTCTCATGCAAGCTATGATGGTAAAAGTTAAAGTGAGGATAGAGTACGTTTGTTTAGGTTAGTTTAGATTATGTGTATTGTAAATTCAATACATAAAATCAGCACTACAACACTTACTGGCAAATCCGTAATCTACACAAACATCCAATCATTAAAGATAGTGACCAGTTTGTGAGTATAAAGGTCATAAAGGTTTTGACAGTGATTTGCTTGATCCTTCGGTCTGATAGAGCTCCTTAAGGAAAAAAACCATTAAATTTGCTTAGAATTTCCCATACCCACTACTTCGCAGTTTTTTAATAGCTTCCATATTTTTTTTTTATTTTTTTAGGAGATAATGACATCTATTTTCCTTACCTATGGTTTTGAAGTTGTGGAAGAAGATTGTGGTTTCTTATTGTTTGGTGGTGGTGGACACTGTTTTTCTTTTGGTACCCATTTTAACAATAATTCAGTGTTTGTTAGCAAAAATTTATTAAACAGCTGATTTTTTAAACTTGTTTTGCCTTATGATTTCAATTAAAGCTGAAATTTTTGTAAAATTAGAGGTTTAATTAGTGTAAGAAGTTTAATTTGTGTAAAATTTGACGTTTTTTACCAGATACCGCCGTGTAAAATTTTCCTGGAGTCACTGCTTTGGATGTCAAACTTATTGCTACAGTCTCAAAAGACAGACTGTGATTGGAAAATCCTTTTTGGGTATGTTATCATGTTAAATGGTGAAGGAAGCCACGAGAAAGCCCCGTGGCATCATGTTCGTCAACTGTTAATTAACAGTAGAACTTTTTCTTGTTTATAGAAAAAATCATGACTTCAGGTGTGTTAACTGTTAATTAACAGGAGGTTTTTCTTCTTCATGAGAAATTTGTGGCATCGGAATGTTACGTGGCTTCAATTGTGTTAACCGTGAATCAGCAGGAGAGCTTTTTATTATTTGTGAAAGGATTCGTGGTTTTAGAAAGGCACGTGACTTCAGGTGTGTAAACGTCAGGTAACGTCAGGTATGTAACAGAGGAGCTTTTTTGTTCTTGTTCATAAAAAGACTTTTGGCTTTAGAAAGCCACTGGGCTTCAGATGTATTAACTATTAATTAACACAGGAACTTTTCTTCTTTTTAAACATATTCTTGGCTTTAGAAAGGCACATGGCTTCAGGTTTATTAACTTTCAATTGACGAAGGAGCTTTTCTTGTTCATAAAAAGATTTGTCGCTTGAGAAAGTCACGTGGCTGCCGTTTGTTAATTGACAGAGGAGCTTTTTTTATTCATAAAAAATCGTGGCATTAGAAAGTCACGTGGCTTCAGGTGTGCTATATCTCAATAATGGAGCTTTTCTTGTTTATAAAAAGATTTGTGGCTTGAGGAAGCCATATTGCTGCAGGTGTGCTAACTGTTAATTAACAGAGGAGCTTTTTCTTGTTCATAAAAAGATTTTTGGCTTCGGAAAGCCACGTGGCTTCAGATGCGTTATCTCTCAATAAAAGAGCTTTTCTTGTTCATAGAACGCTGTGTTGCCACACTAGGCAATCATGGGTCGTTGAAAGTGAACATCCAGAGGTAAGACGAATTTGCGTACAGTTGCATCCCATATATGTTGCCCTTTTTTGTCATATCAGAAGTCAGTTGAGGAGAACTATTTATAGAGGAATAAAAAATTACCTGCTTAATTGATAAGCCAAAGATAAACTATGGTGCAAAATAGGATGTGCTCCTTGAGATGAGTTTTACGTGCAGTGCGAAGCTGAACACGCGGCAAATTTTTTGGAGGTAGCGCTTTTTATGCCGTAGTAGTATTTTTTAGAGACCCTAAGTAGTACCATTGATTTTCGTTGGAGTAGCAACCATGTTTTCGCACTACATTTTTTTGTGTTATCTTGGATGTAAAAAATAAAGAGCTTGAAAAAAGACGAAGAATAATAAAAAAATACGGGTCCAAAAACAAGGTATTTCACACTAAAGACATGGGTGCTAAAAAGACGTGGTGCTAAAAAGAAAATCAAGGACTCTACTAAATGAAGAATTTTATCGTCAATGTTGGCTAAAAGTAACGCTCCTGAAAAGAAATTGTGAGTACTTTAAGCTGTTGATCTACGAGTTTCAATAAAAAGGATGTTTTTTCGCTTAGTTTTTTAAGTTTTTTCTGGCTTTTTTTACTGCTATACAATTAAATAATTAACATATTATGTTAATTTTGATCACTTGGTCCTTTAATTGAACTATAAATGACTTCATACAAATATTTCGATAAACTTTTGTCTTCAATTTATTCGAATGTTTTGAAAAAAGAGCTTGAAAAAAGACGAAGAATAATAAAGAAAAATACGGGTCCAAAAACAAGGTATTTCACACTAAAGACATGGGTGCTAAATACACATGGTGCTAAAAAACATGGTGCTAAAAAGACATGGTGCTAAAAAGACATGGTGCTAAAAAGACATGATGCTAAAAAAAAAATCAAGGACTCTACTAAATAAAGAATTTTGTCGTCAATGTTGGCTAAAAGTAACGCTCCTGAAAAGAAATTGTGAGTACTTTAAGCTGTTGATCTATGAGTTTCAATAAAAAGGATGTTTTTTCGCTTAGTCTTTTTTTTAGTTTTTTTTTTAGTTTTTTTTCTGGCTTTTTTTACTGCTATACAGTTAAATAATTAATATATTATGTTAATTTTGATCACTTGGTCCTTTAATTGAACTATAAATGACTTCATACAAATATTTCGATCAACTTTTGTCTTCAATTTATTCGAATATTTTGAAAGAAATATTAAATGTTTAAGTAACTAGTTATGAACTATAGCTGACTTCACTATAGTCAAGTACCGCACCGTAGATGCAAAAAACAAAAACGTAAAAAAGAACACAATTGGTCAACACTCTCTTAGTCGTACAAAATATTTCCTCCTCTTCCCCTACAAGATTTTCTCCTTTCCTTTTCTTGTAAATTTATTTCAAATTTTTATATAAAATTTGTAGTTTTCTGGTTACATTAAAAGTGGAAGGCTCTTTGTTCTGCGAATGGACTGCTTTGAACACATTAACTTCGAGCGTATTAGTGAAGTGTAATGACATGTTCATTAATGCTCACAGTGAGTGAAACAAAAATATGGAGAAGGGGCTGTTTTAGATTAGATCATATAAATACGATAAAATAGTTTTTCTGGGTAGTTTATCCAAATAACACAAAAGTAGTTAAAGATTTAACAAAGCAGAAATTCAACCTTGTGTTAAGACGCGTACACATGAATTGACTTTGAAGCGGTCCAAAATTTCAAAAAGGGCACAAATTAAAAAGAGAGAACACAACGATGGGTACCAAAAGAAAAAAAAACACAAAAATTTCGTGATTTTGAAAGAAGAAGGATGGACTCTTCCCCCTGCATAATATTTGTAGTTATCAGTGCTGAATTTTCTTTCAGAGGGCAGAAGCAGCGGATTTAACGTCTACTGCCTTAAATACAGCCCACATAATTCCCTTGAGGTTTTAATCCATGTACATAAATTAATAATAACAATCAAATGAGTTAACATTAAATGTAAGAAATGGAATATCCTTGTTTCTATTAAGCTTGTTCTTTAAATAATGAACTACACAGTTTTAACCTCTGGAGTAGACACTGACTAATTTCTTAGATCACACTGCTTTTCCGTTTAAAGATTCGGATTTTGGACATATTCGGGTTTTTATTATTTAAAGATGTTGTTGTTTTTTCCCCATGGTTTTATCTAAATCACGTTCGTTTTTCTCCCTCTTAAATTATTTTTTCATTAAAAAGGTTTATTTGGGTCCTTGTTTCTCCACCACCTTACTGCATACTCGCTTTTCCATTTCCAAGATGAATGGTTACACTAAATAGAGTTTGGTTTCTTTTATTAATTCTGAATTTCCAGTTTCCACCTTTCTACTAGTTAATTTGACTTTGATGTGCTTCTTTTTGAATATTTAGGAATATTGGAAAGACGAATGGAGCAAGGCACAAACAGAGATGTCCTTCATACCGGCTAGCAGTCGTATCCTTTGCGCTCAAATAATTTAATTTGAAGTTTTATTTTATTAGAAATTTCGGTACTTGTGTATTATTCAGAACACACTCAACAACTGAAGTTAGGTTCTTTCGTGAAACAAACTACGATGCAGGTACATTTTTATTAAATATTTTATACATAGAGGTGGTTAGGCTAGGTTAAGTTAGGTATTTGATATAATGCACCCCCCCCCATAATTTGCAAAAATATAGCCCAAACTTGTGGTAAAGCTAATGAAATAAAACGAAATATGATGGAAATATAATACTTTATTAGGAAAATTGTAGAGTTACCATATGAATGGTATTCTACTGTCAGCAAACCACGTATCTACACGCAAATTGACTTTTTTCAAACATGGCCTATTGTTACACTTCCAAAAATGTCCCTTCTCGTAAGAGTATAAAGTCATGTTGTGTCCATTGACGCACTTTTTTGTTGTGGGCAACCACCCCTTATCCTAGAAAAATATAAGTGCCTCTTTTTCAGTCTTGGCAAATCCCAAATCTTCATCTCAAAATCCATGTTCAGACACTATCTTCTATCAATACGCGTAGCAAACTAAATTGAGTTTTGTCTTTGTGGCTATGAAACCGGATTTTCTCAGCAAAATTCTTGAGTCTGTTTTGAATAATGTACAAGTACCAAATATTTAATTCAAATGTACATGCATGGTGTTCGTTTCACGAAAGAACCTAGCTTCACTTATTGAGTGTGTTCTGAATAATACACAAGTACCGAAATTTCTTTATCATCTTTTCATAAGATGCAAGGCACAGACAGAGATCATACCGGCTAGCAGTCGTATCCTTTGCGCTCAAATGATTTGATTTAAAGTTTTTATTTTATTAGAAATTTTTTCATCATCTTTTCATAAAAGAGTGATTTTAGCTAAGAATTGGCAACAAGAGTGATTTTCCTGTCCTTCGGGTAAAAGTGTAGGATGAGGTAAAAAGAGGGAAAAGCACGAGGAGTACAAGTTGGCAACAGAGTTGCCAGCTGGACACGTTTCATGTTAAAAGGACACGTTCTCAAGTGTCGGGACGCAATGCCATAAAAGGGCAAAACTATTAACACATTTTAGAAATTTTGGACGTAAAAGGACAAAAAACAGACATATTTTGCGAATTTGTGACATAAAACGAAAGAATCCTCAACTGAATATATATTTCGGCAGAAAGATCATTTTTCAACAAGGTAGAGTCTGTTCTCGTTTTTTTAGCATTTGTTTGAGGTTTTTTGTCGAGGTTTTCCAAATATGTGGTAAGTTAAGAATTTTATCTATTCTAAGAGATTTTTATGTTTATATGAGTTTCGTGCTGATGTTAATTGGTCGCTTGAAAAAACTTTAACATTGTGCTCTTTGGTCAATTAAATAAAAAACAAGGTTTTTTTTCAACTGAAAGTATGGAGCAACATAAAACTTAAAAAGAACAGAAATTAATATTATATGAAAGGGTTTGCCCCCTCCTCAACACCTCGCTCTTTATGCTAGAGCTTTTTGGTACTTCCAAAGAAGCTTCTTATTGTTTTGACTAAACCACCCTTGTGTTTCGGGAGTTATTCTCAAAGAATTGTGACAAAATTGAATCTTTAGAGTAAAGAGTGAGGTATTGAAAAGGGGGCAACCCCCTTCATGTATGTAATAATTGCTGTTTGTTTTATGTTTTAATGTTGCTCCTTACTTTCAGTTGATTAAACTTGTTTTTTTAATTTAATTTCTGATGGTTTTTTAAATAATGCCAGAAAATCTGAGCCCAACTCCGCGGAGGAATCTTTCTCCCCACGGAGATATCCTCTAGACAATTCAATGCCGGTGAAAATTTACCTTGGCAATTCACCTTAAAAACTTCACGCGTAAAATTGAGACGGAAAAGAGAAAGCAGTATAAAAAGAATTTTGTATAGGAATTCTAGTAAATTCCCCCAGTGTATAATTTTCTCCGACAATTTCACCCCCTGGAAGTTTCCTTCACCCCCTGGAATATCCATAGGCATAGTTATTGGGCTTTTCAACTATGATGAATAAAATGGTTATCTCAAAATTTTGATCAGACGATTTTGGGTTTCCTTACCCATGGAAAATTTCCCCGTGGAAAAAAACCCAAGTAGAAAATGTGCCCCCCCCCCCATCCGAAAATGTATACATACTTCCCAATAACAAATACTATGCATAAACAATGGGAAACTTTATAACTTAAAAACCTTTTTCCTGGGGCTCTGTGTGGGGGGGGGGTGGGGGGTTTGGTATATCCATAGGCATAGTTATTGGGTTTTTCAACTATGATGAATAAAATGGCTATCTCAAAATTTTGATCAGACGATTTTGGGAAAAAAAGGGGTGAGGAAGGGGGCCTAGTTGCCCCTAAATCTTGTTGGTCACTTAAAAAGGGCACTATAACTTTTAATCTCTGTTCAAATGAACCCTATTACAATGCCCTAGGACCAGTGGGTCGATACGATTACACATGGGAAAGAAAAGAAGAACAAATAAACACGCATCCGTGATGTTTCTTCTGGCAAAAATACAAAATTCCACATTTTTTTTTAGGTAGGAGCTTGAAACGTCTACAATAGGGTTTTATGATGCGCTTTATCTAATGGTGGTATTCTAATTCTATGACTTTTAAGGGGTGTTTCACCTCTTTTGGAAAATCAGGTAAATTTTTTCAGGCTTTTAGTCTTAAATGGATTAGACTAAACTTAATGAAACTTACATATTTGAAATTAGGATAATAAGCCGATTCTTTCGATATATCTATTATTATCAAAATCCTGTTTCTTAGAGTTTTGGTTACTATTGAGTTGGATCACTTCTTACTTACAGTTCGTTTCCACGAACTGTTTGATACTACAGTTGGTAATAACATAAACTGTAGTTTCTGAGATTTCAAGATGGACGCATTTTACCTAAAGGTGGAGTAGTTTTGGCTGCTCGGGCGACCCATTCAGGACCATAAAGCTGGCAGAGTGTTGCCAGATGCAGCATTGCTGAACTTAGCATAATTAAAAAACAAAAGCATCCAAGCATAATCCTCCTTAAGATAGCATAATCGTAGCATAATCAGAGAAAACGAAGATTGTTGAAGAATTTATCTGGGCTCTGAGGACGGTTCCTTCCAAAGGAACTAGCTGCGTCATCGATAGTATTTGCATTGGCTTGGAGCTCCTCTATTTTTCCATCCAGACGATTAATGTCATCAGCATATGTATCATATATCCCGCTGATGCTGACATGGATCAGCATCAGCATATATAGTTGGTCAAAAGTGTCAGCACACTATTTAGGAACAGGGCGAAAAGAGTGGGTGAGAGGAGGCATCCTTAGAGTGATCTTAATATAAACTAGGCTCTTGTTGCTTAGGCACCTGAAGCAATGCAGTAGCCTTCGCTTTGCCTCACCAACAAACATGCACAGGTGCATCACTTTGGTTTTTATGGCACTTGGTATTAACCAAGTGACATATAGCAATCGCAGATTCTGTCGGTCTGTCGGTCCCGGTTTGCTACTTTAGGCACTTCCAGGTAAGCTAGGACGATGAAATTTGGCAGGCGTATCAGGGACCGGACCAGATTAAATTAGAAATAATCGTTTTCCCGATTTGACCATCTGGGGGGAGTGGGGGCCCGTTAATTCTGAAAAATTAGAAAAAATGAGGTATTTTTAACTTACGAACGTGTGATTGGATCTCAATGAAATTTGATATTTAGAAGGATATTGTGTCTCAGAGCTCTTATTTTAAATCCCGACCAGATCTGGTGACATTGGGGGGGGGGGGAGTTGGTAGGGGGAAACCTAAAACTTGGAAAACACTTAGAGTGGAGGGATGGGGATGAAACTTGGTGGGAAAAATAAGCACAAGTCCTAGATACATGATTGACATAACCGGAACGGATCCGCTCTCTTTGGGGTAGTTGGGGGGGGGGGGGGTTAATTCTGAAAAATTAGAAAAAATTAGGTATTTTTAACTTACGGACGGGTTATGGGATCTCAATGAAATTTGATATTTAGAAGGATATCGTGTCTCAGAGCTCTTATTTTAAACCCCGACTGGATCTGGTGACATGGGGGGGGAGTTGGGAGGGGGAAACTTAAAACTTGGAAAACACTTAGAGTGGAGGGATCGGGATGAAACTTGGTGGGAAAAAAAGCACAAGTCCTAGATACATGATTGACATAACCGGAACGGATTCGCTCTCTTTGGGGTAGTTGGGGGGGGGGTTAATTCTGAAAAATTAGAAAAAATGAGGTGTTTTTAACTTACGAACGGGTGATCGGATCTCAATGAAATTTGATATTTAGAAGGATATCGTGTCTCAAAACTCTTATTTTAAGTCCCTACCAGATCTGGTGACATTGGGGGGAGTTTGGGGTAGGGGAACCTAAAATCATGGAAAACGCTTAGATTGGAGGGATCGGGATGAAACTTGGTGGGAAAAATAAGCAGAAGTCTTAGATAAGTGATTTACATAATTGGAATGCATCCGCTCTATTGGGGGGGGGGGGGGTTAATTCTGAAAAATTAGAAAAAATGACGTATTTTTAACTTACGAAGAAGTGATCGGATCTTCATGAAATTTCATATTTAGAAGGATCTCGTGACTCAGATCTCTTATTTTAAATCTCAACCGGATCCAGCGTAATTGGGGGGGGGGGACAGTTGAGGGGAACCGGAAATCTTAGAAGATACTTAAAGCGGTGAGATCAAGATGAAACTGGATGGGAAGAATAAAAACCTGTCTAAGACATGTGACTGACATAATCGGACCGGACCTGCTCTCTTTGGTGGAGTGGGGGGGGGTTATTTTGAAAATTGAGGTATTTGTAACTTACGAAAGGAATTTGAAAATTGGTAGGCGTGTCAGGGAGCTGCACAAATTGACTTGACAAAGTTGTTTTCCTAGATTCGACCATCTGGGGGGCTAAAGGGAGAGGAAAAATTAGAAAAAATTAGGTATTTATAACATACGAGTGGGTGATCGGATCTTAATGAATTTTGATATTTAGAAGGACATCGTGACTCAGAGCTCTTATTTTAAATCCTGACCGGCATTAAGCCTCTTATTTTCCTTTTAAATCAACCTATTGATTCATAGAATTTTGCTAGAGCTCATACCATATGATCTCTTGGCTCTTAGCTCTTCTTGCCTCGTCACAAGTGCCATATGAGCTCTTAGCTCTTGTATTTTTTTGCCGTCAGTTAAATTTTAACAACCCTTCTCTACATCTTAAAAAAGAAACGTCTTGGAATAAGAAAAAATATTTGGTTCCATGGTCAAACCATTAGATTCACTCTAATAAAAAATATTAAGATATATGGATTTGAGTCCATAAAAAGAGCAAAAGCCTAGCAAGCTCTCATACTTCATAAAATTTAAACTGCACTCGACATGCTAGTTTTTAACAACTACCACTATAAAGAAGATACCATGGATATGTCTGCACCAGATAGACAAAGCGACGTTAATTAAAATTCAAACAAGAATTACTTTAAAAACATTATAGACAACATTTTTACATACAATTAAAGGGTAATTCCAAGGTATAAACCAATAAAAACAGAACAAGCAAATAACGATTATAACAAATCAAAAATAAGTTGCAGTGAATGAATAAATAAAAGCAAAAACGAAGAAAAATGAATGAATACTGTGGTAAAACAATTATTCAGGTGAAAAATAAATGATCAATAAATAAAGGGCAGTAATAAACTTGATTAAGAGATACCCGGAAATGCAAAAAAGTTTGGATTTTAAGGGACTCGTGCTCTGTGTGTTCAGCTATTTGTTATTTTTTGTCCTAAATAAATCCTAAGCTATTTGTTTCAAATAAAAAAAATAAAAAATTACAAGTCTAGTTTATTTCTCCTTCTGAACCGAATTCTGTTTCAAAAATATTCAAATTCCTTATCATTCAAGAAATTTCTATTTATTGCTGTTTCAAAGTCACTTCCGGTTTAACCCCTTATTCCCCCTCCCAACATCTAGAAGTGGTGCCAATCCAAGATAATCTAGCGGGACATACAATGTATTTCCGAATTTCTAGGAGGAAAGTATTTGTCGCTTCTCAGTTTTTTCAATGAAAATACAAAAACCTTTTTAGAAAAATATCCTTTTCTCTCGAAAAAATAAATTTTTTTTTTAAATTTAATAGGACAAAAGATCTGGGAGAACTTTCTTCTCCCCAGTTTATGTGATTGATGACTGGATCTAGCCTTTTTATGGCACATAGTATCTACCAAGTGACAAATGGCGATTGCAAGTTCTGTCGGTCTGTCTGTTCCGGTTTTGCTAGTTTATGTACTTCCAGGTAAGCTAGGAGGATGAAATTTGGCATGTGTATCAGGGACAAAACCAGGTTAAATTAGAAATAGTCATTTCCCTGGTCCGATCATCTGGGGGGAGTGGGGGGACGGTTAATTCGGAAAAATTAAAAAAATGAGGCATTTTTAACTTAGGAACAGATGACCAGATCTTAACTAAATTTGATATTTAGAAGGATGTCGTGCCTCAGACCTTGTATTTTAAATCCCGACCAGATCCGGTGACATTAGAACGAGTTGGAGGGGGGAAACCTAAAATATTGGAAAACGCTTAGAGTGGAGGGATCGGGGTGAAACTTTGTGAGAGAAATGAGCACAAGTCCTAGATACGTGATTGACATAACCAGAACGGATCCACTCTCTTTGGGGGAGTGGGGGAGAGGGTTAATTCTGAAAAATTAGAAAAAATGAGGTATTTTCAACTTACGAAGGAGTGATCGCATCTTATTGAAATTTCATATTTAGGAGGACCTCGTAACTCGGATCTCTTATTTTAAATTCTGATTGGATCCAGTGTCATTGGGGGAAGTTGGGGGGAGGGGAGCGGTAATCTTGGAAAACGCTTTGAGTTCTGAGATCAGGATGAAACTTGGAGGGAAGAATAAGCGCAAGTCTAAGATACGTGACTGACATAATCGGACCGGATCTACTCCCTTTGGGGAGTTGGGGAGGGGGGGGGGGGTAATTCGGAAAAAATTATAAAAATGAGGTATTTGTAACTTATGAAGGAGTAATGGGATCTTATTGAAATTTGATGTTTCGAAGGATATTGTGTCTCAGTGCTCTTATTTTAAATTCCGATCGGATCCGGTGACGTTGAAGGGAGTTGGGGGGGCCTAAAATCTCGGAAAACGTTTAGAGCGGAGGGATCGGGTTGAAACTTGGTGTAAAAATAAATGCAAGTCCTAGATACGTGATTGACATAACCGGATTGGATCTGCTCTCTTTGGGGGATTTGGGGGGGGGGGCTAAATGTGAAAAATTAGAAAAAATGAGGCACTTTTAACTTACGAAGGAGTGATCGGACCTTAATGAAATTTGATGTTTGGAAGGATATCGTGTCTCAGAGCTCTTATTCAAAATCCCGACCGGATCTGGTGACATTGGGGGGAGTTGGAGAGGGAACCTAAAATCTTGGAAAACGCTTAGTGTGGAGGGATCGGGATGAAACTTGGTGGGAAAAATAAGCACAAGTCCTAGATACGTGATTGATATAAATGGAACGGATCCGCTATCTTTGGGGGAGTTGGGGGAAGGATTAATTTTAAAAATAAAAAAATGAGGTATTTTTAACTTCCGAAGAAGTGATTGGATCTTAATGAAATTTCATATTTAGAAGGACTTCATAACTCAGATCTCTTATTTTAAATCCCGACTGGATCCAGTGTCATTGAGGGGGAGGAGGAAATCTTGGAAAACGCTTAAAGTGGAGAGATCAGGATGAAACTTGGTGGGAAGAATAAGCACAAGTCCAAGATAAGTGACTGACATAACCGGACTGGATTCGTTCTCTTTGGGGGAATTAGGGAGGGGGGAAGTAATCCGGAACAATTAGAAAAAAATGAGGTATTATAACTTAAGAACGGGTGATCAGATCTTAATGAAATTCGATATTTAAAAGGATCTTGTACTTTAGAAGTCTCGTTTGAAATCCCGACCAGATCCAGTGACATTAGGGAGAGTCTGAGAGGAAACCGGAAATCTTGAAAAACGCTTAGAGTGGAGTAATCGGGATGAAACTTGATGGGAAGAATAAGCACAAGTTATAGGTATGTTATTGACATAACTGGGCCGTATCCGTTCTCTTTGGGGTAGCTGGGGGTGGTTAATTTGGAAAAATCAGAAAAAATGAGATATTTTTAACTTAAGAATGGGTGACCGGATCTGAGTGAAATTTGATGTCTAGAAGGAACTCATGTCTCAGAGCTCTTATTTCAAATCCCTACCAGATCTGTTGACATTTTGGAGAGTTGAAGGGTGAAACCGGAAATGTTGGAAAACGCTTATAAATGTCGTAGATTCGTGATGGACTTAACCGGACTGGATTCGCTCTCTTTGGAGGAGTTAGGGGAGGGGGTTCAGTGCTTTGGCGAGTTCGGTGTTTCTGGACGAGCTAGGACGATGAAAATTGGTAGGCGTGTAAGGGACCTGCACAAATTGGCTTGATAAAGTCGTCTTCCCCGATTCTACCATCCGGGGGGCTGAAGGGAGAGAAAAAATTAGGTATTTTTAACTTAATAGTGAGTGATTGGATCTTGATGTCTCAGGACCTCGTGTCTCAGAGCTCTTATTTTAAATCCCAACCGGCATTAAGCCTCTGATTTTCCTTTTAAATCAATCCATTGATTCTTACAATTTTGCTAGAGCTCGTGCCATATGAGCTCTTGGCTCTTCGCTCTTCCAACCTCGTCACAAGTGCCATATGAGCTCTTAGGTTTTGTTTAAAATGACAGTTGACTCATTTTAGAAGTTTCCATGTAGTCTTCTTTACATATTTTTCACTAACAGCTAGTGCCGTAGCGAGGAGGGTGGGGGGCTATCCCTTGTCAAGACACCTGAGGGGTCTCAAACTGAATTTTTTCCCGTCATTACTGTGATGTTAATTTTGGTAATCATAGTGAAGAAGGGGGTACAAAAGCGGACACAAGCATTATAGTAAGGCGGTAGTCAAGATATAAACTTGTAAGGCTAAGAAAATCTGATTGAAGACAAAAATCGAGAAAATCCGTATATGAATTTAATGCAGTAATGATGTTATTAAGTATATTGTTTGCAGTTGGGATGATACAAACTTCTGTCACCGAAATAAAAATATCTGGCCCATTTCACGATCTCATTCTTAAAAATAACTTCTAACAATGTTTACCAATAGTTTGTACAAAACGGGCCGCTTTGAAAGATGTTTATAAAGATCTTTTGGCCAATTATACAAAGGTAAAAAAATAACCTCAATTTTTTTAGATTTCAAGATGTATACATTTTTGCTAGAAACGATATATCTTTGGATATCCAGCGGAAATATTCATGGATAAAAATGTTGGCAATCCTGGCCTGACTTGGAAGTCGCTTTAACAGAAGAAAAGCACTCCTAGGGGGCGGCCTTTACATTGTATTTTGAATTGACAGTCCCTCGTGATTACCCAAAATGGGGTAACTCAAAAGGTATTTCTTAAACTTTAAAAGGGATTTTTTTCAATGAGACTGTATAAAAATGTTGTTTTCGAAATATAGAGGCAACAACAGTCACCTCCCAACTCTATATACCATTCTTGATAGTAATATAAAGGCACCCTGCCTTAAAAGAGACTTAGAGGCAACGATAACCCCCTCCCCACTCTATGTGCCATTATTGATAGTAAAGTAAACACACCAGTGGTGGTCCATAAATGGGTCCGGATTCTAAACCCTTATTTGGGCTATAAAGATTGCCTATACTCCTGACTCTACTGCATGAGGCTTGTCCTGCTTAAATGTCAGATATAGAGAACTTGAAAAAACATGTTTTATTTAAATTCAAGTCGTACTATTTAATAGGAGCCAGTGTAAAGAATTTTGAAAACTGGTTCATTGACAGAATTTTTTTGTATATAAACAGCTTGATAATAGGGTATTACTATCAGTTAACAGTTTGAAAATGAACAAGTGATCACGAGATGGTGGTTCTGATATATGTAATTTGGAGTTATATGCGTCTTACCTATTAATGTTTCATTTAATTAGTATAAAATACAAACTCTTCATAGATCAAAATTTACATTTAAAAATTTGATAGTCTATGCGTTTTCCACGAATACAAATATTGCTTCTAATTTGGCGATCTGAAGTGCATACCTTAGCGCGCTCGTATATGTCAATTGAGAAAAAAGTTAAACTTGGCTAAAACTATTCTTGAGAATAAGGCCTTAGGTATGTTCATATGTTAATCAGGGGTGGTTATTCTTTACAGTTTCTTTGGGCTAGCTTCAATAATCAACTATTAAACAGTTCGTGGTAACGAACTGTAGTAAGGAGCGACCCGGCTCAATAGTAAACGAAACTCTAAAAACCGGAACTTCGATGCTAAAAGATATATCAAAAGAATCGGATTTTGTATGCTGATTTTAAATATATAAGTTTCATCAAATTTAGTCTTCATCATCAAAAGTTACGAGCCTGAGAAAATTTTCCTTATTTTGAAAAATAGGGGGTAACACCCCCTAAAAGTCATAGGATCTTAACAAAAATCGCACCATCGCATTCAGCGTATCAGATAACCATATAGAAAAAATTTCAAGGTCCAATCTACAAAAATGTGGAATTTCGTATTTTTTGCCAGAAGACAAATCACGGGTGCGTGTTTATTTGTTTGTTTTTTTTTCCCAGGGGTCATTGTATCGACCAAGTGGTCCTAGAGTGTTGCAAGAGGGCTCATTCTAACGGAAATGAAAAGTTCTAGTGCCCTTTTTAAGTGACCAAAAAAATTGGAGGGCACCTAGGCCCCCTCCCACGCTCATTTTTTCCCAAAGTCAACGAATCAAAATTTTGAGATAGCCATGTTGTTCCACATAGTCGAAAACCGTAATAACTATGTCTTTGGGGATGACTTACCCCCCACAGTCTCTGGGGGAGGGGCTGCAAGTTACAAACTTTGACCAATGTTGACATACAGTAATGGTTACTGGGAAGTGTACAGACGTTATCAGGGGGATTTTTTTGGTTTGGGTGTGGGGTTCAGGGGAGGGGGCTATATGGGAGGATCTTTCCTTGGAGAAATATTTCATGGGGAAGAGAAATTCAATGAAAAGGGCGCAGGACTTTCTAGCATTACTATAAAAAAAAAAAAAACAATGAAAATATAAACATGAAAAAGTTTTTTCAATTGAAAGTAAGGAGAAGCATTAAAACTTAAAACGAACAGAGATTATTACGCATATGAGGGGTTCTAAAAATACTTTAGCATAAAGAGCGAGGTATTTAGGAGGAGATAAATACTTCGCTCTTTATGCTAAAAATTTTTTAAGTAATTTCAACTATTTATTCTACGGCCTTTCTGATTCAGGGGTCATTCTTAAAGAATTGGGACAAAACAAGATTTAGTGTGAAGAGCGAGGTATTAACGAGGGGACCAATCCCCTCATATATATAATCAAAAATATAAGAATATAAAAGTTTGTTACGTAAGTTAATTCTTAAGTTACGTATTTTTTTACTAATAAAAACGTTCGTTAAAAATTAAAAGATCTAGTTGCCTTTTTAAGTAACCGAAAAATTGGAGGGCAACTAGGCCTCCTTCCCCACCCCTTATTTCTCAAAATCGTCTGATCAAAACTAAGAGAAAGCCATTTAGCCAAAAAAAGAATTAATATGCAAATTTCATTTTAATAATTTATGTACGGAGAGCCAAAATCAGACATGTATTAATTCAAAAACTTTCAGAAATTAAATAAAAAAAACAAGTTTTTTGAAATGAAAGTAAGGAGCGACATTAAAACTTAAAACGAACAGAAAATAACTCCGTATATGAAAGGGGCTTTTCCTCCTCGACACCCCGCTCCTTGCGCTAAAGTTTGATTCTTTCTCGCAACTCTACTTTTTAAAACAATAAAAAACTTTAGCGTAAGGAGCGGGGTGTCGAGGAGGAAAAGCCCCTTTCATATACGAAGTAATTTCTGTTCGTTTTAAGTTTTAATGTCGCTCCTTACTTTCATTTCAAAAAACTTGTTTTTTTTATTTAATTTTTGAATAGACACAGTATGAAAAGACATTAAATTGTGTAAACAGCAAAACAACCTGATAATTGCAAAAATATTTGTATATATTTTAACAATGGGATAACAACAATTTGGAAACTTTAAAAAAGAAAACAAAAAATTTGAAGCTTATTAGAAATCGTTGTTAGAAGTTGGACAACACCTGCCGAGTGCCGTGTGCCACGGCCTTATAGTAACTCCGCTGGGGGACATAACAAATGCAGTGGGTTTCTAATTACTGAATTGTCAGATTGTAGAAGCCATTTTAACTAATTCAGAAGTGCGAAACTGATTCAAAAATGCTTAACTGATTTATTTAGAATTCTGAGAAGTAACTGTAGATATATCTTTTACCCCTAGGATACCGTAAATGAAACTTTTTTATTTTAATCTATATACTTTTAAAGCTTTTGTTAAAATCTTGATGGGCTTACGAGAGATTCTTAAGTCTTTGTAAATAGTAAACCATTACTCAATAATTTTTTTATTTGTTAGCGCAACTATTTGATCTTGTAAATTGGGTTACTTGCCTAGCACTCTAGGTAGTTGGGGGTCCCTATTGGGTTTAGTTGATTATTTACCTGTCATTCTAGGCAACGAGGGCATCATGGTGCCTCCTCCTGGGGGCCTAAGAAATGCAGTAGGTTTCTAGTTACTAAATTGTCAGATGGTAGAAGCCATTTTAACTAATTCAGAAATGCATAACTGATTTCAAAATGCTTAACTGATTTATTTTGAAATCGGAGAAGTAACTGCAGAGATATAGTTTAGCTGTAGGATACCGTACATAACACTTTTGAATAAATTAGAACACAGGGCTCAAATTAAAAGTTATTTTTGGTACATACAAATGATGTTCTGGTCTGTAGAATCTCCCCTCGAAGTTAGCCCCACTACTGTTTGTGATAATTGCTCTTCCTTCTAGGTTTAACTTGATTATTCATTGCAATTTTTTGTTCGTTTTGGGTCTCATTTATTCATTGACAGTAATTTCAATTAGGTTTAAGTCTGAATTATTTTATAATTATTTTTTACTTGGTCTTACTACTACTACTACTAGTACTGCTACTATTACTGGTGCTACTACTACTATTATTATTAGTACTGGAACTACTACTACTACTACTACTACTACTTTTTCAGTATTGACAAATATTGTTTTCTTTCTATGCATTATACTTTCTTTCGTTTTTTATAGAAAATTAGGGTAATATGGATGAATATTAAAGCAGTTTTTATATTCTAGATTAATGAAGATTCATCAATATTGCCAAAAAGACTCAAGAGAGATGATTAATATATTTTTGAAGATTTTTTTTTGCGAAGAAGACATGAAATCGCCTTGTCCTGTTGATTGCGAAGTACTCGACAATCTTTTGAATATGGTTGAGACCATTCAGAACCCACAGGAATTGGTCAGTTTACCCATTGAAAGCGTAAGAACAAATTGGATTTATCTTCTCCCCCGCCTCGTGTGTGTGTACGTGTGGTAATGAATTTTCTGAATTATCTATTATGCATTCATTTTAAATTATCTGAAAATATAGCTTGTTAATATTACTTTTTTTACTTTATAAAACCGTACCAATTTTGAAAAGAAAATAAATTCGATTATTATTCTAGATTAACCTAGCTGAATTAACATTCCTTTTTTTCGATTTTCTAAAATCAAAGAAAATAAAATCTATTATTATTCTAGGTTAATTTAGCTGAATTGTCACCACCAACTCAGGGGACCTACAACCTTATTGAGGGTGTCAAAATACCCATATTGCCACCACCAGTAGAATTTCGGGATGGTCACCTTATTGACTAGCCTCTCGACAACAAAAATAGACTAGAATGAAACAACAAACTATTGAAAGATTGTTTGGAGAGGTAAGTGCTGGTAATATATTTCATGATAATTGCCTTATTGAATTACCCTCTGATAATAATGACGATCCAGATTGGACTGATAAATTTTTGAAAGAAGGTTTTGGACAGGAGAATCTGACAACCCCCCCTCCCCCCATATCTTAATGGACATTACCACAGCTCAGCCAAGTGTCTTTGAAAAGCAGGCTGTACCAGAGGATGATTTTGCTTGGATTGACCAGCTCAGTCCTAATACTCATAAATAATCGGAATGTGTCTATGGAGAGGCGAATGTAACTCCCCCTAATATTTTAACAGAGGGTTTAGATGTTAGTTTTGCTCCACCAAGTCCCTTTGAACAGGTTTTGATTGTCAGTATTGCTCAACCAAGTGCTTTTGAAGAGCAGGGTGTATCAAAGGATGATTTTGGTTTGACTGGCAAGCTCTGTCCAAATACTTATAATTCCTTAGTGGATTACCGTAGAGGTGATTGTAAATCCCCCTAATATTCCAGAGAACATTACCCAGCTCAGTCAAGTATCTTTGAAGGGGAAATCGTACCAGAGAATAATTTTGCTTGAGCCTACAGCCTCAGTCCAAATACTCTCTAAGATATGCTGAGTAAGCTGAGTGATTTCATCTCGCTCTCCAACAATCTTGTAGACATTGATGTTGAAGAAGGACAGAGTGGTAGTGGTTTGGTAGAGGAAACCTCTGCAACGCCCACAGTATTGCTAGACTTTTATTTTTCAGACTCTGCCTTGCACAATATATGTTTATATCGCCTCATTTGGAGATACATGTAATACATTGATAGAGAGGGAAATTTTCACAGATGTAATGGACAATATACACTCCAATGTTGGCAAGATTCGAGTTCTTCTTGAACGACAGATTAGGGAATGGGGAGGGAGGGATAGCGTCGCACAAAAAATGTTTTATTTTAATGCAAAGTGGGGTTTTGTATATTCGCACTGTGTGCAAATTGAAATGCTAACACTTCACCCACACTTGGAGAATTTTGAGGATGTATTTATGGTGTGGTTAGACAGTATTGGCACAAAACTTGATAATTATTATGAGAAGGGGAGTGGGACAGTGGTTTTATTTATTGAAAACTTAAGTGTAAATATTTCTAAATTGAAAAAAAATATATTTCAAGAGGCGGGAATGGGGAGAGGTTTATTGTTTTAAAATAAAATTTAGATTTAGAGGGTTGTCAAAATGTTCAACAAATTTGTTCTATAGCTTGTCATACCAGTGTTTCAAGTATGCAGTTCTTATAGCAGCCTAAAAAATCTTATGAAAGGAATCTAGTAAGACAAAGTTGCACAAATTGGCAGCTAATGGGATGGGACAAAGTTTCCTAAAGTAGATTTCAATTGTTTAATTCGTCAATATCAGGTAACACTTAAAGAAATAGATATTTTGAGAAGGCTAATGAACATTTAAAGACCTGTTTTTCAATATTATACAGAATTTGCGGAGGGTGAGAGCAAAGATAAAAGGGGTAGTGTATCCAGTGAGGACTCTGTCCTTTGGATCAGTGAACCTCTGGGTATGGCTTCTTTACATGCCTGCTACAGAACCTAATTCAATTGGAAATTTTAATCCAATTACAAATAATAGTCGGGTTTTATGTGGGGATCCAAAATATAATAAAGTGGGGCTAACGTGCTACTATTGTCCAACGTGTCTTTCTAGATTTCATACTGATTTAAAGCTAAAACATCACATGAGACACTGTAAGCGTCATGGTTACCATCTGTGGATACGGTTAGGGGTGCAAGGCCATCTTGCATTTCATGAGCCTGCAAAATTCAGTCCTACAAAGTGACAAGGTGGCCTTAGGCTGCTAAGCCGAAGTAACAGATGTGTGGGATTCATCAAATTTAAATCGTGTCAAAGGAAATGAAACCATTACATTATGTTGCGCCCAAGCCCAAAGAGACTCTAGCAATACTGTGCAGTTGGTAGATGTATTTGAGACATTGGGCGGGGAAGATTGTATGGGCTTAGCCATGACAGCACTTATTAAAACAGCAAATAAGTCAATTTCATGGCTGCGCAACGTAAATTATCCAATGACCCTATCACCAGAGGACGTGTTGGCTATTAAAAACAAGGAAATGTGTTGGGTTTGTAAGAAGAAATCTGTTGAAGGTATTTGGGGAGGGATGTCAGTTCGCGACCATGAACATTTAAAGAATCCAATTTTATAGGGGGGGGGGTAGCAATTTTCTTGGAATGGCTCATAGATCATGCAATTTAAATATTAGACAACAGTACTTTCTGCATCTTTATATGCACGATACCAATTATGAATTGAAGTTCATTTTACCAGCGTTGGAACTTTTGCAGAAAGCTGAAGCTGTGTATGGTGCATGTGTAGATTTTTTGTATTCGTCTGAATCATCTGAGAAGATGTTAGTCTTAGATCTCCTATAGAAAACAATAGATGATGATAAGATATACTTGAATAATATCCATTTTTAAGATTTCCGTAGTTTTCCCCCAAATCTCTAAGTCAATTGATTCAAGTACATAAAAGCGACGGTTTTAATGGTTTTTCCCTACTTAAACAGCGCTTTCAAGATGAAGAAATGTATGATTTATTAACGTGTTTATGCATATACCCGTATGAATGTTACAACTCTACTTTAAGGCTACATGAGAAGAAATTACCGTCCATCGAATCGTTTTATGGTTCACTTCACGTTCGTCAATGCACCACAGCCGACTACGAGTTTACTAGAAAAGTTTGGGCAAAGAGAGGCTGTAAAAATGGAGAGGATTATTGCAAAATGTACTTGGTAAGTGATGCTTTGAGGTTATTGGATATTGTGTGTAAGAACACGGATAAAATATACCAGGAATTTGGGTTGGATTTGGGTTGTTATTTTTCAACTCCTCATCCGGTGATGGATTTAATTTAAAAAATAAGTAAAGAAGAAATAGGTCTGATCACTGACATGGATCAGCATCTGTTTGTAGAGAACTCAATAAAGGGAGGATATGTCTTCCACGGGGTTCGTATCTTGGGAACTGATTCGACTGGACAACACTCCGGTGAAAAGTCGGATGCAGTTTTTCTGGATATGAATTCCCTTTTCTGTCGGTAATATCTCACTACTTTTTACCGTGTGATAATTACAAGTGGCTTGACAATCTTTGTGCTCCAAATTTCCCCAACATTGCCACCGTTGAGGACAATGGACCACAAGGATAGTTTTTTGAAATTGATGGTGAAATACCTTTGGAACTTCAAGACTCGGTAAAGGATTTTGTTTTTCCGTGCATAAACAGACCGGTGACAAAGGCCTCTTTGAGTTCATATGATATTTCTTTGGTAAAGGATATGGGTATGCACTGGACACCTTCAAAACAAAAACTTACCAACCTTGATCCGAAACAGAATATTGTTTTTCACCATATTCTTCTGTGATGGATGGTAGTAAGGGGTTTCTGGGCCACAGGGTTTATGGAGCCCTCCAATTTGATCAAAAGTCATGCATTAAAACGTTTATTGAAATTTTTTTAAAGAAACGTTCAGAAGCAAAAATGAAGGTTGAAAAAGGAATCTTTAAGGTCATTTTAAGTTCAGCCTTCAGTAAAATATGCGAGAGTGTGCACAAAAGGAGTCGATTTGACGTCGTAACCAACCCAAAAGAATGTGGTTGAATCATTGCCGATCAAAAATTCACATCATTCACTATCAAAGACTCCAATATGATCTTTTTGCATAGGAAAAACTTGTCATATAAAATAAAAATGTTGCTGGTGTTAGCGCAATTTTTGAAAATGTCCAAAAAACTCATGTTTTAATTCTTTTACAATGTGTGTAAGGTCCAATGGCCGATGAAGGGGGAGGTTTAAGTGTATTATGGAGACACCGATTTACAGAAAAAACTTAGAATGCTCTCCCAGATCTCTTGTCATGTTAGATTTTTGAAAAAAAAATCTTATATTTTTGAAGAGAGGGGGATATTTTTCTAAAAAAGCTTTTTGTATTTTGATTGAAAAAACTTGGAAGCGACAAATATTTTCCTCCTAGAAATTAGTAAATACATTGTGAACCCCGCTATATTACTTTGGAGACGCACCACTTCTAGATTGTTGGGAGGGGGGAGATTAGCAGTTAAGCCGGCAGTGACTTTGAAACAGCAATAAATAGAAATTTCTTGAATGATAAGGAATTTGAATTTTGTTGAAAAAGAATTTAGTTCAAAAGGCGAAATAAACTATAATATTAATCATTTTTTTATTTGAAACAAATAGCTTAGGATTTTTTTAGGACAAAACATAGGAGAGGAGGGCCTTGGTCATGAAGCAGAGTACAAGCTCCTTAAAAATTCAAACTTTTTTGAATTTCTGGGTTTCTCTTAATGAAGCAAACTGCTGTGTTTTATTAATTAGTACAAAAACCAATCTCTTATGAAACCATATTCAATTGGAGGAACTTTTTCACAGCAAAATCTTACTATAGTATATATAGAAGTACAGAAGTGAGTTGACTATTTGACCCATTTTCCCAGCTAGGTCGTACTTGAACAGTGTCGCGATCAAGGGAATTATTGTTAAAAGGCAGGCAAGGGAACCAGCAGGTAAGGGGAAGCAGTATCTAGGATTTTTTTCGTGGAATATTTTACAAAAGAATTCTTTCGGGGGGAGGGGGTACAAAAAAAATGCATCAAAAATCTATTTTTATTTATTTTCGTTACGTTCATACGAGCCGGAAAAACATTTCGAGGAGGTGATAAAACCCCCTAACCCCCCGGATACGGCCTTGAAAGGAACGGTATACCGTTAGTATTGGGAAATCTTGACTTTTTAGTGTAAAACAACACATTGGAATTGTACACATAAGGAGACAAAAGGAGGCACCTCCCTGATCCTATTCCGTCACACCCATCCATGTTGAGTTACAAACCTCTCAATAGCGAATAGTTTCCGGTTATTGAGTTATCTCGATCAAACGACCTCCCCTTGCCTCAAATAGGCTGGATAACTGAGTTTTTAAGAAAAGTCGATTAAATTCTTGTCTTAGTAGTGTCCTTTTCAGCAGCTTCAACCTGATTCATTATAAATGTGAGGTTGATATAACTTCACAGTGAGGTTTCCGGAATGTCGTCCTGATGCTCCAGACTTTTCTTATTGTATCTCACCGTTTGCTCGTGGCCAAAATTTGTTCCTAACGCATTCATTTTCATTTTTTGAATTTGGAAACAATATATTCTGGCGTGGAAGCTCTATGGCTGTAATGCCGCAGTCCAGGCGAGTACAACATTCTTTTTTTGTCGGTTATAGTAGTCTTTATTTTTCAGCCTCCAAAATTGTTCAGAGTAATCTCGGTATAGTCTGTAAATAAATAAACTGATGTTCAGAGTATGAATATAACTTTCCAAGTTTGGAGGGAGAGATGTATCCTTCATAGTTACCAATGAGTGACTGGCGCTGACCAAAGGTTTTAAAATGTTCGACGTAGACCGGCAAGCAGCCTCGTTAACCGCTTGAGTCGTTCCATCTATCTATTAATCGCAGTCAACGCTTGACGCAATGGCTATAAAGGGTCCTAGGTGGCCAATCATGCTTGAGTCAATCAATTAAAGGAAGATTTTGATCAAAATGATTAAACGTCTAGGTCCGTTATTTCCAACGTGGGGTGCTGGCCCTACCAGTGGGGTATGGAACTATTTTGGTAAATCATGGGGAGGATGTGCACTCTTCGGCTGAATAAACTTTAGTTTAGAGCCTTAATGTTGAAAAAATAGGTACTTCCGTATTATCCAGAACAAAATCAAGAAGTTAAGTTAGGTTAATCATAATGAATTATACCAAAATATGATGAAAATGTAGTACGCAAAACAAAAATATTGACAAATATTG
Source organism: Artemia franciscana (assembly GCF_032884065.1). Classification (NCBI taxonomy): domain Eukaryota; kingdom Metazoa; phylum Arthropoda; class Branchiopoda; order Anostraca; family Artemiidae; genus Artemia; species Artemia franciscana. The sequence goes on from NC_088874.1 coordinate 1,367,937, forward strand.
ACAAAAAAATGAATAAGAGAAAGAAAAAAAGAGACAGCACAACTATCAGAACAATTAAAAAAGAACATCCATAAAACACTGAACAACTTTTACATACATACAACTCTAAATATCACTCTATAAGAAGGGGATACCATAGATGAAAACTGATGTTGGGATGTTGTTTCGAAATACGTTTCGGTAGAGCTATTGCTGGGTCGGTTATTTACAATTGCAGATTAATGCTGAATTTCGGGTCCACATGGGTAAATAAAGTAAACATTTTGCAAATTTGGAATATACAGAACAGAGTTTAAGTTTGTCTATGAGAAAATCTTCCAAAATGGTGCTGTGTATAGAAAATAATAATGACAATAATAATAATTTATTGTTACCCTCTGCATATAACACAAATGCACTAAAGAGGAGTATAAAAAATGAAAAGAAAAACAAAAAGGACACAGAAAAAAAAGAAAAAAAGAACACGCAGTATTCTTGACAACTTCAAACGCTTTAAAACACTTTTTATTAAAAATAAAATATCCTCCAATCAGCTACCAAAGGATTCTCCTTATGAAATTGCATAATTGTAATGAAGTGTTGTGGGAAGTGCGGGTACTTCAATTGCCTATCCCCAGCAGTTTAAAGCCTATAGGCCGGCCGGTACCAACACGGCTCTTCAATCTCACTCACGCTCTTTTCTGCACATTACATAAATACAACTTAATCAACCCTTTATCCATTGTCTTCTGAATAGTCTAGCATATGGATTAAACATAATAATTTTTCACACCTAGCGAGGCTAGGCACTTGATATAAGGCAAGTAAGTGAAAAATCGATAATTCTGGTGCAGCATTCAGCAAATCTACGTGACGGTTCGTCCATTTTTTCGTCCAAAATGTGGTAGTGTTGTTGAATTATACTGTTTAGTGAGGATCATTCGGTTGAAACGTTTATTTATTTTGGACGCACCACATTTTTTTCAAGGTGGGAAATCAGTATCAAACAAGTTTGCTTCAGGTATGGGCCCATTGGTAGACCAAGATAAACAAGATTTTCAACTGGCTTTCCTAAAGAAAGTACCAGTTGGACTGGCAGTGTGGGACCCAAATTACCCCCGTTAAATAAAAGAATCTCAGATTCTCAGAGTTAAATTCCAGTCCTAATTTAGAATATTCACTCTCGAGTAGGCTGAAGTTTTCTTCAATACGCTGTAATGACCTGCTAAGATTAAGGGCATCATCCGCATAACAGACAAGTGTCACGTTTGTTGCTGCCTCAATGCATGGGGATATACAATTTGATTGAGCATCTCGAACAGCGTTGATAAAAAGAGTGGGCGAAGTGATAGCACCTTGACGCGACAGAGACAAAGCTATTCCAGTGCTTCCACTTTCCCCGAATTTTCGGGGATTTCCCCTAAAATCTAGGAAATCCCCCAAAAAAATGGCGTTCCCCGAATCCCCGAAAATTCCCCGAATCTTGAAGACTTTTCCCCGAAAACTCCCCGAATTTTTAAAACTTGTCCGTGAATTTTGAGATTCGAGAGTGGAAGCCCTGAGCTATTCAGATCATTCGGTGGATTACTAGGGCGTATCTCGTGGAGCATGTATTAGATGAATTAGAAACCGGCAAGTTAAATTGATTTGTGATTTTAATGCATACTTGAAGCCGCGAATATGAATTTCTCAAGGTAAGAATAATAGAGGGGTGAACACCTCTTTTTGCCGTATGAAGTGTACCAATGAGTCAAATACACGCTTAACATCGTTTGCTGCTAGAACGAGACCCTCTTGGGCCAGTTCAGCCTCCATTTGGACATTAGCTACAGCACTAAGGGCATCAACGCACCCTATTTTATTCTGAAAACCAAACTGGTATGGGGGAACGCTACATTTCTCCCTAATTTCAGCAACAAAAAGCAGCTCAAACAGTTTACAGAATGTAGTCGAGATAGTTATAGGTCTAAAGGTCAAACACTGAATGTTAGATTTGCCTTTCTTGGGGATAGGTGTGAGATCACCAATACAAAAATATTATCTATAATATTATATTATCTATACCAAACGTAACTTTCCGTTTGAGCCTTGAGACTGTTGTTATTATGGTTTGCATTGTAACAACATACTTAGACTCCGGGTAAACAGATAAAAATTCGATAAGTTCAGCTCCGTATTTAGACTCTAAAGTTGGATCTGGTGCGACAAATTCACTCGAAAAATGCGTTTTCCACTCAGATACGGTAATATCAGAAGCTTTGGGAGTATTTGAGGATGTGGTATTTGGGGGAGCAGGGTATTTTCGAATGGAATTGGGCAAAGCAGAAACTCTAAGCAAATATGAATCAACAATGTATGCGCGGTGACGAGCTAGCTCACTTGCAAAAATCTTTTTTGCATAGAGCCAAATATCATTCAAAACACCTGACCTAGGAAGATTATGATCTTTCCAAATAGAAAACCAAAGCTTCGCACGGGATCGTGCTTTGGAGTAAATACCTAATCTAGCCTAACCCAAATACCAACTTTATATATTAAATATTTAATTAAAATATGCATACAACGTAGTTTTTCCCTTGAGCCTAAGCTAATTGTCTCTGAATACAGACAGCTATAAACCGGTTACCTCAGATTCAACAGAGCAATTTTCTCGATTGTGTTCTGGGTAATACGGAAGTACCAAAAAATATTTATTGTGTGAATGACGTCACATTCAAATCCATTTAAAGAGAAAAAAAATGATTGTATTGCAATGACGTTATAAACTGTATAACAAAATTTTTCACTAGGATCAAATAAAATATGGCCCAAAAGTGGTGGGGACCCACTGCTCCAGGGCCTTTATTTAGGCCTTCCTTGTTAATTACAGCCCAACTTACCTCAGCTCAGTTCAGAGGCGTGTTTTGACCAGCATAATAGAAAATTGTTAATGCATTTCTAGCTACCCTTTATGATGGCCACTACCTGGGTACCTTATACCTAAGTAATACGAGATAAACACTCGTTTTGAAGCTATTTTACCAAGATGTAAATGAACCCTTAATAACTACATTATCTGGACATTTGTAGCAATCAGTCGTTTCTTGGTGAAGAACACCGCCTAAATCGTTAGATAGTCTCTTAAATGTGAGCTGCCCCAAGGGTGGTCTTTGCCCGGGTAGCATCTTTGCACCTGTATCTTTTGAGTTATATCATTTAGTTAAATTTTAGATCTGATTCTTGCTGGACTTCTCTGTGCAGACAATATACATATCAATAAGGAGTAAAATTGAAGGCACTCTAAGAGTGATAATTCATTCCAAAGCAGGTAGCACACTCACATTAAATTGCTTAATTTGTCGGGTTAATTTATAGCAAACCATATAACTGGCTTTCGTATAAAGTGAATATACCACTCGATGCCTTTTTTATGCTATTTACTAATATAATAATCGCTTCTACCGCAAATTCAGATTAAAGCACTTTTTTAGCTCTTAAAAATGCCGAATTTTCAAAAAATTATGACAGTTCATATAACTGACTTACCAATAAAGCGAATATACCACTTGATGCCTTTTTTTATGTTCTTTACGAATATAATAATCGCTTCTACCACAAATTCAAATTTAAACACTTTTTAAGCTGTTAAAAATGACGAATTTTCAATTAAAGTACGGGTTATCCGTCGTTTCCGACAAAATAATACTACGTTTTCGACAAAATAATACTACATTTTTCAGTGCTAAAATTGGTAAAATTCTAGTTAATTGACTTCTTGCTATCTCGGAAAGGGTTTAGGTTAGGAAAATTAAACTTTCAGGGATGGGTCTACAGGCTAAAGTATGTCCCGGGAAGCTATTTTAAAGTACCCACCTCCACTCCTTCTCCCTCTAGAGGGCCCTGAAATTTGTCTACATGACAGGTCTATACCTATTGAAATTTTGACAAAACAACATTTTACCTTAACTTTCAGTTACTAGTTGCTTTTTCTCCGCCTTTAGTTCTGAAAATGCAATTCCTGTTATTTGAGTAGAATTTTGAGCCATATCAATATTTTTTTTTCAAAATTTAGGAAATGTATTTGCATATCTTTAAAACCTTATAAAATGGAATTGAGCAAAGTTATGAAGCTGAAAACAATTTTGTTGTACTTCAATTAAGCAGAAGATCTATTTTGCAAGGTTTCACTTTTATAACACACATATTCTTAAAGGTCATCAAAGGTCAGGGCCCTCTAGAGGGAGAAGGAGTGGAGGTAGTTGCTTCAAAATACCTGTATGGGACATACTTTAGCCTGTAGACCCATCCCTGAAAGTTTCATTTTCCTAACCTAAACCCTTTCCGAGAAAGCGAGAAGTCAAACTGCGTCCTAATATACAAATAAAATTTATAAATATAAAATTTCAAAAAAATAATACAAATAAAATTTCAAAAATTATAAAACGATTATAACTGTTAGATTATTTATTTAATTTTGCACCCTAAAATGTCTGCGCTTGGGGCCATGGGAGCCCATAAGAGACGCGTTTTTAAAGTTTTGTAACTCCGCCTTCCTGAAAAAAAAACTTTGTAACCATACCCCTCCCCGAAAAAAAATCCTGGATACGGCCCTGACTGCTATCTTCCATATAACCTGTAATGTCAAAGCACAGTAGCTAATAACTTGGTGTATCTAACAGTTTCAAGGTAATTTTTTTACCCTCAAAACTAGTGTTTTCGCAAAACAGCGGCTTTTGAATGCCAAGGACAGGTTTCTAAATAAGACATGGCCTTAGGCCTATGAAATATCGCAATGTTTCCGACATTTGAGATCTTGTGAAATGGCCAACAGGATGCAAAGTTGTCACTTTTCCAGAAGGGGTTGAAGTCCATAATTTAAACTTATTTGAGTGACAATGCTTGAATAATTAACACTTTTAGATTCCATGGCATACTGTTCAAACATTTTTTTTCCGTAGATGGTACTTTTCGGGTTGCTTCGTCTGTGCATGAAATTTGAATATCATGAGCTTGAGTTTAAAATGAATCTAAACATATTTAATTCACTAAAATCCATGTTTAGTGACTTGGGTCAAATTTAAGTAAATTTTAGAATGATAACAGTGGTTTGGACTTTCACAACCCTGTTTTACAAAATTTTCATACAAGGATAAGTGCACGAAGTTTGCGTATTTTTTTCCAACAATTTTGAAACCATGCGTACATTAGCCCGAATAAAAATAAAGGAATATTATTGCACTTACTCGTCACTTTTATTAGTTAATTTACTTTAAAAAGTTTAACTTTCACCCAAAAAAAGTTTGCCACACTAATAAGCTATTAACCTAATAAATTGTTAAGTAGCATTTTATGATAATTTGTATATTGTCATTACTTTCAGCTAAAGAATTAGTTTGAAAAGTGAAGTCAGTAAGACATCGTATGCTCTCGAAACTAAAGTGTTGTTTTGAACTATATTATGCCTAATAGGCATAATTAAAATTTGATTTTTTCTTAAGCTCACTATATTCATTTTAACAGCAATGATTTCTTTCTTCTTGGACATCGAGCTATTCCCGTCGAGTTAGAATTTCCAACTATGAACCTAAGAATCTCGGATTTCAGTCAGCTTTTCGGGGTTTGGGATTGCTATGAGCCATCTGAGAATATGGCGCTTAATTTTTTTTTCCAGTAAATGACTTGGAAATAAGTCATGAAAAATTAACCTACTGATTTATACCAACCCTTAGTTAATTAACCTTTCCCGAATGCTTGCAGAGAATCCTTTTGCCGAAGGATCGAAGAATCCTATATGTGTGAAAAACGATTCTTTGATGCCGGGAGCTGGTAAAACGTAGGATATTTTCGGGGGGTGGGTGAAAATATGCACTATGGATCATTTACCCAAGTAATTTTTCGTTGACCGCCTAAGAGTTACTAAATAATTCAAAAGAATCGAGATTTCAGGGACCCCCCCCCTCGGTGTACATACTTTTCGGGGAGCGTATTATTAGTACCATACTACATAGTCTGAAAACATCGGAGAGCACCAAGGAACTTCTTTCTGGCGACTTAGTGACGACGGGTTTGGAGCGAAAAGAAGCTTAAAACCAACCAAAAAACATTAAAGGGTAAAACTCTCTAGTTTAGCTCATCAGCTTCAACACAGAATTTCTATTGAGGTTTCTAGCTAAGTCTAAAATAGCGACGAAGACCACACTGCGTTTCCTTAACAAACTAATAGAAAGTAGAAACAATAGGGAAAATCTTTTCAAGACAGTGGAAATCAGTTCTATGAATATGTCGGCCCTATGTCCAAGGGCCGTCTTCAGCACAATACGAGAACAAGAGAGAAAATATGTATATATAAATAAACTTACATTAAATTGTGAGAATTAAAACTAAATAATGTTATTTTAAAACTTTTTTAAAAACAGCCCTAGCATCCTTACTTCAACGAAGTTCAACCAGGACTGATAAAAAGAATGAAGTGAGAATATAAACTCATTCAAACTAAAGAGAACAAAGTGATTAAATGCAATTTCTCAGAGCCAACCTTGCTTTTTTAGCAGCCTGTCTCAAAGGCCTTTTCGTAGCTGGTTCAGTACTCTTATAAATCGGTTTAGTAAAATATTTTGTTAGATCGTTTTTAATTAAATTTGAGTATAAAGAATTTAGTGAGTATTCCCCTAAGTCCCTGTTCAAAGAAATATTATTATTTATTTTGAGATTGATTTCGATTGATTCTCGAACCACCTGTTCTATCCCCAAATTATTGCTGATGAGTGAAGATTTTTCAAAAAGTATCGTGTGGGACGGATTATTAAATATATGCCAACCTAAAGCAGAATCAAAGGAATTGTTGGAACTATTTGAAATTAATGCCTTGTCTATGTCTTTTTTATGCTGTTGTAACCGTTTTTCTAGATTCTGATGGGTCCTGCCGACATAATAATTTCCACCATCACAGGGTATTTGATAGACCCCTCTTTGGCGAGTAACTGGGGTCTTATCTTTACCAGAAGATAAGACGGCCCTTGGACATCGGGCCGAAATATTCACAGAACTGATTTCCACTGTCTTGAAAAGATTTTCCCTATTGTTTCTACTTTGTATTTGTTTGCTAGCTAAATCTGCAATTTTACAGATTTTGGTATCCGTAATTTTATCAGCCTGAACCTCGGGGCCTTCAAACAAATTTTGAAACGTTGACTTAACTCTTGATTTGAGGCTTACAAAATATGTTTAAACTTATAAACCATTTGATTAATTCAAGTTGGCAAAGGAGGGCCCAGCTGACGGCAAATGGCAACTAAATTAAACCTGCTAGGCATATTAACTCTTTGAACTTGAGAATCTAGAATCAATTCCCAACTGAGGGTTGTCACCTAGGACGTATACAAGGGGGGCAACTGGGTTTGAATCCCTCCCCTCAAAATATTTGTCCGACTCATAAGAAAGCATGAAAATAGAAATAAACAAATTTGATGTGTTTTGTAAAGTTTTTTTCAAACCCCCCTCCTCCTCCCCGAACAAAAATAACGGATGCGGCCTTTGTTGTAACTCCTTATTGATGTGAAAATATTTAGCAGGGGAGATTGAGCAACCCTATTAATATTTAATTGAGCAATGAACCAATAAAGCTGGGGTAAGGGAAAAGAGGTCATTGGGAAGATGTATTCCCAATGTATAGGTCATTGAAACTTAGAAAGAGATGTATAAGTGTTTCTCTTTTTTTACATCTGCTCTATCCTCAGCGTTGGATCTGTGGAGATAGGATCTTACAGTTTTAAATTGAAGTACCGAGGACAACCAAATTAAAGCGTTTCCCAGGTATTTGTTTTGGTTGTTTAGAAACTATGACATTTTTAGGGCAATGCCGCATTTTTGGTAGTGTTACCACATTTAAATGTGGAAAATGTAAAACACTAGCTATCCGTTGATTCCTAAGACTACTAGAACATCAAAGGAAAGTTATATTTCTTAGGTTGTTCGATGCTATATGTTTCTAGTTTTTTTATTTCCAGACTCTTACTCACGTTTCTTCTTTTCAAGCTCCGCTCCTGCTACTACCATCAACTGAATCACTGCGTATGGAAGTCAATTTTGTTAAAAATTTGAGTTCCTGGTTTTTCCTTAATTTTAAAATATATATGGTTGTGTGAATTTCCACTAACCAATTTCGAACAATCAGATTTTATTTTTACTGTCATTGCTAAATTAAAGAGAAAAAACAACTAAAATCAGTTGAGAATTAGATTTCAAACTAGTGTTAGCTGGATAGCTTTGAGACTTAAGGGCTGTAATTAGTTTTCTCCGGGTGTCACTAACCCTTGGGACGGCTCTGACACAAACCTTTGGAAAACTCTACCAAATCAGAACATGTAGTTTAACCTTTGTTTCTTTTTTAATATATATGGTAGAATAAAATACCCCCCTCCTACACCCTCAAATAAATTACCATCGAAGATTATTTAAATTTGGGAAAAGTCGAGGCCCTTTTTTCAAGGATTTGTCTTCAAAGAATATTTCAATAAGGGAGAGGATAGGCACATTGCATATCTTAGGAGGGTGTAGATTCTTTCTTGAGAGGAGGAGAACAATGGCGTAATTTTGTCAAAATCCTGGGGGGTGGGTAAAGTTGGAGTCAGTTTTCTCAAGTCATGTGAGAAAGACTGTAAAAAATTAGCCACATAGTAGTACAAAAACAAATATATACTAAAAAAATCTGAACTATTTCTGTTGATGCTTGAATAATGTAGGTCTATCTTTGTTTTAATAAGATTTTTGAAGACGCTAATTTTCAGCTGTGGGGTTGGGGACAAACCAGGGTCTAGAGGTAGTAACTCCCTACCCTATAGTAAGTTACGTCCCTTGTGGAGGGGCTTATACAGGAATACTTTGAGTGATGGATCATATGAAAATAAGAGGAATGTAAAGAAACTGGACTTATTAGGAGTTTCAGAAACTCATAGTAGCCTACTACACGTGTTTTAAGCTGCTTCACTTGCGGCTTTTATAGTGGTGCTCGCTTTAGTTGTTTATAGTCGTTTTTATGGCACTTGGTATTAACCAAGTGACATATAGTGATCGCAAATTCTGTCGGTCGGTCTGTCTGTCTGTCCCGGTTTTACTAGTTTAGGCACTTCCAGATAAGTTAGCACGATGAAATTTGGCAGGCGTATCAGGGACCAGACTAGATTAAAATAGATATAGTTGTTTTCCCGATTCGACCATCTGGGGGGAGTGGGGGACGGTTGATTCGGAAAAATTAGAAAAAATGAGGTATTTTTAACTTACGAACGTTGTCGGATCTTAATAAAATTTGATATTTAGAAGGATATCGTGTCTCAGAGCTGTTATTTTAAATTCCGATCGGATCCGGTGACATTGGGGAGATTTGGGGGGGAAACCTAAAATCTTGGAAAACTCTTAGAGTGGAGGGATCGGGATGAAACTTGGTGGGAAAAATAAGTACAGGTCCTAGATACATGATTGACATAGCCGGAACGGATTCTCTCGCTTTGGGGGAGATGGGGGGGGGGAGGTTTAATTCTGAAAAATTAGAAAAAATGAGGTATTTTTAACTTACGAAGGAGTGATCAGATCTTAATGAAATTTCATATTTAGAAGGACCTCGTAACTCAGATCTCCTATTTTAAATCCCGACCGGATCCAGTATCATTGGGGGAAGTTAGGGTGGGGGAATCGGAAATCTTGGAAAAGGCTTAGAGTGGAAAGATCATGATGAAACTTGGTGGGAAGAATTAGCACAAGTCAAGATACGAGGCTGACATAACCGGACCGGATCCGCTCTCTTTGGGGGAGCTGGGGGGGGGTAATCGGAAGGTATTTGTAACTTACGAACAGGTGATCAGATCTTAAGGAAATTTGGTATTTAGAAGGATCTTGTGCTTCAGAGCTCTTATTCTAAATCCCTACCAGATCTGGTGACATTGGAAGGAGTTGGAGGGGGAACCGGAAGCCTTGGAAAGCGTGAAAATTGAGGTATCTTTATGTTTAATGGGTGATCGGATCTTAATAAAACTTGATAGATAAAATTCAAATTGGATCCGGGGACATAGGGGTTGGAGGGGGATACAGAAATCTTGGAAACCGGAAATCTTGGAAAACGCTTAGAGTGGACATATCGGGGTAAAACTTGATGGGAAGAATAGGCACAAGTTCTAGATACGTGATTGACATAATTAGAATGTATCCGCTCTCTTCGGGGGAGTGGGGGGGGGCGTTAATTCAGAAAAATTTGTAAAATTGAGGTATTTTTAACTTAAGAACGGGTGACCGGATCTTAATGAAATTTGATATTTAAAAGGAATTCATTTCACAAAGCTTATATTTTAAATTCTGACCAGGTCTGCTGACATTAGGGGGAGTTGGAGGGGAAACCGGAAATCTTGAAAAACGCTGAGAGTGGTGAGATCAGGATGAAATTGGTGGGTAGAATAAGCAAATATCGTAGATACATGATTGACATAACCGGACTGGATCTGCTCTCTTTGGGGGAGTTAAGGGAGGGGGTCCAGTGCTTTGGCGAGTTTGGCGCTTCTTGACGTGTTAGGACGATGAAAATTGGTAGGTGTGTCAGGGACCTGCACAAATTGACTTGATAAAGTCGCTTTCCCCGATTCGACCATCTGGGGGGCTGAAGGGAGAGGAAAAACTGGAAAAAGTGAGATACTTTTAACTTACGAGTGGGTGATCTGATTTTAATGAATTTTGATATTTAGAAAGGCCTCGTGTCTCAGAGCTCTTATTTTAAATCCCAATCGGCATTAAGCCTCTGATTTTCCTTTTAAATCAATCCATTGATTCATAGAATTTTGCTACAGCTCATGCCATATGAGCTCTTGGCTCTTCCGTCCTCGCCACAAGTGCCATATGAGCTCTTAGCTCTTTTTGTATTTAGCCATATATAACTATTGGTTTTTAGTTGAATGAATGCTTTTCACTCTGCATAATTGTTAAGTGACTACATTAATCGACTTGCTGATACTTCCGCCTTTAAAATTTTCCTCTTTCACTTTATTTTGTGTGTCAGTATGTGAGAAATTATTACGTGATTAATTGTATAAAATCTATAATCATTATTGAACAAGCTCCTTCATTTACACCAAAATATAGTGAATTATAAGGAATATAATAGAATACTTTTCCCAACCATGGAAATTGGGTCAGTTTTATGGATTGAAACAGAATGTGTCAGGATTTCCGCAAGTGTGCTCAGCGGCACCTTGGGGCCTTTTTTGTCTCAAATTATTTTAAAAATAAATCTGAAAATTACATTGACATGAATCGATGCTGGATTAGCACTTCAATGTCAAAATAGAAAATATTACAAAATATTGTAATGATCGACAAAGAGTGAGAAGATAATGCCAGGGACGTACACTGGGCCTTGGTAAAACATAAAATCGCGAAGAAAGGATGAAAACGAGGACAATAAACAGCCAGTGAAAAATTGAAAAATTATGCAAATATTTCGGTCAAGATCTCCGCTTGACCGTCCTCAGTGCAGAATAAAACTGATAAAAATATAAAAGAAACCTTACAACAAAATACAAAACTAAAATAGAATGACCCTTGCTGAGTCATAGTGAATTCTGAGACCAGTGTGGTCTCCGATATTGTTTACAACTAGCTTACCTGGAGCATTTGACCAAGTCTATTCTCAATTATTCTGATCTGTCTAAAAAACACGCCAACTTTAAAAAATAAAATAGATATGCAT